>NC_086154.1:253745562-254402229 GCF_035149785.1 Candoia aspera | reverse complement strand
AAATTTCAAGGAAGACTTCATGAGAGGTGAGTAGCGGGAATTTGGGTGTAGTAACCTTTCCTTTGTTTGGAATGCTGAGCAGCAGGTTCCATGTCTCCAGCCCCAGAAAGTAATAGGGTGGAAAACGGACAAATAAACACTGTACGTTGGACTTCTTTGTTTCTGCATTCCACTGGTGAACCTCCAAAAGAGAGAGAGAAAAAGTCCAAATTGAGAGTTCAAGACTACTGTATGTGTTGATCATTGAGAAAATGGCATGGCAAAACTTGGATGACCCTGGTGAAAAATGAGTGGGCATTCCTGGCACTGGAACAACAGCCGGACACATGCTGTGGCTGGTCCACAACAAACTGAAGTGTGCTACCTAAGATGGATCAGAGTGACATCGGATGGAAAAGTGTACTATGGAAATGGAGCAAAAAAACACTCACGTAGATCGCTCCAAGAGGGAGTGGAAGATCAGTGGAGGTTGATGTCTTCCATTGCTATTCTTCAGAAATGGTTGCTGGCTCTGGCCTGAGGGTATGCTGTAAGTCCAGTTCCGTTTGAAGTCTTCTGAGTAGCTGGACATCACTGCATTCCTGGACAGCAAATCCTACAACTGAACCATGTGAAAAAGTATGTCTTGTTAGCAGTGGATCTCTACTGTTTGGCTTCATGAGATGGTTTTAATTTCTACTATTAGGAGAGCCAGAGAGCTAAATAAGAAGGAAAACTTTTCCCTGATCCCCTTTCCCCCATATCAGACATGTTAGATATATTTCTTATGTTCTCTACTCCCATGTGGACTATTTTCGGTAAGAGTTCCTACTTGCAACCTTTGATTATTCTTCGTATGTTCACCAGTTAGCTTTATTTAATCCATATCAATCAGGAATGTGCAACCAGTGCATTCCTAAATACTTGATTATGCTCCCCTGAGCCTCTCAGGTTTTCACTGAATGATACAAGTAGTCCTCGCTTAACAACCACAGTTGGGACCAGCAACTCCATCACTAAGCGACACAGTTGTTAAGCAAGATATCGTGCAACTGCAACTTGTGATTTTACTGCTGGCTTCTCCATTGACTCTGCTTGCCCGAAGCTGGTTGTGAAGCATATGAGTGGTGATCATGTGACTATGGGCTGTTGCAACTGTCATAAGTGTGAGGACTGGTTGTAAAGTTACTTTTTCAGTGCTGTTGTAACTTGAACTCACTAAACAGGGCAGTCGCTAAGTGGGGACTACTTGTAATTGAATCCCAGTTGCTGGGATGCAAGCAATAGGCTGTTTGATTGTAAATTGGTCTCTGGATTTAAGATATTAGCTTGCATCAAATAGTGTGGTCATGCTTGGGGCAAAACTGGGCTTCAATGGTTTTTGTGGCACATTGTCCAAAATGTGCCAAAACTAACCATGCTGTTCTTGCTGTTAGCAGGGAATGCTGTATGTGACAGAGGTACAACTGAAGCTGACAACCTAATCCATATCTTTTCTATCTTACTAGAAGTATTCTGTGAAATACGTCAAATGACCAACAGCATGGTACACCGCACATGACCAATACAATGGTACAACCACTTGGTGATGACCATGGTCTTTGGAAGATTATAACTGAGAATGTAAGTGGAGTAAACTGATGATAAGGAAAGGGTGCTTGTGTCTGTAGTTTTAAAGGAATACTTAATGTTGTTCATGGTTTTATGTTGTAAACTGCGGGGAGTCCATGGCATACAAATATTGTAACAAAGAAACAATGTAATAAATGGTAAAAAGCATGAACTGGTGAATGAAATGGATGAAAGGAAAATAAATATCTTGCATATCTATGAAACTAAGAGAAGGAGAAAGGACATTAATAGATCTGATCTTAATGGAGTTTATGAAGATATGCAGAGAAGTGAAGATGTTGGTGCAGTTATGGATGAAAAGGTGAAATATATGCCAGAAAGTATGAAATGGTGTCGTATGTGTGAAAGTAGGAGTCTATAGTTTGGTTAATCTTTCACTTCAGGGAATGGTGATAATTGAATAAGAAAAAATGGTATTTGGGAAAAATTATGCAACATTCTGAATGAATAAGATCCCAGGGAACAATAATGATGATGATATATCATCAGTATGCTGCTGATACCCAGATTTATATCTCTACCTTGGGCCAACTAAGTGATGCTGTGGAGGTCCATTCTTGGTGCCTGAAGGCTCTGGGGGTTTGGATGGGGAACAACAGGCTTCAGCTCAACCCAAGCAAGACTGAGTGGCTTTGGGTATTGGCCTCCCCTGGTTCTAGGGTATGATGGAATGTCAGGGTGCCCTTGGAAGATGTGGGGGCTGGGGGAAAAGATGTCACCTAGGGAACAGTCAGATAAAAGAGAAAGAAGTCTGCAACAGAGTAATGGCCAAGGAAAGAAAATAAGGAAGGGCCCACTGTAAGTATTCTGGCAGTAAATAGGGAGGGTGGGAGATTTGGTCTTTCAGACTTGCAAGATTCTGTTAATGTATCCTTACAATAAAGTAGAATTAGCTCATCTCTTGTTGTGTTTCCTGTCTGGTTTGCCTGGGAGGGCTGACATACGGACTTTCCATCTCTTTTTCTGGATGGGTGTCAGGCCCAGCCCAAGAATGACAAAGAATCAATCCAGCCAAACTCTAGTTCTTCATTTGCTCACACCGCATAGACAAAATCTTGCCAAACTAAAGCTATTCTACTTAACATAAGGGGAAATAACTTGGGAGACTCTAGGGTGGGGCTACTCTGAACCTCTTAGTTTCCCCACATTCCAGCTCTGGACTGTGTTGTCTCTTATCTCACTCCCCTCCTCGGAATGTGCTCCCTCCTTCCTGAGAACCAGCTGTGTTACTGAAGTCCATCACATTGGGGCTGCACTACCCCAAACAGAATATGTATGCAATCTGGGAGTCCTTCTGGATTCACAGCTCCTGTTTGAAGAACAGGTGGCCGCCATGGCCAGGAGGGCTCTTGTACAACTACATGTTGTGTGCCAGTCACACCCATCCCTGGACCAGGTAGAATAAGACAGTTGAACAACTGCAGGAAGCATAAGTCCTTTATGAAGAAGTATTAGAAAATAGGGTAATCTTCTAACAAGCTGGATAGAAAGTGGACTTCAGGAAACAAGATGTGGAAGCTGCTTGGAATCAGATAAGCAGAATTATGTTACAGAAGTGTGTGGGGTTATGCTAATGGAAGTATGTTGTAAACCGCCCAGAGTCCCTCCGGCGGGAGGAGGTGGGCAGTGACAAATTTGATAAATAAATAAATGTATGTATGTAAAAGAATGCTTGGTTGATTGCAGGTTACACATAAATTATGTGAAAAACTAGTGCAAGTAGATACATATATTTATTTTATTTCAATTTTTTAAAAAAGTACAAAATAATACAACAAGAAACCAGTTCAGCATAAAATAACACAACAAAACTATAAACAACCCCCACATAATTAGTGATAATCAATAACATGAAATAAAGTAGAAAAATGTAAACAAGCTAAGGATGTCCCCTATATTAGAAATATTAAACCATATATGAATATTTCAAATTTAAAAGAAAATAGAATTTTAGTATTGTAAATATATCATCTGTAAATTTGTATGAAGGAGAAGCATATTGCTTCATTTTTGATCAGCAGACAAAATCCCTTTTCAAAAATAGATACATTACATGTATCTTGAATCCAGTCCTTAATTTCTGTAATAATAATACTTTTCCAATTTCTCAAAATAATTCTCTTAGCAATTCCCTGTTCCTCAAAAACAGGAAAATTCTACATTTTTGAAACATAATTCAACATAATATAGAATTATGGTAGAACATCTTTAACATTAAAAGACTGACTAAATAGGTAAATAAATAAATAAATAACTTGGTACAACATTGATTAAATATGGGGAAAATGGGTGGAAATTATTTTAAGATTTGCAAATGTTGGTAGACATTTGTGGTGTGTTGTGAGGAATGAAAGTCAGTTGAAAGATTCCCTGCAACAGTGTTCCTTTCTACACCATCAGAAAAATGCTGGTTTAGTTGACTCCCTCATAATACACAATTTAAAGCAGAGGAGTGATAAACGGTCCACAACAGAATTACAGACAAGATGTAGAATGTAAAGTGCAAAATCAGATATCTCTGGATTTCTGCTGAGGAAGAGATGTCCACACACAGGGCTATTTTTCCATTCATGATTTATACCTTAATTTGCCTAGATAATGTCTACATTTGTCTTAATACTATTGTTTGCTTCTCTGGACAACACAAGAAAAGTGAATGTTAGGGAGAGAAGGAAAAACAGAAAGAAAGAATGGAAAGTATTTTGAAAGCATTTGGAAGTCGTCTGTTTTTTGTCTTTCTTCCCATCAAGTGTTACATTTCTATGATTTTTATTTATTTGCTTGATTTATATGGCTGCCCATCTTGCCGTAGCAACTCTAGGCAGTTAACATCATCTTAAAGCACAGCCAAAGTACACATCAAAACAACATTAGAAAAACTTAGGAAAGCGTTTATGACATAATTGTAAGGAATAATTAGATCAATTGAGAGTTCTTCCCTTGGAGGAACTTATAGGTTTATCTGAAATGTCATCAATTAAAAAAAGAAAGAACAATCTTAGCTAGCTTTATCAAATGACAGTCCACCACCTTTAGGACAGTCCAGTTATCCCATCCTACTTGACCTCTGACACAAACATTTTGTAAATAAATTTCTAGATGGGAGTATGTTATTGTGTTTTTAAGTTGAAGAAAAACCTCATTAACCTTTGTATGTCATGAAGTGCTTAATTCGGATCATACATAAAACATCTGTCCAAAAGACTTTTATAGGCCAGTGTAGCATAGTTTAGTGTGCTACCACCCCAATCTAGTATTGAAAGGAAAGGGAAACTGCTGGGCAGCCAAGATGCACCCACAAATGGGAAAAGCTGGTTGTGGAAAGAGAAGCAGAGAGGAGCTTTGGAAATGGGAGGAACCTCAAGTAAAACTCATGAGCTGGATGGGCTGACCTCAGGGGTCAAATGAGAACTCTAGATCAGATGTTCTTAAAGCCTACAGTAGACCTCCTTTATTTTGTGTTATGTGGGGTCCTACCAGGATCAGTTCTGGGTGTAGTACTCCATATAGATGTCTTGGATGAAGAAGTGAAGGGAACTTTTATCAAATTTGCGGATGACACAAGAGGGGATAAAACCCACAAATTCCCAAGAAGAAATTCAAAACTTTCTCAGTAGGCTAGAGAAATGGACTGAAAGCAACAAAATGAAATTTAATGAAGACAAATACGCAGAATTCTTCACTTAGGAAACCAAGACAAAGCGCACACAGATGCAGGATTGGGCTGTTTGGTTTGGTGACAGTACTTGTGAACAAACATCCCGGAGTAGTAATTGACTGCAAATTGCATATGAGTCAACAATATGATGTGATTGCAAGCTTCATCAAGCTTTTTCCAAAGTACAGGGAATAATTGTTTCATGTTATTCAGCATTTTCAAATCCTCCCTTGTGCACTATGTCTCATTTGAGGTACCTCACTAAGGAATCAGTCTTGAGCACATTCAAGGAATGGCAATCAGGCTGAACAGCAGACTAGAAACTAAGTTGCATGAAAATTGATTGAAGGAATTAGGAAAGTTTAGTCTTAAGAAGAGAAGACTAAGCAGGATATGATACCATTTTTCAAATACCTGAAAAGATGTTCCCCAGAAAAAGTCCAGAACTCTTTCCTATCATTCCAGACTGGAAGACATTTAATAATAGTAATTCATGTTCATAAGAAAGTACTTTCTAATTGAATGCTAGAAAATTGGGAGTTCCTCCGAATGGTCACTCATGCCCTAGTCATCTCCTGCATAGACTACTGCAATGCACTTTACATGGGGCTACCCTTGAAGATTATCCAGAAGCTACAGCTGGTGCAGAATGTGGCTGCGTGAGCAGTCATTGGTGCCCCAAGATTGGCACATGTGACACCACTGCTGTGGGAGCTGCATTGGGTACCAGTTTGCTTCCAGGTCCAATTCAAGGTGTTGGTTATGACCTTTAAAGCCCTACATGGCATGGGGCCAGGTTACCTGAGGGACTGCCTCACCCCTGGTACATCGACCCATCCCACCTGGTCAGGCAGAGAGGATGTGCTATGGACCCTGTCCATGAGGGATTGCCAATTGGCAGGGTCCAGGAGGAGGGCCTTCTCTGTTGCAGCCCCCACCCTTTGAAATAAGCTTCCCCTGGAGGTAAGACAGGCCCCCACTCTCCTGGCCTTCTGGAAGGGGGTTAAGACATGGCTATGCCACCTCACTTGGGATGGGAGGGGGGATGGCCATTCATGGGGGTGGTTGGCACCAAGAATAAGATCTTCAGTTGCCATCTTGAATTTTATATTTTATATTTTGTATTTTTATAATTGTATCTGTATCTATCTGTATCTATATTTTATATTTATACAGTATTGTTTTTTTAGCGATTTGTGATTTTTATTATCTGTAAGCTGCCCAGAAATATGATAAATAAATTAAATAAATAAATTGAGGACATAATGATCCAGAGAGGTGGTGGGCTCCATATTATTGGATGTCCTCAGGTGAAGGCTAGGAAGCCATCTGTTAAATTTGGGTTCTTTTCTGCATTCAGCAAGGAGTTGGACTCTATGCCCCCAAAAGTCCCCTCCAAATAGCATGTCCTTTCTGGTCCATATCACTGAGCAACAGATATGGAGAAGTCTGAACTAATTATTGACATGGTAACTCATAAGTTCTTGTACTAGGAGGTACTGAGGCATGCAGCAGTGGGTGGCTGGAACCTTGCTGGTGAGTTCTCTAATGAACCCCTTTGCATTTTCAGCTGCCCTAGAATCCAGTTCTTTTCTTTGAGGACTAATTGGCTAGGCTTTGTATTCACACAATAGAGCTGATCAGGGAAGGGTAGACAAACCCACCATCACCTTGGTTCCATTTTGTAACTCTGCCCCAGTACTGACTGACTGACTGGTTGCACTCATACAACATATTTAATTTGATTTCTTTGTAAAGGTCTTTTGGGGTGGTGGGGCAAAAGGGGCAAGGAAGAAGACTTTTAAGCAATACAGTTGAGATTTTTGAATATAATTTTATTAATAATTTTATTTACAACAGTAAAAACTAATACAAACTAAACTTAGAGACAGAGAGAATGGAAAAAAAGGAATAAAAATGCAGGAAAAAAGAAGAAGAAGAAAGAGAAAAGAAAGAATATAATAAAGCAAAAGAAAATAAATATATAAAGAAATGAATTCCCACCTTCTTCATAACAAGTATAAAGAAATATAATGACTCTTCACCTCCATAAGGTTGCAAACAGGTATCTCTTCTTCCCATACACATCCCTTATCTATAAGCAAATCCATCAAACATCAACTTTTCAATCTTGGTGTCAGCAAAAAGTCTGTAAAGGGATGCCAGAAATTTGCAAAACCAAACCAAACCAAACCAAAACCCTACAGTCAAGGTTTTTGGAGTTATTCAATTTCCTATCCCCTCCCTTTTTTCTTTTTTCTTCCATCATCATCATCATCATCATCATCATGATCATCATCATGAGTATTGAATTGCACAATAGAAGACTCATAAATTAATCAAACGATGGTTTGCACAACATCCTAATCCTAACCCAGCTGTCCTCTGCCAAACTCGGTTGCTTAAAACTAATCAAACTTGGCATGTTTTGGATATGCAATTGTTAAATCTTTCACTGACCCTGTTATACGAGTTGGACATATAACTCCCCTCCCCTCCCTCCCTCCCCTCTCAAAAATCAGCAGAATTACTTTTTATTGAGAAACATCACTGATACAGATGTGTTAACCCTTAAAATTGCCAGCACAGGAAATAACCACTACATGAAAAATCTTACCATAGTAGTTCCTGATTTGTGAAAAATAATAATAATATATGAAGCAAGCAAGATTATGGGAAAATACAGACTCTATCTGAGTTTTTGGCAGCCAGGAATAGTTAAATATATGCCGCCATTGTGTGTGTGCGTGCGTGTGTGTGTGTGTGTTGGGTGCTTGAGACAGAACAAAGGCTGGAAATTAATAATGTACTTTTGATGCCTTCCAATGAGGCAGGATTAGCCTTAACACAAAACAGAACTGTTACTAGCCCTCTAAGAACAGATACTTACACAAAAGATGAGACCAAGAATTCCTTTTGGGCAGATTAAAGAAGTCTGTAAAACTGCCACCTGTGCCCATCTTGGTCAAAAGACCCCCCCAAGCAATGGGAAGAAATGTGTGATCCTTTTGCGTATCTGCATGCAGCGAAGGATATTAACTTATTCTCAAAATCCTTTTAATTTCACCCTATCAGCCATCCTTCAAAGACATCTGTTAGAAATGTTGCAATGAAGTCAGAAGAGTCACCGTAGACCACATGAGAATCTGCCTTCTGAAAATATATTCAGCCAATTATGGCCCAAGGATTGCCATAATTTCCATTTGAATGGTGTTTATTGGCCACCGTTATTTCTATCAAGTGAAGAATAGAGTTCGTGGCCTAGGATTTGTGTGTTGGCTGATTTTGCCCACTTGTTATTAAGGAACAGCTCTAATTAACATCATTTGGAAAATTTGTTTTCTGCAAATGAAAGTAGGAGAAAAAGAGAGAGGAATGAAAATGGGAGACACAATACAAGTAGGGTAATCACCAAGCCAGATTGCTTTGAAATGGCTTGCCCCCTTTTAATAACAGCCCATTTTGGCAGGCATCTTTTTTTTTTCCATGAATAGAGAGGTAGCAAAAGACAGGATGAGTTGCATGAAGAATGACTTAGAACTGGGGGTTGCATGAATGTAACCTGGTCTCTTTTTTTCTTTTATCTCTCACTCAAGCTATAAAGAAGTATCCTTATTTATTTTTTCTAATCTATTTTATTCTGAAGGCTCTAAAAAGGGAAAAGAAAATTTGTATTTAAGGAAAATGAAGGACATCATATCAAGATCGCATTTGTTGTGATATTCCGATTGAGGGCAAATTCTCACCAGATTTGCTGGCTCCTTTTCTTGCTGGAAAAAATGAATCAAAACGTTTAATGCAATTCTTTGAAAGTAGCTGTTTGAAATGTTTACCAGGCTTTTCTCCTTTCTCACAGTTAGCTCATATTCTGCCTGCCACAACTGAATCCTGACTTATTTCCATGAACAAAGTCTAACTGTCCTTTAAAGGCAATGAATGAGCCTACTTGAAATGGTGTGATTTTCATGCCAACACAGTTGTGAGTTCATGGCAATATAGAAATTGTTCTGGTCAAAGCAGCAAGTATCATTTCATATATCCATTGGAACATTACAGTGGATGTGTCCATTTATGTGATGAAGTGCCACTCACAACATAAATTCTCAATTTATGGGTGGTGGGAGAGAGTTTTTTCAGCACTGATTTAAAAAATTAACATTGAATGCTTTCCGTTCAGCACCAGTTCAAACATAAAACAGAGCCATAGAATCATCAGAGTAGAAGGGGCCTTATGGAGCATCTAGACATCCAAATGCTAGAACCAGAGAATTTGCAAAAAAGCCTCACCAGTCTGTGCCCTTCAATCCTTGTGTGAAGAATAACCCATTAACCGTCTAGGTAGTTGGTTCCATTAGCAGAGCATTCTGATTTTATCTTGAGTTAACATAAGCCCTTCAATACTAATGATGATCCACAGAAAAATATTCTTGGTCCTTTTGTGATACCTGTTCAGGCATATGTGACTGTTAAAAAATAAATCTCTCCTGACAACTTAAAACAAATATGGGTTATACTATATTTATAAGGTTGGGCCTGCACCATTCAAGACCTTGGAGATTTGGGTGGAATTACATTCTTTCCCTTCACATTGCCCATGATTAGTTCCCCATATCCCTTTCTGGCCATCAATAAGCTAGGGTGTTCGTGATCTTACTGGCTGTGTTCACACAACACACTTAACCTGGGTACTGAATTAGTTCATTTTCTGGGTTTTGCACAACATTCATGGACAACAAGTCTATCTTGAGTCTTGAGTCACCTTTAGGTTGGGCCAGGATGTCTGCAAATGCCAGCTTCAGGGGAATGAGTGCAGGAACTCACCAAGAACCTGTTTCTTGCCTATGAGGACCCTAGAGGCATTTGGTCAGCCACTGTGAGAAGCCAAAGGTGAGCCTTGGCTTGATCCAGCAAAACTATTATTATAACTAAGTTTTGCATGTTGTACACAACAAAAGCATCAACTAGTTTTTACCTGCTTTGGTTAACTGTATTTTTCAGTTTGGCTTTTTAGTCCCAAGCTGGCCAAAATGGTCACCTGTCCTTGTACATCATCTCTTAGGCATTCTGCTTCCTCTCTGACTTCTTGTCTTTCCATTCAATCCCATCAGGAGAGAACCACATCTCTTGGGGGGCTTTTTCAGTAGGGGTGAGGGGTGTGTGTGTCCTGACTTTGAGAAATGGTTGGAAAGTACCTTCTTCTCCTGGAGAAGTGTGGAGAAATCACCCATCCAGGTTCACTGTCTGTAAATTTCACCCCGAGGTTTGTCTCCATCTTTAGTTCAAAATGCATTGATGTCATCATGTTTCATTTTCATCTTTTATGAAGAAACCATCTAGATTCTCTTAATAAGGAGTACTTACTTTATGTGATTGCCCTGCTGATAATGCTGACGCTGTTGACTATTGTTAACTGACGAATCGAGTTATCCCATGCTCTTTTAAATATTTAGCTTTCCTAAATATGAACTTCAATTGCATTAATGTAATTTTATATATTCATGGTTTTTAAGCATCTGGAAGGCAATGACATTCACTCTGAAGAGGAGCTTTGGACGATGGACAAAGCACTTCATGTATTTATCACACTCATACCCTGCTGCAGTCTTGCAGTACTCTTGGCGGTGTTAAAAGAATATGCAAATGACAAATACATCACAATCTGTTTTGAAATAAAAAAAGTCTTAAAAAGAGATAAACCCAAAACCTAAAAAACAAGCAAGAAGCCCTACTAGAGATCAAGTCCCAAACCCTCTCTGGAAAAGTCCATTTCCAGCTCCTTCCTTGAGGTGACTGTAAGAGATAATCTCAGCTCTAGTAGGGCCATTCCATGGGGCTGGCGCAGCTATGGAAAAGCAGCATCTCTGAAACTCCTGAAAGAAGTTTTTGGAAAGCTTCCTGGGTTCCTTACCTGCCACTTGTAAAAACCAGTGGAGTTTTCTTTGCAGGCTACTTCTGGGCTTTGCAAGTCAGAGAAGGCTGAGCAGAGTGTTCCTAAAGTTGCTTTTGGCAAGTTCCAGCGATGTAGGCTTTTAAGCCACCCTCACTGGAGAAGCCTGAGCAGATCATCCAAATATTTTGACCGGATGCTATGCTGTGGAGGGGCTGGGAAACAGAGCAATGCCAACTTCATTGTCCTCTTAAAAGTGGCAAAGCAATGTTGCTTCCCAAAGCAGTGTCAAGGGAGTGCTGTCTCAAACTTTCATCAACACAAAACAGGTATTTGAAGATTTGTGCAGCCCTAATGGCTATTATGTCTTGTTGTAATCCATAGGGTTTTCAATGATTTCATTCTACTCGGATCAACAATCAACACCAAGGGAAGTAGTAACCAAGAAATCAAATTATGTATCATGCTGGGAAAATCTGCCATCAAAGACCTATCTAAAGTTTTCAGAAGTAAAGACATCAGTATAAAAACAAAGGTGCGTCTGACTCACGCCATGGTCTTCTCAATTGCCACATATGCCTGTGAAAGTTGGACATTAAAAAAGGAAAATAGAAGAAGAACTGATGCATTTGAATTGTGGTGTTGGTGAAGATTATGGAAAATACCATGACTGCCAGAAGAACAAACAAATACGTTTTAGAAGAAATACAACCAGAATGTTCCCTAGAGGCAGAGATAACTAGGCTTAGACTCTCATACTTTGGGCACATCGTCAGGAAAGACCGATCGCTTGAAAAGGACATCATGTTTGGTAAAGTCGAGGGCCAGCAGAAAAGAGGAAGACCTTCAATGCGATGGATTGATACAGTCACAGCAACAATGGATGCAAACATTGGAACAGTCAGGCATATGGTGCAAGACCGAATAGCATTATACCTAGGGTCGCCATGAGTTGTAAATTTATTTATTTGTCAAATTTGTCACCACCCATCTGAGCGGAGGAACTCTGGGCAGTTTACAATATAAAACAATAAATACACAATAAAATTTCAATATAAAACACATTATAAAACAATTTTGCAGAGCTACCAAATACAATAAAATCCAGATGGCTATGGTCTCATTCAGTCATTTGTATAGGAGGGGCACTTCAAGGTACTAGCCAGCCCCAAGTATGACTATTCTCCTCCCTGCCCCAAGCCTGGTGGCAGAGCCAGGTCTTCAACTTCCTCCGGAAGGCTAGGAGTGATGGGGCTATTCTCACCTCCGGGGGCAAGATGTTCCAGAGGGTGGGTGCTACTGCAGAGAAGGCCCACCTCCTGGACCCCGCCAGATGGAATTCTCTTATTGACGGGGTCCGTAGCATGCCCTCTCTGCATGATCGAGTGGGATGGGCTGATGAAATGGGGAAGAGGCAGTCCCTCAGGTAACCCGGTCCCACGCCATGTAGGGCTTTATAGGTGATAACCAACACCTTGAATTGGACCTGGAAGCAGACTGGTATCCAGTGCAGCTCGCGTAGCAAAGGTGTTATGTGCGCCCTTCTAGGGGCGCCAAAAATAGCCCACACAGCCACATTCTGAACCAGCTGAAGCTTCCAGATACTCTTCAAGGGTAGCCCCATGTAGAGAGCATTGCAGTAGTCTATATGGGAGATAACAAGGGCATGAGTGACTGTTCGAAGGGCCTCCCAATCCAGGAAAGGGCGTAACTGGTGCACAACACGAAGCTGTGCAAAGGCCCTTCTGGCCACGGCTGCCACCTGCTCTTTGAGAAGGAGCCATGAGTCCACAAGGACCCCCAAGTTATGCACCGGGTCTGTCTGGGGCAGTGGAACCCCATCCAGAACCAAAGATGACAAAGTTCCGGATATGGAAGAGCTCTTAACCCACAGCCACTCCATTTTACCAGGGTTCAGCTGAAGCCTGTTGTTCCCCATCCAGGCTCCTACAGCCCCCAGACCCCTGAAAAGCGCAGCTACAGCATCACTTACCTCACCTGGGATGGAGATGTACAATTGAGTATCATCAGCATACTGATGATTCCTCATCCTATGGTGACGGATGATCTCATCCAGCGGTTTCATGTAGATGTTGAGAGGAGAGAGAACCGAAGCCTGTGGCACCCCACAAAGGAGGGGTCGAGGGTCGGATCTCTCACTCCCTATCACCACCAATTGGGACCAGCCCTGGAGGAAGGAGGTGAACCAGCGTAAATGCCTTGACAGCAACTACAAGAACAACAATGGCTATTATATTTATACTGTCTATCCTGTGCACTGCTTTGAGCTGAATTTACTTGTGGAAGTTGCTCCATAAGCTGGCTATGGTTAGATTTTCCCCAATTCTATTGCCTACTTTCTCTCCATCAGTCCAACATAGACGTTGTGTCCAATTGACCCTTGTGCAAATTGTTTGCGAGGGGCTCGTGGCTATAACTTCCTATGTGGAAATATGGATGTGGGGGGGTTGTCCTCTTCCATTTTCAGACCACACATTTGACAGATAATTGCTTTTGCCACATTCAGTGTGCGGTTTGCTTTGGACTAGAAAAACACAGTTCTCTTGGCACCTAATTCCCCTTGCTTTTCACCAATTTGGCAGCAGATCAGTTCTCTAAAGTAACTCACCTCACCCAGAGCAAAACATATCTGTCATTCATCCAAATGAGTCTGAGACACAAATGATTTAATGGTGACAAACATTTGGGGTATTTGGTGGCACTAGAATCTCCCCTTTTCAGTTGCAATTTACTTTATTATCTGTATAATAACTGGTTTATGCTTAACAGCTAAGCACAAATAACAAGCGTGTTGATTAAGACACCATGGAAGAGGGCCAAACAGTAACAAAATTAAGAAGAATCCTGGACACTTCAAATTAAATGGGTTGTCTACATAATCGTTAGATGGTGGGGAGAGTTAAAATGAGTTCCTTGGTGTCCCCACCACACAGCATTTGTAAACTTTTATTACTGGAAAGCTGGAGAATAAGAAACCAAATTGTTCTATTATTTTTCTGAAATGTTTAATTTAGCTGATAAGCTGAAGAGCTTGAGGGGGGAAATGTTTCAGGGAAGAGTGTTATTAATAAGATGCACTAAGTTTGTCCTTCAGCACCCTGATATATTTTAGAGGAATTTAGAATCTTAATGAACTGGAAGACTTCTCAATGACCCGGCCCAAAGTCTCTGGCCTCTTAATGACCTTCACGATTTTGGTCTCCTGGAACACTCAGGAGCACTCAGCAGTTTAGAGCATCTGGACTTTAATAAGGCCAGGGACCAGCTCATTAAAGCTACCTATGCAGAAGGAATATTATTGTTACCAAATATAGGTCTGAACACCTAAAGCCCTATTATCAGAGGAGCTTTCAGCTCCTATCTTGGAGCCCTTAACAGCACCAGGAAGACACTGTGGTGAGGCTAATGAGCTGAGGCCGTTCCTTTTTTTTTTTTTTTTTTAGGAAAGAAGGCTAGAAACACATATTTTTTATTTTTACCAGGTGCCTAAGATCTTGGTTACACACCCACTGGAGGGATGGCAGGGATTTTATCTTTTTCCTGACCAGCATTGCTGGGTGTCTATTCTCAGGCATCAGCTGAAACCAGCAGATTTGGCTGAATGATATTAGAGCTTAGGTACCAATATACCTCTTCAGCAAAGGATCGTTACCTTGTCATGGTGCTGGAGCTTGAGCACCTCAATGATGCCATGAGCTAAACCGTGAAGGGCCACCCAAGACGGGAAGGTCATGACAGAGAGGTAAGACTAAATGCAATCCCTGGGGAAGGTAATGGCAACCCACCCCAGTATTCTTGCCATGAAAACTAAATGGATCAGTTCAACCAGAGATATGTCGGTATACCATCGGAAGATGAGACCCCCAGGTCGGAAGATGGTCAAAATGCTACTGGGGAGGAACAGAGGATGAGTTCAAGTAGCCCCAGACGTGATGACACAGCTAGCTCAAAGCCGAAAGGACGGCTAGCGGCCGACGGTGCTGGTGGTGAACGGCGAATCCGATGTTCTAAGGATCAACACGCCATTGGAGCCTGGAATGTAAGATCTATGAGCCAGGGCAAATTGGATGTGGTTATTGGTGAGATGTCAAGGTTAAAGATAGACATTTTGGGCATCAGTGAACTGAAATGGACTGGAAGGGGCCACTTCACATCAAATGACCACCAGATCTACTACTGTGGACAAGAGGACCACAGAAGAAATGGAGTAGCCTTCATAATTAATAGTAAAGTGGCTAAAGCAGTGCTCGGATACAATCCAAAAAATGATAGAATGATCTCAATTCGAATTCAGAGCACGCCATCTAGCATCACAGTGATCCAAATATACGTCCCACCTATGGGACAACACGCCTAAAAGAGATGTTATTTTCATCACGGGAGACTGGAATGCTAAGGTGGGCAGTCAAATGACACCTGGAATTACAGGTAAGTATGGCCTGGGAGAACAAAATGAAGCAGGACATAGGCTGATAGAATTTTGCCAAGACAACTCACTCTGCATATCAAACACTCTCTTCCAACAACCTAAGAGACGGCTTTATACATGGACTTCCCCAGATGGACAACACCGAAATCAGATTGACTACATCCTTTGCAGCCAAAGGTGGCAGACATCGATACAGTTGGTAAAAACAAGACCTGGAGCTGACTGTAGTTCAGATCACGAACTTGTTATTGCACAATTTAGGATCAGACTAAAGAGATTAGGGAAGACCCACAGATCAGCTAGATATGAGCTCACTAATATTCCTAAGGAATATGCAGTGGAGGTGAAGAATCGATTTAAGGGACTGGACTCAGTAGATAGGGTCCCGGAAGAACCTGGACAGAAGTTCGCAACATTGTTCAGGAGGCGGCAACAAAATACATCCCAAAAAAGAGAAAACCAAGAAAGCAAAATGGCTGTCTGCTGAGACACTAGAAGTAGCCCAAGAAAGAAGGAAAGCAAAAGGCAACAGTGACAGGGGGAGATATGCCCAATTAAATGCAAAATTCCAGAGGTTAGCCAGAAGAGATAAGGAATTATTTTTAAACAAGCAATGCGCGGAAATGGAAGAAGACAATAGAATAGGAAGGACAAGAGACCTCTTCCAGAAAACTAGAAATATTAGAGGTAAATTCCAGGCAAAAATGGGCATGATCAAAAACAAAGATGGCAAGGACCTAACAGAAGAAGAAGAGATCAAGAAAAGGTGGCAAGAATATACAGGAGACCTGTATAGGAAGGATAACAATATCGGGGATAGCTTTGATGGTGTGGTCAGTGAGCTAGACCAGACATCCTGAAGAGTGAGGTTGAATGGGCCTTAAGAAGCATTGCTAATAACAAGGCAGCAGGAGACGATGGCATCCCAGCTGAACTGTTCAAAATCTTGCAAGATGATGCTGTCAAGGTAATGCATGCTATATGCCAGCAAATTTGGAAAACACAAGAATGGCTATCAGATTGGAAAAAATCAACTTATATCCCCATACCAAAAAAGGGGAACACTAAAGAATGTTCAAACTATCGAACAGTGGCTGTCCTAACTGCCAGGAAACACGCTGAGACAAGGAACTGGTCTCTAATGTTTTATTGCTTGTACATAACAGGAATCCTAACAAACTGAAGAAGCGTGGGAAAACCCCAGCCATATAAACCCCAAAGGTTAAGGCGGTTCCGATCTGTGTCTCTTTGAATGGCTACCTAATTCCTCAGTGCTACGCATGTGCTTAACAGTCTGGATGGGAGCCCCCTGCTCGCCATCCTTACTCATGACATCAGCACTCATTTCACATGCCAGTAAGGTAATGCTCAACATCCTGCAAGGTAGACTTCAGCAATTCATGGAGCAAGAATTGCCAGATGTACAAGCTGGGTTTAGAAAAGGCAGAGGAACTAGGGACCAAATTGCCAATATCCGCTGGATAATGGAAAAAGCCAGGGAGTTTCAGAAAAACATCTATTTCTCTTTTATTGACTATTCTAAAGCCTTTGACTGTGTGGACCATAACAAATTGTGGCAAGCTCTTAGTGGTATGGGGATACCAAGTCATCTTGTCTGCCTCCTGAAGAATCTGTATAACGACCAAGTAGCAACAGTAAGAACAGACCACGGAACAACGGACTGGTTTAAGATTGGGAAAGGAGTACGACAGGGCTCACCCTACCTATTCAACTTGTACGCAGAACACATCATGCGACAAGCTGGGCTTGAGGAATCCAAGGCTGGAGTTAAAATCGCTGGAAGAAACATTAACAATCTCAGATATGCAGATGATACCACTTTGATGGCTGAAAGTGAAGAGGAACTGAGGAGCCTTATGATGAAGGTGAAAGAAGAAAGTGCAAAAGCTGGCTTGCAGCTAAACCTTAAAAAAACCAAGATTATGGCAACCAGCTTGATTGATAACTGGCAAATAGAGGGAGAAAATGTAGAAGCAGTGAAAGACTTTGTATTTCTAGGTGCAAAGATTACTGCGGATGCTGACTGCAGTCAGGAAATCAGAAGACGCTTAATCCTTGAGAGAAGAGCAATGACAAATCTCCATAAAATAGTTAAGAGCAGAGACATCACACTGACAACAAAGGTCCGCATAGTTAAAGCAATGGTGTTCCCCGTAGTAACATATGACTGCGAGAGCTGGACCATAAGGAGGGCTGAGAGAAGGAAGATCGATGCTTTTGAACTGTGGTGTTGGAGGAAAATTCTGAGAGTGCCTTGGACTGCAAGAAGATCAAACCAGTCCATCCTCCAGGAAATAAAGCCAGACTGCTCACTTGAGGGAATGATCTTAGGGAGAGTGGAAGGCAAAAGGAAGAGGGGCCGACCAAGGGCAAGATGGATGGATGATATTCTAGAGGTGACAGACTTGTCCCTGGGGGAGCTGGGGTTTTTGACGACCAACAGGAAGCTCTGGCGTGGGCTGCTCCATGAAGTCACAAAGAGTTGGAAGCAACTAAACGAATAAACAACAACAACCAATATACCTATGGGCGCTTTCCTTGATGTCTATCAGCTTCCTGCTCTATTTCACTTTTTTTAAAAGCCAAATTAGAAAGATGATAGCCATGTGGTGATGGAAAGCAGCGGCATCTCAAAAAGGGCAATTTCTAGGGATGAGGACTTTAATCGCCATGCTAGCTAGGGAATTCTGGGAGATGAAGCCCACATCTCTGGAAGTTGCCCAGGTGGAGGGGCACTGCTCTGGAATCAGTTAATTTCCCAGAATGCCATTGGACTGTAGGTAGATCCCATAGGCATTCTTAGAAAATAAAGGTGGTAGGTGGCTACAGCCCAGGGCTTTGTTTATAAATGTGCCTACCTTCCAGAAGATGAAAATAGAAAGGTAAATTAGAGCTAGATGGTGAATATCTTGGGAAGTGGGAAGAGGGATAATTTTGCCAGCAGGGATATCTCAAGGGAGGGGGATCAAAAGAGTCAAGATGATGGCCACAACCATGAAATCAAAGTCCCACCCTTTTTATATGCGTCATAAAAAAGGGACAGGCTTCCATCACATGGTCATGGCCACCATCTTGACTTTTTTGACTCCCTCCCATGTGTACCCTGTTTTTTGTGGTTGATCATACCCATTTTGAAACTCTTGGGGAGATGAAACACCTCCCACTGCCCCCAGCAGCCATGTTATTGAACTTGGATTGGATCCAATCTTCTGTCTGATCCTTACTTAGCAAAGCCATTTCTAACCGCACTGGAGTAGTGGAATACATCTGTGAATGCATGCATATGAATGGGTGTGATGGTAAGGAATTGTGTTTTTCTTGCAAAACAAGCCATTTTCCTTTTTCCTTTTTCAAATCTGAAGTGCAAATTATGAAACCTCTCTGGTGCCCTGCCAACTCTGTTAGACACAGAAGGGCTGGTCTCCTTGAAAGAAGACAATAAATAATGCCTGCTTGCTAAGGGTGTGCATCTGTGGGCAATTCAGAGAAGCACTGAAACCCCTCGCCCGTTTTAATCCTGTGTTTGTTTGCAACATTGTTTTCCACCTTTATCTTCAAGGTTCATTTGCTTAACTACAGCTTGGATTTGGCGATCAGTCCCTTTTGCTGCTTAGAGATGCCGCGATTGTGTGCCTCTGTTTTCTTCTCCCCTGGTTGGGCAGGGAATGATGTGTAAATCCTCCAGACATCCAGATTAGCCTGTGTTCTGAAATGACTGGTTCAATGGAAAGGTGAAGTGATTGTAAGAGGAGCCACCCTTTCCTTGTAGGCTGCAAAGAGAAATTTTGGAGAAAATGGCCTTGGAACACACTTGCGTGCTCACAGATACAAATCACACGTCAAACACTTTGAGCGGTATATTTTTCCCATCAAGCTATTTACTGGAAACACTCAGAAATGTGATGCACTTCTCCCAAGGCTTTTATAGAGTGAAGATGCTTGCTGTTATAGAGGCCAATTCTTGCAGAGACCATCTTATTCTCACTGCCCACTTCCATTTGGAAATTCATCTTAGCTATTTTGTTATGCAGTGTGAATGGAAGGGGCCGAATTATTAATACATCTTTAAGGGATTTCTTCTCCCCATATGAATTTGCCTGTAATTTTCAGGAAGCCTCTCTTACATCCAACAAATAGGTTTGTTGGAAGGCAGGAGCAAGGTTTTCCTGTGATAACTTCCCAGTCAAAGACTTTTATCCCAAGAAAAGTTAGATTAGTTCCACCCCTGATGAATTTTAAATAGGCAGGTCAAAAGTAACCCCCCCTTTCCCCCTCGCCAGCTCTTCCTGGCTTTTCAAACTAGTTTTTAAGACCAACGGTAGTTAACTTTGCTCTTAATATTCTGCTTCAGTTCCGTCAGAGTATTTGGTTTTGCAAATTACCTTGGAGACTGTTTTTATGCTGGAAAATTAATATAGAAATGTTGTAATAAATAAATAAGGAAAATTAATGAGGCAAATTTATCTGTTGTTGACAAAGTTGCATTGAAAGTTACCTTGAAATTAGGTAAGCGAACTGCCTATGGCTGAGATCAGAAATAGAGAAACTTAATCCAAGGGCAACAGGAGAATCAGTGCGTATGAGTGCCAGCATTCTCCATCTGTCTCCTTTGGATGATTACCCAGAATTCCTAGTAGGAACGGCTTAGTGTATGGAACTGAATGATTTGACCTGGATTAATATAGTAGTTTGTGACCCCTGAGAATATAATGCCAAACAGGTCCATAGAGGTTTTGGTGGGTTTGGATTTTATTCGGACTTTGCATGGTATACAAGGAGGGCAGAGCTGAGCTATTATAAAGAGGGAGCCGTTCAAGGAGAAAAATTAAACTTGAGCTGAATTTTGTAAAAATTGAATTGATTAAATACAGTTATTTAACTGCTTCCCGTGTATGTGAAAATTCCCTTTCCCCTTTGTTGTATTAAAGTTACAATTCAGGGTAAACTTCAGGAAGGACTCTTGGGGTCTACAGCTAAGCCTTGGTTTAATCTGCATCTTTGCAATAAAGGATACAGATGAAAGGTACACTTAAGCATGCAGCCAAGTTACTTTTCGTGAGATTATTGACCAAATCTTCACAAGTATCTTGGTGTTAGATACCTCGAGTAAGGAAAAGATGACAAAAGTGGAGAAAGTGGATTTTGCCTCTAGAGACCATAGCCTTCATTACTGCCAGCAAGATGGAGAGAGAAAGAAAGGACCTGCTCCTTAAATGAAGGACGATCCCAAATGTTAAATATGGAAGGAATGAAGAGTTCTGTGCAGAGAAATGAAGCAAGCAGTTGGTTTCTGCCCTTAGCAAGTGGTTGAAAAAGAAACTGATCTTCACTGGAGCTCATGAAAATGACCTTGCTGTCTGTCCCAGCTATTGAAATCTTGGACCCTTTAGAGATATCCTCCCAATTTGGTGACATTCTCCTGGGCAACAAAATCTTGATGTCCAGATGTGTAATGTATCTTACCCCCTTCATTCAGTTTCTTTTAATCTTTGTCTTACTATTCAGAATTTCCAAAGATATGTAAGACTTCCATTTGGTTTATTTTTTTTCAAAAGTGTCAAAGCTAACCTTGGTTTTGTAATCAGGACTGGAAAAATTGTTCTTTAAAAAAAATACAGAAGAAAGCAGCATTCTTGAATTTATCCATCTGGCTCAAAGATTTTGGCTGCTGCGCTCTTAAAAAATTACATCCATACCTGTGATGCAGAATTGGTATTGCCATCCCATTTTTTTTCCTGGCAAGTTCTTCCTTTTTTAGCAGCTATGGGATGAGTGTGCTGAATATCATATTTTTTCATGTTTCAGATAATGGCACCCATGGAATTTGGCTGGTATGGATGGCAGAGATTTTTTTTTTCACATTCATGTTTTGGTAAGGACAGAGCTATGTTTGCCTGTTAGCATGGAAATAATTTGGGACTAGAAATAGGAGATAATTTATTTTAGTTTGTATCTAGACCTAAGTGCAAACCTGAAAATTAGTTCTCATTTAAAATTACACCTTTTCTGAAGTCTTTTTTAATGCACACACACACACAGAGTATATATATGTGTGTGTTTGTGTGTGTGTGTGTGTAAAATGCATAACCCTAGGGAAATTGTTTGCAAAAATTTGCATATTGGAAAACCAGCAAAAAGAATGCCCAGGTTTGGAGACACATGCACTAAAAACATACAAATAACAGGGCAACCAAAAATTTATCAGATTTGGTGAATTGAACTTGATCTGAACCTGAGAGATCTGAAAAAATTAGAGCAATGCCTGACCTTCAGAATTGCACCACCTTGGAAATTTGGATCTTCCCAACTTTGTAAGTCTTTCCCCCAACCACCTTCAGATAATCTTTAAAAACTTGTCTTAGGTGGTGGTATATCCATTTGATGTCTATTTTTGTTTTTTGTTTTTTTCCATGATGTATTTTTTCCATTATGTGAGATTTCTTCCTTCCTTTCATTTCTTTCTTTTGTCTGCTTTTAAGGGTATTCTATTTTATACTCCCTAGGGTCTTGAGTTGGGCCAGCCTTATAAATTGAAATTATATATTTTATAATATATAAAATGAGAAACTGCAGTAGACTTATTGACTCATCCTGACATAAAATCAATCATTCTTTTTCCTGATGTTAGTGTGTTACTCTGAGTGGCTGAAGCAGGAGATGTCCTCGGTAGCATTTGCCCTGAACATGAATAGAAGTGACTATTTTGGTCAAGTTCTGCTTGCGAATGTTTCAGAGGTCATTGTGGGAACAGAATGCTTGACTAAATTGGGCTGTTCTTAGATGCATCAGGGTTGCTTCTTCTGTAGTTTTGAGTTAAAAAAAAACAATGTGGATGAGAATGTGGATGTAAGTGAAGTTCATAGATTTATCCATTCCTGTTAACATTTCACTTTTTGATGATTATGATTTTCCCTCCATGTTGCATCTCAAAAGGACCATAAAGACATCCAATCTTCCTTCCTTCCTTCCTTCCTTCCTTCCTTCCTTCCTTCCTTCCTTCCTTCCTTCCTTCCTTCCTTCCTTCCTTCCTTCCTTCCTTCCTTCCTTCCTTTTGTGCCCAGCTCCAGGGATTCCAGGTGGCTACATTGCATAGTCACAGCTAGCAAGTGGCTTCTCCAAAGGGCTGGCTATAGCTTTAGGAGCTACAACCTTGTCTTAAATATCCCAGGAGTGATTATTATACACATGAAGAGTAGTTAATTGCTTATAATTAATTTCATTCAATTTAAATCACATTTATTTTTCTTGGCTCTGCCTACTTTTTGATATGCTTCCTTGGCACACCACTCAACAGCTGAAAAGGCACTTGGCTGATACAAAGTTCTGTGTCTTATCAGGGAATGTCACTCTGGGACTTTAGTTTAGGCTTCTACAACCTGAGACTGTCTATATATTTTGGGCTATATATCTGAAGATGCTACCATGGACTGCTTTGACTCACAATTAGTAGCGCTGATTGCTATAATTTTTAAATAAACTATTATTTCAGGTTGATAAAGGCTACCCTAATAGATTCTAGTATTATGAGAGAAAGAAAAAAAATCTTAGCATTTAAATGAATATTTATTCCATTAACATTAGGATCTTTCTTTCTTTCTTTTTAATCTACTCCATAGATTTGGGGGGTTTCTCCCCACTCTGGCTCAAGTTTTTTAAAAGATAATTTCAGAAAGAAGCATAATCATTATTATTAAACTACTTGTATTCAACATGATCAAAACAACAACATTGTTATTCAACATGTCATCAGCTGCTCATCCAGAAAGAAGGAATGCAAAAGTGGGGGAAGATCATGAGATGATTACTTCCTTGAATAAATGAATGTAATCTTTTACATTAAACATTTTTTTCTTTGATCAGATGTGTTTCCTATCCTGACTTCAAAACCAGTATCTTCTTTTTCCATGCTTTTTCACTTTTAAAATTCACAACAATACCTTTGCCATTCTTGTGCAGTCCAAGGGATTTGTCCTCTCTCCATGTCTGCACTGAGCTTGAGAATTTCATGTCCATCAGCAATCAAAAGAGACAGGACATCTGCAGTCAAGCTTCCCTCCTCCCCATCAAAGATCTAGAGCTTTGTTCATGGAGGTTTCCAATATATCTGTGTTTGTAAACCCATTATTTGCAACTGGTTTTCCTCCATTCCTTCCTCCAGTACTTGGAGAACATTCTGCAATTCAGTCTGGGCATGCTAGTATCATGTTTGCAGCCATTCAGAAGGATTTCTGAAAGGAATTGCCATTCTATTATAGTATCACACGTACTCCTTGACTATGGAATTGCGGTATCCAGGAGCATTCACTTGCATGTTTTTAATAATTGATCTTTTTGTACCACCACCACCACCTGTATGGTAGTCTCTCATAAGGGATTTGTCCCTCCCCAAATTGCAGACAAAAGTAGACCGAGAAATCCATAAATCATATCATGTAAAGGTACATCAGCAAGTTATTTTATTTTTATATGGGGGAATGAACACCACAGCCCTGGCCTTTAATGCTTGCATCCTGCTATAGGTTGCAAGTACAGAAGTTGTGTGATTGGTGTCACATGCCAGCTGGGGAATTCTGGGAGTTGAAGGCCAAACATCTTAAAGTTGCCAATTGTGAAAAACACTGGGCTATAGAATCAAAAAGATTCTACTCATTGGCAGTAGATTTCCACAGCAAATTCAGCTGAGAACTTTCCAAGGTGTGGGCTTCAATGCTGAGACTGGAATCTGTCTACCCAGAGTTTTCCAGTAACAGATTCCTCTGGATCGATTGTGAATCAGTATCTTAAATTTTTCATCTCTCCTAGACACTACACATTTCTCATGTCATTTGCTCAAAAAGGAAGTGATAATATATGGAACCTAATTCATTTCTGTATGACGTACAGTTTTTCACCTAGTCACTAAACCATTTAAGTAATCTATATAATTAGTTAAGAAATACATGCTGAGGACTGCCAATATTAATAATCTCTCACTACCTCTGGAACACGAAACAAACATTCAGTAATAATCACGAATCTTCTTCTTAACTTATTTCCTGCGCTATGGCAGGGTCCTTTTGTCGGCATATCTGTCTCCATTTGGCTCGGTCCAAGGCATCTTCAGGGTGACGTTCACACATTCCATGTCCTCCTTAATGCTGCCATGTCCTCCATCCACCGTTTCTTGGGTCTATATCATGGGGCCGCCAGCCGCCAGTAATAATCAGGAATGATAGATTGAAAAGGGCCTCTAATCCCAATTTGTGACTACTGTAATATTTGTGTAAGACATTAGTGAGACAGAAGCCAAAAATTTAAGGTGCATAAGTACTTGTGGAAGTAGAAAACATATACGGTGGGTGTTTTGTTGGTGATTAGCAAAAGTTGCATATTGAACACTATAGAAAGCCATGTGTTAGCTGTATTAAATCAAAGAGAGATCTGTTTAATGATAAGCTGCAGTGTTTAATGATAAAAAGCACAGTCACAACTATTGAGGCAATCTGGTGCTAGGAAAGTGTCAAGAAGGAAATACTTAAAGAGGTTTTATGCAACATATCCACATATTATTCTTGAAAATAACTTTTCATATCTGAGATTAAAATAAGAGCCCAAATTTGGCAAATATGCCAGAAACATGAGAAACTGAAGCATATTGATGAGTTGGTAGCTTGGAAGAAGTGCTTATATATACAAGTCCTCTGGCAATATACATAGCAGGCATCCAATAGTTATAACAAAATTGAAACTTGCTGATTTCTAAGAACATTTGCAGCCATCTGATTCCCAATCCTACAATGCTATTTCAGTTTGCTGCTGTGTGGCAACATGCACTAATAATTGACAAATGTAGAGCATCTTGTTAAAACTGGGGTGTAATTGGACATATATTTTATTATTGGCTCTTTAGGTTTGCTTATATTAATTACTGAATCTTATCCCTTTATTTTTCCAAGAGCTCAAAATGATCTCCTCTGGTAATTACAGCAACTGTGAAGTTACAGTAGTTGGAGAGATAGTGACTTGACCTAACCAAGATCTTGTCACAAAAATGAAACTATAATTCTATCTATCTATCTATCTATCTATCTATCTATCTATCTATCTATCTATCTATCTATCTATCTATCTCAGACGGGCTGTCTTTAAAACTGATGGGACCCTATCTTATTGGGCTTTTGATTACAACAGTTTTTGAAACAGCAATCCAAGGAGTTTAAAGAGATTAATTGTAATGGTTGCCTAATCCCAAATACTCAGTCTCACAAGCTCGGGCTTAAAGATAACTGACTTATTAAAGGAATAGTATGCAAATACAGAGAAAGCTGAGAATGAGCAAAAGCGCGCCAAATACAAACTTAAAAGCTTTGCCTGCAAGCCAGTCCCGCCCCAAGCACCCGTCAGTGCGCACCCCCTCCCAGGTGCTAGGAACCGTTACACACGCCTGGGAAAGTAACCTTGAACAGGATCGCAAACCCAAACACACATTCCAAGGCTCCAAAACAACGGAGGGCGGAGGAATGGAAAAACCCTGAACAAGCGAATGAACTCGGGAAATAACTTGACATGTGAAACGTTACAATGTTAACAGAACATTGAAATGGGGAACATGACATTAATCTTCTGCATCACCATCAGTTCTGGTCTGAGGAAAAAAGGAGGAGAACCTGTCAAAGGAGTTAAATTAAATTACATTAGTAGAGCAGAGTGGATCAAATTAATATAAGGTTACAGATTGTTGCCTTTTTCTGCATTCCAATGGGTAACACCAGATAAAACCAACAACAAAACCACACCAAACTAGGGAGGCAAAGAAAAGTAAGGTTGTCTTATTGGATGGGTGAGCTATGTCTCACCCACTGATTTTTTGAACAAAAAGAATGGTGTGTTTCATGTTATTTCAAAGGACCAGTCACAAACTACTTACTAATGGGCCCATTATGCACCTCCAAGTCAGTAGATTCCTGACTTCGGACAAGTTTCATATCTCAGATCATGTGAGAAACCTGCTTTGAGGATCACAAAGGCCTTTAAGGGTCTGACATCCTCACATACCAGACAGTGGGGAGAAAATGCACAAGGCATGAAACCACCATCTTTATTCGAACAGATTGGCTGGGCACGTCTCCAGTACTAGTTCAGGAAAGCAAGCAGAGAGGAAAGTGTCTTCCCTAATGATTCTTAGAGACTTGAATGCAGACAGTTCTGTTAGCTGAATGCCACTACAGAAGGAGATGGATTTAGTCTCCCATTCGCTGGAATGCAATGAAGCAGAAGCTACCCAATGTTTTCATGAATAATTCTTTTTTGAATATGCCAGCTGGCAGCTTTGTAGAAGGCCATGTCAGCTTCCAGCCAACTCTCTGGGTACTAAAGCCTACAGGAGCTTCAGCTAGTACCTCCAGTTTAAAATGATACTGTAAAAGAAGAGACAAATGGGTATTCACAGTGCAATGAAGAGCAGGCATGTCTTATTCCCTGAAGTTAACTGGGGCACTAGACACAAGAGATGCTATCCAACTCCGCTAAACTGAGTTGGACGTTGGCCACCCACTGTAATGGAATGGAAGTTGCATCCATATTTGTTTCTGTTTAGCAAGGCTGTTTGGCATGGATGCACACATCATGTGGCAACTTCTTGGCACAGGAATCCAACCTAATCTAGGAGTGTAAGGAACAATCTCAGGATGCCATGACTAGACTTTTTAGTTGAAGTTCAGCCAAATCAGTTCTACACCATCCATGATGAAACATGGTCTCTCTTTCAGAAGCTGAGGATCTTTCCTCACCTTGGCTGTTATTTCAAGGTCAGAGAACTAATGCTTACTGCTGTTGGTGGAAAAACATGAAAGCATTGGCTGAGACCATATATGTTTACATTTCTATAATATCCAATTTAAAAGTTAGTTTAGAGCATGGTTTCTTAAACTTTTTGTCCTCAGGATTCCTTCCCATTTATGGAGGACCCCAAAAGAGCTTTTATTTGTATGGATTATATTTATCGATATTTACCATATTAAAAATTAAAATTGACACATTCATAGAATATTTATTTATTGACTCATATAAAAAACACTATTAAACCCATTAAATATTACCATAAATAAAATATTTTTCATGAAAAGATTTTTTAATTTTTAATAAAAATAATAATGAGAAGAGTGAAATTGTTTTAAATTTTTGCAAATATCTTTTTTGTTGTAGTAAATTTTATTAGGTTTCAAGAAAAGAATAAAAACTACAAAACAAAACAAAACAAAACAAAAACAACAGAAACCAAACCAAACCAAAAAAAAAACCTACAAAGAAGGAAAAAAAAACACTAAAAAGTACAGAAACACAAGAGAATTTTTTTTTTTCAAATTTACAGTACAAAAAGATGTGGCTTCCAACTTTTAACAGCAATGATATACAAAAATTTCCATAATCAATCTTTTACTCCATATGAAACCACAATACCACATTATTTCTATAAGTCATTCCACTTTAACACATAATAAAAATCACTAAGTACAGTTACTCCTCCCCCTTAAAATAAAGAAAAAAAGAGTTCATATAAACCTCCTAAACATCTTTCTCCCCTCCAAAAGATAACACCTATTTAATTATTCCCTTCCTACCATTATTCTATACATTTCTGTCTACTATAATGAGAATCAAATTAAAGTGCACATGTTGTCTGCTATTATACTTAATAATACAACAATTTTAATAATCCCAATCTGAATAAACCCAAAAAACAAAGACAATTCAAAACAGTAATTCCATATCTTTAAAAGCAAATAGCGTCAATCAAATCCTTAAAGCAAACCAGATAAACAATCTTTAACCCTAATATAACAGTTTTAATAATTTTAATCCTAATAAACCCAAAAAACAAAGACAATTCAAAACAGTAAATCCAAATCTTTAAAAGGGAATAACATCAATCAAATCCTTAAAGCAAACCAGATGAACATTCTTCAACCCTTATCCTGCTTCAAAATAAACCAAAGCAGTTACATATCCCTACAGTGTGCAGAGAGCTTTCCTCTTGAAAGAATCAAACAGCCCAACTGCCCCCCTCAAAGATTCCAGGTTCTTTTCATGGCATTCCACCAGGAGATCGATTTTATTTATGGCTTTCAGATCACTCTCTCCCTTAGATTTCTCCAACTCCATTATCCAATCTTCATCCAGCATCTCAATAAAAATCCCAATCTCAGTCTTAAAAAAAAACTTTCTATCATTCTTAAATTCCTCAATTTCATCAACCACATCCCCAACCTGATGGCATTTTAAATCTCATATTTTCCACAGTGTCCTGGATATCTTGCATAAAAGCTTGATAGAAGTCAGAAGAAATCTGTTTAAAATCCTGGTGAAAGAAAGAATCTGTTTGAAATCCTCCATGTCTCATGCAGTAGATTATGGTGCCCCCTAGGAGCTTAACCAGCAAAATTTGAAGATATGGAAGAGTTCCAAAGTGTGTTTACACAAAGTGAGAGTGAGATAGCAGACAGTTCTCAAGGGGAAGTGAAAACAGAAAGCTGAAGGTTCAAATCAGCCGATTCAACATGTACGAAAATGCTAATATCTTCAGATTTAATACAAAAATAATAACAGGAAGATTGAGGAGTTTATTCTCAATCTTTGGAATTTCCTTTGGAAGGAAAAAGAAATCCAAAACTAAAAAGATTTTTTTTTAAAAGTAATCCCGAAAATAATGTTAAGCACCAAGAGAACCAGCTTCTCCTCGCTGTAGAAAGCTTCTCTTGGGCTACATATACTTAAAAAGAATGCAAATTGGTGATTTAGAAATGAGGTGGCTAGTCTTAGTGTCCCTTTAAGGCTGCAGCATGGCTTGGAAAGTGATGAAGTCCCTGCCTCCCAGCTGGCTCTTACCAGTCGAATGTGAAACACTGTTTGCAATCTTTGGGCTGCAAGCAGCTGTCCAGAGGACAGATGGGAAGATTCCAGGTATTCTCCTTGAGACAGAGAATGTTTCTGGGCTTCAGGAAAACCTGCCTGAGCCCCCAAAAATTACTGCATTGTCAGCTCCTCCCGCTGAACCAGTGGGCACAGCCATTCAGTCCACCATTCCCACCGGAAGCCTAAATTTTTGCAAATGTCTTCAATATCTGGCAAATAATTCTGATCTTGCAAACATCTGAGAGGGTGGGGGACCCCCAGTGGTCCTTGGACCACACTTTAAGAAACACTTGTTTTGAGGATACAAGGAAATAATACTTAAGATACAAAAATGCTACATAAATGCATGGAAACTAAATCAAAATAAACCAACCACAGTAGGCTGACAATGCAATTCCCACTGATGCCAAAGATCTACTACATGATTTAATGGTACCCTATCACAGCCCCTCTTAAATGAAATATTTTTAAAAACATTAAAACATGGCCAAATCTTATGGGATGTGGTGAACTTGCAAAATTTTAGCTATTTATCATCTTCAACATTTATTTTAGGAAGTCCAAGCTCTGCATGATGGGGCCTACTGCCTGAAAAGTTGCAGATCTTTGAGGAAGGGCAGTAAAACCAATGGAAAAACAAGGACATTGAATAATGGAGTGCAGCGTTTTATATTATCCCCACACCCCGCCCCTGCTTCCCCGCACCCACCTTGGACAGACTGGGGTGTGCAGAACCCCTGGAATGGAGTGGATGGGAGCGGCAGAAGCAGACCAGGCGGCAAAGTGTGGTAAGCTCAGTTGGGCCCTGACGGGATGGCAGGCCCCAGAGGATTATGCCGGCAGCCCAGCAGCAGACCAGGCCGGCAGCATGGCAGGAGACCGGGCTGGCAGTGCAGTGGCAGACCGGGCCGGACCTATGGCAGGCAGTGTGGCAGCAGGCCGGGCTGGCGGCGTGGCAGCAGACTGGGCTGGTGGCACAGTCGGTGGTGCAGCAGCAGACAGGGCCAGCATGGCAGGCAGTGCGGCAGCAGACCAGGCCGGCAGCAAACTGGGCCAGCGGTGCAGCAGCGGATGTGGCCAGTGGCGTGGCAGCAGACTGGGCTGGCAGTATGGCAGACCCTGGAGGACCTCAGCCATGTGGGGAGCCTTGGAGGAGCGACCTGGGGTAGTGTTGGTTTGTGGGCCTGGGGCTTTTGACCCCTTTTTGGCCAACGACATGAACCCTGGTGGCACGGGCCTTGGCGAGCTGTGGCGAGATGGAGGGGCTTCGGGCTGCGCCAGAGAGTTTGGTGGTGCAATGAACTGGTGGCATGGTGGATCGGCGGATTGACCTAGGGGGACCAGGCTACTGATGCTACAGGCCTGGGGGGTGGACTTGGCCTTCAAGGAAGGGGACCGGCTGTTGGCCTCGGTGTGGCAGACCTTGCTGGTGAGGAGTGGGGAGTTTAGGAATAAGAACTTGCCCATCCCCCCCAACTGCCCCTGAGATGGCAGGAAGCTGCCCGGGCCCCTCCAGAGTGAATGAGAGACTCTTCCCCAGGGTGAGAGACAAGAGGTGGAGTCTGGGAGTGTGTTTGTATACAAGAGCACTCAGCCCCTGAGTGAGAGACAGGGGGTGGGTGAAGAATGAATGAGTGCCCCCTGTTGAGCAGTGAGAGAGTTTAAGGGGGGGGGCATAGTGAATGGGGGGGTGATGGTTGGGCTCTGATGGTGCCGAGAGCGGAAGCTGGTGCGCCGGAGGGCCTACCATTGCCCTTTTGGTGATTGATTGTGAGTAAGGATGCATGAATGGAAGGAGGGAGCCCTACTTAGAGCCAGAGACTCCTGAGGTCCAGGAGTGGGGGCTAATGAATTAGGAGTTACTGGGGGCTGTAGGGTGGGGCACATCATTGAGGTGGTGATGGGTAGGGGATGTTATGGCGGGAGCCAGAAAGTGGGCCATCTTTGGGGAAGACACCCCTGGTGTCTGCTACTGGTGACATGTTCCGGCCCTCTGCGCTCAGACCCAGGCCCTGGTCAGCAGATCCATAGGGGCCCTGGTCCCCAGCTGCTGCTTTTCAATGCCAGGTCAGTTAATAACAAGGCCCCCCTCATATGTGACTTGATCACTGAGGAGGGGGCAGACCTGGCATGTATTACCGAGACCTGGCTGGGCCCTGAAGTGGGGGTGCCCCTTTTGGAAATGTGCCTGGCTGGGTTTACGGTATGGCACCAGCCGAGATCCCAGGGCAGGGGAGGAGGGGTGGCTATTGTCATCTGAGAGTCTCTTGTGGCCTTCAGGGGCCCTGCTCCACAAGTGGCTGGTTGTGAGACCCTGTTTTTCAAGTTGGGTTCCCAAGAACAGTTGGGAATATTGCTACTGTACCAGCCTCCCTGCTGTGTGGCAACGTCCCTGCCTGAGCTGCTCAAGGCCATCTTGGGGCTGGCAGTGGAGTTCCCCAGGCTTATGGTTCTTGGGAGTTCATGGCTACCATGGCAGCCATGGGCCTGTCCCAGATAATTCAGGACCCAACTTGAGAAAGTGGCCTTACCCCAGACTTGGTTTTCTTGTTGGAGCAGTGGCAATGTGATTTGGGGGGAGTTACAGCTGTCCCCTTTGTCATGGTCAGATCACGCCCTGGTGGCCCTGAGATTCTCTTATGCCACCCGCCTCTGCAGGGAGGCAGGACCCATTTGATTGGTCCACCTCTGGCGACTATGGACCTGGTAGGGTTTCAGAGGGAACTGGGGGTTATACCCAGTGATCTGCTGTGCAGTCCAGCGGTGGCCCTAGCTGCAGCCTGGAATAGGGAGGCAGCTGGGGCCTTGGACAGGATTGCGCCTGTGCAGCCTATCTTGTCCCACTGAACCCGACACTCCCTGTGGTTTATGGAGGAGCTGAGGGTTCTGAAGAGGATTAAGAGATGCCTAGAGCACCGCTGGAGGAAGACAAAGACTGAATTTGACCGAACACAGGTTAGAGCCGCTATTAAGGCCTACCTTGTGGCAATAAAAGTGGTGAAGCATCAATACTTCTCTGCTCTTATTGAGTCTGCAGAATGCCGCTTGATGACCCTGTTTAAGATCACTTGATCCCTTTTGAGGAAGGTGGGCTCAGTGACCCACCTACAGGGCCGTGCAGAGGAATTTGCTGAGCATCTGCAGGACAAAATTGCTTGCATCCACTCCCAGTTAGACTCCTGGCATGAGGATTGGTCTGGAGAGATACCAGGGGAACGGGCTTACCTAATCTGGGAGCAGTTTGATCCTGTTGGACCTGAGGAAGTAGACAGGATCCTACAGACAGTAAATGCCACCAAATGCCATCTAGACCCGCTCCTGGCTAGTAAAAGCAGCCCGGGAGGTGACATGTGGTTGGGTCCATGCGATGGTTAATACATCCTTGGGAGAGGGGGTGTTCCCGGCTACCTTCAAAGAGGCGTTGGTGCACCTCCTCCTCAAGAAGCCGTCGCTGGACCCTACTGTTCTGGACAATTTTTGTTCAGTCTCCCACCTTCCCTTTTTGGGGAAGGTGGTTGAGAAAGTGGTGGCTTTGCAGCTCCAGAGGGTCCTGGAGGAAACCAATTATCTAGATCCCTTGCAGTCAGGTTTCAGGCCCAGTTATGGGACAGAAACGGCATTGGTCACACTTATGGATGACCTCTGGCGGGAGCAGGATGGTGGCAGTGCATCCATCCTTGCTCTCCTTGATGTCTCAGCGGCTTTCGATACAATCAACCATGGTATACTTTTGGGGTGGCTCAGGGAGTTGGGGGTGGGTGGTGTAGTCTTACGCTGGTTTACCTCCTTCCTCCAGGGCCGGTCCCAATCGGTGTTGATAGGGGAGGAGAGATTGGCCCCATGGCCCCTTCTTTGTGGGGTGCCACAGGGATCGGTTCTCTCTCCTCTCCTTTTTAACATCTACATGAAACCGCTGGGCAAGATCATCCATCACCATGGGATGAGGTATCATCAGTATGCTGATGATACTCAATTGTATATCTCCATCCCGGGTGAAGTAAGTGATGCCATGACCACCCTCTCCGAGTGTCTGGGGGCTGTGGAGGCCTGGATGGGGAACAACAGGCTTCAACTAAACCCTGGTAAGACAGAGTGCCTGTGTGTTAATGGTTCTTCCGTATCTGGGACATTAACATCTCTAGTTCTGGATGGGGTTGCACTGCCCCAGACAGACCCGGTGTGTAACTTGGGAGTCCTCCTGGACTCATGGCTCCTGCTTGAAGAGCAGGTGGCAGCCACGGCCAGGAGAGCCTTTGTGCAGCTACGTGCTGTGCACCAGTTACACCCCTTCCTGGACCAGGAGGCCCTTCGAACAGTCACTCATGCCCTTGTTATCTCTCAGGTAGACTATTGCAATGCACTCTACATGGGGCTACCCTTGAAAAGTATCTGGAAGCTTCAGCTGGTCCAGAATGCAGCTGCGCGAGCTGTTTTTGGTGCCTCCAGAAGGGCACATGTAACACCTTTGCTGCACGAGCTGCACTGGGTACCAGTCTGCTTCCGGGTCCAATTTAATATGTTTTTTATCACCTTTAAAGCCCTACATGGCATGGGACCAGGTTACCTGAGGGACCGCCTCTTCCCCATATCATCAGCCCATCCCACCCAGTCATGCAGAGAGGGCATGCTGTGGAGCCCACCTCTAAGACAACTTCATCTGGCGGGGTCCAGGAAGCGGGCTTTCTCTGCAGTGGCACCCACCCTGTGGAACATGCTGCCCCCGGAGGCGAGATTGGCCCCATCGCTCCTGGCCTTTTGGTGGAGTCTGAAGACCTGGTTCTGCCGCCTCGCTTGGGGTGGAGAGGGGAATAGATCTACATGGGGATGGCTGCTATAGACCACTCCTCCCACACTTGGACTGTTTTAGATTCTTTCGCCACTTGGACTTTTTATTTTTACTCTTATTTATATTATTTATTGCTGTAATTTTATACTGTATATTTTATGACTGTTGTTTTAATTGATTATTGTAAACCGCCCAGAGTCCCCCGATGGGAGGAGATGGGCGGGGACAAATTAGATAGAGAAATAAATACATACATACATACATACTGCGCTACTTTATCATTGCTATGGTGATATGATATATTTAACATAGAACCACTGAGTTACGTATTTTTCTAACACAGTGCACATCATAGAGAACTAGTGGAGGAGTCTAGAGACTATGAAAGATACACAGATACTATATTTAGACTAGTTGCCAATTTCAAATAAATTCTCTTGGTTACTTGTTTATTTCAAGCTGCAGTTTAAAACAGTATTACTTGACAGTGGGCTATTAAAACACGTGAGCCATATCAACCTTCCAGAACAATACATTGATCATCTGAAAGTTACCTTCAAATATCCAGCCCCTCAACATCTGAAATTACTGCAAACTGCAATTATATATTTCTTCAATTCAAATCCAGTGCCTTCATATTTCAGTCCCTTAGAACAGAGTAGATTTTAAGCAAATGGAAACTGCATCTCTGCATAGCTTCCATTTCCTGCAGAAAAAGTCACAGCCCATTTGCACATTGCATTTCGGTTTTGTTTTGATTGTAGGGGTATTAGGGTAATGTAATGGTGCAATTGTATTTTATTGTAATGCCTTCTGATGACCCAGGGGGTGAGGGAGCATGCATCTGTATACAAATATTTAAAATAAAAAATAAAGATGCAGCTTCTCTAGCTAATAATTTAGACCTGTGACATGAGAATATCGCACACTGATTATTCCGTCTGACCCCATCCTATGCAAATAGCAGGATAGAAACCGAAGTGGAAAAGATTTGCCACTGGGTGATGTATTCCAGATGTTTTTGCATTTGCCCAGAGTCCCCCATATGAGGGAGATGGGCGGTGATAAAAATATGATAAATAAATAAATAAAATAATTTTTCAAAAAATGCCATTTTATATTGCTAAATGTTACTAGGGGAAATGTGGAGGAAGAAATCCAGGACTGCTGTGATTACCTGAAATCAAGGGTTTCACCATAATATCTATTTTATCCTTAGGTGTAAAGCTGAACAAAGAGGAACTATCACATCTTCTTAAATCTATTGCCATATCTTTTTATTTTAGCCCCTACGGTTATCCCCTTTATCTGTTCTGGTCTTGTTAGAGCTATTCTGACTACCCCCATGCTCTCATTTTAAGATTTAGGAATATATGTTGTTTTCTAGAAGATTATATGCCTGAATGGGATCATATTTCTTCTTCAGTTCTGGAACTTTGCTGCATTTGAATGAAAACAGGAGTTTTACTTCTGACAAATTCATATGTGCTTATGACCCATCCTTGCAAGCTACTCAAATCTTTAGTCCTCCCTATATTGCTGCAGAGTGGGAGAAAGCTTGGTGATATCAGAGACTCAGCATTATGATCTTCCAGAATGAACAAGCAAATGGGCTTTGGATGCATTGGGGCATAAATGTCTTTAGTGACAGAAAGATTTGAAAACAAATCTCAATTGTTTGTTGCCAAATAAAGTATGGAACAAGACACATTCTGCCACGATGCACTTCCACCTTTTATGAACTGACACTAGTTAACTTTTTCAGTGATTAATAAACAAAGTTTGCTATTCCAAACAATCACTAGTAGCCATCAAACTTGCTGGATGAATATTGTTGGAATTAACACAGATCTATTTATAGGAACAATGGTTTAAAATGTGTTGGCATAACCAACTCCAACACCAATAAGCAAGGCATCTGCATGACTACACATCTGTATTCATCTTCAATTAATATTGCAGTTCACCTGAAGGATCACATTCCTTTTGATTAATTCCTATTTGATACCTTGCTTATGATGAAACATAAGCTTCTCTAGCTACCGAGGAAGTTAACTCAACATTTTATTTCACTCTCTTCATTTGACATTCATCAATAACCATTTCTTATGCATTCTCTGAGGCGGAGGAAGATGGATGATGGAACTGTAAAAAGACTTGGAAGTTTCTAGTGACAAAGGCTACAGAAATTGTATGAAAATTTAATGGATTTGGAAAAGTAAAGAAGATGTTTGGGAGACAGAAAGAGGCACAAAGAGATGGCCCTTGATTTGGGAAATGTGATGTTTGGGAGTCCCTTGATACAAAAACTTAGGTTTCTGATGCAAGTGCAGATGTTCCATATAGAGAGTAAATAAACAGACCTCTGTAACATATAAAGGTAGGACTTGCTCTTTTTTGTCCCTGGGTATGGTGAATGCAACAGCCATAGAATATCATGAATTCTATCATTGCCCTCTTAATTCAGAATTCATAAATAGGGTATATTAAGGAGAACTCTTCTAGCATGTTTGATTAGGAAATCTGATCTCTCCAGAGATAACAATTTCATTTTCTTGTGGAGGAAAGGACAGGAAAAGGAAATGCCCCATCATTCAAAGCTAGTTACTTGGGATGATCTTGCATGGAATTGCCTGCAATTGTGGAGAGATAGGCACCAATAGAAGAGAATATCTGTAGCTCAGGGTTGAACTGTGGAGTCCTGGGTGTTCTCTGAGCTTGGTTGTTTTCCTGCAGACGTTTCATTACCTGACTAGGCAACATCTTCCGTTCACTGAAGATGTTGCCTAGTCGGGTAATGAAACGTCTGCAGGAAAACAACCAAGCTCAGAGAACACCATGGACTCCACAGATAGGTATGTATGGACATTTTTGAATCTACCTTTTATCAAAGATAAATGTAACCCATGCTAATCACCGACACTAGAAAGGGCAGCAGAACTTGGGTACAGAGAGATGGCTGTGAATTTGCCATTACAAATCAACGAATTAAAGATACTTCCTTCCCATCCTTAATTTACCTTGCTATGTTTTGTCAGCCAAATATCTCAGCACTTCTAGCATATGGTACTGTGTAGGTACTTAAAGTAGATGAGATGCTTCATTGCATTAAGCCCTGCTGCCCTCATTCAAGCTGTTTATGTCTCTTCCATACATACTGTGATGTGGAGTCAAATTGACCTGTGCTGCAACTTGACACAGAAAATCGTCAACACTTTCCTATGAGGCATTTAGACTTACATTGCTCTGGCAATAGCAACAAATGAAGCACAGCTGAGCCCCTGAATGTCCCAACTTTGGCCCAAACTGGAGTGCAGATCATGGTTCTCCCAGATACCTTGACAGATGGAGAGAATTTTAACATGGTTTAATGAGGAGGACAATTTTTGATTCATCAACTTTTGGACATGTGGCAGAATACATTTAAAAGGTCTTGCAAAACATTCCCAAGTGCTTTATTCAAAGGCAGTCCCAAATATTTAAAAGATGTCTCTCTACTTATTTCACATAGTTCAGTGCATGGTACAACCAGCTTGTTGTAGAGTCTGACACTGGTTTTGAACTGAGAGACAGTGACTGGTCCAAGGCCACCCAGTTGGCTTCCATACATATTGCAAGGGCTGTAATCAAGGCTTTCCCCTCTCCTAGTCCAGCACCTTAGACACTCCACCACCCTCCTCCTCCTCCTTCACACATGCACACACACAACAATGGTAACAGTCCATGAATCAGAACAGAATAGGGCAATCTCATGCACATAGAGTGCATGCCTTCACCAGCAAACCGTCCAGCATGAAATCAGGATTCGAACGCCAACTGCTGGGCCCATAACCTGTCAGGGTAGCGCAAGTATTGCAATCCTCGGGTGGCACTGGAAGAAATCAGCCTGGAGTCCAGCATTTTAACTATTTACAGTCTTTACTATATACATCTATGCACAAGCTAATTCTTACCAGCAATATATCCTTCACATGGTAACACTCAACACCACCTAACAATACCCCCAAACAGGCGTATTCATCCCCTACTACTTATATATACAATGATAGGTGCTGAGCCACTTTACAGGTGCTGGCAATTACATCTCGTGATCCTTCCGAACTAATCACTTAGTGCTCTCAGCTGTGCAACAGCCTTGGCATGACTCTCACTCACACAGTAAAATTGTCTATACATTAAGTATACCCTGACAAAGACAACCCTATCAGGAGAAAGTTATGGCATATATTTTTCATTAAATGGGCTGAATATATCATCAAAATGAATTAAAGGAAGGGTATGGGCAGGATTTTCATCTCTCCCAGATTATGGAGTGAATTCCATCAATTTCTGTCTGATTCATTGTTTCTCAACTGTATGTGACATATCCATTATCCATATCTATTGGTAAATGGAATCTCCATATTGTAGATTCCATTTACTTTGGAAACAAGATACATGGACTCCTTCTCCTAAAAGAGGTCGAACATTAGAAGGACTTACAATAGAAGAATGAGAGAGAAGTTTCTGTATTTAAGGCAACCTCTCTCAGGAGAGACCTAAAAAGACCTTGTACCTAAGGAAGGATGAAGAACCACAGCTCCCTCCACTGTAGGGTTAAGAACCCTTTCCAGAAGCCTTTGTATGGGAACACCAAGTAGTAAACTCAACCGGGTCATTTAGCATCAAAAGTTCAGCTGGAAGTCCGTCTGAAGTTCACCATTCTGGGGCAAATGGAAGTAAGTTTTTCAAACATCTCTAGCACAAATGTGCCTCAGATGCCATCACAGAATTTATTTGGGTAGGATGAGTAATCACATCTTGTAAATGTGAATGGAGATAAAGTATGGTGTTAGGTCATGCAGTCTTAGTGTGTTTCACCTATAAAATCCTAATCAAACTTAAGGGATGCTGAGACTCCAGACTTGGGTGCCATGCTCATGCAGCTCCATTTTGGCAGGCAAACTGGGTCTCCCTTGCTGAACAAAGGGTGAAGATTTTTTGAACAATAAATGCTACTACTTTTTCCTCTTATTTGAATGAGTCAGTAGTCTTGGAATCATCTGAACTGGGTAGATAAGATTTCCTTTCCTTGGCTAGCTACAGTTACATCCTCAGAGTGATGCCCATATGGGTAGCAAGATACTCCAGAGTACCTTAGCTGTGAGGAATGGCTGTTTTGGGAAGCAGATTAGGAGAAAAGTAGGTAGGAAGTTTGGTCGAGTTCGCCACCTGTCTCGACATACTCCTTGAAGTGGTTGCTTCATTTTGCTTCAGGGATCTGTTCCTAATCACTCTTGAGAGGATCTGCAGTCCAAATCTGGTTGAAAGATAAAGAGACATAGGAGTAGAGTTGTCCATTAAGAGTTACCACCTAAAATTAACTGAACAAGCCACACAGGTTCATAGGATCCTAGGCCACCCCCCACCCCCATGGTGTGATATATTTCTGTTTAAAAGATAGAAACAACTTCTGTTTTAGCATTTTTGCATTTAAATTAGTTGATGAAAACCTTATGCAAAGTTTGGGTCTCCCTTTCAGCCTTCAAGGTAGACCAGACTAGGGCACCAGAGTTCTGAATGCTAATACCACTTTTATTATAAGGTTACAGTAACAGAATCTTGCAAGTCTGAATGTGCTTCCCCCTCCCTCCCTTTACCTTCATGAGATAAGTGAGTGTCATGTCTGAGACACTGACTGAAATTACAGTTCTGCCCTGGACTCAGATTTCTTTTATCTGACTTGTTTGTTGCTCTTCCTCCTGTTCCTCAAAGTTATTCCTTCTGCCGATTACATGCCTTCCTTTGACCTCTTGGTTAATTCCCTTTTTAAAGCAATGCTTAAGTGACCCCTGGGCCTTTAGAACTTTTTCCATGTTATAAAAAAAAAAGAACTGGAATTTCGTCTAGTTAATAAACGGTCTCAGTTTAATTTGTCATGAAGTCTAGTCAAGAAGAAGACTTTCTTGTAAGTGTTGACAGTAACCAATCCCCCTTGAAGCTGCATCCACATGGTGCAGCTGCACAAGCCTAGCAGTTTATGTGCCTTGACCTCCCATGAGAAGCTTCATATTCAAAAATATAACTGGTTTTAATTAATCCATTATCTTATCATTTAATCCATTATCTTATCGTATGTGCCATGACCTCCCATGTGAGAAGCTCCATATTAAAAAAAAAAGATCTCTGGTTTTATTTAATCCATTTACTGTATACATAAAACACCCCGGGAATATATGTCTCTTTGGGATCTTAAGCATATAGTATTTATCTCAAAATCATTCTCTGAAGCTTTCCCCCCCTTCTTTTCCCTCAAAGAGAATTCTGTTACTTGTTAAAGGAGGGAAATGTCTCATCAAATGTTAATCTAGCGTAGTGCAGCATTCCCACAGTGAAATAGAATGGGCCCAGGAGGTTATAAATGCCTCATTGAGAGAGGGACTGGTTCCAGCTTATTCAAAAGAGGCAGTGATCAAGCTGCTCCTGAAGAAACCCAATATGGACCCAGAGGATGACCCTGTGGCCAATATTCCCTTCCTAGGCATGGTGCTTAAGTGACTGTGGCTGATCAGCTTCAGGTCCTCTTGGATGAAACTGCTTTTCTAGATCTGGTTTCAGAAGCTGATCAGGCCTGAACTATGGGAAGCAAGATAATATTTGGAAGTGACTCAGGCAAACACCACCTTGGGGCATAAGAAGAAGAGGAGGGATAGCACATTCAGATTTGCAAGTTTCTGTTATTATAAATAACATATAACTCAACAGAGTAAAGTTCTAATCTTCCTGAGGTGTTGATTTCCTGGTCTGGTCTACCTAGTGGGGCTGACAATCATTCCTGGGCTGCAGAAATCTGGGTGCTCATTAGATGGCAGGAAATTGTTGGGGTAATCTGTATAACTGTTGCCATCTAGCAGTTGTCCTGATTTGAACAGCCTGGGGATGATAGTCCCAGAAGTGACCCAAGAATCCAAGCGTTGAGGCTAGGAATTACAGAGATTTTTGCCTCCTTTTTTTCCACATTTGGAAGACTTTTTGTAAAGTTAGAACAGAATGGTCACCCTGAGATCAGAAAGATACTTTCAAGGTTGGGACATTTCAACCTTGGAATATTTTGCACACATCTACTGATAAAGCTCCAAAATAGCATAAAGTTGTTATCCATTTATGCTGGAAGGAGATGACTTTTTCCCCTAGATCAGTGTTTCTCAACCTTGGCCACTTCAAGATGGGTGGACTTCAACTCCCAGAGTTCCCCAGGCAGCTGGCTAGGGAACTCTGGGAGTTGAAGTCCACCCATCTTGAAGTGGCCAAGGTTGAGAAACACTGCCCTAGATATTGACAAGGGATCTGTTTTCTGCTACAGGTCAAAACCATTTTTGTGCTATTTCCATGACCTGCAACACGTGTCTTGGCCACTGAAGGCAGCAAGAGAAAAGAAATGCTTTTGCACATCATGGAAAGTTCTGCCACACTGGCACTTCTCTCTGTTCTGTGAATTGTGTTCTGAATTCAGCTTTAGCATTTACAGTGATCCTCTATTGTTCTGCTTGTTTTCGTCCTCCCTGATATTGTCAGCGTTAGTCTGTCAGTTCTTGAAGGTTAGCAGAACTCTGTTATGTGAATCTTTTGTTCTTTTCACCTCCATCAGGGTCAACATTTGTTCTCTTGTTCCTCTCAATCTTTGGACTTTCAATTATGTCCTCTTTGCTGTTTCTATGCACCTCCCTTTTATTTTGTTGGTGTGTTACATATCAAGTAAGCAGTACCTTTGATAAGTATTGCCAGCTCTTATTTTATAGAGAACAGCATCATCTGTTCTCTATAAGAAAGGAAATGTTTGTCAACTGATAGTGAAGGACTGTACTTGCTTTGAAGATAAGAACATTTACATGTGTTTGCTTTTTTAACACAGTTACTCATGGTTGCATGATCAAACTCTTTGATTTCATTGAACAAAAAATAATACCTTAGCGAACCTTCTCACTTAAGTCTGGCATTAGCATGTATCATCACTGAACATGGATAGAGGGTTTTAGGAACATAATCCAAAAAGGAAAGTGAAACAAGATATTCTTTCAAGGAAGGATAGGAGTAGGTTGAAAATGTTGCTTGAAATGTAATATTAGTAATATTGTCGATCCATTCTGGACTTGTCGATCAGGACTCGGTGTTCCAGAGACTGACCAGGTATGAGATGGAACTGCCTGCCGAATTGTCAAGACACTTCCTAGGTGCCATCTGGAAACTCCAGACCAGTTAGGCACCTTTGATAGACCACAGGGGTCTACAATTTGACAGGATGTCATGTGCTGCCTACCGCTGAGTAAAACACAGACGCTGATTCAGAGAAGAGCAGGTTCAGGTTTATTCAAACGTAGAGCTAGACGCGAAAAAAGCTGAGAGTGAAGGGAGCGCGCCAGTGCGGGGTTTAAATACCCCACGCCGGTCAGCGCCCCCTCACCTTGGGTTGCGTCATCCCCCCTTTGTCCTGCATGCTTTCGTGCCGGTAGGTGAAGGGTTGCGGGGCCCCAGCTGGTGCCCCGGGATTGCCCATAATCTGTTTCTTCCTTCAGCCGGTGATTGCTGTCAGCTGGGCGATCTCCGTTGTGCTTTTGCTGACAGCTTAGGTGTGCCTCGTGATCTGCCCTGTCTTTGTCTTTCCTTCTTCCTCTTTTGTGTCCTGATGGCTGAATCATCCGGCCGGGGTCTGTGTCTGTTGTTGTGCGTGCTATGCTTATCTTAAGTCCCTTCCTCTGCTTCCTCGGTATTGTCATGTGTGCCGTTGTGCTGATGTCTTCAGCTCAACGGCACTCATGACACAGGAAGTGATTTGATCAAGGCACAGGACAGGTGTTAGTATTCTCCATTTTCAGAACATGCCTCCCTTGCTTTAAAGTGAAGACCAGGTCAAGTGTGGGGCCACCTATATTTGTTGAGCCTGCAATTTTCCATGACAGGCTCATGGTTGCCATGAGCTACACCAGGACACCCTTCTAAGACATGCAGTTTGAGGTCACCCACAACTCCAAAACCAGCCCTGAGATGAGATCCCGGAGACTGTGAAGGGCTACTCCACTGGGAAGTTGTTCAGCAGTAACCCTATTTGGCGATTTATGGATTTGCTGATTAAAAATGACTGAACATGGGAAGAAGAGAACCATGTTGCAACTTTAAAGAGGGAGGAGAGATAATGACTTTGTCTGTTACTGCTCCAAAGAAGATTAGAAGCTGCTTCTTTATATATTGTTTTCTTTTTTCTACCTTCAACTTCTACCTGTCAACTTCAACTTCTTCTTTTATCTTTTACCCACTCTAAGCAAAGGACATGACCAACCTTTGGCAGTCCCTATCAGTATACCCAAAGTTTCAAGTTCCTGATATTGGGTCAATAAATATACTGAACTGATTTAGGGTGTTTGCCTAGTCATGGGAACATGGTCTCACCTATGTGCCAGACTGCTGGGGTCATACTCACTTATCTGCTGGCTTGAGAAATTAAAGGAAAATTCTGGAGAGTGAATTTGTCATTCTATAGAGGTGGAATGCTTCTACTGTTCTCCTCTTCCTCTTCTTCTCCTCTCATCATCATGATTAATCCCATGATCTACCTCCAAAATATACGCTAAAGGGTGAATGACAACCTGTACTAATTTGCAAAAAGAATGTAGAAACTGATGAAGGCTTTTTCAACAAAGTCCCACTATCACTTTTTTTAGGGATGCTAGATCATAAACTGCTTTTAAGGAAGCACTCATAGTTTCTACTGCCTAATCCAGTGTTTCTCAACCCTGTCACCTTTAGGATGTGTGACCTCCAACTCCCAGAATTCCCCAGCCAGCATGCTGACTGGGGAATTCTGGAAGTTGCAGTCCAACATCTTAAAGTTGACAAGACTGAGAAACACTGATCTAATCAACTAATCAGCCTTCTTGGACAGTTCTTTAAGCCCTCATGAGCATGAGTTTAAAGAGCAAGTGGTCATCTGCAGTTCTCCAAACACTTTGTCCAAACACCACATCCTCAGGCAGAAAAACTAAAACTCCATCCATCAGCCCTGAACAGACAGTTGCCTCAGGCACCTGACTAGGATTTGTTTTTAATGTGGAGTACAAACCAGCATGTCTGCAAGTGATTTTATCAGCAAAATATTCTTCAAATGTGCCACAACAGGATTCAGATGGCTCCTCATCCTCAGCAGGAGTACTCTAATAATCTCTTTACCATACAAAATAACTGCCAGATGGCACCCAGTTAATGCAAAGGAGACAGTGAAGAACTTTTAGTTCTTACTGCCATACAATGGCTCCTAAAACAGACTCTGATCTGATTAAGATATTGGATTCAGTCTATGCTTTCCTCTACCAGCACATTAGCCATCTATCTACTGCTTTAAATGCCTTGGTGGGGTGGGATGGTGGGGTGGGATGGCACAAGAACTTATAATCTGTATTCAGGGACAAAGCACAGCAGAGAGATCCCACCAACTGCCCTGGTTTTCTTTCCATTCCCCAGATCAATGAGGACATTTTCAGGTTCACCCAACCTAGAAGAGGGGAAAAAATAGACCATTCAGAAATCTTCCTGGATCTGTTAAGAGCAGACCATTTTAATAGATCTCCTACACTTTAGCTCAGGAAGTTCAGTTAAGAAATTCTCTTGGATACAGTATATTCATGGCAAAGGAAGTTTTAACCACCCAACTAGAAATACTTTATATTAACCAGCAGAAAACAGACAAGAATATCTTGGTAGATAGATAGGTAATAGATAGATAGATGATAGATATAGAAAAATTTCTTTGAACAACAGAGGGGCAAAGTACCTGTCTTCATTTACCTTTTCCAAGTTAGGGTTTCTTTTAGAAAGGCCTGTTTTAATGTCCTTCCTTCATTCTTCCTAGAGGACAGATGTTCAGAGCACCAACACTTTAGTGGTATCCTTCCCTGTGATCCTGGGGCCTTGGAAAGCATGACACAGGGTCTTCTATATGATATTATTTATAGGAATATAAGGAAGGAACTTATAGATTCACTACTTTTGGGGTTCCCAGGAAGAAAATGATTTATTTTATGTATCTTACTGTTTGGTAGATGTGAGCTTAGATACAATGAAAACAGTTTCAAAGATCTTTTTTTAAAATTGCCATTAAGATAAAAACCCAGTTATTGCTGATGTAACTGCACTAACTGTGTTAAGCTATTTTTTTTTAAATTTAATTAACCAATTTGTATAGCCATCCACCTGTTACACAGCTCAGGGCAAGATACTTTATTAACCACCATAACTCAATAAAAACAACACAGTTAAACAAATCATTAAAAACATAAGCAAAACCAGAAACACATAAGTATATGAAGGGCTGGGAAAACTCATGCCATGGGGTACACCACTCCCAGACCCAGTGCTCCAAGTTTTTTTTATGCATTTCAGAAAGCAGGCAAGTTTGGGGTCAAACAAATTGCAGTGGAGGATGCTGTTCCAAAGGGCAGGGACACCCCAGAGAAGCCATGTGTCCTGGGCTCCGCCAGGTAACACTGCTTACGTGATGGGATTCGGAGCATGACAACCCTGTCAAATCTTACTGGATAGGCAGAAATTTTGGGGGACAGGCAGTTCTGCAAATAACCTGGCCCTCCACCACAAAGGCCTGAATCAGAATATATTTGTTATGGTCTTTGACCAGCCTTTACAATAGCAGAAAAATAGTTTAATCCAACAGTTTGTTATCAGGAAGAAAGAAAACAGTAAAACAGTGAAACAATACATCTACTTAAAAGTCTTGCGCAATTGCATAGCTTGATAAAAATATTTGGCCACCTGGTTTGTGAGTGTAGAATCAACATTCCTTAAAAAGGAATAAACGTAAAATCTATCTGCATGACCCTCAAATTTAGAGATGATTGGGGAGAGCAAAGCAGGTCTTGGGGCATCATAAAAAGGACACCATATGAGGACATGGGCAAGAGTTTCTACCTTCCTGGATCCACAAGGGCAAAGTCTCTGTAAATAAGGAGTCCCATGAAATCTTCCGGCCAGCAGTGCTTAAGGGAGAGCATCAAAGCAGGCTCCAGAGAAGGCCCATCCATATTTGCTTAAGGTTAAGTTCACCATGAAGGCCTTGAACTGAATTGAATTGCCCTAAGAAGGACACTAGTATCCACTGCAGTTTACAAAGCAGAGGGGTTAAATGTACAGACAGAGGTACACTCATAATTACCCACGTTGCTGCATTCTAAATTTAAAAAAAAAACATTTATTTTAAGAATGATGCTTTGTGGGGTTTATTGTATTTGTTGATTGGCCAAAGGATGTAATAAAAATCATTGCATTCATTCTACATGTGTACAATCAGATAGTAAGCAAGATAAATGTGAGGTTATTGTGGAAATTACGGTGATGCCCTTGATGTCGAAGTCCCCTAATGCAATTCGCTTGGGAGGTACCAACAGTAGAAAGTCTGTAGGACAATTCAGGAATGTAGATAGCTGGACAGTATTAATAGAATTCTTACCCTATCTTATTATCTAATCAGCTGTAGAGGATTATATATTAACATAACCTCCCTACCCTATCTTCCTGCATTATCTTCAATGAGAAAACAGATTCACCATAGAACACCCCAACTCCATCTTTCTAATTGTCAGTTCTAGCCAGCTGCTACATACAAACATGCATAATTGGGTTTAAACTGACAGCTCCATCTTCAATCAATGAGCCAGATAATTCAAGTTAGGAGTCCGAAGATCCAATGGTGAACTTGAAAGACCAGACAAGAAGTATCATCTTCTTTCTTTTCCACAGGATTGTTCCGCCATGTTTTAAATTACTGGAATAGCAGCACTCCTATTCTTTTTTCATCAGAAACAAGCCACATCAACTAACCACTGCACCATGATTCTCATTCCTGGTGAAGTGAGATAGAAAGGTAGGGCTACTGTACTAGAGGTACAAAAATCCAGACAGCGAAGAGTTGGCATTTTAAAGCTCTCTGCTTCTTTTACTCCTTGCCAGAAACTAGGAATCTTCTGTCACTGAAAGTCCAGCCCAAAGATGACAGCACCATAATGCCTTGCTTCAAGGGAGCTTCTCATCCCCATCAGTTTATAGACACACTTTTTGGGGAAGCAAAAAAGCTAAGATGGAAATTGTGCCCACGTGGTCAAACCTCCACTCCTTTATTACATGTACTACATAAGGTGGTTCTCAGGTGGTGGTAAACACACCAGTGGTTGGCAGGCATATTATGAAAATCACCTCCATAAAGACCTTTCAGAGACTGTTTTTATAAATAATACTGGTTATATTTCACAAAAAATGACATTTGCAGCTTTCTAAAATTCAAAAACACCTAGTATAGTATTAAAAAAAAAAAGGGGGGGGGGGAGAGAAAAGACTGAAATAAGTGAAGCAATGGTTATATTTGTACATTTCTTCAAACATGCCCCCAAGTCCCAAAAGCACTGGATTCCCTGGAAATGTTCTTTCTTTCTTTTTGTAAAATAAATGTGAAAATACTACACCTAGGAATATTTTTGGCGGCAATACACCATCAGAGAAATTCTTGAGCAGCCTAATAATGTTCAGGGCTTTTGCTTGAGGAGGTGTGTGAATTTTAATAGATGGTATCCAGGTAAGGATTAAAGCATCTGGTGATGGACACAGCGTTTTGATTTTTTTTTAAAGCTACAGCTTGCATATTATATGATGGAGTTAAATTATGACTGTTTCCTTCTTCTTGCAAAATACAGAAACAGCTGCAGACTGACAGAAGGTTAGAGAAGAACTTTTCTAACCCATTCAATCTGGGAAATATCTACACTACAAACTGACCTTGACTTGATGTCAGTTTAATACTCATGGTTTATTTCACTACTACTAGGCTTTCCCTTAATGGTTGAACTAGTTTGACAGCTATTAAAATCCTCTGCTAATGATTCATACTCTGGCCCCTGTCAAAATAACTATTCACAAACTCCTGATGGGAAAAGGGATGATTGTCAAACTGGGTGACATCCATAGTATAGGTACACCCTTATTGTTCTGAAAAGGGAGCTAACTGTTTTTACCTGAGACATACAGCATCAATTTTTTTTCCTGGTTTAAGTATATGATTAATTGATTATGTGACATCAAGTCACTGTGGGCTCCTAGTGACCACATAGATACATTTTCTCCATGATGATTGGTCCCTAACCTGATCCTTCGGGCCTTCTAATGGTGCACCCATCTCTACTGTAACTGAGTCCATCCACCTTGCTTCTGGTTGCCCTCTTCTTCTCTTTCCTTTTACCCTTTCCAGCATTACGGCCTTCTCCAGAGAGCTGGGTCTTCACAGAATGGGTCTGAAGTAGGATAATTTGAGCCAGGTCATTTGTGCCTCAAGTGAGCACTCTGGATTGATTGTTCAATGATCCACTGGTTTGTTTTCTTGGATGTTCACAGCATTCTCAGGAGTCTTCTCCAACACCAAAGTTCAAAGGCCTCAATACTCTTCCTATCCTGCTTCTTCAAAGTCCAACTCTCACTTCCAAAGAGCGTCACTGTCAGAGTCAAGCCTGCCTCTGACTCGGAAAGTGAAACCCTTTCTGAGTCAGAGGAGGAAACAGAAACGTACCAGGCTGAAATCAGGAAAATGAAACTCATGGATGAGCCAGCAGTGCGGGAAGAGTCCAAGGCGCAGATTGGCCAGGATTCGGGGGAGGATTCGAATCCGCCAATCAGTGCACGCCAATGACGAGCAGAAAAGCGTGTGAAAGAGAAGGCAGCCCGATTGGCTGTGGAAGGGTCCAAGCATGCCAAGGATCAGGTTAAAAGGCAGAAGCGCAAACAGTGAGCTGCCAGAGACAACCGATCCTCCAAGCCTTCAGCTTCCACGGGAGAGTCCCCACCTGCATTGGAGACAATGTCTGTTGCCGAAGAGGAATTGGCACCTTTGCTCCACTCAGAAGAGGACTTGAATCCTGCTTCTGCTGCCATCGAGGATCCTTTGCTTACCGAGTCCAGCAGTCTTAGTTTTGCTTCCAGCCCTGAAACTCCTCAATCTTCCAAGCAGCATCTTTGCACCTTGAAACTCCAGTGCCGGCGTGTGCCTTCAGTTCCGCCCAGCCGTGCATCATGTGCTCAGCTGTGTTCAGATATTTCACACCTATCTTGTTCTGGATCTGGATTCCAGCCCAGTCTGGGGCTTCCAGTTGAGTCCAGTCTTGTTCCAAGTTTCCAGTCTTGTTCCAAGTCTCCAGTCCAGAGAATCCAGCCTAGTCTGGGGCTTCCAGCTGAGTCTAGCCTTGCTCCGAGTTCCAGTCTTGCTTCTAGTCTCTAGTCCTGAGAATCGAGTCTAGTCCAGCTGTGTTCCAGTTGCTAGTCTTGCCTGAGGTTCCATTACTGGCCTCCAGTCCAGTGTAGGTCTTCAGCCCCAGCCGGTGTGCCAGAGCCAGAGTAATTCAAGTATTGTTCTGGTTTGAGATCTGTGTCTCCAGTACCCTGCATTCCAGTTCACCCAGTCTCCCATTTCCAATTGAGAGGTCCTGTTCCACTGTTCCATTGTGGCTCAGCTGGGTTTGATTGAATCCAGTTCTTTGTATTTCAAAGGACTTACTCATTGTAAATAGTTATTTAGTAAAGAGTGTTTTTGTATTCCTCCGCCTGGTTTCATAGTCTGAACAGAACAGTCACTTCCATAGAGTGTCACTTCCATAGAGTGTCACCATGTACCATGGCTTGCACAATTCTGATCTTTCCACGTGTAAGGGACCCTGTGAAATTAGGCCATCATTGTAGCCTCTGGAAAAACCTGATATTCTCAAGGATATATTGAGGCTTTTCAGTAAAGAGGGATCACTAGGTGCCACAGTATGATGGGGTTCTTTTGAACTGGGGGTGTACTTTGCTTTTACAAGTGTGGCAGTTGACACAGAAAACAAGACAGTGGAGCATTTTTATGCTTTTTACCATATACAGTGACATTATTTACAGTAAGTATTTACAACACAGTCCCAGTGTTCATCTGGTGTCAGGATTCCTCCTAAGTGTCCCTCCCAGAGGCTATCCCCCTCCATCTCTCCTGTTTCCTCCCCTTTTCTCTCTGTCTCCCTCCCCTATTTCTGGGCTTGACAAGAGAAAGAGTGAAAAGACTGGGAAGTGATTACTGTAATGGCTTGACCTCCCTCTGGAGCTGGTCAGCCAAACACCTACTGCTTCTCTGTTGGGGGAAGAACTTCTCAGGTTTTTCTGCCGAGACCTTCCCCAGAAATGAGGGCTTCTCCACCATAACTGTCCCCCTCCTTCCCCTCTGGGGTTGTGGGAGAAGCTGCCACCTGCAGCCAGCTGGGCTCATCCTTCCTGATTTGGGGTCTTGGGGAGAGCACTTGTCTTTCTGGGTCTTTACTTCCCTTCTTCCAGGGAAGCCACCCCTGGACCTTTCTTCTCCCTTCCCAACCAGGAACTGACAACTGCTCTGCACACTTAATTTCCATCTCCAACCTTTCTGTCCAGCCACATCATTCACTCCATGCACAGATTTCTGTTCTCTCCTCTCCTCCTCTCTCTCCATTTTCTAGGTTGCACCAGCAGCATGCTCCCCAGCAGCTGAGGAGCTGGGTGTTCTCCCTGGGCTCTAGTCTTCACCATCTATATACCAGGCCGGACCAATGGGACTGCTGTCTTGACCTATCATCACACTAGCACTGGCAACCTGTAATGGAATGGGGGAAGATGTGGGAAGAGATGCTGCCTAGGGAATGGTCAGATAAAAGGGGGAAGGAGCCCACAACTGAGTAATGGGAAGAGCAAGGAACTTAGAAAGGATCCGCCCTAACTGATCAGGTGGTAAAAAGGGACAGCAGGAGATTTGTACTTTCAGACTTGCAAGATTCTGTTAGTGTAGCCTTACAATAAAGTAGAAATAGCTCATCTGGTTGTTTCTATATATGATAACAGCAGCAAGACTTTTATATGCTCAAAGATGGAAAGATCTACAAATTCCCACAATGGAAGAATAGATGTTTAAGCTAATGGAACTGGCACAAATGGCTAAGTTGATGGCAGTGAAAAGAGAAAATACTGAGACTGGATTTATTTCTACCGTATTTGGAAACTGCTTTTGGATTATTTACTTGTATCTGAAATGAAGTTTTGATTTTGGGTTTTGATGATTGAATGGTTTGATTTTATAGAAATAATGTTACTAAAAGTTTAACTAATGGTAAGAGATTACATTTGTATAATATGCATTTATATCTGAGTTGGAGAAGGTCGGAAGTCACTTTCTCTCTATATTTTCTATCTATTTCTGCACTTTTATAGTTTTACTTTTTTTTTAGTTCTGTACTCTTATCTTTTCTGTACTCTACCTTTTGTATTTTACTTATACTTTGAAAATCAATAAAGCTTTTTTAAATCAAAAGGATGGGAAATAAAAAGCAATAAAGTCTTTTTTTTTTAAAGGATGGGAGAAATGAATCGGAAGTAGTAGGAGTCTGGTCAGGATAAATACAATTAAAAGTGCCCAGGTGTTGGAAAAAAGCGTCAGTTAGAGGCCTAATGTTGGATCTGATAGACTTTTGTATAACTGGGAGCAAGACAAGCCTTAAGTTCCATCTCCTGACTGACAGGAAAGTGTAAACTCTGAATCATGATCATTTCTATCAAGCATCGCAACACATCTGATCATTGGCCTCTTCAGCTTCAAGTGGTAAGTAGAATAGATCTTCCCTTTTTACTGTTCTCTGGTTTTGTCGAGGTGAAAGACATGAGAATATAAAACTGAAAATGGAAAATTAATAATTTACATGACCATGCATGCCTACAATATTAAAAGTGACACATGAGCTTTCAGAATACATGATCGGTAATGGTAATTTTTTTGAGGGACAGTGAGGGGTTTTTGTCAGGAAATGCCATTTCTCACTCTTTAAAGGCCTGGACTAGTGAAGGGGTCTCACTCAAGCAGGACACAGCAAATAAATAGATGAATGAATGAACATGAAAGAGCACAAAGCATCTTCACTGAAGAAAATGATGTAAGAAAAAAGAGCATCCTGCTGTTCATCAGAGAAATCAGTTTGAAAACTGAGCATGTCAGAAGTATTTCATTTGTTCTTGTTCGAAGCACATTCAGGCAGCTAAGTGCTCACATAACTGTCTCCAGACAAGCTTGCTAAATAACAAATGAAAGGGATTAGCATGCACAGGCATGAAGTATTCAGAAGTAGAAAGTATTTAAAAAATCTGGAGAAGGTAATCTCACCTGATGTGGAAAGAAGACAAAACATGCTAAGAGGACTTCAGGGATCATGGAACATTAGGTAAACTAGTTAAAGACCACATCATGATCTTTTCCATGGCCGATTAAAGAATTTAAATTTTCCCAGGGATTTTAATTTGAGAATGATCTTTAATTTGGGAATTAATCTGTCTGTTTAGTCTAGCTAACCTAGCTTTCCCCCCCTTCTTTCCATTGTGGTTTAATTGTATGTTTAAATCTGCGTTTTCTGCCCAATGTCTCAGAATCTATTAGCTGAAAAGCTGCAGTTAAATTAAGGAAATTAGTAAGACCAGAATATTGAGGGGTGGGGGTGGGGATGGGGAGAAGAGTCATTCAACCTGTTGGGCCATCTATAACTTGCAGTATCTTGAAAAATGTCATGTTGTCAAGAGACCAAGAGAAGAAATTCTCAAATATCTACTTTGCTCTACTGCCCACTTTAGCAGCCCTGCTGGATCAGTCTAAGGACCGCCTTAGTCCAGCATTTGTTTCACACAGTGGCCAACCAGATACCTTCAGGATGGTTGTAAGCAAGTGATGGAAGTATATGGTCTTCTGCAACTAGTATTTAGAGGCATCTGACTTCAACCTGAAGGTAACATTGAGTTCTCAGAACTAAAAGCCATTGGTAGGTTATCTTCCCTGAATTTATCCAATTACTTTTTAAAGGCATCCAAGTTAGAAGCCACCAAGTAGAAAGCTATCTTTTGGGAAGGAGTAATAAGTTCACCCTGTCTTTGTCTTGACTTTGGGCACAGTGACTTCCACTGACATGTCAGTGAATTCGTTGCATAGAAGGTCTCCCTGTGAGGCTCATTCTCATATTTATCTGCTGAGAAACAGAAATCCCGTTCCATGTGAATGCAGGCAAAGACAAAGGTGAACATTATTACCTGTAACCATCTACACTTGCTTTCTTTGTTGACTGAGGAGGTAAGTTCATACCTACAGCTTGCCTGAGTTGAATATCAAATTGAGTGATGAGTAACCAGAGCATACAAGCCTGCCGCTTCTGTGAAACGGAAGTCCAGTCACAGGATGATATAAATTTAGGCTAATGGAATTCACAGCTGATTTGAGAAGGGTGGAAAAAGCATTCTGGCACTGAAGAGAGGGTGAAAATAAATGTTACAGATGGGGCAAGGCATAACTTCTATAAGTGCTGTGTCTTAGAATGGTGTAACAAACACCAATCCAGTGACATGTGAATTTTCTCATCCTAGTTAGTAGCATGTAATACCACATAGCAATCTGTCCTCTAGTTTCAGGGAAATGTTCTCCTGAAACAAAGGCTTCTGTGTTTCTTAGGCTATGTTAGAACTTGTTCTAAATTTCTCTTATAGTGTTTTTGAATTTACATTAGTTTGGGGGCTCTGGGGGTTATTGCAGCTTTTGGGAATTATATCTCTCCATCTCTTTGAGCTTCCTTGGCGACCAACCCATCTTGAACTATTGGTGCTCAATGGGAGACTGAATAGACAAATCTTCCTTACTGTCTCACATCAAGATACAAGGGAACAACCAAAAGTCACACACAAGTTTCAACACCATTTGCAGTCAAATGTACTATAACTTTTATACCGGATATAAAACAGCCATATCTTCAGCTGCACATGGATGCCAAGTCTTTCAGGTAGGGGAAAGTCAGGTCTAGGATTTCTCTTGGGATTGAATGGAACTTGTATGAAGCCAGGGAAGTTGCAATGGAAGGAGTGATGCTGATGGCATCTGTACTATAGCCAGTGAAGTCAATTTACACACACACACACACACTCCCTTCTTACTCCCATGGGTGGTATGTGTCTTTCTCAGCCTTGGGTCCTCTGCCAGAAGCCTGGGAGTTTGAGGGTTCTGTGCAGTATCTCAGCTGTTCCTGGCACTGCACTCTTCTGGACAAAGAGTTGCTGATGTTGCTCCTGGGATCTGTTGGAGCCCCTCTCCTAGCTTAGAAGTCACAGCCCCGAGTGCCCCTACCATCACTGGGACCACTTTGGCTTTCACTTTCCACATCCTCTCTCATTCCTCCTTCAGGCCCTGGTACTTCTCCAGCTTCTCATACTCCTTCCTGATGTTGCTGTCACTTGATACCTCTGCATCTATCACCACTGCTGTCTTCTGGTCCTTGTCTACTACCACAGTGTCTGGTTGATTGGCCAGGACCTGCCTGTCTGTCTGGATCTGGAAGTCTCACAGGATCTTAGCCCTGTTATTCTCCACAATCTTCTGTGGAATCTCCCTTCTGGACCTGGGAGGGTCTAGCCCATACACGGTGCAGATGTTCCTGTACACAATGCCAGCTACTTGGTTGTGCCATTCGGTGTATGCTGTTCCTGCCTGCATCTTACACCTTGCCACTATGTGTTGGACTGTCTCTGAGGCCTTATATATTTATATATTTTATATATACAATCCAAGCACAGAACAGCAGCAGCAACAACAAAAAAGGCACCTTGATTATTGCAAGCTGGCTGCTCTTGATGGGTAGCTGGCAATGACTGACAGAAAATGAGTGGCTAGGTTGGCTGGTCTCTTTTTTGCTGGCAAGATGTGCTTTTGTGGCATGTGTAGTGATGCCACTATGCAAGGTCTGTCCCATAACAGAAGTACAAAATCAGGGAGATGCCACTGTGGGGCAGAGCTTGCCATGCTTTATCCCCCCTTGTTGCAGACCCCCTAGATGATGGCACAATGAAAAGAAAGTGACCTAATATCTCACCCCCCCCCCACTCACACACAGTATGAACCCCAAAGCTGGATCCAAACTAAGACGTGTGCCAGACTGCCCTGCAATTCTTCCCTGAAGAGAAAAAGGGAAAGCAGTATCTTTCCCACCAAAGCGAACAAGAAGAAGTAGGAGAAAGCACTAGTTTTTCTTCATGTGTAGAACCAGGAGGAGGAGGGAAGCTTGTCAGATGTTCTTGTGGGCAGGAATAAGTCATCTGGGAACCTGGGGGCTTGGCAGGTACACAAAAATACCAACCTCCAGTCCCAGCTTGAATCCTCTATGTTGGAACAGGTTTCAACTTTTTCAAAGCTCTCTGGAATTTGACTTCAACGCTGCCATCTTCCACATCTTGTCAGAGACTCTGTGCTGTTAACAGAAATACGGGACAAGCAGATGGTTTAGTGAGGAAGTCATTCAGTCCTTCCAGTGCTAAACAACATAGTATGTCAGTCACCAGAGGCTCCCAAATGCTAAATACCATTTCATGTCAGCTATCAAACATGACTGAATATCAAACATTGATGTACAACTTCCTGATGAAAGAGGGAGGGTTGAAAGCCAATGCCACTGGATCACAAAATCAGACAGGAAAGACTCTGGGAATATTTAAAGAACACCTGGCAATATTTATTTATTTAGATTTATTTACCCACCCCTCTCATCACAGCAACTCTGGGTGGTAAACAAGGTTTAAAAATAAAAGAGTTAAAAAATAATAAATTAAAATAATAATAATAATAATAAGTTAAAAAATAAGTTAAATCTATAACATACAAAGCAAAGGGGGAGGGGGAATGGCAGCTGAGGATAAAAACTCATAATAAGGTCAACCCACATGGGCTTCACAAACTTCCTGACCCCCATGCCTGGACAAACCATCAAGTCTTAAGGGCTTTCTTGAAGTCTAGTAGGGTTGGGGCAAATCTGATCTCAGGTGGTAAGACAGGTACTGGGACCAAAATGGCATGATTGCTGGGTTCTGCAAGATGCCATTTTTTTAACTGATGGGACCTGAAGCATGGCCCTCCTACTGCATCTAATCGGGTGGGTAGAGACAATGGGAGACAGGTCGTCCTTCAAGTATCTAGGCTCCATGCCATGAATGTTTTATAGGTGGCAACTAGCATTTCGGACTGCATCCAGAAACCTACTGGAAGCAAGTGCAGCTTGCGTAACAAAGGTATAACATGAGTGTCAGAATCCACAATCAAATGATTGATGAATCGTTTGACCGTGTTCATCTGCCATGTTGAGTCAATGTGGGTCAAGAATCAGTGTGGAGGGGGAAACATCGAGGAGTGTGAAAGTATGTTGTTTAGGCTAATTGGGAAAGTCAAGGTTGTACCATCAGAAGACATCTGTGCTTGGCATGCAGGGCTGTTGGAATTAGTGGGAACTGTAGGGGGGGGGGGAATGGGGTAATAAATTGCTTTTAATCGGGTAGTTTAGGCAGGAATCTTCAACCCAGCTTTTTTCCTTGATCTGTACACATTCTCAATAAATCTGAATTCTGCATATTGTATTTGTGCATGAGTCGGACTATTATTGGGATCCAAAGTGCCAGATTCTTACAATGGGCAAATCAGGAACACCCATAATTGCCTGTGCCAGGGCATTCTGGACCAATTGCAGCTTCTGGATGTTCTTCAAGGGCACCTCCCAGTAGCCTGCATTAGTCCATTTTGGAGATGATCAAAGTGTGAATGACCATGTGCAGTGCCCCTTGGTCCAGGAAAGGGTGCAATTGGTACAAAACAAAAAACTGTGCAAAAGCCCTCCAGGCTGCTGCCTTCTCCTTGAGCAGGAGCTGTGAGTCCAGGAGGATCCTCAGATTGCATACCAGTTCTGTCTGGGGTAGTGCAACACCATCCAGAATTAAAGATGGAACATCACTGAAGCCAGGGAGCCCTAAAACCAAATGCCATTCAGTCTTGCAAGGGTTGAGCTGAGGCCCGTTTCTCCCCATCAAATGCCCCCACAGCCTCCAGAGACCAGGACAAAACCTCCATGGCATAACTTGGTCAGCCCAGGGTGGTGATGCACAATTGAGTATCATAAACATTCTGGTGATACCATACCATGTGCCATCACTTGACTTCACCATCAGTTTGATGTAGATGTTGAACTCAGCAGCCACTTTGCAGAGCACAGGAATCAAACAGTATTTGTGGGGAACAATATTCAGTTCATTTAACACCTACCCAAACTAGTACTACGTGGGCTTTATTTTATTTCATTTTTAAGAGAAACTCCCAATGCAGTTGCTTTTAGGCCTCAATACTCTTTGCTTATTCTGCTTTAAGGTTTTAGTTTAGCTCTTGGTTATTGCTCAAAGCCATTGTTTTGAATACTGTAATCTTTTGTTCACTTCCTTGCACATATCCAAGTTTCTGTTGCTTATTAAAGAGGTGACAAATGATCTCAAGGTTGGCAGGCAATGGACTTTCAATCTCTCATTGACCTCCACTGCTTTTTCCTCAAAAGAGGAGAAATTCATAAATGACAACCTCACCAGGGCTCCTGTACAGTTTAATTGGTATGTTCATTCTAAGCAAAGCTGGTTACAAAACCTCTTGACATTCTTTAATCCAAAAATAAAATAAAAATAAGATTGTACGTGCTCTGGCATACAATCAGTGCTTCCTCATCTGGAAATATAGAAGTCTTTCTAGTGCATTTCTAACTCATATTATCACTCATGTATTCACAACCCAACAGTCAAATGATAAAGCAACTGGGCTCTGTGGTTTCAAAGGATTCTTTCTAAAAAATCCCTGCTAAAATTCCTGTGTTGGGGGTGGGGAATGGTTGCTGCAGATTATTATAAACCTCCAGAAGTTAAAAAAAATTGAATAGTACAGTGGTTTTCCAGCATTCTGTATTCAGGAAACCAGAATTACAAATGTTACAGAGGATTCTGGGACATGCTTAGATTTGGTCTTTATGAGCTGGCCTCTGGGTAGGAAATATAGTTTCCATTTTAGTAGGCAATAAGGATGTTCACTTCAGCAAAGGATCGTTACCTTGTCGTGGTGCTGGAGCTTGAGCACCTCAATGATGCCATGAGCTAAACCGTGAAGGGCCACCCAAGACGGGAAGGTCATGACAGAGAGGTCAGACTAAATGCGATCCCTGGGGAAGGTAATGGCAACCCACCTCAGTATTCTTGCCGTGAAAACTAAATGGATCAGTACAACCAGAGATATGTCGGTATACCATCGGAAGATGAGACCCCCAGGTCGGAAGAGGGTCAAAATGCTACTGGGGAGGAACAGAGGATGAGCTCAACTAGCCCCAGACGTGATGACGCAGCTAGCTCAAAGCCGAAAGGACGGCTAGCGGCCGACGGTGCTGGTGGTGAACGGCGAATCCGATGTTCTAAGGATCAACACACCATCGGAACCTGGAATGTAAGATCTATGAGCCAGGGCAAATTGGATGTGGTTATTGGTGAGATGTCAAGATTAAAGATAGACATTCTGGGCGTCAGTGAACTGAAATGGACTGGAAGGGGCCACTTCACATCAAATGACCACCAGATCTACTACTGCGGACAAGAGGACCACAGAAGAAATGGAGTAGCCTTCATAATTAATAGTAAAGTGGCTAAAGCAGTGCTTGGATACAACCCAAAAAATGATAGAATGATCTCAATTCGAATTCAGGGCAAGCCATCTAACATCACAGTGATCCAAATATACGCCCCAACCACAAATGCTGAAGAAGCTGAAGTAGAGCAGTTCTATGAGGATCTGCAGCACCTACTGGACAACACGCCTAAAAGAGATGTTATTTTCATCACAGGAGACTGGAATGCTAAGGTGGGCAGTCAAATGACACCTCGAATTACAGGTAAGTATGGCCTGGGAGAACAAAACGAAGCAGGACACAGGCTGATAGAATTTTGCCAAGACAATTCACTCTGCATAACAAACACTCTCTTCCAACAACCTAAGAGACGGCTTTATACATGGACTTCACCAGATGGACAACACCGAAATCAGATTGATTACATCCTTTGCAGCCAAAGGTGGCGGACATCTGTACAGTCGGTAAAAACAAGGCCTGGAGCTGACTGTAGTTCAGATCACGAACTTCTTCTTGCACAATTTAGGATCAGACTAAAGAGATTAGGGAAGACCCACAGATCAGCTAGATATGAGCTCACGAATATTCCTCAGGAATATGCAGTGGAGGTGAAGAATAGATTTAAGGGACTGGACTTAGTAGATAGGGTCCCGGAAGAACTCTGGACAGAAGTTGGCAGCATTGTTCAGGAGGCGGCAACAAAACACATCCCAAAGAAAGAGAAAACCAAGAAGGCAAAATGGCTGTCTGCTGAGACACTAGAAGTAGCCCAAGAAAGAAGGAAAGCAAAAGGCAACAGTGATAAGGGGAGATATGCCCAATTAAATGCAAAATTCCAGAGGTTAGCCAGAAGAGATAAGGAATTATTTTTAAACAAGCAATGCGCGGAAGTGGAAGAAGACAATAGAATAGGAAGGACAAGAGACCTCTTCCAGAAAATTAGAAACATTGGAGGTAAATTCCAGGCAAAAATGGGTATGATCAAAAACAAAGATGGCAAGGACCTAACAGAAGAAGAAGAGATCAAGAAAAGGTGGCAAGAATATACAGAAAACCTGTATAGGAAGGATAACAATATCGGGGATAGCTTTGACAGTGTGGTCGGTGAGCTAGAGCCAGACATCCTGAAGAGTGAGGTTGAGTGGGCCTTAAGAAGCATTGCTAATAACAAGGCAACAGGAGACGACGGCATCCCAGCTGAACTGTTCAAAATCTTGCGAGATGATGCTGTCAAGGTAATGCATGCTATATGCCAGCAAATTTGGAAAACACAAGAATGGCCATCAGACTGGAAAAAATCAACTTATATCCCCATACCAAAAAAGGGAAACACTAAAGAATGTTCAAACTATCGAACAGTGGCACTCATTTCACATGCCAGTAAGGTAATGCTCAAGATCCTGCAAGGTAGACTTCAGCAGTTCATGGAGCGAGAATTGCCAGACGTACAAGCTGGGTTTAGAAAAGGCAGAGGAACTAGAGACCAAATTGCCAATATCCGCTGGATAATGGAAAAAGCCAGGGAGTTTCAGAAAAACATCTATTTCTGTTTTATTGACTATTCTAAAGCCTTTGACTGTGTGGACCATAACAAATTGTGGCAAGTTCTTAGTGGTATGGGGATACCAAGTCATCTTGTATGCCTCCTGAAGAATCTGTATAACGACCAAGTAGCAACAGTAAGAACAGACCACGGAACAACAGACTGGTTTAAGATTGGGAAAGGAGTACGGCAGGGCTGTATACTCTCACCCTACCTATTCAACTTGTATGCAGAACACATCATCCGACAAGCTGGCCTTGAGGAATCCAAGGCTGGAGTTAAAATCTCTGGAAGAAGCATTAACAATCTCAGATATGCAGATGATACCACTTTGATGGCTGAAAGTGAAGAGGAACTGAGGAGCCTTATGATGAAGGTGAAAGAAGAAAGTGCAAAAGCTGGTTTGCAGCTAAACCTCAAAAAAACCAAGATTATGGCAACCAGCTTGATTGATAACTGGCAAATAGAGGGAGAAAATGTAGAAGCAGTGAAAGACTTTGTATTCCTAGGTGCAAAGATTACTGCAGATGCTGACTGCAGTCAGGAAATCAGAAGACGCTTAATCCTTGGAAGAAGAGCAATGACAAATCTCGATAAAATAATTAAGAGCAGAGACATCACACTGACAACAAAGGCCCGCATAGTTAAAGCAATGGTGTTCCCTGTAGTAACATATGGCTGCGAGAGCTGGACCATAAGGAAGGCTGAGCGAAGGAAGATCGATGCTTTTGAACTGTGGTGTTGGAGGAAAATTCTGAGAGTGCCTTGGACTGCAAGAAGATCCAACCAGTCCATCCTCCAGGAAATAAAGCCAGACTGCTCACTTGAGGGAATGATATTAAAGGCAAAACTGAAATACTTTGGCCACATCATGAGAAGACAGGACACCCTGGAGAAGATGCTGATGCTAGGGAGAGTGGAAGGCAAAAGGAAGAGGGGCCGACCAAGGGCAAGATGGATGGATGATATTCTAGAGGTGACGGACTCGTCCCTGGGGGAGCTGGGGGTGTTGACGACCGACAGGAAGCTCTGGCGTGGGCTGGTCCATGAAGTCACGAAGAGTCGGAAGCGACTAAACGAATAAACAACAAAGGATGTTCATGTCTGCCAGCCTCTCTGTCCATGCCATTCTTTTAGATTCTTTAAATAACTACCACTCATCCGTCCATATCTGGCTGGCTGGCTGATTTATTTATTTACTTATTTTCTATCCCACCGTTATTATTTTTATAAATAACTCAAGGCGGCGAACATACCTAATACTCCTTCCTCCTCCTATTTTCCCCACAACAACAATCCTGTGAGGTGAGTTGGGCTGAGAGAGAGGGACTGGACCCAGGTCACCCAGCCAGCTCTCATGCCTAGGGCGGGACTAGAACTCTCCTACTACGCCTGATTGGCTCTTGGGCTGAGAGGGAGGGGCTGGCCCAAGGTCACCCAGCCAGCTTTCAGGCCTAAGGGGGGACTAGAACTCACAGTCTCCTGGTTTCTAGCCTGTTGCCTTAACTGCTAGACCAAACTGGCTCATTATTGCAAGGAAATATTGCAAGGAAAACACTAACGCAAAAATCAGGAATGCCTATGGGTACCATGTAGGTATTCTTAGAAATTAAGAAATGGATGGAAGCTCCAGAAAATAGTCTAATGAGGACTAAGTAGGTTTAATGGACATAGTATGCTAACTGACACCTGGAATGGGTGAAAACAAGAGAGAGTCATATTAGATAATGGTATAAAGCAGTGTTCCTCAACCTCAGCAGCTTTAAGATGTGTGGATTTCAACTCCCAGAATTCCCCAGCCAGCATGGCTGCCTGGGGAATTCTGTGTGTTGAAGTCCACACGTCTTAAAGTTGCTGAGGTTGAGGAACACTGATATAAACAAAAAGCACTGAGAAATACTGCAAAGATATCAAAATCATCTATACCAGTATTCTCTATCTCTCATCTCTATCTCTATAAAATGTCTCTGGGCATTGTAGGGTAGAAATAAAGGTGCCCTTGAGTTCAGCTATGTCCAGGTGACTGCTTGGATGCATCCAAGCAGTGTTCTTGCCAACAATAGACAAGTGATATGCCATTGCCTTCTTCTGGGATGTTTGTTATTTATTTATTCAACTTGTACAGGTGCCCATCTCACATATGTGATTCTGGATGTCTCAGAACAATTAAAAACATCAACAAGAACAACAAAAAATATAAATAAAAAGAACAAACATACATTCATGTTGAAACCACAATTAGAAACTCTATTCAACACAAAACATAATCACAGTCAGCAGGTGAATACCAACAATGCATCCCATTCAGTATAACCATTGAAAAGGCTCACCACAACTGCTGGACCCCCAAGCACAGTGTACAGCCATGTCTTCAGCCCCTTCCTAAAGGCCAGAAGGGTAGGGGCCAATCTAAGTTCTGGGGAAAAGATGTTCTAAAGGGTGGGTGCCACAACAGAAAGGGGTGTCTTCCTGGATCCATCAGATGACATTCCTCAGTAGATGGGACCTGTAACATGCCTCTCCTGCTGGATCTGATGGGATGGGTAGATGTAACCAGCGAGAGGCCCATGCCATGCCATGTTTCCAGCTTATGGTTTGAGCCTGGTGCACAGCTCTGGGATTCTCTAGTGATCTTTCCCTTAGAATTTACATCTTAACAAAGTAGTAAAATGCAACTAAACTTAAACATGACTTCTCAGAAGTAATTCTTCTATGCCTGAAGCACACAACTCTGAAACCATCCAATATTTTTTTCACTAGATTGGTAACGTGTCTTTTAATCAGCACAAGTTGTGGTTATTCACTGCTTTCCCTTAAGAATGGCAGGAAATCTAGTTTGAAACTGGTGTATGCACTGGAAGTCATATTCCATATGTAAAAAAGAAAACCCCTTTCTTCTCAGAGAAGCTTCCATTTTGCTAGGCATCAGAGAATGTGAGATTCATGCTGTAAATCAGCAACCTGAGGACCCCTCTTTGAGAATATATGAAGGCATCCAGAATTAGGTGAAATTTGCAGGGCTCTTTCTCAACAGAATACTTTTTAATGTTTCCAATAGAACCTCCACTGTTTATTTTATATATGTATCTTGTAGTTTTAACAAAGACAAGAATTTTTACAGGCAGGGTACAGTTGTCAACATTGTATATCTCAACTTTCTTGGCTGCTCTGAGGGCTTTAATACAGAAAAGCATGTTGAAAAATGTGTTTAAATTAATTAATTAAATACAAAAAGTTAAGCGAAGGTGTAGAAGGATCCAGTGCTCTCCTCATATTGCTGAAGCTTTCAGTCTGTACTTAGTATTTAATTTTAGATGAGTACAAAGGGTCGTATACTACCCTGCCCATAATACTCCCATCTAGGTCAACTGTGTCCCTGTTTTCTCTGTGGGGAATGACTGAGTTTGAAAGTCTAGTCTACTTCTATTTTTTAAAATCTGAACAGAATTCTCTACATTCTTGAGCATCCCAAATTTGAATGATCATGAGGAGAACCTCCTTCAGATGCTGCAACCCAACCCAATACATCAATGGCCCTGGGATACAGCTAGAATTAACAGCTCCCAAGTTTAAATACCCTGCTCCATTTTCATAGATAGGACTTGTGTCACTTCAAATGTTGTTGAGGAGTGCCTGATGGAAATATTCATGCATGAAAAAAATGTCCCCACATGAAGAAAAGTAGCACGAAGAAAGTATTTAAGATGTTTTACCACAATCTTGTCACTCTGCCATTCCCTAAGGAGAATGCCATCATGGATGGAATTATACTTCAACTGAGGGGGTGTTACATTCAAAGTTATGTTTTAGTGGAAATTGTATTATGTTAGAAAGCTTCTCAGGAGTGTTATGACAACAAAATGGGATGATCAAATGCCTGCAACCCTGATTATTTTGGATAAGAATTAAATAAAAATATATTGGGAGATATATGATGTGACTTCTTGTTATAACTGTGAATCTTTTTGTAGGAATATGTAAGCCCTTTTCTTTCTTCATAATCCAATTTACTATTCAGACCATCTTTATTTTGTGTTTTTGTGTCTTATGCTGACAGGTTGAAGGAACTTGGGATGTTCAGCCTGGAGAAAAGACATCATAGCTATGTTCAAGTACATAAAGGGAAGCTTCAGGGAACTATTTTTCATGGCTGCAGAAACCAAGACCAGAAATAATAGGCATAAACTGCAGCTACCCAGATTTTGTTTATATGTAAGGAAAAACTTCCTGATGGTCATATCTGTAAAACAGTGCAATGCTTTACCTATGGAAGTTGTGGGTTCTCCATCTCTGGAGATTTTTAAGAAAAAAAATCTCTCATTGATGGTTTAATTGGTTCTTCTGCACATTGCAGAAGTTGGACTAGTTATCCATGTGGTCCCCTCCAACTCTATAATTGAACAATTCTTTGGTCTATTCAAATTATATCCTCTTCCCATTTCCATCCATTCAAATCACACTTGTTTTGTCTTCTAAATTCACAGGAAGGTTTTGCAACCTTTGTCTTCCTCCCTCCCTCCCTCCTCTCCTCCTCCTCTTCCTTGCCATCCACTGGTAGCCAGCATTTATTTTTCTCCTCTCCACAATGCCCTGAAATAATATCAGTGGCATTTGAGGAAATGAAAATGGCAGCCATCACAAAGTAGCTAGTAAACAGTCCTTTGGTGAAAGGGGAGATAGCCTGCTGGTATTATGAGTGGGAATTAGGCAATAAGATCTATTTGTGGCCATCATTTTAGAATGAATGAACATAGCAAGAATAAAAATTGGGCCTGTTTGATTCAGTTTTCATTCATTCTGAAAGGAATGCATAATCCCATAATAAAAGGGTTGGCATAAATCTAGAGGCAGGAATTGGCTGGTGGAATAATTGCATGCTGTATGGTTGAGGAAACCTCCATAATTAGAAGAAATGGTTGTGGGTAACATGTGGAGAAGAAATCTAATCTTTCAAAGGCTTGGAAATTATTCTAGATACCAAGTCAATGTGAGAATATAGTTGTTTCTTGTTTTCTAGCCAAGCTTTGTGGAAGCATTTGGAATGGTCCAAGTTTCTTTTTTCTGATATTCCTTTCAGCCAAAATTATTATACAGAAGATACAGAAATCCAATTGGACTCTTGTGTTTGGATTGCATCACTTGATTCTTGATGGGCATATGGCCTTCATACAGACTCTTTGGCATGTTCTCTGCAGAACCGTAGCTGAACACAATAGTTTTGGCAGAAGTTCTCCAGATAAGAATTATAGTCCATTCTTTATAATTTGTGGACATTTTCTAGCTGCTTGAGCATTTGCTCAGCAATTTTGGCTCTCTAAGAGCTAAATCACATATCTTCTACTGTCAGAATATACCCAGTTGAATATATGCACATTTTGCACAACTATTCCCATATGGCAGCAGAAAGAATAGTGGCTGTTCACTGGATGATGCAAAGATGGCTGAGTGGATTACTAGAAGAGAGGCAAGAATGTTGAAGATCATGCAGGAAGCTGTGTTTAGGAGGACTGGCTACATCTTTCATGCATTCCACCTCTTCACGCAGTGGGAGCACATACAAGCACATTGTTGTCCCTTGCATATTAGTCACCAAAGGCTGGAAGGTTTCATGTTGCTTTAACCACATATCATCAAGGACAATCAGGTACTGAGAGGGAAGCAGGTAGAATCAGGTGTTCTGTAGCCTTGGAAAGTTAATAATAGGCTTGTGTAAATCATATTTGATTTGAATTGAATTGGAGGTTCAAGACTGGAAGGCAACATGATTCAGTCTGAGTTTGTACTTTGAAATTTGAGGACAAACAACATCTGATTTGAGCCAGTACAATAGGGACATGCCACAATGCCTACATCTGCTTCATTTGAGGGGGGACAGAATGAGATGAAAATAGCAGATGTGGGTCCACTTTTTAGAGAACTTTGTTTCTGCTAAGTTCTGGCCAATTATGTTCAAGGGTTTTACTGTAATACATTTTTGTAATATTCCCTCTCACTTCCAGTTAGCCCCACTAGGTTGACTAGATCAGGAAATCAACTCCACAGGAAGGTTATAATAAGAGAATTGGAAGTCTGATTGTGCCGTACCTCCTCCCCCTTCTTATACCCCAGTGAATCAGGGTGGAGTCTGCCTGCTTCTGTAATGGTATGTGGGGATGACCTTGGGAGACTGGGCCCAGAGATGCCGCCTAGGGAACAGTCGGATAAGAGACAGCATAGTCCTCAGCTGAATACTGGGAGGGGCAAGAGGCTCAGAAGAGACCCTCCCTAATTTCTCAGGGTGTAAAAGAAACAGGGTATGTGTGTGGAATTGTACTTTCAGTCTTGGAACAGTCTGTTAATGTAGCTTTACAATAAAATCCCCCTTTTTGGGTGGAGATGGGCGGTGATAGATATTTGAATAGTAAATAAAAAAAAATAGAATTAACTCATCTGGTCGTATTTCCTGTCTGGTCCACCTGGTAAGGCTGACAGCTTCAGAATGTTATCTTGTTTCTCTGGAGTTAAAACAAAAATGTTTCAGCCCCTTTTGCCCTTTAGATAACAGTTCCTGCATATTTCTGTCAAGCTCACCTTCCTACCCACCGTCCCCAGTAGAGCAAAATGATAGCACTAGGGTATGAACTAACACAGAAAATGTCCTACTCCAAGAAGAGTAAAATAGTTTATAGAAAGATAGAAGCAATCCTTTTAGTCACAAACTAGAGTGATGGCCAACTTTTCAGGGATCTGAAAGAGCCGGTAACATCAGAGGAAAGTGCTTTTCCCAAGAAATTCTGATTTGTTTTCTCCTTTCTATCCCCTGTAAAATGCATTTCTGCTGATGCAGCTTTAGTAGAACTTCTTTGTTTTCCTCCAAGAAAAAGTTGGGTGTAAAAGTGTCAGGAAATAAGAAACTAGATAACCGTCATATTTCACCAGGATGCTTGCTTGGGGTTGTGGGATGAAATTCATCTGGATTTTTTTTTCCAGATACTTCTTGGGTCCCCATGGTCAAAATATTACCCCTAATGACAGTGTCAGTTTATCTATATGTTGTTGGACTCAGCTCTGATTGTGATTACATTGTTGTAAATGAATGGATGCCACATGGGAGATATTTGCTGTGCCACAATAGAGCTATAAAATATGGGATGAAGTATGTCTGCTGATGGAAAGCAATAGCTCATGGGGAGATGCGGAAAGTGAATCAGAAGCCCTTTGATTTCTGTACGTTGGATTCAAATTCATCTTTGGTCTACAGTTACTAGAGTTTTATTGCCATTTAATGGTCTAGATTAAATGAATGGAAAGCATCGTTTCTGTCTACTTACGAACAGGCAGAGAGATGTCTTTTACAACACAGACTAGTTAAATATTTCAGAAGACATCTGAGGCTGCATTTCTGACTCACTTCTCTTCTCCTGCAACCAACCAGCTGAAATCAATGGGAGTACCATGAAATAAGCCAAAGGTAGTCTTCTTCTGAATCATCAGTGGGCTCAGTGTAGCTTCCTGATCTTCTGGAGGAGTTACAGGAGCATCTGGTGATGTTCCACAGATGGATGGGGGTTAAACATGTTTCAGACACTTCTTTTTTAGTTGCATGGGTTGGAATGAGAGTGGGAGATCTCCGCATACCCCTTTCCCCCAGAATGGAAAATGCACCATTCCAACCCAAAAACAAAATGCCAAATTTCCACCCTGTAATTTCAGCTCATTAGTTTGCCTCCCAGAAGTCTCCCACTCCCATTCTTATATTTATTTTTATGGAAAAAAAATAGAACACTTCCAAATTTTGACCATTTTGCCACCATATTTTTCTGGCATGATCTCTAGGTATCCAGGGCTGGGGTGCATGTGGATGTGGGAGTGGGGGAGTGGGGCATTACATGTAGGACAGAATCTGTAGATTGACCATTCCTGACATAATGGATAAAAATGCCCTCGAGTTGAACTTGGTTCCTGTTAATCCTATTGTATACCCTGAACCAAGCTAGTGCCATATTTAACCACTGCTTGAACTTCTAGTATAAAAAATAGTAGATGGGAATATATGTGGGGGTAATGCCAGGTGTAGAGATATGGAGGAGTTCACAGGAAAGGCATTTCATCGGTTGATAAACCAGTTTCTGACATATTTTTAATTGACAGTCTGTTTTGCACCCATGATTAATGGATGCTCTGTGTGTTAGGTATAAAAGCTTTGCAAACTGGTCCCTGACACAGACGTGCCATGGCAGAACATTGCATACATACCTGGTGTCCATCCCAGGGAGCATTGCTGTTTACTCCTATAAGTATTTACCTTCAATAAAGCTTTCAGCTCCTCTTTCTTGGAAATCTTTCATGGATATTGGCCCCTGGAGGGCATTTACATTTACATTTGGGGAAACAACTATGAACATGACCACATGATTTTATTTTTTTAAAATACAGAAATGGTTTGCCTTATTCTAAGGATGCTTTTTCAAAGTCCCAGTGAGGCCTATTCTCCTGGGGTTTGTTTTTGATCTCCCATCCAAATAACAATCAGATTTGACTTGGCTTAACTTCTTTCGAATTGAGCCTAGATTTCTAGAGGCTGCCACCTCCTTTAAGGGAGACTCTGGAATTAAATAGGCAATTTATTGGTTTATTTGCAGTCTAATGATACATAGCCCAGATCGATTAATTTCTCCTAGCAGTGCAAACAGGTTACTTGAGGACAATCCCCTTTATTCTCATCACAACCATGTCAGTAGGTGACACTGAAAGAGAATGATTATTTGCTGAGCTTTATGGAAATGCATGGCTTTGAATCTGAACCAACTGTATTCTGTGGAAACCATACAAACATTCAAAGATTCCATTTTTGCTGGTTATTGTGAATAGAATGATTTGTTACATCAGTTTCTGTAGGACTGTGTGGTATTCATAACAAAGTACATCACTTGGAAAGTGCTGTAGTTACTCAGAAACAGCCCAAGTAGCACTGACTGAAATGTCCAATTTTCAAAAATGTTCTTCCCTGTGGGATAAGCTTTTCTTGTCTTGCAAATGTCTTTTGATGATATTACTGCAAGTTGTTGTTTTGCCTTCTTTTTCCCCACAGTTATACATTGCTTTGCATGTCTTTGCTTTGTAGTCTAAAAATAATTAAGTGGGAGAAGTTTTAATGTCTTTCATTGTGATTTAATTAAAAGGAGGAAAGCAGATCACCAGTAATTGTGCAGTGAAACACAGGACATGTAAACATGTTCCCTTGAACACTCCCTAACTAAGGCATGTGCAAAATTTTCCTGCATCCCTCATGACACTTTCACTTCTATTTCTCTTTTGAATTTTTTCTCACTGCATTAAATCAGAAGAGTTACAGAAAAAAGGCAGAGGAAAAATTCAGCACAGCTAGTTCAAAGGGATTTTTTTTCATGTAAGTGCATAAGAGCATAAGATTGCAACTGATGTTCTGCTCAGCTAAGATGGATTTCGTCTGAGTAAAGATGAATAGGATTGAGCTGTAAATGTGTGAGATAAATTATGAATACTATTCAAGGCTCTTAACTCACCAAAGGTCCATGAGACACTACCTAATATCATAAAGCATGCATTCATAAATTTACCAGTTGGATTTCATTGTGCGCAGTATGGGTTTATGATCATAGTTTATGGTGTTTATATTTTCTATGGCCCCTTAGAAATTTCATCCATCTTTCTTTGCAATGGGATTTAAATGCCTTTGTCAGGTCAACGTTTCTAAAAAATGTGAAAGCAGTCTATCAATGCTGGTAGCCTCACAAAATGATCAGTTATATCTTGTTTAACCCAGAGAAAGATGAGAAAAGGGTGAGGGAGAGGGACTGAGGAGGGAGCAACGAGAGGTTAAGTTGCAAAAGAAAGCCCACAGAAGCAGAGAAGTAATTAGAATAATCACATGCAGTACATTATAATAAAGCAGAGAAGTATCTGTTGCAAGGTAATAGCATAGGAAACATACATACTAAAAATGTGTTTTAAAAAACAGTAGGGGGTGGATCCTTCCTTCCTTCCTTTGAAAAATATATACTATTATCTACATCCAGTAAGGGGAGACCTTTTGGGAAAAAGAAGCATCAAAGAATGATCATATTCCATTATTACATCCTAGGAAACATAATAGTGACTGTACCTTGAGGAGCAGTTTAGCGAGCTGGAAGAAAGAGATTTTACCCCTGAATTGTTAATCCAGCACCCTGGACAGCTCAATCCATCTCTAGCAACGAATGCAGGGCTCATGGCCCGGTTTGAGCTGGGGGTGAGGAAAAAAAAACGGGGAAATTCAAAGGCAGTAGAGCAACTGTGCAAGCTTCTATTGTTAGTGGCAGAGTTAACCCTGATTCCTCTGCTCTCTTGCCTACGGCATATCCATAATATCTCAGGGTAAGTGAGCTACTTCTACACACGGTCGTGACAGCCCAGCTAGTACAGTTCAATACAGAATTCAGCAACCCATTGATAGCAGACATGGCCAAGGGTACTGTAAATCATAGCAATTGTAAGAGACCCAGTCTTTCCTACACTGGGACCTTTGGCTGCTGGCATATTCTAGGCAAGATCTGTCCCATTCTTGTGGGATATAGTCATTGCTCCATTCTGTAGGACACCACTATCCCAGGGGCAAGCAACTTGCAACTTTCAGGGGGCGTGTTCAAGCAGAAGCTGGCAGCCAACTGGCAGAGATGTTTAGATTTGGATGCCTGCACTGAGCATGGAATTGAACCCCAAATGGGAAGAATGTTTGCTTTGAACTTGGATCGAACCCATCATGTTCTGGAACTTCTGCTGAACTGTTTCAAGGGACATAGAATGCTTTGTATGTTCAAGGTTTTGGATGAAATAACATTTTGATGGGGCAAGTAGGGCAAGGGTGATGCACATTGTCCCTCTGTGCCCTCCTCTGTCTCTTCAGCTCCAAATGTGGCTTATTGCCCTGGTCTACTTCCCAATCTTCTAGCACCTTCCCTTCCTCCTCTGCAATTGCCACCAATGTCCTATTGAGCAACCTGCATATCCCATTGGCTTGCCAGCTTCCTCCCTCTTCCCTCCCTCCCCTTAGCCATCAGTGCTGAGCATGGCATATCTCCCTGGCTCACCCCAATCTCAGTGCATTTTCTCCTTCTCCTGAGTCACCACAGCCAATGTCCCAGCATGCCAATGGACCACCTGTGATTTTCTCAGCATCTTTCCTCTTTTATTCTCCTTATCTGTTGCCAATGCCCCAGCAAGGACCATCCTGCTGGCTCAATGCCACCTTCTCTGCACTGTTCTCTTCCTCCCCTGCATTACTTCAGCCAGCGATGTCCTTTGCTCTTTCTGCCCCCACTGGGTACCACTTCTTCCTGTGTATTGTCTCTTGAACAGAGTAATACCCCCCAAACTGGTCTGTGCTTGGAATGCTTTACACATCTCCAGTCTCTTCTGACTTTAGGTTTTGATAATCTTAGCATGTTAGTCCCAAACATTACCTTCCATGATTTTAGTATCCTAAATCCAGAATTATCTATGAGAGGCAGGATTTTTTCACATATATTTCAGCTGCTCCTCTCCTCTCAGAAAAATTCACTGACATTTCCCTCTTGTCTGAAATAAATTTCAAAAGCACAGTCTCCTTCACTGAATTGAATGATAAACGGTAGAAAAAATGCAAAATGATATTTTCCCTACATAGCGCTAGAAATAGAAATTCTGTCCAGCCAGAATATACAGTATTTAAGTCACATTTATTTGGTATTGCAGGTTTTATTTTGTATGTTTGCACTTGGGCAGAAAAGTAGGTTGCAAATACTAGTGACAAGTATTTTCATATACACATATTGATCCTTTTCCTTATCCAATAAAGAAAAGGATTGATTGCAGAAAACTACAGAGGGCACAGGGAGGGAAATCTGAAGGCTGAGTTTTGTAAGCAGTTGCCAAATTTTGGGGGAACTTCTGTTCTGTGTGATAACCAGTACCAATATGATCTTACCTTCAATTTACTTTTAAGCCTGATCATGCTTAGAAATCACACTTTTAAAGAAAATGAGCTAGCACTACTGCAAGGACCTCTGTTCTGCCATTTCTAGATGTGAAATAGAAAAGGGGACATTTATATTTTTAGTACTCGATACATTTTGGGGGACCCACTTGGGGGGCAGGAGGAGGAATTGAGAGGCAACTTCCTGTCTGTGGGAAGCAGATCACCTTATAATCAGACAGTCCAACCAGATGATCAGTTTATGTTGAAGGAAAATTGCATTTGCCTTTTGGCAGGCATTCCATGCTACTGATCGATGTCACATCTATCTCATATATTCATTATGGAGGTCCAAAAGGATTCCTTTGTGTCTCAGTGAGGTCTTCTTGGGAGAAGAATCCCTGCCAGCCAAAGCAAAGAAGGCAGGAATTTGACCCAGTTGGTCGGCCACCTATAAACAGCTGAGAAAATGAGAAGACACCAGCCATTCCCTTCTCTTGGTGCCTGCAGTATAATACCAGGTACACCTAGGTCTGTCATGTTATTTAGTCATGTGATATGGTTTTTGCTTTATTAGAAGCATCACGCAACAGGCAGAAGGCAGCTTCCAGCCCCCTTTAAGTCCGGCTCCTTCCCATTTCCATCACAGATCTTTGGAAGAGGGATGGTCATTAGTCTGCCTTCATTCTGGATAGCGTTTATCCCATAGAAAATCATTTGGGGGGAAAGATACCCAAATATGCTCCTATTGGAATCCCAGCTGATTTTGGTTTAATCTCTCCTTAGCAGGTCCTGCGTGAAACAGAGAAATGGCCAGTGGCCAATGGTCATTTGTAAAAGGCTGAGTAGGACTAAGAAACACTTTGACTGTTCAGGTCAGTGAAAATAAAGTTCTGTTGATCATATTGGCACATCAGCGTCTCCTGGGAAGATTGAAACCAAAGCTAATCCAGTAGCACCCACCACACTCCTGCTTCTCTCATCCATAACAAGCACAAAAGATCATCAGCACGTTGGAGTCAAGGACTTCCAGGGGAGGTATGGTGGACTGAAGATGGCTCTGCAAAAGCAGAGCTGATGACCATGGAAAAGACCAAGGAACTGGAGAGCAGACTGGTTCCTTGGTTCCTCTCTGGGTAAGGAGAGGACAGGAGATCGCCCACATGCGCTCCAGATGGCTGCTCCTCAGAAGGAGACCGTAGGCCAGTGGTTTTCTGCAGGTTTGAGAAAGAAAATTAAAATTAAAGAAAATGTTACTCATAAGCCTAAGAATTTAAAGAATCAGAAATAAACATTAAAAAGCTAAATAATGTTTTGATCTAAGAAAGTTATAAATGGACTAAGGGTCCAGATAAAATTGGAATTTTGAAACTTTTACAATAAAGTTTTGAAATTAATTACGAAGTACAAACTGCTTCTTGTGGGTAATAGATCCTATTTTGGTTTTTACAGGATGTAACATAGATAAGCAACCTTATGGTTTTAAAAACTGGACACCAGAGGGGACTAAAGATTTTAGGTAAAGATACACAGACCTGTAAAATGATGCAAAACATTATAACAATAAAAATACTGATGGAGATTTTGAAAAATGGAATCAGAAAATAGTAGCCATAATAGCAACAATGTCCTAACAGCCAGGAACCACGCTGAGACAAGGAATAGGTCTCTAGTGTTTTATTACTGCTACATTAGACAGAAAATCCTAACAAACTGAAGAAGCGTGGGAAAAACCCAGACAGATAAACCCCAAAGTCAAGGCGGGTCTGATCTGTGTCTCTTTGAATGGCTGCTTAATTCCTCAGTACTACGCATGCGTTTTCCCCCCTGGATAGAGGCCCCCTCCTGCTCACCATCAGTACTCATGACAAACAATGTCAATAATGATGTCTGCTTCTATGGATAGACTATGTCCAAAAGATGTTATTGAAGAAATGACCAATGTAGAACAAATTTTATCTGACAAGATAGAGATGGTATCAAAAGTGGATTTACAAACAGGCCAAGAGAATGACTTAGAAAGGTGTTTTGCTGGATCTACAAAAGAAACTGACTGAGGCTTTAAACTTTAAAAGGGAAATACTAATGACAAATCAATCTCAGGTATGCAGATGATACCACTTTGATGGCTGAAAGTGAAGAGGAACTGAGGAGCCTTATGAGGAAGGTGAAAGAAGAAAGTGCAAAAGCTGGCTTGCAACTAAACCTAAAAAAAACCAAGTTTATGGCAACCAGCTTGCTTGATAACTGGCAAATAGAGGGAGAAAATGTAGAAGCAGTAAAAGACTTTGTATTTCTAGGTGCGAAGATTACTGCAGATGCTGACTGCAGTCAGGAAATCAGAAGACGCTTAATCCTTGAGAGAAGAGCAATGACAAATCTCGATAAAATAGTTAAGAGCAGAGACATCACACTGACAACAAAGGTCTGCACAGTTAAAGCAATGGTGTTCCCCGTAGTAACATATGGCTGCGAGAGCTGGACCATAAGGAAGGCTGAGAGAAGGAAGATCGATGCTTTGGAACTATGGTGTTGGAGGAAAATTCTGAGAGTGCCTTGGACTGCAAGAAGATCAAACCAGTCCATCCTCCAGGAAATAAAGCCAGACTGCTCACTTGAGGGAACGATATTAAAGGCCAAACTGAAGTACTTTGGCCACATAATGAGAAGACAGGACACCCTGGAGAAGATGCTGATGCTAGGGAGAGTGGAGGGCAAAAGGAAGAGGGGCCGACCAAGGGCAAGATGGATAGATGATATTCTAGAGGTGACGGACTCGTCCCTGGGGGAGCTGGGGGTGTTGACGACCGACAGGAAGCTCTGGCGTGGACTGGTCCATGAAGTCACAAAGAGTTGGAAGCGACTAAATGAATAAACAACAAATGACAAATCAAGAAAGTGACCTGGATAATTTTTTCCTATTGGATTTACAAAAGAGGCTTGTTAGAGCCTTGAAGAACTCTGTGCAATGGGACAAAGAAGAAATGAAGAGAGATCAAATCCTACGACAATATTTGAATGAACTAAAGATTAAGACTGTTAAAAGTCAAAGGAAGGAATATAAAGTTGGTTTATTTGATCAAGGTTAAAATAAGATACATTGTTACTTCTGGCAACCCTTTATGGACTTTCTGCTGACACCAGGACTGAAAAGATAATGTTTTATGGAGTTGCTTATAGATAAGAAAGTCATAAATGGGATTTGGGATGAAGAGATAAAAGTTTGTAACCTTAGAGGGGTTGAAGAGTCACCAAATTTGTTTATACTTTTTGTGGTGAAAGTTGGAAGTCACTTCTTTATATATATCTTTTTTGTTTCTTTAATATATTCTTACTTTTCTCTTTCTTCTCTTTTTTTCCTGTCTTTTTCCTTGCACTTTTAACTCTCTCTATTCTTTTCTTTCTTTAGATTTTGTTTGTATTAGATTTTACTATTATAATAAAAACTCTTCTATAAAACATAGAAAGAAGTGACTTCCAACCTTCATTTATACACACACACACACACACACACACAAACATGCATACATATATACATACATACATACACAGTATATAATGCTGGAGCGAAGAGGCTTTAGGATGTAGACCTACTCAATGATGAAGTTCTTTGGGAAGTTCTTCTCTCTTAGCTAATGCATCTCATGGTTGTAAGGACAAAACTGGACATCTCCCATGTTTGCTATGCTTTGTTTTGTGAAAGAATGAAAAATAAAGAAATGTAGTACTGATTAATAGCCAGATTCACCCGATTTTTAACTGTGATGCCATGGGGCTGGAAAAGGCATATACAGCACCTGGGATGATGTAATATGCAGCTAAACATCTCTGTTTGCTTTGGATTCATCAAAGCAAAGTCTGTGCTATGCTATGCTCCTACAGGGATGGGTGGAACATATTCTTTTGGGCTAGATAGGTTAGAAATCATAACAACGTAGCACCCATTTTCACCCAAAATTCTCAATATGTTCAATAGAATCATATTCTCCTTTTTAAATTTGGTAATATGGAACAGAAGTTCTTGGACGACAACCCCCTAATGGGCTGAAGTATCTTTTTTTTTTCTGGAGGTTCCTCCCTGTAAGGAAAACCAGATGCTTCTTCTCCATTCCCTTTGGAACTGAGTAGTAAAATTCTAGAATAGCTCCCAAGCTTTCATAATCCCAACTCCGAACTGTTTAGATGCATAAATCCCATCTCTAAATAGCAGGGGATGAAATCTTTCATGCTGCACACTTCACATGTCTCAATTGTATATTATTTCTGTGCTGATTCAAAATTCAAGTTTGCTGTCTCTGGGACTCTGTCAACACCAGTGGACTTCGATGGATTGGCTTGGCTTAATTAGTCATTTGCAGCCTTGCAATTCTATCAATATAATAACGGTAGCATTTGTTTTGTGACCGAAATTCCAGTTAGTTAAATATGCAAATTGCCAAACCACAAATAACCAGTCCCACAACAATAAATAATAACAGTTGCCGGCCTGTGAAAGAAAAGGCAACTCAACTGCAGGCAGATGTGCTATTCTTTAATCAGTTATTCATGTCAACATCTAGCCTGCTACTTAAGCAACATTAACTTGGACCATCTGACAACCAGTCACCACCCACTTATAAACACAGGCAGTATTCCTGAAGCCCACTGATTCCCCTTAAACATTTTAATGCCACATCTAACTTCCCTAAGCGTCCCATAGCAGTCCAGACGACAAGATGACCTGTTCCCCATCATTTCAGAGAACAGCATGTGAAATAATGGAATTAAGTTACAGGAAGGAAGATGCTGATTGAATGTTTTTTTTTAAAAAAAACCTCTGAACGGTAACAGCAGTTTGACAGTGTAACTAATTATGCAGAGAGATGGTGTTCTTGCCTTCAATGGCTACGTGCAGACAGATGCTGTAATTTGGATTCCAGGACTGAAGAATAGGTTGCTGTTGCTCTAAATCAGTGTTTCTCAACCTTGGTAACTTTAAGATGGCTGGGGAATTCTGGGAGTTAAAGTCCACAGATCTTAAAGTTGCCAAGTTTGAAAAACACTGCTCTAAATGATCACTTTCAACTCTCAGATTCTATGATCACCATAATGCCACAAAATGTCATGCAATTTTTCTTCTGTGAGGAACAATAGGATTTGCAATTAAAACCTAGTACAGAATCAGTCAGGAAATCTCCACTTTTTAAATCAGCCTCTGAAGGCCACAAAGGATATGGCCTGGAAGATCTTGGTATCTCTGAAATGGGTGGAATATATATGTATGTATGTATGTATGTATGTATGTATATATATATATTACTTTGGGAAAAGGGAAATTAGTTAAGATATAGTGGCTGAAAAAGTGTTTTAACTTCTGCAGCTGCCTCTTAATCCTCCTCCAATGGGCTTATGATAAATCCTGTTTTTTCTTGTCTGTCTGGCTTTCTCTTCTATCCACATCCTAACTGCATTCAAGCCATCAGGAGTGTCTGCAGGAGGGAGGGGTAAAAAAAAAAGATTGTAGTCATGACCTTGTAACCCAAACTCCACCCTTTTGTAACATGTGTGAGACAGGTAAGACAGAGCCTTTTATCATAGGGTCATGACTGTCATCTTGACTATTTGTCCCCCACCACCCCTGCAAGCAATGCCACCACTCAGTTCTGCTTCTCTCCATCTTACTCATTCATACGACTGTGGTCATAAAACCCGGAGAAGCAATTCCATACCAGAGCTAATCCTATGAATAAGCAGGGTTAGGTATCCAGTTGAACTACAATTCCCAAGACCCCTTTCCAGCATAGCCAATAGAGAGGGACATTGGGAAGTGTGTTCAACACTCTATCTCCAGTTTATGTAATGGAGGAAATGGATGGGGGAGTTGGATCTTGACACTGAAAATAACAGTTGGAGGAAACAATCTGTATTTGCCTGGCTGGGTAGCCACACCTAGCTGATGTTGGCTGATCTTGAAAAGCTAAGCAGAGCTGAATCTGGTTAACATTTGCATTGGAGAGTATCAGGAAATCTCAGAGTAGATTAATTAAAGGAAAGAAGGAGTATTTAAAGAAAAGAAAAAATCTCAGGAGATGGCAATTTCAAACCATTTCTATATGGTTGCTGAAAAACTATGGATCTATCCAGGCAGTCACCAGGAGTGAGGCTCCACTTGAAGAAGACTTTAGAATTCAATCTATATTTATAAACACTGTTGAAGAGTGACAAAGGGTACTGGGGACATTCTAGAGATAACTGTGTTTATAACTGTGGTCATAACTCTCTATATTGAAAGCATAATCAAGAAAAACAGTAAATTAGATTGGGATGTCTTGGTATTTCTGGATTTTGTTCAGCTTCATTAAAAATTCTGCAATTCCTCATACTTGGGATTCTCACCATATTTGCTTCCAGTGTATCAAAAAGGCACAACATTTATTGTGCGTGATGATGTCGTTTTCAAAGCAATTAATAATTCCATTGGGGAGTCTCTGTAATTTTGTACTCCTAAACTCTTTTGTAATTACCTGTCAGCTGTAGATTTCAACTACCTTTGGTGGCCAGCTTGGAAGGAAAGCACCCTTGGGGAAGACGGGTTCACAAAAACAGCTTTCCCAATTCTCCACATGCTATCAGTACAGGTAGATTACAGATCTTTGATGTCACAGTCTCCCAAAAGGAATTAATCAAAGAAAATGGAGGATAAAGAGCAATTTCCAAATGCTTTAAAAGATTCACTCCAAGGCACATGACAATTTTCAATGATCACAACTGTCAGGGAGGCTGTCAGAAGTGTTCTTTGAAATAATGAAAGAAGAAAAAAAACCACAACCCAACAACAACTATGACAGCTTCTGGTTATGCAGATTGACCAACGTTCCACTTATCGCACTGGGAAGTGTGAAGATCAGAAGTCATTATTTCTCTTTTCCGCACATTCAGAACATTCAGCTCTGGGCCCTGCACTTTAGGAAGGACCTTGAAACTGGAGCATGTCCAGAGGAAAGCAATCAAGATGATAAGGGGCCGAAAAGGAAAAAGCTCTGGGGAAACAGTTGTTTAGCCTGGAGATGAGATGACCAGGGAGCAGAAGAGCTGTTCTCAAGAATCTCAAGGGTTTTCATATAGAAGATGGGGCAGAATTGTTCAGAGTTGTTCCAGGAGACAGAAACAATGAAAAAAAACACAAATTTTCTTTTTACTTATTTACAATTAATACATCTACACAATAGCACATTAAGAATTTTATATAAATATCATCGTACCGAAATAACTAAAATTGAGAAGATGGAGCAATAGATGGTCTATTCTCTCCAGCAGGTCTAACTCCTTGGGTCCTTCTTGATTGTTTGGTCTCCTCTTGGGCCAAGACCAGACAAACAAAACTGGAACTTTAGGGTTTCTCCTTACCTCAGGTGTGCATGCCAGGGCAAGAACATACAGTAGAGGAAATTAAGCAATGCCTTAAGAACAGTGAGATTCAGATAGAATGGATGTCCCTTCCCAAACACATATTTCTAAGTAATCCTCAAACTCCTTATAGACCTGTCAGGTATCTAAACCAAATTACTGTCCCCAAATTAAGGAGACTTTTGCATGGTGCTTCCATCAGTGGGTTTAGGGCAGTGTTTTTCAAACTTGGCAACTTTGAGATGTGTGCACTTCAGTTCCCAGAATTCTCCAGTCAGCATGCTGGCTGGGGAATTCTGGGAGCTGAAGTCCGCATATCTTAAAGTTGCCAAGTTTGAAAAGCACTATTTTAGAGAGGAGATACAAGGGCATCTCATTCAATTCCAGACTTCGCCCATGTAGTGGTGGAGCCGTTGGAACCACCAAACATGTTCGGTCTACTATTCATTCTACACCAACCCTCATTGTGAGCTGTTAACCTCACAGTTAATTAAATATCCTGGTCACTCAGGTCAGTTTTATTTAAAACTTTTACTTTCAGATTCAAACGATTCTACCTCCTTAAGCGTGGCCAAACTTTGTCATGTACTATGTAAGATGTGCAGCAGTCTGATCAATCTGTTTACCTGTGGTTAATCAATATTACCTACATATATGCAATGTGTTTATGGAGTGGTCATTGACTGCAGTAATGATTCCTGCCTTGTCAGAAAACAAAGCAAAGCAAAACAAAACGAAAACACTGCATATACTGTATGTAGGTAATATTGACAGTGACAGGTGTCCAACCATGAAGAAGAGATGGCCTTAGAAGGTGGTGGCATCTCCTGTGCTGGAGGTGAATGGCCATCTATTCTTGGGGCTGGTTAGTTCCCTAGTCCTGCCAGGACTGGTCTTACCCCTTATGGGCTAAATTAGATCTGCCCTTACTTGGATTGTATTGTATTTTACATTTATTGATGACTGGTATTATTTATAATTTTATTGAATTTTAAACTGTTTTACTGTGAACTACCCAGGGGCCCCATGTGGGGGAGATGGGTGGTGGTAAAAATATGATAGATACATACATAGATAGATAGATAGATAGATAGATAGATAGATAGATGATAGATAGATAGATAGATAGATAGATAGATAGATAGATAGATAGATAGATAGATAGATAGATAGATAAATCTATTGGAGATGCCACGGTGGTGGATTCCTGCACTGGGCAGGGAGTTGTAGTAAGTGATCTCCAAGGTGACTTTCTATCCTTATATTCCATGATCCCATGGTGGGTTAAGGATAATAAACTGATGTGGAGGTAGATCAAATTGTTGAGCACCTACCGGAAGCACTATCTTCCTATACTCTTTCATTTTTCTTTCTCCCCCCACTCCTTACAAAACTCTCCAATAGCATTCTAAAGACACCAACTTAGTAGAAACCATTTAAACTTTTGTCAAACAGCATCGGAGTAAATGGTATCTGGATACTGAAATGCACTGTACAGCTGTACTTTTACATTATAATGCAAGAGCAGACAACCAGTTGTTTGTAACAAAGGACTGCACTTTGTCTTTTTAAATGTCAACTTCCAAGGACTGGAAGGAGTGTTGCAATGATATAGTGAGGTTAGTAGAAGGGTCAAGGTGTTGGGCTTTTATTATAAAAAAAAAAGTGGACAGGTTTTGGGAGTTTAAGGCAAAAGAGATGCATTAAGTCTAGTAGAAGCGGTTTATCATACTCTCTTCAGCAGGGGCATCAGGGGTGTCAAAAAGGTCAATAGGTGTGTGCACAAAATAGGGGTGGGGCTTCAATCATGGGGTGGCAGCCACCATCTTGACTTTTTTGATTCCTGATGCCCCTGCATTTAACCTTTACTGCTATGAAAAATATATTGCCCCCCCCCATTGGCAATCTGCTAGTAAAGTTCAGCCATGTAAACTTTGGAAGATCCATGAGCTATCTTAATGGAATGGATCAGAGCAAGTGGAAAAGTATATTTTTTTCTTGCATGGAGGGAGCTGACATTTTATTTTTTATTGACTACCTTTTTCTCTGGGGCCTCAAGGCTGCTTGACATTAGAGCCCCTCCTCATTTTTCATTCCTGTAACAACAGTGCTGCGAAATAGGTTCTGTTGAGACAGAAAGAGTGACTGGCCCAGAGTCAGCTTGTGAGTTTTATGGCCAAATGAGAATTTGAACCTGGGCTCTCTGGTCACAGTGCTATACCTTAACGATCCCAGTGCCTTGGAGGAAGGGAGAACAAGGAGGGATGGTGCTGATCCCTTATTTCCTTTGCATTCTTCAATACCACTTCCCACATCTTTCTAGCCAATTGCTCACACCCTCAAGGCAGATGTTCATTAGTTCAAGGTGGCTGCAGGGAGAAGCAGAGTTCACTCAAATCAATGAGTGTGCTCAGGAATCAAATCATATGTTTGTTTTGTTTTAAGATGCTGTCATGGTTCCTGTTTTAATGTTCCTGTGAACATCGTAACTAGTTCCCATGCCATGCTGCTGTTGACACGTGTTACTGTTTCAGAGGGGGCTGCTCTTGGTCTTTGTACCAGGCACTGATGTAGAGACTTTGGAATGTCTATCTGGGTTATCTCGCCTGTTCAAGGACACTTTCCCAAAGACCGGCAGGAATGGTTAGGAACACCTGCAGGCTGCAGGGAGTGGACTCTGTCTGACTTTGAGGGGAGGGATTGGAACTGTCTAAGCTTTGTTTGAAAGACCCGCATTTTTGCCATTCTCAGCTTTGCTTTTGAACTTGCATACTATCTAGTAATAAATCAGATATCCATAAGTTTCTTGCATGAGTCTGGTTGGAAACCTGAGTAGGCGTTCATCACAGATGCCACCCTATGGTCACAACTGAGGATGGCTAATCTAATGAGCCCAACATTCGAAAGCAAGCTGTAAGCCTTAAGAAATTGTCCTAGCATTGTTCATGCAAGAGGAGGAAGGAAATGTTTGTGTGGGCAAATACTGCATCAGAGCAGAGGGAACACAAGTGATGGGATAGCTTACCTTTGCTATCGGCTCAATATGCCTGTCTAACAAGATTAGGCAGCAGAAATGCACGATGTACTTGGTGATAGATTCAGGACAAACAAAAAGAAAGGCTATTTTAGACAATCCATCATTATGAGACTCAAACAAGGAACCTTGTCAGTAACCTAAAAGACCACACAATATTTATTATGGCAAAACTTTGCCAGAAGGGTTACAGATATCTGTAAGTTAGAGCAACCCACCTTGCATTTACTTTAATGCATGAAAGCTGATGCCATAATAAATTGGGTGGTCCTCCAGAGGCCACAAATCTCTTTCTTACAACAGGCTATAACACAATGATTTACCCTTCTGGAATTAGGATAACCAGGTCCCAAACTGGGCTACAGCCACAAGCTTTAGATACTTTTCCAAGGGCATTAAACAAAGTAAGGGATGAGATGTTTCTTCTTAGAAGAAGGATTGCGTTGCACACAGAACATCCCAGTTTCAATCCCTGGCATTTCCTAGATATGCCCTAGAGATTCTCTGATAGTCTGCAGAGACAGTCCTTTGAGGGAGCAACACCCGACTGTTCCAACAGCTAATAGTAATAATAGGAAAAATGGAACCACGTTGACTGATCTGCATTTGCTGCTAGTTGCTCACCAAGAACAATGTAAAGGGGTTGGTGTTAATTATGAAGCCCTGAACGGTTGGAAGCCTGAGCATGCAAAGGACCACCTCTCCTATTATGAACCTGTCTGAGTATTATGGTCTGCAGGAGAGGCTCACTCCTCTGGATGGGAAAGGGTTTTCTCCTGTGTTGTTCCCAGACTGTGGACTAGGTTCCCAATAGTGTTCAGCTCCTATTCTCTCTGCTTTTAGCAGCATAGTTAAGGTGCAGATCTTTCGTCAGGACCTTAAATGTTAATGATTTCAGTAACAATTGATTTCAATATTTGAGTTTCAAATGTCTTGTCTTTTTGTATGTTTCAAAATATAGTTAGCCGCCATAAATGCTCAACTGGACAGAAAAATGGGAAGTAAGGCATTAAGTGTGTGTGTGTGTGTGTAGTCCTTCAAGTTCCAAGAAAGTATTCCAGAGCAGTGTAATTCCCCTTTGATCTCTCCTGGCAATACTCTTCTGAATTTTTCATGTAAATATCGGCAACCTTTGGGGTTGGAGTCAGCATTGGACATTTCAGAGCATGTCTTGGGCGCACTCCCAGAATGGCTACTGAAAGAATCCCCAAACTTTCTGAAGCTCGAAAACATTGCTACAAATGAATCTGGTTTTAAAGGCTGGTGCTCTTGTTCTATCTATCTATCTATCTATCTATCTATCTATCTATCTATCTATCTATCTATCTATCTATCTATCATCTATTCAATTATGTCCAATTCTTGGAGACGGCCTGGACAAGTCCCTGCAGTTTTCTTGGCAAGGTTTTTCAGAAGGGGTTTGCCATTGCCTCCTTCCTAGGGCTAAGGGACAGTGACTGGCCCAAGATCACCCAGCTGGTTTCGGGCCTAAGACAGGACTAGAACTCCCAATTTCTAGCCTGATACCTTAACTGCTACACCAAACTGGCTCTCTGTTTTATATTACATCATGCCAACTACCTTTAAAAAAAAAAAAAAATCTTTCAGAGAGAATCTTTAAGGTGGAGTCAGGAGCTTGGTGGGCACCAAGGAAGATGTCTATGGTCACCACATTGCCTACTTGTTTATGTTTTCCCTCAGTAGACCCGTAAGAATGTGTGCTTCTAAAAGATGCAACCTGCAGGTTTGCAGAAAACAAAAATGAATAAAGCAGCTGTAAAGTGACAGGCTATTTACTTGCTGATGCTTTAGAGCTACCATTATGTGGTTCATCTCCATCCTTCATGGAAAGCAGAGTTCAGCGAGGGCAGTAACCCTGCTTGAGTATTTACACCTTCAGGTTTATTGTAATCTTGTCTCATCTTGGAAGTGATTCTTGGAAGCCATGGGAAGAAATAGCCTTTCAATACCAGTTGGGCATTTTGAATCATAAGCAGGGGGAAGGGGAATGACAGATGGTCTGTTCGTTTCCAGGGGGAATAGAAGATGGGGATTGAACGTCGGATTTGAAATAGACTCTTTAAACAGACAGTTTTCCACTCCCAAGAGTCCTGCCTGAAGCTCTGTCATTCATAGGAAGGATACAATAGGTTTGCTCCATTAGCTGCAAAAAGGGGCAGTGTAATGAATTAGATATGGGTAAAATAGTCATCAGCTTGGGTGAGAAAGAAAGCTAATTGTCTGCTCATGTACCTTCCCTGTTAATAGGTTTTGTGATCTAGGACCATTTAAGAGAGCATGGGAAAAAAGGTAACAAACTGCATCATCAGCAATGCAAGTTGAGATTGCTGGAGAGAGAAGATGGAATGAAAAAACTGAAGATGCACAGACAAGCCTTCCTCTTAGGCTAGTTTTGCTCACCAAAAACCACCACAAAGGTAATTCACTGGGATAGCTCCTAAATTTGATTTATGCAGAACCATTTTTGTTTTCTTTTGGGTTTTTTTTTCCGCTGTTGATTACTTGTTTGGACTGATAGCCCACCTCAAGCCAATCCCTCAGTCTGGGGATTATGTGTTAATTGGTCCCCTCTTTTCCATACTTTTCCTGCAAACTAAAGGCCAGCCTGGGGAAAACCCACCCTATGTCACATCTGGAAGGTGCCTGGGCTCAGTTTGTTAGATATCTAAGGTTTATTTCATTTATTTATTTATTATTCAAATTTAACTACCGCCCATCTCCCCCAAAAGAGGGACTCTGGGCGGTTTACAATAAAATCAAGCTCCAAACATAAACATTAAAATCTCATAAAAGCAACAACATCACAATTATTATAAAATACAATAAATAAATAAATAAATTTTATTTTATAATTCTGGAGATGGATATCAATCTGCAAGAATGGCTCCCTGGCTATTTGTTTGAGACAAAGATCCCGTATGTTCATACAGAGCCCCTCACTGATTATTATGAAACAAAATGGCATGTTACTTCCTCCCTCAAAGTATATCTTTTGAAAAGACCAGTGGCATTTTGTTTGATTTAAAAAAAAAAACTATTGTAGGAAGCTTGGTGAAGTCTAAGTCTAGGCTGTGTCTATACAACCCCTTAACTAGGTCAGGTACAATTGAGTATCTGCATTTGTACAGCTTGCTAAGCTTGGTTAGTGTTCAACTTAGTTAAATTTCTTCTGGTTTAGTGAGTCATGGAAACAGAGCACATTTGGTTAGTGTATGGTTTAATGTATTCTGCAAACAAAGAATACAGGCTTATTCCAAGTGTTGTACAAATGGTCACTGAAAATTGCATAACTGGAAGATGGCACCAATTAAATTATTTATGATCATAGCCAGCAAGTCCTTCAATAGCTGATCAACTGGCCCCAAAGGAAGGTCTTCTGAAGGAATAATAACATATGATTTGAAACTCGGGTTTATGACCTTGTGGGAGAACTCAGGTGAAGGAAGAAAAAAAATCTGGATCAGATCAAAAATATATGTAATTTAGCATCCTGCTTTTTATAATGCCAGGAAGATGCTTTCAAAGAAACTTACAAGCTGTGCATGAAAACAAGAATCTTCCCTTGTTTTTCTCCCACCACAGGTATTCCAGGGCATTCTATCTCAAATATGAAAGAGCCATTTAACTTTCATACTAAGGACCATTGCTGATGCATTTCTGTTCCATGACAGTCAATATTTCACTTAAATAAAAGGACATTTGACTCTCAAAAAGCAGGAAAACACCTTCATCTTTTATAAAAGAGGGCACAGGGAGGTGAAACATATGTAAAATGATATCAGCAGGCAACTCATCAAATTCTGGGGCAGATTTCAGAAAGAGTCAGCCCTCCCAGGCAAACCAGACAGGAAACATGACCAGATGAGTTAATTCAACTTTATCTATCTATCTATCTATCTATCTATCTATCTATCTATCTATCTATCTATCTATCTATCTATCTTCTATTCCGCCCTTATTATTATTTTTTATAAATAACTCAAGGCGGCCAACATAGCTAATATGCCTTCCTCCTCCTCTTTTCCCCACAACAACAACCCTGTGAGATAAGTTGGGCTAGGAGAGAGTATATTAACAGAATCTTGCAAATCTGAAAGTACAAATCTCCCACTGTCTCTTTTTACAGCCTGATCAATTAGGGCGGATCCTGCCTAAGTTTTTTTCCCTGGCCATTAAGCAGCTGCAGGCTCCTCCCCCTTTTATCTGATCATTCCCTAGGCAGCTTCTCATTTATCTGATCATTCCCTAGGCAGCTTCTCTTCCCCTCATCCCTTAAGGCAGGGTTCCTCAACCTTGGCAACTCTAAGCTGTGTGGACTTCAACTCCCAGAATTCTGGGAGTTGAAGTCCGCACAGCTTAGGGTTGCCAAGGTTGAGGAACCCTGCCTTAAGGTCATTCCCACATACCATTACAGAAAGCCCCACTCACTGCTTCTGAATGAAAAGGACATCATGTTGCCTCTCTGGAAGATATGAGCAGTGCTAGTGTATACTGTTGGGGTGGGGGAAAGAAGAAGGGGAGAAAGGGAACTTGTTGCTCATATGGCAACAATCGGCTAACCATTTAGTATGAAAACTGACTAGTCTTATCACAGCTAGTAACCTCCAGTGGTGTGGGCAGTTATGTGTGCCCCTAGAATGACACACATTACACCTCTGCTCCGTGAGCTGCATTGGGTGCCAGTTTGCTTCTGGGTCCCATTCAAGGTGCTGATTTTGACCTTTAAATGCCTTCATGGCATGGGGTCAGGCTATTTGAGGGACCACCTCTTCCTGATTGCTTATGCCCGTCCCATCAGGTCTGGCAGAAGAGATATGCTCCAGGTCCTGTCTGCTAAGGAACTATATCTAGTGGGATGGCCTTTTCTGATGTTGTGCCTGCCCTATGGACCATCACCCGCCTCTGAGGTGAGACTGGCCCCATCCTTTCCAGAAGTCCCTCAAAACCTGGTTATGTCAACAGGCTTCGGGGTCTCACAAAAATGGGGATGTCATGAAGTGGCTACGATACATGTAAAATCAAATGCTCTCCCTAGCCCTTTTGTTTTATAACAACAACAACAACAACAACAACAACAACAACAACAATGTTTTAATTGTAGAGTGGTTTTGCAATTGCTGTGTTTTAAAGGGATGCTGCATGTCCCATCTGTGAAAGAGTTTCATCTGGCAGGACCCAGGAGACAGGCCTTTTCTGCCGTGGCACCCACCCTGTGGAACATTGTCCCCCCCGAGGTGAGATTGACCCCATCCTTGACATCCTTCTGGATGTCCCTTATAGCATGGCTGTGTCAGCAGGCCTGGGGATCTCAAGGAAATGGCGATTTGGTGAGACGGCTGCATTGTTTTTAATATCCATTCTCTTCACTATCTTGTTATTAATAATACTGTTGATGTCATCTAATTGTAGTTTTTAACATTAAGATTTTATGGATGTTTTTAGCGTAAGCCACCTGGAGTCACTTTATTGTGAGATGGGTGGCTACATAAATGTGATAAACAAACAAATAAATAAAGTGAATGGGTTGAGAGTTCATTAGCTGATGTTTGCATGGAGTTTGTCAAGACAGTTCAAGATGTGGCCAGCCTGCTGTTTTAAACCATATTTCTTGGAAATTCCATCTCTGCTCACAGAGATCTCTCCCCAAAGTTAGGGGAGGACTGTGATCTCTCATGTGTCTCACCAGACTTGCTGAGAGCAGAGTGGTGGGTAAATAAATAATAAATGTCATTAGCTGTCATAAAAATGTCTAACCCTTTCAAAAGTCCCATCCATTACGATTGCCTTTGGCTTCCGCGGATGACTTCCTTTGGGAGAAAGTTTCATAGTTTGGTTTTGTTGTGTTTTATTTGTTCTGAGCTTTCTTTCTAACCCCAGAAAAATTACTGAATGGTGGCGACAATTGCTTATCTTTTTATAAGGCAGCATTACAACTAAATGGAATCTCAGAGGACAGTGAACGTTCTCCAACAGTTCCATTCAGTGAACAAACGTGCTCCTGGAATCCAATATTCCTTTCAATGACTGGAAAGGAAAATGTTTCTCTGAAACCTAGATTCTTCACCTTATTGCCTGGACTTATTACTTTTGCAATCTGGGAAGAAAGTCATTTGCCACTTTCCTGACCAAATATCATTACTGTGAACATCCCAAAGAGAGAGTGAGTGAGTGAGAGAAAGGTTCGCTAAACAGAGATTTGAAGAATACTTTTTCATTCATTTTTCTCTGACAGAAATGTTAATTTATGATTTCCTCTAGTGCCATTTTTCCAGTGTAGGTTTTACTTTGCAATACTCATGTGCCTTGAGGGCCACATTCATTGAGGGGAGTCCTGTAGGAGGGGGGCAATCGGGCTAACAAGATGTGGGCCTGGAATCAAAAATGGCTGGGTCAGAGTCTTCCCACATGTTGTTTTGTTCATGTATGCTCAAAAACAGACCGTTGGCTAATCATTCATCCCACTCCGACTCTAATCCTGCAACGAACCCTACTTTTCCTACTTGTTGCTGAGAACTTGTTGCTGAGAACACGCTTGCATATAATTGATATTACTATATATTTAGAACTGACTCCCCTCTTTGACTTATATTGTCTTCATATAGGAATCACCCTAAGGAAAGTTGATCTTGTTATCATCTCAGACTTTGATTGGACAGTGAAGGATCATTCTGAATGTCCTTCTCTGGACATTCGTGGGAGGCTCTCTTTTGTCTTCAAGCGCCTTGCCATGCCTTGAGACTCCAGGGTTGGTCCATGATTAGAGCTTTTGGCAAGGTATTCTACTAGGTACAACTCAGTCTGACTCATTTCTATGTCTTGTCTTATTCTAAAAGTAAACAATAGAAGAGAGTATCTGTAGCTCAGGGTTGAACAGTGGAGTCCTTGGTGCTCCTTGGTGCTCCCTGAGCTTGGTTGCTGCCTTGCAGATGTTTCATTACCTGATGAGGTAACATAGTGTGAGTGAGTGTGGGGTTTGCTCCCTGTTTACATACAGAAGCTTGCCCTGCCAGTGTTGGTGGCAATGTGGTTTTCTCCTTGGTAGTTCCTTGATTAGGATATTGTTTTCCACTTGATTGTTTGTCTGGTGTTAATCCCTGCTTATCTGGGTGTTGGCTGCTGGAGAGGATGTGTTCTGGTCTTTTTGATTCCTTCTTAGCTTTTTTATTGTCTCTTTTGAATGGTGTGTAAATTTACACACCATTTACACACCATTCAGTTGAGATACTCAACACTTTGCACTTCCAGAAGTTGTTTTATATCTGTACAAGGCTTTGGAACTATATTTGACTATGATTTTATTCAATTTTTAATTGCATTTTTTACATGTATCTTCAGCCTTTTCTGTGGGAGTAAAAGGTGGTATACATAGGGGATCTCTCTTCATTTTGTCCCCACAGCAATCACCCTGCGAAGTACACGGGGCTAAGAGAGAGTGATGGGCACCATATCATCGTATCGTATGATATCATCATTGTGTGGAGACCTGAACTTGATTCTCACTGGTTGCAATTAGACCAGGAGAAGGAAGGGAAGAGAAAGAGAGAATGGGAGAGACAAAGAAGGAGGAAGAGGAGACCAACCACTCTCATACCCATTTTTAATATGAAAACTCAGAGGGAATATCCAGACTTCTATATGACACTGAATCAGTGGAATTCTGAAAAAGGGGACATCCTATCCAAAGGAACGTCTCCCATGAGTTTTTATATTATCAAATTAGCAGTGGCACCTTTCCAGCTGAAAGATGTACAAAAACCTACCTGATCTACTTCACAAGGTGGACGGTGCAGATAGACATTTCTTTCCCCCTCCCTCCCTTTCTTCTTTCTTCTCCTCTTTCTCTCTCAACCTTCTTATCTTTCCTCATGTCCCTGCCCTATTTCTTCTCTTTCCACTCATGTGCTTCCTATGTTAGCTGGCTTCTGATGGCACTCAGGCTTTGAAACAAAGCTTCCAGAAGGATCTCTGGAAATTTTTTTTTATGAGGAGTAAGCCGTCAAAGCATGTGAAAAAACTGAAAATATTTAATCCTCTCAGAAAAAGGCAGTGAAGCTTTTTGAAAAGACTTTTTTTGATGCCAATGGAAGATACATTTTACTTTGTTTAAAAATCCAAATGTTAAGCCAAGGGGATTTGGGCGTGTGTGTGCGTGTGCGCACAGCATGGAGAGGGGCTGTTTGTCAAGGGTATGTTGTTCCTAATAAAAACTTAATGGAACTCAAAATGAGAGCAAGGGCCATACACTGGGGAATCAGGTAAATGCACTGTTTTATCTATGCATACACTTTAGGAAGGTACCCAGTTAGATAGTGGAACCCAACTGATCATGGCTGATTTCAGATAAATACTGCAAGGTTGGGACTTGTCAGTACTTAAATAGGAGACTACCAGAAATCCCAGGAGTATAAGCTAGACAGAGAAGACAAAGAAGGAGAAAGAGAAAGAGAAGGTGAGGGAGAAGGAAAAGAGGAAGAAGGCAAACTACTTTCATATTGGGCCAAAAAGAGCCAGTTTGGTCTAGTGGTGAAGGCAATGGGCTAGAAACCAGGAGTCTGTAAGTTCTAGTCCCATCTTAGGTGTGAAAGCTGGCTGGGTGACCTTGGGCCAGTCACTCTCTCTCAGCCCAACCCACTTCACATGGTTGCTGTTGTGGAGAAAATAGGAGGAGGAAGGAGTGTTAGGTATGTCCACCGCCTTGAGTTATTTATAAAATTAATAAAGGCGGGATAGAAAATAAATAAATAAATAAATAATAATATCGATCTGTCACCAGGAGTCTAGCTCTGTTTGAGGGAGACTTCACTTACATTTTAGAAGCTTTGGCTGGGGAGAGAATAGAAACAGAAGAATTAATAAAATGTGGATTGTTTCAACAACCATAGTCCACTCACACAGTCTGCTGACCTCCAAATAACTTAAATGATAATGAATGCAGTTGGAGCTACAGAAGGAGGTAATGGAATATTCCCACTTGGGTATCATTTGCTGGAGCGGGACTAAAGCAGGATAACTGAAGTCATCATGGTCTTCATGGTTCCTGTTTACAAATACTTTTGAAAGCTGAGCTTCCAATGGTTAGGATTTGAATCAGAAATTGCATCAAGTAAGGTGGTCCTCCATTCTTGACTATTGGCTGCTAGAAATATGCACTCAATTGGCACTCTGACTTTTGAATTGGCTCAGGGATAATGCATGTTGAGTAATAACCTGTCTGCAGCCTTTCTGAAGCCACTAATTTCAGAGGCAGGAAAAAAGACACACAAGAACTCCCTTACTCAAGAGTATCTTAGAGTTCATATTGAACTTGGTGAGATGACAGAGGCTGATATTGGGTAGGATTCTCCTGGTGCAGAGTTTAGAGCAAGGGTCCTAGGTAACACCCTTAGGGATGTATGTCCTTTCCCTCCAGCCCTTCTGGAAATTGCCATTGCATTGTAAATTTACAAAATGAAACCAAAAAGGAAAATTATTAAATCATAGGAAGAAATATCACCTGTGTTTAATTATTTGAATGTCAATCACATCACTTTCAGTGAAATCAAATTTAGATCCTGGCTCAGCTCTTTGTTCTGGTCCTCTCCACTTTTTAGAGCAAAGACCACAGCACATAACTGAAAGTCCAAATGCAGCTCTTGACATGGAAAATGTTATTTATCTCTGGTTTAGAGCCCTGCTTGGCAAGAACTAGGGAAAATTTGTCTGGTTTTCAAACTGTGACACGTCTAAACAGTGAGTGCAAATATTCACAGTTTTATAGTCCTTTGCATGTCACCCACCCAAAAAGCAATTCCCACTGAATTCAGAAGGAGAGGCAATTTTACACCCATTTACCTAGAGGCAAGTCTCATGGAGTTTATTTTGGAATAGAAGTAGAATTGCAAATGTGCCCTCTCTGGCTTTGCATAGGATGTTAGACTAAAATAAAGCAGGACTGGATGGTTTGGGCCATTATGGGAATCCCAATCATTATTTTTGTGTGTCAACTGAACACAGTTATCAGTATGTTATATTAGCAGAGTGATTTGGGCATATTAGGGAATCAAAGCAATTGGAGTTCGTTAAGACATGTTTAGGATAAATGTGTCATATGTACTTCCTTGTTGTCTTTTTTAAAATATACGTATTTTTGGGGGGAGAAGCTTTGGAAAACTGTCTAATGCAGGAACGAACTGAAAGACCACAAGGGAGCAGGGCACATGGATAGAGTATTAAGGATTTGCTCTGTGTCCCCTCTTTGGTTGTCACTCTGTCTGAATCTCCTTTGTCTAAGAGATTCCTGAACTGAGTCCACTTTCTTCTGCTTTCCTTCTCAGGCACAGAGCACATGTTCTTTGCCTCTCCATCTGGTAGGATGTAGCACACGTTCTTTGCCCTATAATGCATTTCCTACAAATACCACTCCTTTCCGTATATGGTTGTAAAAACTGCTTCACTGATCCATACTTGGATCAGATTCCTGCTCTCAGAAATGCTCACTTTTGCCCTTCAACCTCCAACATGGACAATCCATAATCCATGAACTTCAAGAAACCACCCATCAAACTTTTTGGCCCTCTGAAACTCCAGAGTCCCTTGGAATGAGGGAGGTTGAAATGTCTAGTGCATTTTTCTTGTGTTTTTAGATGAGGAGTTTTCAGGGTCAAAATGGGTGCCTGTAGTGGTACAGGTTTTGGACTGATAAGAGGGACACCCAGGTAGAAGTCCCATCTTCAGCCACAGAAGCTCAGTGGGTAATTTTGGGCCAATCATTCTCTCTCAGTCCAATACATCTCACAGAGTTGTTGCTGTGGTGAAAAATGGGAGAAGGGGACATTTTGTAGCCACCTTGAGTTTCTGAAGGAAAATTGGGATCTAAATCTAACAAAGAAATAACATAAAAATATTCTCATCCCGATGATATTATCAATTTGGAAGATGTATTAAGGGGGAAAAAGGGTGCCTTGGTCTTAGGGATGCCTCGGGAGAAAGGTTTTAAATTTATCGCTGGCAAAGAAGAAGGAGATACAAAAGGAGAAGAAATAAAAAGAAGTGGTAGTAATGAAGTTGGAAATGGCTACTTCTTGATTGGTGTAGGATAAAAACTAGTAGGTGACAAGAGCAGTGCTAAGGGGCAACCAGTAGTTGAGAGAATTGCTGGGAGGAGACCCAAACCCAGAGCAGGTAACTGGTAGTATAACAAGAAATTATTTTGGTTTATAGTAATGGAGTTTTAAGCAAGCACAAAACTCAGTATAAGAAAGCTTCAAGGTCTAACTGGAAGGATGTTCAGCAAGCAATGCTTAAAACAAATGAATTACCCATGAAGCTAGAAATAGCAGGAGAAACTTGAGAGTGAGGGAGATCTTTGAAAAAAGAAAAAAGGAAAGATGAAGGCCTGTTTGAGTCAAAAGTCCTAACAATTGCATCCATGCAATCAGGCCCACAACTAGGGTCTGTGTCACCTGGGGCAAACATGGATTCCACGCCTGTTTTGGCACCCCCCCAGCACTCATTTTGGTGCCACCCCCAGAACGGCGCCCAGGGCACATGCCCCGCTTGCCCCCCCCCCCAGTTGCGGCCCTGCATGCAATTTTCTTGGCAGAAATGGTCTGCTACCACCTTTTTCCAGGTTGGCGATTTGGCTTGCAAGTCTCACTGTGGAATTCTGAAATGGTTTCCCATTGCAGCACTCATCTGAGCTGATCTTGCTTGCTTTCTGAGATCAACCAAGAGTTAGCTAGGTAATATCACCTGCTGAGGCAGAAAAAGATTGTGTAAAGCTACTCTTTCTGACGATGAGAGATTGGCTGAGGTTAAGCTTGGAGAAATCTGGTCTAGTTAGAATGCAGGAGAGATACCAACACACTGTTTGCTGCCATCTAATAGCCATTCAGATTTTTGCAGCCCAGATCTAGTAGCCCTAGCTTGTTATATTAATGGTGTCTTTTTTGCTGGCCAAGAAGTCAACAATGAACTGTTGACTTCAGTCTGTTGATGTTTTTGCTCCTTTTGTACTGCTATTTGGAGGCAACAAGTTTTGTTAAGGAACGTCCTTTATTTTCAGCTATTCTACATTTCCTTGGAGGACTGATTTCCATGAGGCTTGATTACTACCCCATTGTTGATTGGGTTTCTAGGTATGCAAAATACAGATGATAAGGGAGGTGGTTTGACTAACAATCATCTCAGTACAAGTCTGAGTTAATTGCCCTTCAGTTGCTCCAGTACTGACTGGATTAATGTCTTCACATAACATGAGAACATCCCTTATCATAGCCAAAGAAGCTTGTGTGTTCTCAGCTACTGAATTTTTGTAAAATGCAGGTTTATTTTGGTGGCAGGAGGTAAAGGTTATATAGTTTAACCAGCTTCTGTAAATTTTCTTCTTCCAGAGAATCCTCTTAAATAACAGAGCAGGGAGTTATATAGATCCAAGTTTCAAAGAGATTTATAATAACTTTGCTCTGTGTTTCACTTTTTCTGGTGTTATATTGGTTCTTTTTCTCCTATCTTAACTCTTTAAACCCAGCATAGGAAAATTCCATCTGTGATTTTGAGATATAATCTTTTTCAGTCACTGGTTCTGGAAAGTACATTGCCAAAACTTTCTGCCGATCTCCTCATTTATATCAAACTCAAATCATAACTTTTGACACAGGGAGCTACTTGGTTTCCTTCTCTCAGTTATATTTTTTTAATCGACACGTTTCTGCTCCATGTAACAAAATTGTCATTTCTTGACAGTGGTTCAACTTGAACTAACCAGGTATAAGAAGCTGAGGAATTCCTTTTTCCATTTTCCACTGAACAGCTCCAGGTTTTCAATTGTATTGCTTCAGCGTGCAGATGGAAGTTCACATGGTTGGCTATTTCTCTATTAAGAGCACATGTGCACACACCCACACACATACACACACACACAGAGAGAAAATTAGCTTGCAAAGAAAATGAGGTTTTAACTCTATTTATTACATTTATTTTTATGAGCAGTTGAGAATATAGAGAAGTATTTAATCATGTGAATCCCCATTTACTGCCTGAAATTGGACAAATGCAGGTCTATTGTCTCCACGATAAATGTCTAAAATCTAGCAAGAACCAATGTGTTGGTTCTAACTTGCTCCCCTCAAACTTTGGGGGACAGTACAACCATCTTCAGGAGCTACCATGTAGAAACAACTTGCCCCATCTCTCTCAGGTATGATTGTACAGATCATCACAACCAATAAACATGTTGCCTGATAGAGGCTGAAAACTTACTCTCGTGAAGGGATGGAAAATTAACTAGTTAATGTAACACATACCTGTTGATAGACTAATGGTGTAGCATTTGCTACTTCTCAGGTGTGCCTGCATAGGTAAAGGTAAAGGTTTCCCTTGACGTAAAGTCCAGTCGTGTCCGACTCTAGGGGGCGGTGCTCATCTCCGTTTCTAAGCCGAAGAGCCGGCGTTTGTCCATAGACACTTCCGTGGTCATGTGGCCGGCATGACGACACGGAACGCCGTTACCTGCCTGCCAAAGCGGTACCTATTGATCTACTCACATTTGCATGTTTTCGAACTGCTGGGTGAGCAGGAGCTGGGACTAGCAACGGGCGCTCACCACGCCGCGCGGATTCGAACCGCCGACCTTCCGATCGGCAAGCTCAGCAGCGCAGCGGTTTAACCCACAGCGCCACCGTGTGCCTGCATTTTTGTTGTTTATTCGTTTAGTCGCTTCCGACTCTTCGTGACTTCATGGACCAGCCCACGCCAGAGCTTCCTGTCAGTCGTCAACACCCCCAGCTCCCCCAGGGACGAGTCCGTCACCTCTAGAATATCATCCATCCATCTTGCCCTTGGTCGGCCCCTCTTCCTTTTGCCTTCCACTCTCCCTAGCATCAGCATCTTCTCCAGGGTGTCCTGTCTTCTCATTATGTGGCCAAAGTATTTCAGTTTTGCCTTTAATATCATTCCCTCAAGTGAGCAGTCTGGCTTTATTTCCTGGAGGATGGACTGGTTGGATCTTCTTGCAGTCCAAGGCACTCTCAGAATTTTCCTCCAACACCACAGTTCAAAAGCATCGATCTTCCTTCGCTCAGCCTTCCTTATGGTCCAGCTCTCGCAGCCATATGTTACTACAGGGAACACCATTGCTTTAACTATGCGGGCCTTTGTTGTCAGTGTGATGTCTCTGCTCTTAACTATTTTATCGAGATTTGTCATTGCTCTTCTCCCCAGGATTAAGCGTCTTCTGATTTCCTGACTGCAGTCAGCATCTGCAGTAATCTTTGCACCTAGGAATACAAAGTCTTTCACTGCTTCTACATTTTCTCCCTCTATTTGCCAGTTATCAATCAAGCTGGTTGCCATAATCTTGGTTTTTTTGAGGTTTAGCTGCAAACCAGCTTTTGCACTTTCTTCTTTCACCTTCATCATAAGGCTCCTCAGTTCCTCTTCACTTTCAGCCATCAAAGTGGTATCATCTGCATATCTGAGATTGTTAATGTTTCTTCCAGAGATTTTAACTCCAGCCTTGGATTCCTCAAGGCCAGCTTGTCGCATGATGTGTTCTGCATACAAGTTGAATAGGTAGGGTGAGAGTATACAGCCCTGCCGTACTCCTTTCCCAATCTTAAACCAGTCTGTTGTTCCGTGATCTGTTCTTACTGTTGCTACTTGGTCGTTATACAGATTCTTCAGGAGGCATACAAGATGACTTGGTATCCCCATACCACTAAGAACTTGCCACAATTTGTTATGGTCCACACAGTCAAAGGCTTTAGAATAGTCAATAAAACAGAAATAGATGTTTTTCTGAAACTCCCTGGCTTTTTCCATTATCCAGCGGATATTGGCAATTTGGTCTCTAGTTCCTCTGCCTTTTCTAAACCCAGCTTGTACATCTGGCAATTCTCGCTCCATGAACTGCTGAATTCTACCTTGCAGGATTTTGAGCATTACCTTACTGGCATGTGAAATGAGTGCCACTGTTCGATAGTTTGAACATTCTTTAGTGTTTCCCTTTTTTGGTATGGGGATATAAGTTGATTTTTTCCAGTCTGATGGCCATTCTTGTGTTTGTGTGCCTGCATAGTATGGTTAAAAAAAAGAGAAGTCAAGATGGAGGACCCAGATATAAAAAACAGGCAGCCCTTTGCTTGTAGCATTGCAGCTGCCATCTTGACTTTTTGACCATACTCTCTGGACACCCCTGCCTTCTTTTTGTAGTTGTGAGCACATTGTGGGTAGAGGTGTTGTGCCAAGCTGCTTTCTCTTGTTTCTAACAAGTGTCCCTGTGCAGGGGCAGGATATTTAAAGAAATCTCTACCTGCAACACTATTGTCTAATTTAGCCCTGAGATTCTTGAAAAAGTAGCTTTGGAAATGGATCTTGGAGACTGTAAGTGGGGCTAGCAAAGAGAAGAACAGCACAACTCTAACGTGAAGGCTCATTCGAAGGAGGGGGGAGGCAGAAAAATAAAGATGGTGGCAGTGGTTGCGTGATTAAAGCCACCTTTTTGAGTTTCTTGATTCCCCTGTGGACACCCCTCTCCTAAATTCTGCTGGACTGGCTGAAGGTGAAGGCAAGTGAAGGGACAGGATTGTTAGCATTTCAATCTCACAGATCTTGGCATAAACAAACCCTCCCTTTGAAAGTAATGGGGGATATTTACACCAGATACAAAATTGGTATACAGGTAGTACTCACTTAATGACCATTTGTTTAGTGATGGTACAGACTTACGACAATGCTGAAAAAGCTGACTTATGACTGGTCCTCACACTTACAACCATCACATTGTCCCCCCCGGTCACGTGATCATGATTGGTGCTTGGCAACCAGTTTGCATTTATGACTGTCGCAGCATCCCATGGTCACGTAATCGCCATTTTTGACCTTCCCAGACAGCTACTGGTGAGCAAAATCAATAGGGGACCATGTGATTTGCTTAACGACCATGTGGTTCACTTAATGCCCATGGTGATTCACTTAACTGCTGCAAAAAAGGTTGTAAAATAGGGTTGGATTCACTTAATGATCACTTAATTAGCAACCGAAAATCCGGTCCCAATTGTGGTCATTAAGCAAGAACTACCTATAGTTCCCTGCCCTCCAGATGTTCTCTTTGGGGCTTTCTCTTACCGGTAGCTTTTTATCTGCCTAGGATCCTTTGAGCATCTCAATATTATGGAGTTTTCCATAATAGGGTAGAGAACAACCGTCACAGTGTTATGTCCTCCAAGCAACAAGAGCAGGCCCTTTGGATGTCACTTTGTGCTGTATAAGAGAAAATAGAAAGATAGGGAAATCATATTTAAAAATATAAACATATGATACTATTGTATATTTTTATCAAAAGAGAAATGTATCACTTCCATCCTCCCACTTAACCCACACAGGTTTGCTTATTATTTGCAAAAACATCCCCAGTAGAACAATAGTCCTGCTGAGGAGAAGGCCACAGAGAGCTAATTGGAAGAAGACTTATTTGAACTGGCCCCCGAACCAAGAACAGATATTTGGGCATGTAGTCTAAATCCTCAATGAATCCATTCATTCCCTGAACAAGATTCTCTGTGAATCTTTACCAAAGCAGCCAAAAGCTTGGAACACCAAAGGGAATGGGAATTCAAAGTCCAGGGCCCTTTAAATCAGGACTGGGGAATTCATGATGTGATGGTTTTAACTGGTGACCAAATTCACTGAACTGTAGGACCAGCATCCTTCACTGTTTGTCATACTGATAGGGGTTGCTGGGAGTTGTAGGTCAGCAAACACACCTTGTTGCCATTCTGCCACAGGGCAGAACCTTGAAAGCGAGAGCTTATGTTGCCTAAATTGGCTTGCTGCTACTTTGGACTGGAACTAAAACTCTCTTAAACTCAGTACTGACTGAGTTCAGCTGTTCTCCTTGCTACACCACCGTTAAATCTGCTGTAGGATAGACCATGAAATTGCAGAAAGCCTAGGGCTATCAGCTGTAGGCAGCAAAAATCTGAAAGACCACTTGATGGCAGTCAAGAGATACAAAAAACTGCTAACACTGTGCAGTCCTCCAAAGGTCTGATTGAATGTTTGCAACCCAGGTCACAGCAAAGCCTGGAACAACCATCATGGGAAACCTCTGAAATCTTGAAAAAAGGAAGAATGGAAAGAAGAAAAAACAAAATCCACAAAGCTTTTAGGGTCTTGGAAGAAAAGAGAACTGCATCGACACTTTGCATAACACATACATATTTTCTAATTATATTCTTAAGGGTTTGTTAAAATGAGGTGTTGCACAGTTGGACAAATTCATGAAGGTGTGCAAAATATTCCTCAGAACAAATGAAAGGGGAGTAGTGCTTTTGGAGGACAAAATTACAAGAGAAGGAGGTAATTACATGCAACCTCCAAGTGCACAGTGTGAATGTATTAAGTGTAGCTCGTTGGACTATAAGGCTAGAAGAAAAGAGAAACCCAAGTGCTTTTCCAATGCCAGTCAAGCTTCAACCCCATTGCCATTTACCTGGGAGCAAACTTCACTGAATCAACGTGTGTAAGATTGGATAGTTCTATTGCCTGCAACACAAATGCTGCTAAAATGTGGAGAGGACCCTGACTGGGGAATTCTGAGAGTTGAAACCCATACATTTCAAGGATTAATGAAGACTGAGCGAAAGCCACTTGCAACACCCCTGTAGAATTTTAAAATAATGCCTGAACAGTGCAGCTCCTAACTTAAAGCTGGATGTAAGGAACCTTTGGAAATTCTCCACCTAAGAATGGAGAGTGGGTGTGGGAATGAATGCTTCAGATCTCCAACCATTTTCCAAAGAAGACCTTCCTGACGGAAAGGTTGGTACAGCAGTGGAAGGGTCTCCTTGTGGAAGTGGCGGGTTCTTTATTTCCGGAGGTCTTTAAGAAGAGGCTGGATAACCACCTCTTGAGGATGGAAGGTTGTTAGCCTTGTGAGGTAGTCCAGACAAGAAACACAACCTGGAGCACTAGCTCTACCTTTATTATAAAGTTATATTAACAGAATCTTGCACGTCTGAAAGTACCCCTTCTGTCCCTCACTTTTATTCTCCTGAAAACTAGGGAAAATCCCTTCTGAGACTCTTTCATCACCTCTTCTCTTGCAGACTCAAGCTATCAAACTGTTGTCCAGGCTGTGGCTCTTCCTCCTGACTCCCAAAGTCATTCTCACATACCATTACAAAGGTAGAGGCTTTAGCCTAGTAAGAGCACCTGGCCATAGATTTTAGGCCCACCTGGTTCTGGGATTTTCCATCATTGGTTCTGGATTGGATTGTGCTTCCCCGGAGAGAAATGGTGAACAATTTAGGAGTCCTTCTAGACTCAACTCATGCTCAAAGAGCAGTTGGCAAGAATGGCTGGGAGGGCCTTTGCACAAATTCATTTTGTGTGCCAATAGCATCCTTACTTAAACTGGAAGGACCTGCTCACTCACACCTTAGTCACCTCTCAACAGGATTGCTGCAATGCGCTCTACACTGGGCTGCCCCTGGGAATCTACGGCTGGTCCAGAATGCAGCATCACAAGTAGTTATGGGTGCACCTTAGTATGTCCATGTGACTCCACTGCTTTGCAAATTGTACTGGCCAGCAGTGGGCTTCTGGGTGCAATGAATGGTTCTGGTGGTTACCTATAAAGTCCCATATGGCACAGGGCTTGCATATTTGGGATACTGTCTGTCTGAGTACCTCTGCCTACTCCACAAGATCTGACAGTATCGGTATGCTCTAGGTCCCATCAATAAACTGGTGCCATCTGATGTACCCAGGAGGTGTGCTTTGCTGTTGCCACACCTGCCCTGTGAAACAGCATCCTACCTCAGAACTGGATAGCCCTAGTCCTGTTGGCCTTTTGTAGGGCCTTGAAAACCCGCCCCCCCCACTTCTAGGCACTGGGACAAGATATTGCATAAATCTACCTAAGTGGGTGCTTGGAGTTATTTATTTATTTATCAGCGTGTGCATGTGCGTGTTTGTTTATTTAAATTGATTTAAATGGCTGTGTTGGAGGGTGGGAATGGATAAGAACAAAGCCAGAGCTGCAGCCACAGCTAACAAGTGTATACAAACAATACAGTGTTTATTACTGTACAAGCTTAGTGTCAAGTGTATTTACAGGGATTTTAATGAATAAGTGTGTCTGTCCATCTATCTTTAGTGATTAAGCATAAATGGCTAGTTAAAATCTAACTATATGGTAATAAATGAAATCTAACCGTACGGTAGTTAGATTAGAATTTAGTGATTTAAATTTCAACTTTATAATACAAAATGCTTAGCTCCTATTTTCTTCCTCCTCCCACTCTTAGATACCTGAGGCACAGGAAGATATGGAATCTTTAGGAATGCTAACACCTTCTCTCCTTAACATACTTTTTCCAGGTATCCAGTGATATTTTTTTCTTGGCTGCTATATATGTTATTTATAATTTTGTTATGTGGTTTTTATCTTGTTTTTAAGTATTGTTAGCTGCCCAGAATCATGACTTGGAGATGGGGGCCTACACAAACTGAATGAATGAATGAACAAATGAATGAATGCACAAATGAATGAACAAATGAATGAATGAACGAATGAATGAATGAATGAACAAATGAATGAACAAATGAATGAATGAATAAACAAACAAACGAATGAATGAATGAATGAATGAACAAATGAATGAACAAATGAATGAATGAATGAACGAATGAATGAATGAATGAATGAATGAACGAATGAATGCACAAATGAATGAATGAATGAATGAACGAATGAATGAATGAATGAATGAATGAACAAATGAATGAACAAATGAATGAATGAATGAACAAACAAACGAACGAATGAATGAATGAACAAATGAATGAACAAATATCCAGCCCCTGAACCACTTGGCCTGCTCTGCTGCCATTCGCAGTCCAGGGCTGCATTTCCCTTTCTGCTGGCTCTTCTTGCAGATTCCTTCTTTGGCTTCTGCTGTCTTAGGATCCATCCTGTCCTTCTTGCTCTCCCAGATGCTGCCTCCATGTCCAGTCACTCCAGCAGCATTGCCAGCCAAAGCTAGAAGGAAGCCTCTTCCTCTGTTCTACCTGTTCTGGCTTATTTTATACTTCTTTCTCTGGAAACCTACGTGCCAGTTTGCAGGTGATTCTAAGGAGATAAATGCCTTTTCTTTTCTTTTCTTTTCTTTTCTTTTCTTTTCTTTTCTTTTCTTTTCTTTTCTTTTCTTTTCTTTTCTCTGCCTACCTAAGCTGTGCATCTGACAGCCAGGCCACTACAGAGAAAGAACTTTGACCTTGACACACATAACATTTTCTTGTTTCAGGGCAGTTCATCCTTCCACAGGCTGCCCATCTCACAAATTTGACACTGGGTGGCTGACGGAGTTTACAATATCAATACAAAATAACAAAGTATGTTTTTTATGGATTTGCTACAAATAGTCCTCGCTTACTGACCACTTGCTCAATGACTGTTTGAACTTATGACGGCACTGAAAAATGAGAATTACGACCGGTCCTTGAAGTTGCAGCCATCACAGTGTTCCCGTGGTCACATGATTGCAATCTGGGCATTTGACAACCAGCACACATTTACAAGGGTCACAGTGTCCCATGGTCACGTGATCACCATTTGCGACCTTCGCAGCCGCTTCCAACAAGCAAAGTTAATGGGGAAGCCGGCAGGAGGTCGCAAGTTGCAGTCATGTGATGTTGCACTTAATGACCTGCAGTGATTTGCTTTATGACCACAGCTGGAATTGACGTTGCAAGTCAGTGTGGTCACATGATGTTTCACTTAACAACTGTGCTGCTTAGCAACAGAGTTGCTGCTCCCAATTGCAGTTGGTAAGTGAGGACTACCTGTATTATACCTGGATGTTTTTAATCCTATGTAAGCTGCCCAGAGACACCTGGCAGAGGGGTAGCCTTAAAAAAAATGAACAAATAAATAAATGGTTGGCTTTTTGCAGAGGTTATACTAGGTGATCCTTGTGGTTCTTTCCAACAGCACAATGCTGTATGACAAGGTGACAAGGGTGTGCCTTCCTCTTAGCATGACAGTAGCAGCCCTACTAAAAATGTCCCCTTGGAGAAGTTCTGTTTTGATGAAATCCCTTGGGATTGAATAGAAAGAGGCAGGCAGCTGGAAGAGGATTCAACCATGAACAAGAGTACATTCATAATAAACTTTGAGCCATCCCATTACTAACTCTTGATGCCCTGCCCCTCACAACATGATCATCCTTGCTGTTGTGACAGACGTAGTTAAGCTGGAAATTATCTAGAAGGAAAACAATTATTAAGGGGGAAAAAAAAAATCTCAATTCTTCTACCCCAAATGTGTTGGCAAGGAGTCCAGTTTATATTCTCTTACTTAAAAAAAAAGTTTTACAGTGTTTTACAGTTTTACCTTCAGGAGATTTAGAACATTTTCTTTTCCAAATTAATTTACCAGTGAGTCAATCCCATTGAACTCAGTGACACTTGCGCCTGGATGCATTACACTAAAGGAACCCAAGCCAGCCTTGATGAAATACTTTTGAATTCAACAGATAATGTTAATGGGAACAATTTAAGGGCATGCATAGCTCCCTTGCTAAAATCAAGAGGATTTACAAGTGCTTAGGTAAGACTGGAACGAGCTGTAAAGATTTAATACTTTAATCACCCGCTAGTCCATTGTTTCTCAACCTTGGCAACTTTAAGATGTGTGGCCCTCAACTCCCAGAAATCCCTAGCCAGCCTTGCTCGCTGGGGAATTCTGGGAGTTGAAGTCCACACATCTCAAAGTTGCCAAGGTTGAGAAGCACCGCTCCAGTATCAACGTTTGCATCTGAACATATTGAAATGTAAATATTCACTCTTCAGTCTTTTCATGGGTAATTTAGAATGCCTAATTGTAGAGTAGATTATGTTACCAGATGATGTATTTAAAAAAAGTACTATCCATTCACGAAAAAATTGCTTCCGATTAAAATCTCCTTTTCCCCCCTAACAATCTGGCAATGGGTAGATGTTTCTTTTTCAGGCCAGGAATTTTTTATGGTGGTTGCTTAAATTTACTGTACATCCTTTCCCCACCTCCTCCCAAAAAATCAAACCAAACCCAAAACCCACCAGCATCTTTAGAGGGAAAAGGCTGGGGGATTACAAAACAACCCTCACAGCACGCCCAACCCCTCCCCTTGTGTAACAATGTCACAATACAAGTACACCAGGACACCATTTTGGTTGTGATCATGGTTAGGAACCGATGCCTTCACACCCATACAAGATTTTCTAACATCAACCACACTGACAGCTTCCTCTTGTCTCACAAAATCTGAGTGGGAAACGTTATATGACACTCCAGAATTTTTTCTCAGAGAATTGTCATGCTATACGCAGCCAGCCAGTTTGCGTGTGTGTGTGTGATGCAGGGCTCCAGTGAGTGACATTTCTCTTTAGCAGGACTCAGCTGGGATCAGATTTCTACCTGAACGTTATCTTGATACTCTGGATGGCTTTTATTCTTTATTCTTCTGGTTTTCTTTCAGTTGGAGCTCCATTCTGAAAGTAGGCAGATCTGGCATGTTGGAAGTCTCAGGAGGTAGCAGGAAAGTGGATCAGCCCATTTAAAAACATCATTCTTGTCTGCCTTTATCACCCCAGTGAAGATTCTTGGAAACCATGCTTATGGTTTGTTTGAATGCACAAATTGTAGTGTATTGGGTTAGTATTGTTACTAACTGGTTAAGAGTGCCTAGGATCTAGACTTGTTCCTCAATTACCTACCTTGGCTTGCTGGTCTTGCAAACTCAGTGGAATTAGTTCCTCCAGATGCTTTGGTAAACCTAGCAGCAGAAAAACTACTCTTGATTCTAGTAATAATGCATACAAGGAAAATTAAAGCTTTGTTGATTTTTTTAAAAAAATTGAACATGATCCCTGACTAATTTGAAAACTAGTAATTGGTGGAGGAGCAGGAGATTAAAATCAACCAGTAAAAACAGTTTGGTGGGTCCTGTGGTTAAATATAAGGTTTATTTTGACTTGAGTTTGATTCCCGGTGTATTTCAGAGACACATCCATGGTTATTCTGGCATCAGTAAGGAAGTGGTTTGTAAGTGTCTTCTTCTGGAATGTTTTTCTACTTCCCAATCTAGTCTATAGTTTTAAGATTTCTTGGCAATCTCCCATCCAAGATATAACCAGATCTAATTCTGCTTAGCTTTTTGAAAATCAGCTAAGGGTAGCTAAAATCTCAGATCCTGAAAGAAGAAAAGCAAAGCTAACCAACCAACCCCGTCCCCCTGTTCTCACCCCCCCCCCAAAAAAAAGTAAAGGGGAAAGAAATGCTTGAAATTCTGGTGCTTCCCCTCCAGTGATGTCGATGTTCCCTGCAGCCTTTGGAGGCTAATGTATTCATTATTAATATGAATAAATGCAATTTTAAAATAACAAAACATGGGCCCAGTGGTATCTGTAGAATCCAACCATTTCATCAACATAATCTTTCTCTTGTTGTTTGGTAAAAGATGGAGGTTTAATATTCTGTGTCTGAACAAACTCGGTGCATCATGGGCTTGGAGTGTTGTTGGTGGTGTTTTTTTCTTGGAAATGGGCAATTCTCAAAGCTTCCTAGACAAGGTACCTGGGGAAAACGGAGGAATATACCACTCTGTGGAAATGGGCCTTGAAAAATGAATGCTGGGTGGGTTGTGAGAAAAAGCAGAGATGAAGATGCAGTGGGAACTTTGTAGAGCTGGCTGCCAACAGTACAGAGAGAGCTGGATGAGAAACACTTACACCGGGATCTGTCAATTAAGTCTTCGGCTTGAAAGATGGCCAGGCAGACTTTAAGCAGAAAGACCATTCCATATTAATCAGATCAGGGGATGTTTGCTGGGGATGAAACAGTGGAGAAGAAGAGGATCCATCCATGCCTTCAGTAGGTCCAGAAATGTGGGGTATATGAAAAGTAGGAAATGCTCTTGTAAAATTATTCTACTGAAGTAACTAATATTCCAGCTCTTGACGTTGCAGCTGCCTAATGGTGGAAGAGGCCAGAGAGAGGAGATGAAATTTCTTCTCTCTGGCCTCTTCCACCATCATGCAGGGCAAATGAAGAGTCACTCTTTTGTTTTCTCCTCTGCTGTCCACATTCACATGCTACCAATCCTGATGAGCAAACTGGCCTGAGTAACATTCCCAAACAGCTTGGTTCCTGCCTCCCCAGCTTGAGGATTTTCAGACAAGAATTGTCTCCCTCCCCTAATACTTTTCTGAAATCCTGGGAGAACCTGAAGTTTTGCTTTCTCTGGAAAAAAAAAAACTGTAGTTCAGCTTTATTCTCAGGATGCTTGAGAATTTCTTCTCAATTTCTCTTGAGGGCGTTTTTGCTGCTGTTCTTGCTGTGCTTTGTTGGAGGTGGCAGAGGGTGCTATTGCCACTGCTGGTGGTTTTGACCATACATCCTTCCACCACTCTGAGGCTTCCCTCACAGCCTACACCTCCCATTCCAGAAAAGGCCAATTAAAGAAGTCCCCTTTTGATTGAATCAGAGTCTGAAAGCTAGAGAGGCTGCAAACTGCTGGAGAGTTGATTTGTAATGACAGAGAGATCACTTACACGTAGCTTCGCTTCCCTGTCACCAAGTGGCTTTGTTCACACAACAGGCTTAACCCGGTTAAGGTCCAGCTCTTGCATTCGCACATTAAGAATTTTAATCCAAGAATTCATGCAGGTGTTTTTTCTCCACTCACTCCTTTTTTTGAACTTCAGATACAATCAAACTTTTGTGAAAGATCAGTACAGTTCAGAAGACAAGAGGCAGTGATAAATGTCTCCTTCTTGCTCTGGAGGGCCTGAGATCAACCCAGCCATAATTATATCTGCATGGCAGGCAAGGGCATGATTGCACTTCTGAGCGGAGTGACAAACGAGTGACCAGGAACATGCTGGTAAAACACCACAAGAAAAGAACCTAAGTTCAAGTGACAGTGATTATTTAGGTGCATCAATTTCCAAAGTAGTTTATGATTACTCCCCCCCTCCAAAAAATACAATCATCCCATTGACTCTGGATGATTGTTTTGTAGTGTTTAATTGGTGCACACATTGAGAATGCTTGAAGAATTTCAAGTCAAGTTACAATGATCAGCATTTTATCAGTGTGGATATACATATTGTTAATAAGATGCAAATGAACTGAAGGGAAATAATATGCATATAGTGTCCTATTTTAGGATGCTTTTGTGTGTAGAGAAGCATACACTATGTTTTCATGTAAAACACTGCACAAAAAGCTACTAATGCAATTGTATCGGGGTGCTTGAGGAATTTGATCCTTGGGATTTCTGATGTGAATTGATCTGGGCTATACTTCCTAGATTGATAGGTGAATTGGAACATAATTCACCTTTAGATGTCACACTTTCCCACATATTGCAATGCTGTTTATTTTGTGAGATAGTAAGGCATTTAAATACATAACTGTCCTCACCTTAGAAGAACCTGCTGCTGACAGCCCACTTCTGAGAAAATTTGGGGCTGTTGCCAGAAATTCTGCTTTTCTTTGCAGTGCTGACCCGCTGGAACAGCCCCACCCTTCGACCTGACAACATTCAGAAAAAATACGGCTGCTCCTAGTGCATGCATGCAATCAGGTTTCTTTGGTATTGTTTCTTGTCTTCATGTTTTAAATATTTTATTTCTACACCTACCATGGATGTTTTAATGGTGCATTTGCTACTGTGGATGTCTTATTATCCCTTATTGTGGAAGTTTTCTGTTTTTGCTGTAAACTGTCGTAACTCAACCCACTGAAATTGGTGGTACGCCAGTTAAATGAATGGATGTTTTCAATGAATGAATGAATTAATCTTTTTTTAAAAAAATTAAAGCACCCAGGGAGAACATGTTGCAATGCACCAAAGCTTATCTACTCTAACTTTCTTTATACATTAATGCAGAAACAGAGTAGAATGAATTCATGGATGCACGTATGCCAAATGGACACATACCATCTTTAGCTCTGAATCTGATCTTATTGGTCCGTGAACTCTTGACTATCATTCTCCTTCTCTTCTCTTCTCTTCCCCTTTCACTTGTTGTAATTCAGATTGTAAGCGCATCAGAGCAGAGATTTGTCTCTTCTGCTGCTATTACTCTGAAAAAACAAAATTGGACAGAACTGTGGACTTTCTGTAATGACCAGATTGGATTATTAAGGCATTGCTAATGCTGTTTCAGTTGCACTAGGGAGCTACGTGATTACATCAAACTGATGGTTTTATCTTTCCATTTCCTGAATGTTGTGTACGGAAATGTACAGAGAGGTAAACTTAGGCAGTTGATTCAGCAGTAGGATTGGAGGTTGAAGCATTCTGTGCGTGCATGTGAGCGTTCTTGAAAGCAGGAATCTGACCAGAGTATGGTAAACAGATTTTATAACAGAAAGGAGATTTATTTACAGGAAATGCATTATAGGGATAGGCAGAGATCAGCATCTAACTAGCTACATCCTACCAGCAGGACAGTCTGAAAGAGTATGTTCTGTGCACGTGTAGAAGAAAGGCAAAGGAAGGGACCTTGAATTTGTAATTTCTTAAACAAAGAGCAGGCAGAGTAATATAGAAAGAGGGGACACTGAGCAAACCCTCAACTCTCTATCTACACCTACTGCCCCCTTATGGTAGGTCCTGAGTGCTGAATGAGTCAGTCCCATTGGATCAGACCTCCAACAGACTGAAGCCCTGTGATTGATCATCTGGTCCTTGCATGGTTTTTGACTGGGGAAGACTCCTGCCCCAGAGATGCATGGATGAATAAATATTCATATGTTTTTTCTGTACATAAACTGGGTGACCATAGTGTTGTGTTAGAAAGTCCTCAAAGATTATTACATATGTTTTGGTGCCTTCAGGTCAGTGTTGTCTCCTGGTGACTGCCTGGACAAGTCTCTGCAGTTTTCTTGGCAAGGTTTTTTGGAAGTGGTTTGCCATTGCTGCCTTCCTAGGGCTGAGAGAGAGGGACTGGCTGAAGATCACCCAGCTGGCTTTGTGCCTAAGGCAGGACTAGAACTCATGATCTCTCAGTTTCTAGTCTGATGCCTTAACTACTGCTCCAAACTGGCTCTTCCTCAAAGATTGGGGAGGGGTTAAGAGAATTTTATTTTGGTGGGAGGCTAGCTATGTTTTGGTAATGACTGAACTGTGGCTCTTTTTTTTAAGTTGTAGAATGTCTGAAATTCTCCACTTTCTCTTTGCTATGAACTAATGTTACATTGCCTTGTTGTGTGTATTGGCTGACCAGACAAGTACTGCCCAGGAGCATTGAAGAGGGGGCCTAGAAAACCAAGATGGTGGCTACAGCCATGTGATTGAAGCTCTATCCTTTTTACATATGAAACATGTAAAAAACTTTTCTGAGCTTGCTGACCCGCCCTTGCTTCCACCATGTTGACCCACCTCTTCATACCTCGTCTTTCATTCTTTGAACTTCTCATCTCTCTTCCTTTGAGGATCTCATCAGCTTTCTCAGTTTGCTCCTTCTCAGCCTATTAATAGGCAAATAACTTTTAACAGACTGATTTTATACTCTTCAAACATTGACCATCAAGTCATTCCAAACAGTCAAGTAAACTTTGGGTGGTTAACTTCTGGTAGGGACTTTGAGGGTTTTTTTGGGGTGGGGGGGAGGAGGTCTTCCCCCTTTTTATTTCTTGGTTTGGTTTAGTTTTAATTATGTTGTTCTTGTTGTGTATTCTGGTGTTCTGTTTATTTTTTGCTGTCTTCTCCTAAATTAAAAATCAAACTTTGGACAAAAGCCCTCCCTGTGTGGGGCCCCTGGATTATTCCTCCCGTAGCCTCGCCTGAGACTGCTTTGTTTTTCAGCAGCTGGTTTGCTGAACACAGCTACCTATGAATGAGCAGGGATGCATCTACCTTGTTCAAATTTTATTTTTAAATGACTTCTTTCCATCTTTTAAAGTGGATCGTTTTAAACTTTTCTTTGAGGAGGGGAGGCTACCTGGACCACATGCCTTGAGTTAGATGGCTTCAGCAAAGAAAGGGGACCCAGCCTGTGTGATCTTGATTTATCATGTTTATTCAGTGACCGTTTATATAGAATCTCCTCACTTAAATGTCTTTTCCTGCAAGTCAGAAATTCCCAAGCCTGCAAATCAAGCAGGCATGGGCAGTTTGATCACTACGAGGTTCCACAAGGACAGAATCCAACCGAACCCGAGTCGATTGCAATGTTGGGAATCCTTTCTGTTGCACTAACCAACTTCCCACATTTTGCCTACAGAGGGCATCCCTGCTCATTCATATGTAGCTGTGCTCGGCAAATACAGCTGCTGAAAGCAAACCAGTCTTCCCCCCACCCCCCTCCCCAGCTCTCTCTACTCTGTCACTTGCTCTTATTCTCCCCAGCAGAATCTTTCCTTTCCCAGATCCAGTCGGTTCCTCTCCGCTCTCCACATTTTCCATCAGAGCCCTCCACTTCTCTGGCTCAGTGGACGTTTCAGCTCTAACTCTTTCCTCTCACATACTGGTGCTGGACCAGCATCCGTAACAAGTGAGACCCTTCGCATCCTTCTTTCCTTCCCCTGCTCCCTGCAACGAACATCTGCCAAGGAAAAAGGAGGAGAGACCTCAGATATTTCTTCTCTTATAGGATCTTCGGCACATGGATTTTATTTTACTTTGAACACCAGCAGAGATGGATAATTCCCTCTCCTTTTGATGCAACCTGCCTTGGTTTTTCCTCCCCGCTGGATTTCTCTTCTTCTTCTTCCTCTGATGGAAGGTTTTCAAACTGAGGGCATTCTCTTCCCCTCCTCTCCTCTTTTTTCCTTGAGTTACTTTCCTCACATCTTCCGGCTTGAGGATTGAATGCAACTTTTTTTTTCAGAAAAAAAAAAAGATCCTAAAACCATTTACCTTGTCTGTGTGGAGAACTAAAACAGCCCTACCCAAAGGGAGGAGATTGAAGCGTATACGTGTGGGATTGTTGCTTTTGATCTGGACCCAAATATCCATAGGTGTGTTTGGAAATATGGAGAATAATCTTGGATGTGTTTGGGTACCAAAGCTGGTTTTTCTGCTGTTTGTGATCTCTCTCCTCACCCTGGATCTTGAAGTCACTGGTAAGTCATATGTGGGTTTATTTTTATGCGCTCTTTTGAGTTTCATGGATGGTGAAGAATGGCTTTTGAGAAACATTTCATGTTGTCATAAGGAGCGGTTTGAGTTGGCGAGAGCTTCATCAAGAGACTTCTTGGCTTTGAGAGGGCGAAAAAGCAGGAAACTATCATCAAAGAACAAGTATAGTAGAAGGCAAAGATGGTATGGCATTCTTCTCTGCTTGGTGTTTATCTTCTGTAGCTTCAAGGACTGGTAGCCTGAGAGCAGAAGCGAGAGAGGATTTTTGGTTTTGTTCTTTATGTGGATGAAAAAATCATATCTGGATACACAGTTGGCATGCACGGTGCTTTCAAACTCCATTTGAGTGATACGGTGGGGGAACACCTCTCTCTGCAGTTGGCAGACGCATTTTCTAATTAAAAAGGGGCAAAGCTCATTGTACTGAGTTGGGGCAGGAAAGGAGAGGGAATGGGAGATTGATAATGGATGGGTTCAATGTGCTCTGGACGATCAGCTAGAGCCGGGCACGAAACAGCAGATTTTCGTGATTGTCTTTGGGGGAAGTTGTTGTGCAATTTGGTTTCGGTGATCAACAGTAACAATTTATTAACAGGCCATCTCAGAACAAGTCTACAAAAATCTCACCAAACCTGAGTGTGCATAGCAATGTCCTATATGCCACTGGTGAAACAATACATGCCAATTCTCTCTGCCTCACACCATCCCCAGACAGAACAGAAGCGGTTGGTGCAGAAATGCAGCATTTAAACCTATGCGCAACAGCAACAACAACAATAAAGTTTACTTGAGTCTGGCAAGGTTTAACTGCACCTAAATAGAAACCTTGACAAATATTGGTAGTGGTTGTGTTGCTCTGAGGCGAACAGGTGACTGATGAAAAGCTTTCTCCCTATTAAACATAGCAAGGTGTGCTTCCATTTGGTCTCTGAGATAGACTCACAGTGTGGAATTGCGACCCTTGAACTAGGGTTATGAGTAGGGTTCTCCCTGGAATTTCCTGCTTCAAAAAGGCAGAGGAAAAGGTGTCATGGAGCTCCCACCTTGGGAGATAATGGACTTGCCAGTGGAGGAGGAAATGGATGTCTGTTGGGAGGTGGGGGGGGGGTGTTTGTGTTGATGCGCACGAAAGGCATGAGTAAAAATGAAATAGGGGATGAGCACAAGATTCAACATGTAGTGATGCTGAAGAACGCAAAGAGAAGTGGTTGTGGGTTATATCAGTCCCCTTAGTTATAGGGTGTTGTGGGGAGCTTGTTTCTCTTTTAGCTGCCTGCAATTAATTTGGAGTGGCACATTGCACTCCCGGCTCCTGGCTATGAAGTCTTTGTCAGTTTTTATGTCAGTGGCATGCCCAGAGTAACTCCCTGGCCCCAGGGGATCCTTGCATGGTACAATTGAACAAAGTTTCTCTCTCTCCTGTATTTCACCTGTAAGCAAAACTCCCTGTCTCTCTTTCTGCAAAAGATTGTTGTTTTATGTCCCTTTTTGGAGGGTGGGGGGAGGTTGAGTGGTTTGCCTTTAACCTGAAGCCATTCATCTGCTGGATCTCTCCCCCGCCCCCTTTCAGTAGCTATTTCCTCTCTTCAGCATCTTAGCGGGGGACTGAGCAGGAAGAAAGCAAGACTTCTCTCCATCAAAGGGCCAGTAGGAGGTGCGCTTAATAAGGCCAAGTAGCCAGTCTGACGCTTGGTGAAATTCCCATTCAGCAGGGCATTTAAAGACTTTGTTGATGGGTAACAAAAGGCTTTCAGAGCTGCTGTACAATGCAGCTTTGTCCTTTTCCACTTTCCAGCTAAAGCACAACCTTCTTTGGAAAGGTATTCCTTCCCCTCTTTAAACTTTCCTTCTGAAAAATGAGCATTTCTCAGAGTTGACTTAGAAGGAAAATAAATATATGTTGTTCTTCGCCACCATCATTTTCCCATTCCCATTTTCTATTGTTTCCATGTGCCAAAATGTTGTGCCAGATGAAATGCAAACTAGCAAGCCAATGGCATATGAGCTTCCATTCATTTGGGGGGAGGGCAATAAGAATATGTGTATTCTTTTTCCTCTCCATTTATGTGCCTGTGTGTGAGAGAGTGAGGGTGTGTGAGTGTGAAAGTGCTCATGTTCCAGACTATGAATGGGTGTGCTACTCTGCAGCTTGGAAATAATAATTTAAAAATCAGATCCAAGCTTCTATGGATGGTACTTAATCCCATCATGTAATCATTGGTCTAGCATAATAGAATTCAGGTTTCAGGAATCATAGAGGGAAGTGAATGTTAAGGACTCTTTTGTCTTCAAGTGGAAGGAAAACGTGCCACCCCATCTTTCCACCTTCGCTCCCTTCCTCTGCCTTCACACTTGTGTGTGGTGTGGAGTCAAGGAACTGGATGAATCAGCTTGTCAGAACTGCATAGCATCTGGATAGGAGAATAATTATATTCTTGGCAAGTGGTGCAGTATAAATCAACAGGGACCTGTCATAGCATCCATCCATTTCAAGGCTGTGGAGTTGCCCTCTGATCTCAGGGACTGCCACATGTGTTACATGTGTTGACTAGCCTTGGTGCATTTACTTAAATTGGCTGGAAAGACCAGGCTCATGGTGCATAGAGGCAAACTACGTGCTCATTATGCCACACTGTGCAATGGCTTGTACATCCTAAACTATGGCCCTTTCACTTGGATTTGGGCTCCAGTGGGAAGAATGGATGGAACCAACAGGAGATACTGATGCTCTTCTTAGCTACAACTTTTGGTCTGTAAAATGGGCAGTTTCATTGTGAGGGGGAGAACAGAAAACCCCAGAACAAGTATTTGGGGTATGACAAGCCAGATACTCTAAAATAACTTCATAGAAGCATATGAACCTCCTTAAGTTCCTTCTGGAGTAGTAAACATTGTGTAAACAAAAATATTTCATGTAAATACACCTGCAGTGAATATGTATGTTGGGGTTGGGGAGAGGGACAATATTGTTTGAGCATTAAATCAGCAGCTCCTTTGACATGAAAACTAATATCTGAGCTGAACTTAATGGGTGTACTTTGCTTTAGATTCATGGAACTCATCATGATGGACTGAACTGTAGTGCATTTGTTAAAATTCTGCCTTCTCCTATTTCTTTGGCACATGTAGGTGTCTTTCAATTCTCAGATCTTATTTTAATACTCAGAACTGTACTCAGAACTGAGACATTAGTCAATATAGAATCATCAGTAATTTTATCCTCATATAAGATCACCCTTCCCCCCAACTCAATGATTTCCAGAGGTGTTGGGACCATCAATCCCAGAATTTCAACTAAGATGTCCCAACAAATATGGAGGATTTCACCCTAGGAAGTTTTGATGAGACATTCCTGTCTTCAGCTATAGGAAAATCATGGGGAGTTTTAAGTGAGCATGGCTTTTAGAAAACTGTAGCTGATGATACGGCTGTAACCACTGATGTCTAATTCACACATATATTTATCATCACTCAATTTCTCATCACTTGGCAGCTTATCACTCAGTGTCTTTCAGTGGAATGTGTGAATTACTTCCACTGAGAAATATTGAGTTTTGGGGTGAAATCAGGTGTGAAAGATGTGCTTCTGTCTCTAGGCCTGTGGTGGTTGTTTCACAAATTATCGCTTTAATGTTATAGGCGTCGAGACTTGAATGTGCCTGTGAGAACTCAGCATGAAGTTGGTGCAGGGGAGTGTGAAGGAGAATCTGTATAACCAGTGGCTGGATGCTGGGCCCTCGTCCTTTTCTATTTCGTCCAATAGATTAATTTGTTTTTCCAAAAAAATATCAACTCATATGGATTTGATTACCACTGTTGTCTCATAATAATATTTTAGAGGTGACATCTTATGTTGTACTTGTTTCCATTTTCAATAGAAATTGTATTAAAGTTTATAAATTTATTTATTTATAAGTTTATTCACCGCCCATCCCTCCCCAACAGGGGGACTCTGGGCGGCTTACAATAAAACAAAATTAAAATATAAAACCATTACAATTAAAATACAATAAAAATATAAATATAATAAAATCTGCATGGCGAAGAGATCTTAATCAGACCTTCAGTGTGGTAGGTCCCTCCGGATCACTTCATGGCGCTAGCTAGATGCACCTCCTCAGTGTTGGAATATCATCACCCTTGATAGTGTCAATGAATCCCTTAATGTCTCTCTGATTTCCTGTTGTTTTCATTCATGGTTGGTCCTACAGTATTAGACTAACGGACTGTAAGCTTCCTGTTCCATGTTTGATAAGTATTATATCTGGTGCACCCAAAGGTTGGCTGCTCCATTTCATAGCTCCAGGCCAAAAGTCCACCTATTGAAGTAGTCAGATCTACTTTTTGAAATCCTTGATCTCAAGCAGATGTTTTTGAAGATCAGAATTGTGTATTTTAAATAGAAATACATAATGTTCAGCTATATTACCATTTGTCATTTCCCTCTCACATTCTTTTATCACACATATTCCAAAAGAAAAACCTGTTGCTTGCAAATTGTATTTTTAGTTGAAGGGTTGTTGTTTTTTTTTCTCCCAAAGAACTGGGATCTAATAACAGCTCAGAGATATGCAGACACCATTAATGCATGACTCTTGGGATTCCATGGGACTTGTGACGGAACCTATAGGAGCATCTTGGGAACAAGAGAGCTGCAGGGACACCTTGGTGCTTCTTTATTAACTGCATTACTGGATGGCTGAGCATCATATTTAAAACATTCTAGAACTGCATTGAGTTCCTAAGCTGTCAGCCCACCTTCCGAATTCATTAGATGGTAACCTGCATGCTTAGGATTTAAAGTGATCAGATGAGGACTGAACGAGATGAGAAACTATTTACAGAACAGAAACTGTAAGAGTGGATTTGCAAAACATGTTAGTCTAGGCTAGAACATTGGGTAGTTCCTGGTTCAGTGTGTTATGGCCAGCCATCATCGGAGTATGGTGTATGAACCAGACCATCACATTATGCCACAAAATGATCTATTTGTTTGAGGATAACATATTATGTAAAGCCAGCAACTGTGTTTTGTTAGCCTAGATTTAGAATTTGAAGAGTTGTGAAAATCCAGTTTCCATGTAACCTTAGCTAAATGAAGGTCTTGTGAAACTAGATTGGAATGAAACTTGCAAGGATGTTGACTTCCAAATTTTCTTTAGTTGGGATCCCAATCACAAACCTAAGCTTAAACCCAGATGTCAAAATTAATACAAATGATCCAGATTAATAGTCTTTCTTTGTCCAAAGAGGTCCTGATGGTCAGGCGTTCTTTGGTTCCTTGAGAGCATAGATGGTTCAGTGTCACAACCGATAACGGTAACAATGGCACTAACAATAGAAAGTGGATGTTACCATTCAGCCATGCATTTCTACTAGATCCATTTCCCTTATTCAAGGTGGCAAGAACCTGGAATTATTCTACAGCTTTCAAGCAACCAGCTTTCTCAAAGGTGAAGAGTGGCTGAATGATAACTTGATCTTTCCAGCACTATTTCAAGGAGATTTGGATATGGAAGACCTTTAAAAGAATAGGGAGGACTTGTCATGAGTAAGGATGGCCAGCAGGGGGCTCCCATCCAGACTGTCAAGCGCATGCGTAGCACTGAGGAATTGGTCAGCCATTCAAAGAGACACAGATCGGGACCGCCTTAACCCTTGGGGTTTATATGTCTGGGTTTTCCCACGCTTCTTCAGTTTGTTAGGATTCCTGTTAAGTACTAGCAATAAATATTAGAGACCAGTTCCTTGTCTCAGTGTGTTTCCTGGCTGTTAGGACAGGACTGGGCTACACAGTAGGGACACATATGCTCTTGTCCCCTTGTTTCATTCCTGATCCGGCACCCCCAAATAAGCTGTTTGCATTGGGGAAAATATCCACCAGCACAAATAGAAGATTCCTCATCCAGTGGGAATAGTGTCCTCCTAACTGGGATTGTGATCACTATGAGAAGCAAAGAGTGAAACTCCTCCACGCCCCATAGATTCTCCCCCACTCCCCATAGATTCAAGTGATCATTTGATCTGGTAAAGATGAAGAGCCTTTCTGCTACTTTGGCAAAAGAGTTTCTAGTTTCCAGGCTTAATTTCAGGAAATGTGTGTTTAGCTGTGCCCAGCTAAAATGGAAAGGTAGCAGGTGATGGGCAAGACCTCTGGCCAGAGCTCTGGAAAACTGTTGCCAGCATAGACTTGGTGGCCTAAGCCAGACGCGCAGAGACATATGGCCCAGTAGACATTGGCTGGGTTCACATAACCCACTTAACCTAATTAGTGAATGTTCTAGGTTTGCCCAACATGGGAGCCATAAGCTAAGCAGACTGGATTAGTTGCATGTTTTGCCAATGCAGCTGCCAGCCCTTTAACTGACATATTATTTGAGGGACTGTATCTCCCCAATCACATATACCTGTCTCATCAGGTCCAGCAGAAAGGGCATGTTGCGAGTCCTGTCCATGAAGGAAAGTCATCTGACAAGACCCAGCAGGAATGCCTTTTCTGCCATGGCACCCACCCTCTGGAACATCATCCCCTCTGTGATCAGACTGGCCCTGACCTTATTATTGGCCTTCTCGAAGGGCCTGAAAATAAGGCTTTGCCATCTTGCCTGGGGATCTAGTACAGGTGGTGTGGTGCATGCAAAATGGCTGTGCTGTTAATGAGATTGATTGCTCTCTCCTGCAGATTTTTTAATGTTTTTTAATGTTTTTAATAGTTTTTATTGTTTCAGTGATTGATTTTGGTTATTCTTGGTTTTGTTTTTTTGTGTTTTTAACTCTGTAAGCTACCCAGAGTCACGTGTGTGAGATGGGTGGCTTAATAAATCAAATCAATCAATCAATAAATATAAAGCATGCCACTGTGAATATTATGCCTGAATTGTTCCTAAGAGCCACCTTCCCTATGACTGTGGGATATTGAGATGAAATGATGCCACACTTGCAATTTCACTGAGTAGGATTGTTCTTAATTCCCAAAGATTCCTTTATCCAGGCAACTCTGCATGGCAGTCCTTGCTGATGTTTCCATCTTTTCTACTAGAAAACTGAGCAGAATTTGATCGTGCTTCTCCAGAAGTAAGATTCAAATGGGACAGGACACTCTGAATGGATTCTTTTTTTTGAATGGCCCAACTTTCCATTCATTCCAGTCACAAAGATGCTTTTAGCCTCCCTAATATATATACTTTCTTCTGCTGGGATGAGCCAGATCATTTTTTAAAGAGCGTAATTGGAATATTGCAAGCTGATGCTGCTTCAATAACTTGCACTCTACTTGATGATCTTTCAGAGTAATTTCACTGAACACCATATGTTTATCTGAGTGCACTTTAGCAATCTCACAGATCTTTTGATGATTAGGGCTTGTCAGATTGGCCGACAGTTGAGCAATGTGGGAACCATTTCACATTGGACGCTGTCAAACCTAGCTGGGAGGACAGCTTACTGAATAGTGTTCCATATCAGTTTCTTTATCTTTCCATGCCTCTGACAAATATTTGAATGGAAGGATTCTAGGCCTGATGAATTATCCTTTGGGGTACCTAGAATAAGATTGGGGATCCTGGTATTGTTGAATTACAGTTTACAGCCACCTCAGCCTACCTGAGCAATGGTGAGGGAGGCTGGATGTTCTTTCACTACATTTGAGGAAACTTTTTTTCCAGGAAGTAGGCCTGGAGCAAAGAGCTTGAAGTAAAGATTGAGAAAAACGGAATAAGAAATAATGCAGCAACCTGGCAACCTAGTGCCCTCCAGGTGTTTTGGGTCAATTTCCCACGAGACTCTGTTTTTGTCTGTGCTGGCTCTGTATGATGGGAATTAAAGTCTGAAAATCTGAAGGGCACCATGAGGCAGCTATGGCTCCTTATTAACAAACTAGGGCAGAAGGACACAGTCCTAGCATTTTTATTTATTATTCAAATTAATTACTGCCCATCTGTCCCAAAAGAGGGACTCTGGGAAACCCAAAATCTAGGCTGGGCAACCCAAAATCAGGCTGCTGCCTGCAAACTATGGATTGGATGTGCCTTCACAAACTTGTGTAATAAAGTTGGTAAGGATCTAGCAGGGGCATGCATACAACATGTGAAAGTTGCTTACTTTTAAACCTGGGTTGGTTAGTTGTGGGGTCTTAGCATACTTTACAAATCCAGCTTGATTCATTTTCATTCCCCGTGTACTGCACCAATCCAGAAAATAGGTTCATTCTGTAACCAGGTTAAGTGTGTTGTGCCAACTCAGCCAATGTGTTCAACAGCATACTTAATCAGACAGAACATGCTAAATTTGGTTAGTGTTAACTCTGATTTAGCTTTATGTTGCTGTGGCTTAGCATCTTGTGCAAAATGAGTCTGTATTGTTAATTTAAAGTGTGTTAACCCAAAAAGTATTATGTGACCCCAAGATACAGTCATGGGATATAAAATTTCCCACCATGTTCCATGCTATGCCTCTGTGGCTTCAGTATTCATTTATTAAATTGCTTCATTTTCTTACTGTCACATTCCACAAGGACTCATGGCAGTTAAAACATCTAATTGTTGAAACAACACATAAGCAACATAGAATTCAAAACATAATACATGCATTAGAGCCATCAGCTCAACTGAATCCCAACATACTATAATTATTAGGTGTCCCCATTATAAAATCTTAACCTCCAAAGACCATTCTGAACAGCTGGATTTTTGAAGGACTTCCTAAAGGTCAAGAGTGAAGATGCTATCTGGATCTGTTCCAGAAGGTGGATACCAGTATAGAAGAGCATAGTATTCTTGCTCTCCTCCAAGTCTCCCTTGAGGAAGGACCCTCATCAGTCTTACTCAAAACGTGTACATTAAATGGGTAGATGACAAACAAGGCAGGGCTTTATAGGTTAAAAAACAAAACAAAACAAAAAAAACCCCAAACCTCCAACACTTTGAATTATATCCAGAGGTCTATTAATAACTAGTGCAGAACCCACAGCAATGATGTTATGTGTCAGTGGTGGTTTTCATCTGTTTTTAGAGAACTCTCAGAGTCTGGAAAAAAAAGTACATTAAAAAAAAATCAATAAATGAAGAGCAGATGAATAGGAGCCTGAGCCTTTCAGTTAAAGGATGTGGAAGAAAGAAATTCCAGTGATTGACAGAGACCCCTTCTCAATGAATTTAGTAATAAATGACAGCTGCAGTTTTGCTTATTCCATTTCTAGGATTTGATATCCTAACTTCTTTTCTCCTGACATTAAACCTGATCCATGATCAACCCTTAATTGTAAGCCACCCAGAGTTGTTGGGAGTTGAGCAGTCTATTAAACGTACAAATAAATAAATAAATAAATACAAAAGAAACTCTGTGAATCTTGACACATATTGCTGTTCAGGGGCTCAACACCCACCAACAAGTGGTCTGCTGCTTTTTATACCAGTTGCAGTGTCTGAGTAGCTTTCCAAGGCAGCCCTACACAGTGTACCAGGCAACAATCTGTACACTGACTTTTGGGGGAGATGGGAGGTGATAGAAATTTGATAGATAGCTAGATAGATAGCTAGATAGCTAGATAGCTAGCTAGCTAGATAGCTAGATAGCTAGATAGATAGATAGAACAATTGATCGGTTTTCATAGAGCGAAACTGAGATTTAACGAAGTCACTGTGGGCAAAGGGTGTCTGTTATTCAATACAAAACAGTTACATAATTGGGGTGATGATGTCAATGAAGGATGCCAATGATGTCATTGTTGTCATTTGTGCAGGGACATCATGACACAAATGACATAAACTGAAAGAGAAATTTCAGCCATTGCGGGTGAAGTTTGTTGTGTCGAGGTCTGCTAAACTAAGGTTCAGTGTTTGTGTGTGTTTGTGTGTGTGTGTCTGTACTGTCTGTCTGTCTGTCAATCAATCAACCATCATCTCCTGCTTTTCACTGATAAAACAATCCCAAAGCAGGGACACCACAAAACAATTGACAATGAAAACAATTTTACAGTAAAATCTAAAAAAACCCAAACACCTCAAATTACCCACATATTTAAAATCATGCAATAGCTTAAAACTCTATAATCCAGGCTAGGAAGACCAAAAACACAGAAAGTCAATAGCAAAGCAGAGGGTGCAGTGGCACAAATTTAACTTTGAGTTTTGAGGGACAGTGACATCTTAAATGGTCCTGTTCCAAGATTAGTACCAGCTGCCCATACCCAGGAGGGAATTCTACAACAATGGTCCTTGTGTTGAGAATGCCCTCGCTTAGGCTGCCATGTAGCAAAACTCTGGCAAATAGATTCCAAGGGGCATCCCCAGTAGCTGATAATTCCCAGGTAGGTACTTTATCCTGGTTTTAGACTAAGCAGTGATTTTCAACATCCCATTTTTGAGTCTTACCTCACCCAGGACTTCACCAGGTATCCATAAGCAAACCAGCTCAGGTTCCCCATTTCCAGCATGACCACTGAACTTCACAGCACTGCCCCTTGGAGCACCATGTCCCCTGAGATTTGTTTGGCCTCCACTCTTTTGGCATTTCATAAATCCTTGAAGACCCAATCATGGAGCCTGTAGGTTGGGTAAGCCCATCACTGTGGTTTTCTTGGCATGACTGTAGTTATGCAGTTGAGTTGATTGCCCTTGGGTGCCACTGTGTTATTAGGTGTCATTGTGGTTTATAGTTTTTATTCATTATTTTTGTTTTGTTGGTTTTCACTATTATGTATGCTATCCAGTTGTGATTGCAAGATGGGTGGCTATATAAATCGAAATAACCAAAGCAATGACAGTGCCATGTGGAACTCTTTCCCACATTGCTAGAGTATTGTAAGAGTTGTATCTTACTTGCACAACCTGGAAAATAAAGAGACTCTATTAAATTCCTCGCCGGTCCCAGCTTCTTCCTTTGCATTGCAAAAAGAAGGAAGTGTTACAAACAGCTTAAACTGGAAAGAAGCCACTGTAAGGATCATTAAGTAAATGTGTACATATGGCTAAATCCAATAAAACTGTGTTCTTGGTTTTGGCAGTTGCTAGATATAAAATGCCTGCATGAGTTCTGACTATTTTTTTAAATATTATATAATAATTACTTAAAATGTAACATAATAATAGATGACTTATGTAATTGTCCTGGAACACATTTCACAGCATCCTATCACACTCCCAGGAAGACATATAAATAAACATAACATTGATAATAATTTCTTTGATTTATTCTTGTAATCCTTCCAAGAAGGACTCCATAATTTACTTGTTGGATTTCCTCCTGGTAATTTTGTTAAGGCTGTTCGGATCTTCAGAGGAACATTTTGCTTTAATGGAATTTCTTCTTTTAAAGAGCCTCTGCAAAGTGGAGGCGCCAGACCCCTTGAAGGAAGGAGTCATGTTGGGCTCAAGACAGCAAAGGGAGGAAAAGCTGCGAAAAGTCAGTCTCATACTTTGAATGTCAGGAATGTGGATTTCAGTGAACTCAGAGGAAAGGTGGGCAGCATACCAGGGCTTCACATGCTAAAGAATAAGCAAGTCAAAAAGGGGAGGAGAGAGCCTGAAGATATACAGGCACACAAATGATCTCCATGAAAGTAAATTAAAAATGGAAAAGCTATAAGGGGCTTTAGGGATGAAGGTGCTGGTTACCACCTTTAAAGCCCTACATGAGACAAGGCCAGGTTACTTATGGGACTGCCTCTCCCTGAGGGTATCTGCCCATCCTTCTAGATTAGATAGGGTGGGTGCGCTCCAGGTCCCTTCCCTTAAATGTTGTCACCTGATGGGACCTTGGAAATGTGCCTTCTTGGTGGCCACCCCAGCCCTTTGGAATAGCCTCCCACCTGAGATCCAAGGTCCCTATCCTTTTAGCTTCCAAAAGCCATGAAGACCTGGCTGTTCCCCCAAGCATTGGGCTAGGATGGCGGTTGAGCCTGGAGGCTGTTTGGTTTGGCACTTGGGGGGGGTGGGGGGAGGTATTCTAGGTATTTTATTTTTGTTTTTATGGATTTTTGGAGCTGCCTAGAATCATTCTATGAGATAGGCAGCCATATGAGTTCTGTAAATAAATAAATAAATAGAAATAAAATGAACAGCATGCTCAGTGAGAAGCTGAGAGAAAAAAGGAGCTGTATTCCCATTATACTTTGCACACAATAGACTGTACTTGGAGGTCTACATCCAATTTTGGGCACTGCCCTTAATAATGGTCATGGAAAAGCTGGAATGGGTTCAGAGGAGAGCTGCTATGGTATTAACAGATCTGCTATAAGGAATGGCAAACAGCACTGGGCATATTTTGGCTTGCAGAAGAGACAACTAAGGGGAATGATGATAGGTTGTCTTGCCTGGGACCCTTTAAAAGCTGTCACATGTCAGAGGAGGGGGACTTGTTCTTTGTTGGCAGGATAAGAAAGAATAGATTGAAATTAACTGGAAGGAGATTTTGGCCGAATATTGACAGGAATGTCCTGATGGTAAGACCTGTTAAGCAGTGGAACTCTATGCCTCGAAGTTTCAAATGGGGCTGTTGGGGATGATTTAGTGGATTCCTTCACTGAGCTGGGGTTTGGTGTAGAAGACATTAAGTTCTCTTCCAACTCAGTCTATGAAGTGGCCCCTGGCAACAGCTGCTTTGCTCTGTTTTGCTTGGCAAGTCCATCTTTATTTTTTTTCCCTTTGGGTACTATAAACTCATCACTAATTAATTTGTTGGATTAAAAAAAAATTCTTACATGCATGCACATTATAGGAACAGAAACCTTTGTTCATAGCCTGATCAAGACTAATTGGAACTGTCCTGATCCACTGCATCTTGCTTTTAACTGGAGGAGGGGACTGCTGGTCCTATATTATCTTTATGTTTTTACCAGAAAAGCTCATAAAGCTTAAACTGAAGCCAATGTATGCAGCATGATCACATGGAGTTAGGAGCTGGGAGTGCAGGACAACTTTGGCCATTTTCAGGCAGAAGATTGTTTTCAAACCATAGGCTACCTTGCATATATCCAGTTCATAACCACCATGACTTGTCCAACATCATAATTTATCTGGGATTTGAACTCAGTTCTCCCAAATTCAAGTCTAAAGCACTGGACATCACATTGTTCCTAACCGGCTACCTCCATTCTTAGATTGAAGAACCATCCAATCAGCTGTTACTGTATATACACTGTAATCTGATTCTGTTAACTCACATGTGATTAAATATTATTACGAAGAAATCCATGGAGATTCATATACTTATGTTGAAAAAAAGGAAAACAGAGTTTAGCTTTGTCCTCTTCAGTTATACCAATGTTAGTGGGAAACTATTATTTTTTTACATAACTGCAGAAGAACGAAGGAAGTCAACAAAGCTCTTCTATAGCTTTTTTTTTCTTTCTCCCCCACTTTTTGGTTTTGTTTGTTTCTTTGTTTGCTTGTCCATGTATTTTTGTTTTTGTAGTTTTTCCATATATTTCTTTCCCTTTTTGTATTTTGTAATTTACTTTCTGTAAACCTTGTTAAGAAATAAATAATAATTTTAAAAAACTGAAAAAAAAGTTCTTGTACAGGTTGAATTTTCAAAGCTGGTCACATGGATGGATGGAATTGGACTAATGCATAAAATGTCCACATATGTAAATAGCAGAAAATATTGATTTTACTTGAACAAATAAACATTTTTTATTTTTTATTTTTACCTCTATTTATATTATTTATTACTGTATTTTATTCTCTGTATTTATGGTTATGGTTTTTAATCGATTGTTGTAAACCGACCAGAGTCCCCCGAAGGGAGGAGATGGGTGGAGACAAATTAGATAAACAAATAAATAAATAAATTTTTGCCGAGTGTCCTTACTGAATTAGCTAAAGAAAAACAAAAATCACGTGGCTTCATTAAAATAGTCCTTGAAGTGGCTCTTGAATTGTTTTCCTTTTTCTTGTGGATAAAATAGAAATGATTTTTGGTTATACTGCTGACACTCTCTCTGTTTTTAAAGCTATGCAAATTGAATATAATAATGTAATCATGTGAAGTCAAAATTAGGTTTGCCATTTTTATTTTGTGACAATTGCTCCTTTAGGCTTATTCAAACATTTTTTCTTGGTGTATATTTGTTTCTTATACAATTATTCATTAACACATCAGGTGGGAGTCAACAATCACTTGTAAATTGAGAGAAAAAGTGAGATGGGATCCTGGCATTAATCTTTATTAAGCTGTGTTTGTAACACAGAAGGCTTAGATCCTCAGGGCAAAAGTGTTGTGGAATGTCTACAGTTCAGTCTCTGTGGAAGGAGAAAACATTGGTTGAAATTTTAAAAATCCTGTACTGGGTGCAAAGGACAAGAATAGTTGACAATGGCTGAGTGAGAGAGATCTGAAAAATTAATAAATAAGCCACCCAGTCTCAGAACTAAGGTGGCTGATGAAGACTCAATTATGGATAGACTATGAATTGAAAGAAAAGCCTTTGGAAGGTTATCTTGGGCAAAGAATACATAAAAGCAAAATAGGTGTAAATTTAAGAAGCACAGACATAAGAGGCAGGGAACTTTTTCAGCTATTGACTTCAGCAATTCTAGGGCTGAAAGTTTAGTAGTTTCTCTGCCCCCCTCCCTGCAATAAAGCTTAAAATTATGCTTTTCCCACAAATCTTCAGGAGATGAAATATGTATCTTGAATGGTTTTCTTCTTTGAATTTGCTTGTACTGCAACCTATCTTCTGCAGCCTAGTATTGATATGGCAAGTGTTCCAAAGGTGTTTCATATGTTTTTGGCCATAACTAGAAATGTGACAAAAATGTATGAGCTTGTGTTAGGGTGCTTATTTGTGTTTTATTAAATATTTTGCAAGTTAATGGCTAGCAAACATAGATACCACCCATGAGCAGAGCAGCACGGATAAAACCAGAAGTGGTCCAGGTGTAAATGACTACAATAAGAGAAATAAAGCTGATATCCAGTGGAGATGTTCTTGGAAAAAATCCTGCTTGGGTTTTATTTGTGAATAGACCTGCCGAGAGTTTCTCAACAGTCACCGTTAACTTGGTGAGAATTATTTTTGAGATGATTCTACAATAAAACAATCCTTTCCTTACCAAACAATCCAAATAGGCTTTTGGGGAATAGAGCATACAGAAGACCCCAGAGATCTTCTTCATCATATGTTTGCAGCTGTCAGAAGACAGAAGTCCACCTTGGAATGATGTTCTATCATGATGCAGCATCAATTTAAGAACACGTTGAGGGAGGATGGTGGTTCATAACTCAGCCCATTAATCAGTTTTTCTCAGCTGCTTGATTTCAGATGTGTTAGGACTGCTGTTCCCAGAAATCCTACTCAGCATATATTCTACTTGAAATAAATTGTGGAAGTTATAGTCCCAACACATCTGATGGATGCTAGATTGGTCCTGATTATTCATTCCTTCTAGAAACCCAAAACTTGATTTCTTCTGGATTTTCCTTTTACAGGCAAAGGAGAGAGACAATGTTGAATGCAGTTCATCCCTTTGGCAGGAACAGTGCAGTTTCATACATCCTAGTTTCCATTTCCATTATAAATTTACTGATGATGGAGGGTATATTATTTTCAAATGTGATAATGGAACAGATAACAGGAGACCAAGCAGAACTGCTTGTTGGAGTTGCCACTGGGATATCTCTGTTTGCTTGATGGGTAACATTGTTACCATGTCTCCTCCATATTCTTTCACCATCTTAAAAAAGGCAGGGGAATTTTCTTATCTTTTTTTTTACAGAAGGGGTCTTTTTAGTCCTAGGAATTCCATTTTTGTTGTTGTTGTTGTTTTGTTTTGGATTGTAATGATTGCCTATTCCAATAAGATGAGTCTCATCAGTGATTACTAGAGAAAACTAATTTATTGAATGAATAGTATGCAAAGTACGAAGAAAGCTGAGAATGAGCAAAAGCGCGCCAAATACAAACTAAAAACCCTCGCTTCAAAACCAGCCCCGCCCTTCCTCCCTCCTAGCAACCACCCCCTCCCAGGTGTTAGCAACCGCTACCCACATCGGCCCGAGAAAGTAACCTTGAACAGAGTCACTAACCCAAACATACATTCCACAGTTGCAGTAAGAAGATTACAGCCTGGCACGGCTGGAAATTTCCAACCCGCAAACGCGGGTTAGAAAAGTGACATGTGAAACGTTACGATGTTACAGAACATTGAAACGATGAACATGACATATTGCCCCCCCTAAAAAATGCAAAACCAAGGAACAGGCTTATCAGGATAGGCAGTATGAAAACGGGTAAGGAAATTCGATTTATTTGGAACAGAATGCAAACACCGAAAAAGACGAGAATGAACATGCAGCAGGCCTGGCGACTATATATACACATGGGGCGGTCCCTGCCCCCCCTTCCCACCCTCCGTTGTTCCTTGAGTCACCCCGGAATGCTCGATGGGTGACCCTGGGGCGAGATTGGGGTTAAGTTTGGCAGTTGGTTGTTGGCCGTCTGCTTCCCGGGTCTTGGCGCCTCGCAGAGCCTTAGAAGTTCCTTCTCTCCTTCCTCCCCTGGAAAGGCATGACCTCCGTTGCGATGCGTTTTGGGATTGCAACGAGGTCGTGACATGGATGGGGAAACTATTAGCTGCTTCAGCTATATTAGAAGATGGGTTATAGCATCTAGCAAAAGTTTTGTGTTAATTTATCCATCTGGAAAACTTGAATTAAAAGTGGGCATAGAACTTTAAATCAATGAGACAAATACTGTTATATGTATACATACATACATACATACATACATACATTTATGCTATAGCTCGGTTCTCTTGCTATTCAGTCAACTATGAAAGTCTCTTAGTGGTATTTAATTAATCTTTTTATGATGCTGGGCATTTATTCCTGTACTTTGAAAACAGAGGGAATGACACAACACAGAACATTTCATTTTAATATATGAGTTTTAAAACATAGTGAAATCATTTTTGGGGGGGCATTCTGGGTCCTATTTAGCAATTATTAAGTGCACACACACAGACTAACAAACAATATAACACTAAGCTTAAATGGATTGTTTAAAACCATCCATTTCAGTCCACAATAGAGATTAAAATCCTTTTTGTCCCCAATTTACAGTGACAATCTGAAACAAAACAATCCTGCCAATGACTTTCAGTGGCTCCAGGCCAACATACATATCCAAATGAGAAGGGCTGATGTGTCTGAGCAAGGGACAAAAGCATTCATTTTAAGCATTAAGAAAAAAGTGTTTCCCATATGTGTTTGGAAAACGAGGATTCCTTTCTTTGATTGCACAGATACTGCTACAGCATTAACATGGAACTTGAGGTGACAGATCCATTAAGATGGTCTGCCTCCAAAAATTTACATAATCCAATGGATTCTTGAATGCTCTGGGATTCTTCAATTTCCAGAAGCCAGAGCCAGTGATCCTGTTGTTGCTGCTGATTTTTTTTGGGTTGATTAGTTATTCTTGAATGGGAATGGAAGAATAGGTCTTTGACACAGTTGCCCCTAAGTGTCTTGTCAAGTACCAGCAGCTTGAACTTCTCCCTAATTTTCTGGGGTGTTTGGGCAATGAAGCAGGCTAGATGATGGCTACAGCTTAGTGCCTAGAATCATGTCAATTGTGTGGCAGTAAAGGCCTCAAGTAGTTTGGAGGTGTTCTAATAGTCATTGTAATTGGAAGCCAAGGGGACATCTACAGCCAGTGATGCCTATAGAGCACTGTTTCTCAACCTTGACAACTTCAAGATGTGTGGACTTCAACTCCCATGCCTGCTGGCTGGGGAATTCTGGGAGTTGAAGTCCACACATCTTAAAGTTGCCAAGGTTGAGAAACACTGCTCTATAGAGCCATGCCTATTACCAGCTTCAGTTGGTATCCTAGCAGAGCCGTTTTCTGAACAGGGACAGTCTAGCTACAGTACGTTGTCCACATTTTAAGTTTAGATCACTGTCATGTGCTCTAAGGGGGCTAAAATTGTACTTAGTCTGAAAAATGAACCTGTTGCAGACTGTAGAACAACTTGGAACCAGGATAATTGATACTTTTTCTGTGACAGAGCTGGCTGATCTTGCAGCTTATGCGGGGAAACCTTGCCTAGGCTGGGACCCACAACATGGCATGTTGCATTGGGTAGATTTTCCTCATTCTGGAGTGCTTCCTCCATTTAAATTTGCAAGGCACCTACTGTTACATCTTTTAGCCCCCTGTTGAAAATGTATCTTTTCATCCAAGCCTTTCTATAAGAATTTTGGATAAATAGTTTTTATTTCTCTTTTTCCCCCAATTCCTTTCTTCTTTTTTTATTCAAAAATAAAACACTATTTTTAGTCTATTGAGTTTTAAAAATTGATTGGTTTGTGTTTTGTACATAGTTTTGAAATGGTCTTGTATATGAAACAATATAAAAATGCAAATTTAACAATAATGAGTAGCACCTTTAAGAATGACAATAATTATAACAATGCAGGCAAATTATGTGTGCAGTGAAAATATAACAACTATTTTAATGGCATAATATTGTGGCTAGCAAATTCCCAACATCAGGAAAGAAAGGAAGAAGGCTGACATTCACTAAATCTCCCTCACCGGAAAATGGATAAACTTCCTAATGCTAGCCCAGTTGCACTAGCAAATGCAAAATGTTTAGTCCAGTTTGTGAGGAGATTGTTAGAGGCCTTCAATAGGCATATGGAATCAGGAAGCTAGGCTAGAAGGATCCTAAAGTTGAACTTACTTTGCTCATCTTTACCAAAATTATGTGGTTATCATATAGCTGATCAAAAGCCAGAAGAGGGATTGGTACTATCAAATACTAAACTGGAAAAAAAACCTGTGGATTCATTTTTATGACACGATTACAGGTAGGATTTATGTTAGTGTCCACTTTCTCTGTTACATCATGTTCTAAGTGCTTTCATCAAAACTCTCCAAGTTCCAATTTTTTACAGTTTGAGACCCAGGGGCCACCTATTCCCCCCCCCCCACCACCATCACAAGCCTTGGATATGGCTTCCAGAGAGCATTCAAAGTTATTCCTAACTTGAAATGTTTACTAGGACAAAAGGAAGAAATGACTACATGCATGGTTGGAGAATAAGCCTATATTTACTCCTTACGTTGTAGTGAAAATGAAATGAAATGAAATTTCATTGTTGTCCTGGTCCTAACCACTATTTTTTTGAAGTGGGGAGGTTCACCTGAAGGCCAAGTGTTGGCCCTTGGCCCTAGAATGTTGTGCATTCCTGCCATAATTTGTCTGATGGCTGTGGTCCATCTACAATGGATGGGAATTGTCATGAGTACTGATGGTGAGCAGGAGGGAGCCCCCATCTAGGGGGAAAAACGCATGTGTAGTTTAGAGGCTTCGAACTTTCCTTCAAAGAAACTCAGAGCAGACCCGCCTTGATTCTTGGGTTTATCTGTGAAGGTTTCCCATGGCCTTTCAGTTTGGCAGGATTTTCTGTCTAACAGAGTAGGACAATAAACACTAGAGATCCAAGATACTGTCTCAGCATGGTTCTTTGCTCTAAGATAGGACAGGAATTCTGGTGAGAAGGGCTACCTAGAAGCTGTCCTCCAAGGGGGAATAGCTGAAGAGCTTAAGTAGCCTAGATGAGAGCTGCTGGCACTTTTCACCATCCTTTGCCTAAAAGACTTCCACCCTGATGTTCAAAAAGTCTCAAAACTTTGCTTTACATGTCTGGGGTAAGGTGGTTGTGGTTTTGTTTGGTGTGTTTTATTTATTTCTTCCAGATGTGCATGTTTTTTTTTCATGTTATATTGTTCTTTACAGGTAGTCCTCAACTTTTGATCATTCATTTAGTGACTGTTCGAAGTTACAGTGGTGCGAAAAAAAGTGACTTACAACCAGTCCTTGCACTTAAGACCATCATAGCATCCCTGCAGTCACGTGATCAAAATTCAGATGCTTGGCAACCAGCTTGCATTTACAATGGTTGCAGCATTGTGGGGTCATGTGATTGCCATTTACAACCTTCCCAGCTGGCTTCTGACAAGCAAAGTCAATGGGGGGAGCCAGATTTGCTTAATGGCTGTGGTGATTCATTTAATGACCGCAACAAAAAAGGTTGTAAAATCGGGCTGACTCACTTAACAACTGCCTCGCTTAGCAGTGGAAGTTCCAATCTCAGTTGTGGTCATAAGTCAAGGACTACCTGTATTTTTAAAGTGTAAGTTGCCCAGAGTAATTTGGAATTGCACGGCCCCTAAATTTCATGAAAGGAAGGAAGGAAGGAAGGAAGGAAGGAAGGAAGGAAGGAAGGGCGGAAGGAAGTTCCCTGCTTTGTCTAAAGCCTGCCTTGTATGGATGATTATGGCTGTCTTTCCTTGCAGCAGAGATGGTCTTTGATAAAATTTAATTTAATTTAATTTAATTTAATTTAATTTAATTTAATTTAATTTAATTTAATTTAATTTAATTTAATTTAATTTAATTTAATTTAATTTAATTTAATTTAATTTAATCTAATCCCACCATAATTATTTTTTATAAATAACTCAAGGTGGGGAACATACCTAATACTCCTTCCTCCTTCTATTTTCCCCGCAACAACCACCCTGTGAGGTGAGTTGGGCTGAGAGAGAGTGGCTATTTATCATAACTTCTTTTATCTACAGCTGAGCAGGTAAGAAGAAATTGAGAGAGAGAAGAAATATGAATGGCAACTTTCTTGTTGCAAATGCCTTCCCTTGTAGCTAAAAGAGAAGCAGAGAGTGGATACTGTAGATTTAATCTCACCAACCCACAAGTGATTTTAATGCTTTTAAGACTTCAGTTAGTGATATGGAGAAGATCAGACTGAAAGATTCAAAGGGAAGGGAGGTCAGCCTGGAAAAAGCATCAAATGTGGGCTTTCAAGTAGCAATCTGTTGGGACCTGAATGTTCTGTTTGGCTTGGTACAGGCATACATCACCAAAGTCCCTAACTACTTGCTTAGAAACCTACTCAATGCATAAGAAAGGAGACAGATGTGCTTATTCCATCTGCAAGTCTTAACATATCACAGAGTCGTATCAGGCGGCCTTATCTAGTGATGTTGAACTGTTACACCAGGGTTATGTAAAGAGGGATAGAAATGTCCCCTGTCTGTGTAGCAGATTGCTTAGAGATTGCAGGGACAGAATTTTTTAGTCCTGTTATGGTTTTCTTGGAAGGCTATTCTACAGTCAAATGTGTGGCAAATATAATTTTTTCCTTATGGGAGAAACCAAGTGAGTTACTGATTCTCTGGCTGTCAAACATGGCCAGGAAAACCTGTGCTCTCCTCGGCAGTTTTCTTCATGGGAGAGGACCTCATCTGCATTCTTTGGGGTCCTAACTAAGGGTCATAGTCTAGCAAAGGATGTGATTCCAAAATAGTGGGACAAGGAAAAATGAAAAATAAGTAATAACACACATACAAATCAAAAATAAAAATTCTCCAAGGTGTTGCAGAGAAGGAAAAGGTGAAGGAAAACTACAAATGAGGAAGATATCTGGATGTGGATACAGGCTGATACATCCATTTCCGGTCTAGTGCTAATGAAAACCATGTGCCATGGATGGATAAACTGTGGCACAAGGGTCACAGAGAGTAAGGGCTTGTGGCAGGCTTGAGTAGCAGAAAAAGGTATCACCCCAAGGCTACACGGGTGTTTGGTATTCAATTAGGTACAGGTAGTCCTTGACTTTGTTGGAGGAAAATTCTGGGAGTGCCTTGGACTGCCAGAAGATCAAACCAGTCCATCCTCCAGGAAATAAAGCCAGACTGCTCACTTGAGGGAACGATATTCAAGGCAAAACTGAAATACTTTGGCCACATAATGAGAAGACAGGACACCCTGGAGAAGGTGCTGATGGTAGGGAGAGTGGAGGGCAAAAGGAAGAGGGGCCGACCAAGGGCAAGATGGATAGATGATATTCTAGAGGTGACGGACCCGTCCCTGGGGGAGCTGGGGGTGTTGACGGCCGACAGGAAGCTCTGGCGTGGGCTGGTCCATGAAGTCACGAAGAGTCGGAAGCGACTAAACGAATAAACAACAAAGTCCTTGACTTATGACCACACTTGGGACTGGAACTTCCATCGTAAGTCATTGCAGTTGTAAGTCGAGTCACCACGTGACTGGATCCAATTTTATGACCAGTTTTACGGTGGTCATTAAGCAAATCACCACAGTTGTTAAGTGAATCACCACAGTCATTAAGTGAATCCAGCTTCCCCAATGGGCGTTTTTTGTTGTAAAATGGCAAAAGCATTGCAAAACGCGATCATGTGACCATCGGGCGCTGCAATCGGTCATAAATCTCCATATACATCTCCATCCCAGGTAATGTAAGTGAGGCTGTGGCCACCCTCTCTCAGTGCCAGGAGGCTGTGGAGGTCTCGATGGGGAACAACAGGCTTCAGCTGAACCCTGGCAAGATGGAGTGGCTGTGGATTAGGGGTTCCTGGGTATCTGGGAACTTACCATCATTGGTTCTGGATGGGGTTGCACTGCCCCAGACAGACCCGGTGCAGAACCTGGGGGTCCTCCCGGACTCACGGCTCCTGCTGGAAGAGCAGGTGGCAGTCTGGCCAGGAGGGCCTTTGCACAACTTCGTGTTGTGCACCAGCTCTGCACCTTCCTGGATTGGGAGTCCCTCTGAACAGTCACTCATGCCCTGGTCACCTCCTGTGTAGACTACTGTAATGTGATCTACATGGGGCTACCCTTGAAGAGTATCTGGAAGCTACAGCTGGTACAGAATGTGGCCACGTGAGCAGTCTTGGGAGCCCCAAGGAAGGCACATTTAACACCATTGTTGTGCGAGCTGCATTGCATACCAGTTTGCTTCTGAGTCCAGTTCAAGGTGTTGGTTATCACCTTTATTGTCTTCTATTTACTCTTTTACTCTTTTAGAATAAAGCAAGACATAGAAATGAGTCAGACTGAGTTGTACCTATTAGAATATCTTGGCAAAACCTCTAATCAGGGACCAACCCTGGAGTTTCAAGGCACTTGAAGATAAAAGAGGTCCTCCCAATTCAAACCTTACATCATGTCCAGAAAAGGATGTTCAGAATGATCCTTCACTGTCCAATCAGAGTCTGAGATAATAAGATCAACTTTCCTTAGGTTGATTCCTATATGAAGACAATATTTATTTTATTTATTATTATTCAAATTTTGTTACTGCCCATCTCCCCCAAAAGAGGGGATACCAATACTAAGTCAAAGAGGGGAGTCAGTTCTAAATATATAGTAATGTCAACTTAGATTCAAATATATGCAAGCATGTTCTCAGCAACAAGTTCTCAGCAACAAGTAGGAAAAGTAGGGTTCGTTGCAGGATTAGAGTCGGAGTGGGATGAATGATTAGCCAACGGTCTGTTTTTGAGCATACATGAACAAAACAACATGTGGGAAGACTCTGACCCAGCCATTTTTGATTCCAGGCCCACATCTTGTTAGCCCGATTGCCCCCCTCCTACAGGACTCCCCTCAAATGAATGTGGCCCTCAAGGCACATGAGTATTGCAAAGTGAAACCTACACTGGAAAAATGGCACTAGAGGAAATCATAAATTAACATTTCTGTCAGAGAAAAATGAATGAAAAAGTAGTCTTCAAATCTCTGTTTAGTGAATCTTTCACTCACTCACTCAGCGTGATGTCACATGACTGCATCACTTAGTGATGGCAATCTCAGAAATCCCCAGCAGAAAGCAACGTCCTAATCAAGGAACTACCAAGGAGAAAACCACACCCCCACCAACATTGGAAGGGCAAGCTATTGTATATAAACAGGGAGCAAACCCCTGTCAGGCTCTGCCTGCCACCCAGTAAAAACACAGACGCTAGTGTAGGCTTAGGTTCTGGTTTTATTTGAGTAACAGTATGCGTGCCCTTTAAGAAAAGCTGAGAGTGAGTGGAGCGCGCCGGAACGGGATTTAAATAGCCCGCGCCGGTCAGCGCTCCACCCCTTCTTACTCCGGGTGCGCCCCGAGCCCCGTCGGTTGCGTTGCCGGTAGGTGAGGGGTCGTGGAGCCCCTCCTGTGCTCTGGGCGTTTCCTTGATTGCTTCCCTGGCCAGTGATGGTTCATTGCCGGGCGATCAGGTTCATAATCTTTTGACAGCTCGGTCGTGCCTCGTGGTCTGGTCTTGTCAATTACCTTCTTTGCAGCATTGTATCTCTCTCTTCCGCGCCTCTGGCTAGAGTTGATACTTTGTTGCCAGCACCTGTTGCTCTCATTGTTACCTAATTGCCTTTTCCCTTCATCCGCCCGGTACCCGTTTCCCTGCATTGTCATGCGAGCCGTTGCGATGTCACAAGCATCGCAACGGTGATCATGACAACCCCACACTCAATAGCACTGATGCTGTTACCTAGTCAGGTAACGAAACGTCTGCAGGCAAGCAACCAAGCTCAGAGAGCACCAAGCACTCCACAGTACAGTCCTGAGCTACAAATATTCTCTGCTGTTGGTTTCATAGGGCTACCAGATGAGACAAAAAATCTAGGCAAGCATACCATAAAAACTCTTTGCTACAATCTCATACTCATCCATATTTTTACAGCCTAGAGGTGGTCCTAAATTCTTCTGGGAAATGTAGCTACTTCCACCACCCCTCATCAAGCCTTTCATAGCAATATATTATTTCTTCACAAGGCTCCTGTTGTGTTCATATGTGCAAGTGTGCGTATCCATATCTGCCATCTTTGCTATTAGAAAATGCTTATGATGATTGATTTGTTAGATGGGAATAGACTGTCTGATTTTTTTCCCCTGCAGGCCTTTAACTGACTTTCAGTTAACAGTAGAAATAGTTCTCATGAAAAGAAAAGAGGGGGAAGGGACAAAGGTTGAAAATAGGCTGGGTAACCAGCACTTTCAAATTAATCAGGGTTTGAGTAAAGATTTTTTCTCTAAAGCACCAGAAATTAACCTTCCGAAGCTGTAATTCAGAAAGAATAAATACTTTAAGGATAAATACTTCAAGAACAACCCATTGTCCTGTCCCACAGATCAAAACTGTTTCTCCTCCCTCCCAGGGAACATCTGATTGGTTTTCTTGACATTTCTCAGCCTTAGCAAATGAAAGAAGCAGATGGAGGAGTCCCCTCTGTGTTGGGCTGAGCTACAATAGGTGACTTATCTCCATTATCTGCAGTGTCACTCCATTTCCCACTTGGGCAAAGGCTGAGCAAATTTTTACAGAGATTAACCACAGCAGCGGGTCAAAAGGTAAATAGCAAAATTGGTGGCATCTGTTGCTTGACATCCGAGTGCAAAGGGGCCCATATTTTGGCTAGAGGGGTTTGCTCAAGAATCCATGCAACTTGGTTAATGATGCACCAGTACTGAGTTCAAAGGTTTCATAAAATAATAGGGTTGGAAGGGACCATTTAGGTTGTTGAGTGCAACTCTCACTCAGCGCAGAACTTCAAAGCATCTGCCAGCACTACAGCCTCTGCTTAAACATGTCCAGTAAAGAGGTTCCATTATGTCTCTAGAAATTAGTTCCATCGTCCAGCTCTTCAAGTTAAGAAGTCCTTTCTAACATTCAGCTGATATCTACCTTCCATCTTATTATATGGATGTTAGGAAAACTCACATTCATTATAGTGCTTTCCAGAACTAGGCACCATGCAATCAAAATACACATGGAAAAGGGCAAGATTTGGCATGCTGGGCTCTGTCCCCAAACGCTGTAGGTAAGATAAGGTTATTCTCAGCACAGTTTGTGCCCTGCCAACTTCCTTTCGCTACCATAGGACTAAGTAGTTGGTCAATAGCTACAGTGATTCTTCTGTCATTGCCTTTTGCTACCCTTTCTTGCTGTCAGCCCTACAAGGTAGACCAGATCAAGAAGCTGACTCCAGAGGAAGACTATAACTATGCTGCCAGCCTGACCCTCCTCTTAATACTATCTCCTTTCCTAGGCTTAATGAATGCTTCTGCCCTTGTTGTTTCTGTAACAGCTTCTGAATATTCCCTTCAAGGCCATCTTCATGGCTCTCTAGACTTGCTCCCCGCCATCATCCCCATCTTGATGATAAGACGTGGCAGCTCCCAATCTTGCTACCCCTACTGTTCTCTGCTAGCTCCACAAATAGTCTTCCATACATAGGGTAGAAGATCCGATTTTAAGCTGAATAGACCAAAGGTTCTCCATATAAAGAATATCCATGGGGCTTTCATTACCTGTAAGAGCCAGTTTACACAGGTAGAAGTAAAGATGCACTGAAGTCAGGTTCAACTCTTGATGATTATTTGGTCCAACTTTGCACTTTCCTTGGCGATAGGGCAGAAGTGATTTGTTGTCTTCTTCTGGGACACCTTTTTTAAAAAAGCTTCCCAGTCTTTCCATTAGTCCTGGTATTCCTGGAGGTTTAACATCAACCTTCTAATGAGGTCTGGTCCTGCTTAGCTTCTAAACTCAGTAAAGGTTGGCCATATGCTGTTACCACCTGTGCCAGTTTGTATAACCCGTAGCGTTAAGATATGAAGAGCTTCTTGGATTGTACAGTTTGCTGATAGGATGTGTGTGGGGAAGATGAAATTGCATGAAAGAAAACAAACATTTCAAGGCTGAGTATTCGGTACTCAAAGAGGATTTGGGTATAAGTGCGTGGGTGTTGAGTATTCAATATGTAATCCCTTTGCAATCAGTAGCCTTAAATGGGGCTATCCAAGACACAAATCTTTTCTGCTTGATTCTACTCCTTATATCTTGCAACTGGGAAACCACAGGAATTCACAATGTTAGCAGTGAAAAAGTCTCTAGAGGAGAAATTGTAAAGAAATACAGCCATGCCAATTACTTTAATCTTTCAAGGTATAATCTAAAGAAGTTAGAAGGCTTTTGCTCTTAACAAACAGAAAGGTTTTTTTTTTATTATTATTAGCAGCATGGAGAAAATGAATCACACATCAGTTTTTAAGAACCCGACATTCAGTACCAGATGGGCAGAACCTTCAAACTGCTTCCCTGCAGAAATATCAGATTTATTAAAAGCAATATTAAATGCACACATTGTTCTGGGCTCCGTGCAAAAAGATAGCACCACGTTTCTCCAATTTTGATGCAGAGTTTGAAACTGTGAACAAATATCCTTATGCCCATGCTGGGATAGCTTTCCAGCTGTTCTAAAATTAGGGTCCAAGGGATGGAGCCATGCAAATAATTGTCCCTGAGTTTAGGACAGGGTCAGGATCAGTAGCAATCTTGCTTAAGAGCAAGGGATCCCTTAACTTCTATGGAATAAGAGTGCATGCTTGTTTCTGAACTGAAGGCTATATATGGTTGGACCAAGGGCAAGTAGTGGGTGGCACCAGAACAAAAAATATATAAAAAATTATGTATGCAAAAAAATTATCCACCCACCCATCCATACATCTGAAATGCAGTTACTATAATCACTCCCCAGAAATGTGTAACCATTTCCTTTTTTTCTCACGATCAAAATTACACTTTTATAACAACTTTTGGAAACCTTTGGGGACTATTCCAATGAGTTTTGGAGGACTCCTGCAACCCTGAGATCTTAGGATGTGCATTTCCAGTCAGGTCTGGAGCAGAGTTGTAAGACCTTCTAATCTAATTTGATGCTCCACAATGTCATATTTTGGCTAAGAGATCAAGCAAGAGTGCTTTTAGAGTGTTCTACACTAGTCCAGTGGATCCAGAATCTGAATCTGAATCTACCAGTTCACAATTCCTACACTGGAATGAATGTAAGAACATACAGACAGCCTTGCTGGATCAGGCCAAGTCTCATCTTAGTCCACCATTTTGTTTCTCACATTGACCAGCCAGATCCCTCTGGGATGCTCACAAGCAGGAGTTATAGGGGATTTATTCCTCTCCCACCACTGAAAGCTAAGCCACTGTTCCTCTGCACCTGCTATTTAGAGGCATAATGCTCTCACCCTGAAGGAAACATTGAGTCTTTAAGACTAGTAGCTCTTGATAAAGGTAAAGGTAAAGGTTTCCCTTGACGTAAAGTCCAGTCGTGTCCGACTCTAGGGGGCGGTGCTCATCTCCGTTTCTAAGCCTTAGAGCTGGCGTTGTCCGGAGACACTTCCGGGTCATGTGGCCAGCATGACGACTCGGAACGCCGTTACCTTCCCACCGAAGCGGTACCTATTGATCTACTCACATTTGCATGTTTTCGAACTGCTAGGTGGGCAGGAGCTGGGACTAGCAACGGGAGCTCACCCCGCCACGCGGTTTCGAACCGCCGACCTTCCGATCAACAGCTCAGCGGTTTAACCCGCAGCGCCACCGCGTCCCTTAGTAGCTCTTGATAGGCACTGGTATTTTCACTAATGCTTCTAGTGCAAAGTGTTAGAAAGGTGTGCTTCACAAAGTGTATTAGAAAGCAAAGGACTCTGTCTTGAACTGCAACAGCAGCTGTCTTCTAATTGTCCAAGCTTGTGTGAATGCACAATCAGGTCAATTTCCTGGCAAGCCCAGAAATGCTGTCTGTGCATGTGCATGTGCACAGCCAGCCAGCCAGCCAGCCAGGGACAGCCTTCAAAGCAGATATGGGAGCCTTGTAGCGGACTCGGTTACTTTAATGCTTTGAGGAAGGGAAGAATGCTCACACCGTGTTGTAAAGTGCCTCTGTCTAATACTTTGCACAGCTCTAGTACTGTTGGAAAACCTGAAAGATCAGGTTAGGGACAGATCGTTATGTAGAAAATCTATCTATGTGGTCACTAAGACTGATGGTACATAGCCAATCAATAACTACTATCAGATTTGCCCTTTTCCAAAGTTTGCAGTGCTGTTTTCGGTTCTGAAAAGGTATACAGCAATGTATAAATCAAGAGAAATATGTAGGAAGATACATGTTTTCATGCAGACTTTAAAAAAAGCTGAGAGAATAAAATTAAGGATGGAAAAATGTAGTTTTTTTCCTCAGCCTTAACAGTAGATAAAGCATATCTGACATGGTGACTATATTTTTCAAAGCACACTTCAGCTTTTCTCATCTCATGCTAATTGGGGAGTCACTGATACAGCAATGCCTGTTGTCTTTCTAAGACTTGAAAATCTCATATACTTTTGATTTATAGTACGAATTAGGGCTCTAAAGTGATGTGCTGCATCTTCATTAAAAGAAGAGACAGTAATAATGAAAGTATATGCAGCAGGTCAAAGAAGTGCTTCTCTTAGGCATCCATACTGTGTGTGCGTATGTGTGTGTTCACACAATACTTTTTTCCCCTAAGCTCTGGCTTAGCTTTCAGTGGCAAAAAGATGGGAATCCCTTTATATTCCTCCTCCTTTAACAGATAATTTTTCATTTAAAAAATTTGTATCTGGTATAGTGGAGTTTATGAAACAAATGGATTCAAGATAAAACATCACTCTGTACTGCAAAGGCACAAGATTACATTTCTCTAGGAATACTTTTGCATTTATGCATCTATATAGAAATGTAGAATTTAATGGTAATTTCAGTGATTTCCCCCCTTATTTTCTGCTCATCAAATATAAAAATGCATTTTACATACAATTACGATGGCAGAATTGATTGGGTGTATAAAAATCAAAACATTGTCGCTTCAGTTGGTATCTTGAAAGAATGTGTGTGTGTGTCTGCGTGTGCTTTTTAATGCATTGAGAATCATTTCAACAGTGATCTCTAATGCTTTGATACAAATTATTTCCATGCTGGGATTCTTCAGATTAGGAACAGAGAATTGACCAAGCTGAGAAATAACTAGCAAGTAAATCTTGGGACTTTTATTCTGGAGTGAAATATGACTTTTAGTGTAGATCTGACACCAGCCTGTGGCTTCTGGAGTACACCTTGAGGGTGTCTGTGAGATACATTTTCACCCTCTATTTTTAGAGCCTGTGGCATTAAGGGAAAAGGGGATATCATAAAGCTTGAGGCAGGTACAGGTAAAAATGTTTCACCATTTGTTTGATATTTTGTAGCACAGGTGGCAAAAGTTCTCCCTCTGAATTAAAATGGAAGATCTAATTCACTTCTGCACTTAAGAAGACAGTTATGTTCTCAATTAGTTGCCCAAACAGAGTTCCCTCTTTTCTTAGCAACTGTTTGAGCAAAGGCTGGATCCTCAGTTTTTCCCCTTTCCTCCTTTGATATTAATTCAGCCCAGATGTTGCTATTGGGCACTAGTGATGCTTCTGACATCCCATTATGCAGACTATCTATATCAAAGCACAGGAATCAAGAGCAATCTAAGTGGAAGGAGATACTCTATAAAAGTGGCTTTGCATCCTACAGCATTTTGCAGAACCACTGCAATAAATTGTTATACCCTTGAGTTTTGTGAAACTGCTAGTCTCATGCTGCTATGGTGATGATCAATGGAGAGGAAGAAAAAGGGGGGGAATATTGATTTACTTTGCAGGAAGGTGCAGATTGTCTATAAATAATAAGTTTTTTACAGGGTCTTTGATGAAATTGCATGTCTTGCATATATGTTTGACTGGGTTATCAACCCCCATTTGGACACCTGTGACCTGGATTTAAGTACTGGGGATGAAAAATAAAAGGATGGATGCTGGAAGCAATAGATCATATTTTGGGGACAACTTATAACTAGTAAAGAAGGTTTAGTTTTCTTCCAAAGTATGAATTGGTTCTCTTGAGTTGGAGAACTAGTTTTTTAGCCCAGGACTTGGCAACGTTTTTGGACCCCAGGTATAATTGCATGAACTTAGCACTTATTTCTTATCACACCTCCAAGACTGCACAATCTTGCATGAGAACACTGTCCTCCCAAGAGAGTTGTTAAGCTTGTGACATCTTGGCCATTTAAAGTTTTTCTTAAAATGTAATTAAGGGGATCCACCAATGCCCTCCAGAGATATGATGGATGTTCTGGCAGCCATGGGCACTGTGCTGACAACCACGTTCCATCCAACTCTTTTATGCTGTATGGAAGTCTGGGGCCTACATCCAAATTTTTCAGACACTATGGGTGCTTAAATTGTTCACTCCCAATTTACTGAGTGTTTCTAGGTATGTGTGTGTGTGTGTGACCTTTCAGGGATCTACAGTGCTCCAAAAGCATTTCATGTAATTTTCAGTAGAGGTACAAATTTCTTACTATCTATTGGTCAGAGTTTCTTAGAACTGTGGCAGATGAAGTCCAAACACATTTGGATATAAACCAAGTTGTGGGCAGCTGTTATGGAGACATCTAAGATAGTGGCAGCTTTCCTGTTTCAACAGCTCCTAGAAGTTCAGCCAGACTGAAGATGTATCCGTGCCCACCTGAGTGCATGGAATGCCCATTGCCCTTAGAATAAGATTATTTTTTGTTTAAATAAAATCACACAAAGGAGGACCAGACGGATGAAAACATTCCTATCTGAACATGAGTTGAGAAGTAGCAAAGATCAGGGCTTTTGGGTATTCCAAACTAGAAAGAAGCATCAGCTAGTGAAATATAATTGATTTTGCTTGGACCAATCTTAAAAAGCCATTGCTTAAGTATTATCAGTTTGGCGAGCCCAATAAAAAATTGGCAGTCAGCCCTGAAAGATGTGAGAAAAAATGCACTAACTCCATAATGCCTTAAAGAACATCCATTCTCCTTGCTCTGTATGCATGGTAGGTCAATTTAAGATGCATTTTGGAGGAATAGTCTTTAATTGGAAAAGCAGCATCTTCATTCTCCTCACGCAGAGGATTTGTCATTCCTTCCAACTGTGCTGTTAGTTTTGCAAATTAAATACAGTCAGACCTGCTTAATCCATGTCTCATTTAGCCATATGCCTGAGTGACCACAACTCTATGTAGTAAACAACACACGCCTGTTCCTTGTTCACAAAGGGGACCAAATTAAACAAGCACGACTTTTACAGCAATTTCTGTTGAATAGAGTTGGAATGAATGAAAGTGGTGGCTTCCTTGATACATTTTGGAATAACACAGGAATGATAAGGCAGACTGAAGATGAAATTGTCTCTTTCTGCCCACCCCCCCCTAACAGGAAGGATGAATGTTTTCCAAAGCCTTTCTTCCTTTTTCTTTATTTAGAATTCCAGATATCATTCCATCTGTCAAAACTGCTTAGAACATGATGGGGCAGAGCGGAGTGGGTGGGAGGGAGAAAATGCACAATAAGGATAACCATAATGATGTTTCTACCAATGAGGAACTCAGCTTTTCTATTTTGTTAATTGTTAATTTAAAAAGTCTATGTAATCAGGAGCTTGGGGGGTGGGATTAAGGATGGGTGAGAATTTTATTGGGTTCCATTTTTTTTCTGGATTAGAATGTTCAAATTTCTGTGTAAACATGGCAGGAAGATTTGATAAGAAATATGGGAGAAAAGAAAAAAAAGACAGATTTATCTGTTGCTGCCTTGGAAACTGCCCTACTGTGTTGAAGGTTGAGATTACATTCCTGTATTTCAAAGAAAATAGCTTTGATCTCAGTATAAAATTGCACTGCTAATCTTAGGGTGTAACTGCACTGCCAGTTTACCCCTTTGTGAGTAGGAGTGACCAAGATTTTCTAGAGGGTTGAAGTGGTCTTTATCATCTTATTACCTCCAGCTGATTGAGAATGCAACCTCCATCTATGCTTACCAGGTCTGAGGTGGTACTTTCCAGCTGGCACCGGCTTAAACACCATGCTCTGGTATGCTCGTTGCACTGTACTTTGTTCTAGGTAAAAACCCTACGGTTTGGCTAGGCAGTAAAGCCACTCACTTCATTTTCCTAGATTTCTCTTCCATATGATACTATGTAATACAGCAAGAGGTGACCAACCAATGGAAATAAAAATGAGTATACAATAATTCTTTGCATAATTACATTCATCAGCTTCATATATATCTTCAGACCACATAGCTACATTTAAAAAAAAAAAAACTTTCTATTAAAGAGTTTAACAGGGCTAAAAGATGATACAAACTAAAATCAGAGAAAAAAAGAAAACAGAAAAGAAATACAAAGTGCAAAAAGAAAAAAAGAGAAAAAGAGAAAAGAAAAGGAATAGAAAAAAGAATATTTAAAGAAGTGACTCCCAATCTTCCTTGTATCAAGTACAGGCAAATTTAATATTTCCCCACCCCCATAAGATTACATACAAACTTCACTTCTTGCCATAACCACCCCCCCTCAATCCATTTGCAGTTCCAAAAATCATTGTCATTTCTGTCCAAGTGTTGGCAAAGAGTCCTTAAAGGGTTTTCACCACATAGCCATAACGTGATAGATCTTGGAAAGCTCTGAAAAATAGCAGTGTTTTCACTGCCCTCCTGCATATTAAAGGAGGGAGCCATCTTGACTTTGGGTGGTAAGCTGTTCTAGAGGTTGAGGGCCAAAGCAGAGAAGGTTCTTTCTTGGCCTCCACCCCTATTACCTTCCTAATGGTGGGGACATACAGCAGACCATCTCTGCTGGTCCATAGAGGGCAGGCCAATTGTAGTTGAAATACAAATCATATGTGGCTTAATAGGTAATAATTTGAAGTATTTTGAAGGTCACTTGGAAACAAGCAGCCCGTGAAGCCCCACCACAAAGTTAGGACATGGCTATGCTGTCTCTCACCTATCAGCAGGTGGACACATAGACATCCACATTCATCAAAACAATGAAGGCAGCATGCACCAGAAGCTTCAGCCCTTTTGGATGTGTATTTGATGCACAACACACACGCAAAACTTGCAGGTATTGCAGTAGGACAGTGCAAGACTGTTTTTGTCAGACTGACCCATTTTACTCTCCCTGCAGATGCTCCTGGGTGACAGTTGTATTCTACACCAGCTGTAACTTCTCAATGGTCTTCAGGGCAAGGCTCTGTAGAGTGAATTATGGTAGTCCAAACACAAAGGGACAAGAGCATACATAACAACTGTCACCATGTCTCATTCCAGGATTGGCCAAAATTGGCATACCAGTCAGACCTGGTCAAAGCTTGTCCTAGCTATAGTTTCCACCTCCTACTTAGCAGGAGATGTAAGACCAGGTGAACCCCCAAACTGTAGTACTTAGTAGCCACTATTTGTGTTAGAACTACAGTTCCCAGAATTGAGTTCTGAACGGCCACATATTGAATGTGAAATCTGCAAATCAGTAGCTTCTCAGCCATAATTACTCCATGCCACAAGAATATCTGTGTGATTGTGTGTGTGTGTGTGCGGGTATGGGTGGGGGCACTTACAAATGAACTACATGCCTGAGTTCCTTCCTGACATACATGCTGCATGCACAGATGCTAGAGAAAGAAGTCCACTATAGGTATGGAATTGGAGGTGGGTCCAGCGATGTTAGTTTGCTTCCAATTTTAGATGGGCTACCAATGTAGAATGCATCAAAACTGCTTTATTCTCAAATATCCCTATCATTTGGATCAGGTCAGGATAATGTTATGTCCTTCAGGACTGCAATTTACATAATGCTTTACCATTGTCCCTAGGAGGGCTCTAGAGAAGATTTTCTATAACATCTCCAGTACTACTGGTGGTAAATATCTGGAGACTTCAGACATGTAGAAACAAATGTGAGTTTATAAGTTTTCTTGTTTGTTTTCTGAACTAAAAGCTTTAAATCCTTCATCTGTTCATCTGAATCTACGTTCAGAGAAGCTCAGTTCAAAGTCTAGCTGGCCTGGCTAGGTTTGAAATCCAGAAGACCTGAAGAGGAAACTCACCACACAGAGTAACTTGTGCTGTGTGACGGTTATGAAGTATTACGCTTCCCTGTCCATTTTTATACCCCTGGGTAAGACTTGGTCTGTTCCAGCTTTATATTTTTCTCATGTCTTTATTCTTCTACTTGAATGCCTTAACTAACCCACCTGGGAAGCATTTCTTGTTGCGAATACTATCTCATGTTAAGTCTTCTTAGAAGCCTTCATGTTTGTATGTTTGTGGTATAAGCTGGAATATTCCAGAACAAACCTTTCTGCCTCTCTTCTCTCTCTCTCTCAAACACACACACACACCACCTTATATGATAACTACACAATAACACTGATAATAATATGGTGACACCATTGACTTTAAACCATCTGTAGGAACAATAGCCTCTGGAGGGGCTTGGATCACTTCCAGCTTTTAAGGCCATATCCATAATAAAAACAAAATGGAAACACATAAAAACAAAGTAAGGAATGCACACAAATACCTATACAAACTCTGAAAGGGTTATAATTTGAACACCCCCCCAAAAAAGTAAGTACTATATTCAAACTTGAGGTCCCTCTGAACTTGAGACATGGGCAAAAATTTCCTTCCTGATCAACTTCTCACTATTTGCTAAACTTATTCATTTATTTGAGTCAATTCAGGTCTCACCCAATTCCAACTGACTCTGAGCAGCTCACAATATAAATCAACATAAAAACCCAATATAAAACAAAACAGAATGGGATTTGGCCATTCTATACAATATAACAAAAAATACACAAAAGCACAACCAGCAAGGGGTCCCATCCATCTCAACCCAAGGCCTGGAGGAAGAACCAGATCTTCAAGGCTTTATGGAAAGCCAGCAAGGTGGGACTCACATGGATTTCACTTCTATGTACAACATGTTCCTTCCTAGGAGAGAAAGAAAAAATAGGTCTATGTCTGTTTGATCGTCATTCTTCAGCATCTAGAAAGTTTGATGTCTTCTTGACCACAGCTCTGAGTATTCAGCAAGTGCAGTCTATTATGGTTGAGGTCCACAACGAGGTCCCCACTCCCTGACTTGCTGGAGTGCTGCAGAACACCTTCTGATGATGCAGTGTAGTCACCTGAAGGCTGATTTGTTTACACCCAACTTTTTGGGGGGAGGGGATATTGAAGAGTAGAAATGGAAGCAAGAGGCCTCTGGGAGGCAAACTGCTCCCATTTTCACCCCCAAACCACTGAAACCTGCTTAAAACAGCCAAAATAATTCCACCAAAATCTGGCAGCAATTCTGCATTTTGGCTACACAACTATGGGCTGATATTTTGGTTCTTCTGAAGGGGTTTACAGGTGGGAATAAGAATGGGTTGCCTCCTAAAAGCCATCTACTTCTATTCCCTCCTTTATTTTTATTTTTTTTAAATTGCCCTTGAATTTTGGTGGTGTGTTCTTGTGGTGCTAGAGGGTTACAAATGGAGTTCTGGAAAGTCATGGGTTGCCCATTCAAGGTCTAGAGAAGGATGGTTTGCAAGGGCAGCTAAGAACCAAAGAAAGAAAGAGTCGGGGAAAACTTTATATGGCAGAGAATACATTTCTTGCTTACCAACATCCCCAGATCAAGGAACGCTATATTTCCCGTGGCAAGCCAGATTATATTTCTGTTTGAACAATACAAGTTGGGTTTACAAATATCAAAGGACATTATAACTTAAAAGGCAAATTTCTATCCTTCAGCACTTCACCCTGGGAAGCCTTATTTAGAAGAGAAACAACAGAGCAGTGGAAAAAAGGGTGAAAGTGGGGAACTAAAGCAAATTGAGTTTACAGGAAGTTGGGCTAGAAAGAGAAAAGAAAATTGAATGACAGCATGTGTTGTCGCAGTGAGAATTCTAAGTGACCGACTGCTTAGAAATCTAAGAAGCTGGCAAGGTGTGAAAGTAGTTGGAGCAGACGCACGGGGAGCAAAGCAGAGTGTAAATAGGATGTAGGTCCTTAGGAACTATCTGATGGGGTTGTGGAGAACTGTCACTACAATTGGGCATATTAGCAAAACGTTGAAAAATGCATGCAAACGCAACTAGCGAATTAACTTTGAGCAGTTATAGTGGGTAGGCAAAGTATGGGATGCACAAGCAATCCACAGAATCAGTGCCTGATTCCTCCCATTTAATATTTCTTAAATAGTCATGCCTGGACACGTACCAGTTAGGTAAAGGTAAAGGTTTCCCTTGACGTAAAGTCCAGTCGTGTCCGACTCTAGGGGGCGCTGCTCATCTCCGTTTCAAAGCCTTGGAGCCGGCGTTGTCCATAGGACACTTCCGGGTCATGTGGCCAGCATGACTCACGGAACGCCGTTACCTTCCCGCCGAAGCGGTACCAATTAATCTACTCACATTTGCATGTTTTCGAACTGCTTGGTGTGCAGGAGCTGGGACGAGCAACGGGAGCTCACCCCGCCGCGCGGTTTCGAACCGCCGACCTTCCGATCGACAGCTCAGCGGTTTAACCCACAGCGCCACAGCGCCTAATTCAGTACCAGGTCTCAAGACTGGGATTTAGCTGAAGGCAAATTCTCAGGCCCCTTATTCATATTTCTATTCCAATCCAGAAATGACTCAGGTCATTGGAAGACTCTCTTTTATTTCATCTCCTTCACATTCTTATTCTAATTGAACAGAATGAATTAACACATGAAAGAAAAGAAGTAGAAATAGATACATTGTGTGTCTGTGAAGCTCAGAGAAAAGGGAAGAAAGATGCAATAGATGTGAATGAAGGCGATATGACCTTATGGAGTGGAGCTGCTGAATGCATGCAGGAAAGTAAAGTTGTGGATTTAATTATGAATGAAAGGGCTAAAATGTAAATCAGAAAATATGAATTGCAGTCATCCAGAGGTTTGTGGGTTTATATGAAAGTAGGAATCTTGCAAGTTTTTTGCAAGTTGTATTTCAGTGTTCAGTGTTCATAATGGAAGAATCAGAGCTATGTTTTGGGAAAAATGTGCAACATGAATGAGATCCAGGAGGGAAAAAAAAATGTTGGGCAACATAAATGGCTAGATGAGACAGTATAGAAAAATGATAGAGCCATTTGGATAAACATTAATAGATGAGAATGGTGACTGGTATTTGATTAGAAAAAAGGTCTGTTACAAATAAATCCTTTAAGTGTATGTCTAATCATATTTACACATGGCAAAGGAATGAATATACTGTAAATCTAAAAAGCTGAGTAATCTGATCATTTATTGAGAAAATTAATTGAGAAAATTAATAAAGGATACCAGAAAGATAAGTTCTGATTATGGAACAGACCATTTCTTATGGTGTCAAGAGATGACCTTTAAGAAAAGTGGACATGAAAAACAAGGCAGGGAGTGAAAGAAGCTAGAGTGTGAGTTGAATGACCACAGAAAGAGAAAGATGAATTTTGTGTGAAAAAGTATAGAACATAGATTAATTTCCCAAGATGAATGGAAATGGGATGTAAGAAACAGAGGCTGTTACATAATTATGTTACATGGTGGCACAAAAGTGGGTGGAGCTATAGTAATAGGAAGTATGAAAAGGATATGTGGTGAAATGATGAAATGAAAGAGACTGTGGATGAGGGGAAAAAAGCATATAAGAAAATGTCTGCTGGAGATAATGAGGATGAGAGAAAGACATTGCATATTCTACAGAGAAAAGTATTACAAAGTTGTAGCCAAAGAGATCAGGGAATAGTTAAGATTAAAACAGGCAGAAAAATGCAGAATAAATTTGATAGAATTAAAAAAAAATGCCTGGGCCACCTTAGTGTATGTGTATGTGGGGGCATGTGTGATCAGAAGGACAGAAGAGGTGACCATGAGCAAAATTGGAGAAGTGCAGGGGAGGAGTATGTTCAGGAAGAAGTTGAGGTCGAGTGTAGTTAAAGAACAAAAGGCAATGTACTGTATGAAGCAGTGTAAGGAGGAAGTGACAGCAAGGATGGAGAAATATAGGGAGGTAGAAGAAGCAGTGTTGGTGTAAATTAGTTTTAGCTATTTTTCCTCTTCTTATTCTTATCTCAGGCTGTTAACTTCTTTAGCTCACTAATTTTTTTAAAAATTCCTTTTCTGTCTTCTGCATAATGCTGCTTACCCAAAAAAGAATAGCATCTCTCTCTCTCTCTCTCTCTCTTTAAATTTAAATTTCACATTTAATTTAATTTAATTTAATTAATATTTTAAAGCAATTCATTGCTTTCTGAAGCTGAAGAATAGTCAGTATGATGAATATAAATACACACATGTTCACATAGAATATATTTAACTATGGCTCAGGATAGCATGTGGCTGAAATTTTGACCGTTATCTTGGATACAGGGAAAAAGTGGACTGGGGGAAAGTTTTCTCCGTCTCTGTATCATCATCAGGGTCATTCACTGAAAGTGAGAGGTGGGCAAGGGGGAAAAATGAAGGCAAACAAAAATGACTTCTTCAAAATGATGTGTTGTTAAATTATGAAATTTGCTACCAGAAGATATGGTGATGTGTTGGGACCATTAGTTTAATTGATTTTTAAGAGAACTAGACAAATGCATGGAAGATAAAGCTGCCAAGGTTTATTAGCCCCTGATGGCTATATGAAAGAACAAAATGGAAGAAAACTATTGCTTTCTAGACTTTGCAGACTTCCTGATGCAAATACATGGATATCACTTATTTACTTATTTATTTCAGTTTATTTGTTATACAACAATGACTCAATATGTCATCCAGAGGGAAAATATACTATACTATATATATATATACACACACACACACACACACTATATATTATTTATATATATATATATATATATATATATACACACACACACACACACACACACACACACACACATACACACACACACACACACATACACACACACACACTATATATAAAATATACTATATAATATAGTATCTGAATTAGTCCAGATATCTATCTATCTATCTATCTATCTATCTATCTATCTATCTATCTATCTATCTATCTATCTATCATCTATCATCTATCTATCATCTATCTATCTATCTATCTATCTATCTATCTATCTATCTATCATCTATATCTGGACTAATTCAGCAGGACTTTTAAGGTTCTAAATCTCCTAATTTACTTCCAACATCCATACAAAGACTGGCTAATTTTACATAATTTCTCTGTTTCTTGCTTCCATGGTTCATCATCTACATGGGGTTTGACATCTTATTGCTCCAAGATTAGATTCAGTGCTGGGCAGAAATGTTGAAGGAATGTCCTCTGCCCTTCTTACCCTTCTAAATGTTTAGAACTGGTTTGCGACACCTCAGGGAGGAGCGAATTTTATTATTCATGAAAGGCAGGCTTTTCCTATCTGTTGTTTCACAAAGTTGATAATAGCCCTAACTTTCAAGATAAGTCAAAAAAGGGAAAGGGGATGGGAGAGAAAAGAAGAGATGCTCTACTCTTGATTTCCTGATCATTAGTGAAGGTAAAGTCTCTCTATCAAGCCAAGCTTAATTTCTGGAGATATTATGGTCACAGTACATAGTTTTAAGAACATAAGCATATAAGCAGGAGAAGAACCCTGCTGCATTTTGTCATTGGCCCATCTTCTTCACCAGGGAAGTGGCTTCAGCCATTCCCCAAGAGCAGTCAAGGAAGCTTCACTGCAAGAAAGATCACAGCCTGGAGCAGTGACTGCTTCCTGCTTTTGGTGTTTACACTCCCTGGCTAATTCAGGGAGATGATGGTGAAGAGAGATTGCTTTACTCAAATCTCTCTTGAACATATTTGCTCATTAGATGGGTGCTACCCAGTGTTGTCACAAATTATTCCTCCTTCCATACGTTCCCACTAGACTCTGTTGTTACTACAAGCAATCTCTTTCCTCTTGCGTATTATATTTTTCTGTCGTCTGGATTCATCACGACTGCAGAGAGACATGATAGCTGTCTTCAAGTATCTAAAGAGCTGTCATGTAGAAAATGAAGAGGATTGCTCAGAGTTGTTTCAGAAGTCAGGGCAAGGAATAATGGGTTTATATTACAAGGAAGTAGATTTGGTTGGACATCAGGGGGAAAAAAATCCTAATAGCAGGGGTTGTTCAGAAATACAGTAACCTGTATTGGGAGGTATGGACTTTGCTGGAGGTGTTTAAACAGAGAGTGGATAGCCATCTGTTGGGGATGTTGCAATAATAGATTCCTAATGTGGGCAGGGAGATTCATTAGATCATCTTGGAAGTCCCTTCCAACCCTTCTGTTCTATGTTTCTATCATGTTTTATTTTCTCTTAGTTGTTCTCTATTTTCTGTCTTTGTTCTTTTAGTACTAGTCAGTCATTTAAATTATTGGCTTAATGTGGTGTCATGGATTTCACCCTTTTTGCTTGATTCACCGAGTACAACCTATCCTAACCTGGTGCCCTGCAGATGCATAGATTTCTACAAGCCATGTAGAAAACATCAGACTGGGGAAGTGATACTTGAACTTACAATTTTTATTTATTTTATTTATTTATTTTCTAGCCCACCTTTATTATTTTTATAAATACCTCAAGGTGGCTAACATACCTCATACTCCTTCTTCCTCCTATTTTCCCCACAACAACAACCCTGTGAGGTGGGTTGGGCTGAGAGAGGAATTGGCCCAAGGTCACCCAGCCAGCTTTCATGCCTAAGGCAGGACTAGAACTCTCCTACTACGCCTGATTGGCTCTTGGGCTGAGAGAGAGGGACTGGCCCAAGGTCACCCAGCTAGCTTTCATGCCTAAGGCGGGACTAGAACTCTCCTACTACACCTCATTGGCTCTAGGGCTGAGAGACAGGGACACCCAGCTGGCTTTCATGCCTAAGGCAGGACTAGAACTCAGAGTGTCCTGGTTTCTAGCCCATTGCCTTAACCACTAGACCAAACTGGCTAGTTGTTTAACAAATCCTCCCACGCTTTCCCCTAAGATGTCAGTTGAGGAGACTAATGCAAATGATTTCTCAAAGCTTCCTGGGGTACCTCATTACTAGTCTATTCCATTTTTCTTTTCTTTTCTGGGGATGAAAAAACAAACGCCTCCATTGGCACTATTTTCATCCCCCATAATATCCAAGTCTTAGGAACAATACTGCTACTATTTCAAGACAAGTCTTTAGGGTGGCCTTCTTTTTCTAAAGTATGAGTTGGCAATACATGGATCAGATGGGTCCCCAGCCCCATTTTTATGGTCCCTAAGCATTCGCAAAACACAGCATTGATATCTATTAGCAAGCCTGCCAATTTATCAATGTGACTCCCCTCACTTTTTTTAGTCCTCAAAAGGTGCAAAATTCAGCTGTTCAGCTGTTCAGTTTTGCACCTTAAAACCCAAGTCTCCAAAACGTGCACACAAAACCCTTTGATGTTATCAGTATACCAATCGAAGTGAATATCTGTAGCCCAGGGTTGAACTGTGGAGTCCTTGGTGCTCTCTGAGCCTTGTTGTTTTCTTGCAGACGTTTCATTGCCAGACTAGGCAACATCTTCAGTGCAAAGAGGGAGTGGGCCTTGCTCTCAGTTCTCAGTGCCCCCTCTTTGCACTGAAGATGTTGTCTAGTCTGGCAATGAAACGTCTGCAAGAAAACAACAAGGCTCAGAGAGCACCAAGGACTCCACAGGTATCAGTATATGCCTGATCATGTCATATATAGCCCTCAGAGGCCAAAATACATTGAAACTTAAATGTGGTTGATGATAGCTAAACAATTAATAAATCAAGTGCTTTTTTTTGTAGAGAAATGTGAAATGGGGGGACAAATATTCTACAGTGGTTTGAGTCATCTTCATCAGAAACTAGTGGCAGAATACGATATTGTAATCTGTCTTCCTTATGCGGGCATCTAGAATTCCAGCCACATAACCCTAGACATTTGAAGGGTGCTAGGCCGGGATATGTTCACTGGGAAGTCTGAGAGATGAATTTCTTATGAAGAAGCCCTTAGCATTTGAGATTCTACCCTTGGGTATTACCTTCATGTAGTATGGAACTCTGTGAAGGATGCAGAACTGCCAACAGCAATGTTCTTCAGGAGCTGTTTCAGTGAAAATATTTAAAAAGCAATAAATCTTGCATCTAATTTCTAGTGTCCCTATGAAAACTGTGGAGTCCCACTTGTCATCCTTGGGTTTCCTACTTAACAAAACCTCTATTAACAGGCAGTGACATACTTTTTTCTGTGCCCCAATGAGCATCAGAATTAAAAACACCCACAGGCCCATTTTGCTGGGATAGAATGGCAGAACATTATCAGAAAAGCTAGCTAAAAGGTCCCAAGCTAGCTAACAGCCACTACAGTAGGTCCCACCAGACACAGCAGCTGCTACAGAAGACTTTGGTGTTGAGAAAGAGCCAATCTGTTATTTTAGAATATTATTCTAACGTGACATCCATAACTAGGGCCCACTAAGTTTCTAGATTGCAGGGACAGCTGTGACTCTAATTCCGGCTTCTATGTGAGTATGGTCCCTGCAGTTTTCTTGGCAACATTTTTGGAAGTGGTTTGCTTTTGCCTTCTTCTGAGGACTGAGAGAGAGGACTGGCCCAAAGTCACCTGGCCTGCAGGGCCAGAACTCATGGTCTCCTGGTTTCTAGCTTAGTGCCTTTACCACTACAGTACATCAGACTGACTCTCAGCTTAGGCCTGATACAATTTTAATTCAGCAGAAGCCTGGATCATGAAATAGATCACGTTTATGCACTCTGGAGTAGCATGTATTGTTCTTCTTGTCCAGCTGGTATTTTCACAGACAGAAAGAAAAACAATTTCATGAACCCTTTGTCCTGCCAGAGAGTGTGGATGTCAGCAAGGCCATGTGTACATGCAAGGATGCAGTAAGCCAAAGAGGAATTATTAACCATATTTTAATGCTTGGCAGAGGTTACTGAGGCTTTTTTTGCAGACTCAGGCAAGTAAATATCAGCAGGCAGTTTCTCAAACTACCCTATTTGCTGAATTAGACCAGTGTGTTACAAATTGTGCGTTCATAATATATATATTCATTGCTGATCTCAGATGGAAACAGCAAGGCAATTCAAAATCTCACTTGCTGCATCTCAGATTAGGCTAAAATGTGCTTGGGTAGATTTTAGTTCAGTGTGCTGTAGGAAGCTGATTATACACTTAGAAAGTGTGAACCGTAAGCCCCAATGCGGTTTAGTTCTTTGGGTGTTGCATGTTCTATGAGCAAAACTGTTGTTTTGCTCGTCTCATTTGAGATTTAAGTTTGTTGTGTGGACCCAGACACTAAGAACCAATGTTAGCATCTTAATAGCTCCATGAACTGGCCAAGGGAGAGTGTGGTACAGTTTGTGAGGCCTCAGTATAGGATGACCTTAGTGAGCCCCATTCTTGGTTGAGTCTCCTTCAGTTAATTACTGCCTAATCAGTATCCTTCTTCTTCTAGACCAGACTTTCTCAACTTTTTGACCCTGGAGAAACCCTTGAAATAGTTTTCAGGCCTCAGGAAGACCCTGCACATTCAGGCTCAAAGATAGGCTGGAAGTTACAAAATTATGATCTTCGCTTCATGGGTAGGCCTGAACTACAGGCATTAACAGTGTTCTTAAACTCAGAATAAAGAATGAAACTTGCCTCTTTAATGTGAACTTGCCCAAATTTGAAATAATTTTTTAAACAAACCATTATCTCCCAGAGAACCCCTAGTGACCTCTCACGGAACCCTAGGTTTCCACGGAACCCTAGTTGAGAAACCCTGTTCTAGACCTGATCTGCCCATAAGTGGAGATCAGTTCAACTGCAGGTTGTTGCTCCTTCTTCTTGGTTTATTTCTAAGTGGGGCAGAAAAATGAACAAGTAGCAATTGCAAGACAGACTAGGGTCAGTTTTGCCATCTTCCCTCCAGGATATGGGCACCAGCAAAAACTGACAATCCTAATCTGAATGCTTCCCTTGTCCTGACTTATAGTGAAGTACCACGCCAAGACAGTGAGTTGGTCTCTAGTGTTTACTGAATGCTCTAGAAGATAGAAAATCCTGCCAAACTGAAAGACCATGGGAAACCCACACAGATAAACCCAAAACTCAAGGCGGGTCTGCTCTGAGTTTCTTTGAAGGACAGTTCAAAGCCTCTAAACTATGCATGTATTTTTGCCCCTGGATAGGAGCCCCCTCCTGCTCACCATCAGTACTCATTACATCCCTAAATAGTTGACTATAGTGGAAAACAAAGGTAACCTTGAAGAAAATATGTGGCAATTGTTACAGAAACGTCAGGTAAGCCTGCGAGAACAGGAAGGGATAAGGAAGAAACTCAAGGTTGGTCTCTCTTGAATCTCTTGGGTATAAAAGGGGGAGAACGGGAAACTCTATCCAGATTTCAAGACTCTGTTATTATAGTTTACATCAGCAGAACACAGTTCTAGTATTTCTTGTGGTGTCTGCTTCCTGACCTGGCCAACTTGAAGGGCTGACATTGGCAAAGGGAATTCTTGCATATTCCTTGATTCTTCAATTTGCTACTGTATGTCTCTGTCAACTGTATCTTTACTTCCAAGAAACCTCCCTGCAGAGTAAATGGTTTCTTTTAGGTGGTTTGCTTGGAAAAGGGGTGCGTTATCTTCAACCTGGAGCCACATAAAGCAATCTCTTCATTTAGGTTGATGGGGGGGAGGAAAGAAAGAAAGAAAGAAAGAAAGAAAGAAAGAAAGAAAGAAAGAAAATGGAGTGATGTCAACTTAATACAAACAGTTGTGCTAGGTAGTAAAATAATAGGCCAAGAACTTGGCTCTTCCCAGGGTGATCTTTGCTCTGGCTGTAATAAATTGTTTCGATCGGCAGCTGTGGCTCCTTTAGGCTCAAGAGACTTCTAAGTCAGTTTTGATTCTTTGATGTGGTTTGGAAGGATTCATTTTCAAAATGCCTCGTTACCTAAAAATGTTAATTTTACACAGCATTGCAGGGTGATGGGGGAGGATTATTTTCTGTTATATTGATTCAATGTGGAGCAAAGGGAAGGCTCTGTGTGTGCTGGCAAATGTGCTCCAAATTATCACTGGGATCATTGTCCTCATGTTCTAAAGGAGAATGCAGACAAAACACAACATTTTAAAAGCTTACTTGCATGTCATAAAATGCTCCTGTAGAATAGCCTTCTGGTAAATTCAGATTTTTAAGGGCATTTTTTTTTTGAAAAGCAACGTCTCATGTGATATCTAGGACAATGCATATCTGATAGTGGGAAGGATCCCATTACTTCTTTCCAAAATCCCATTGGGTTGAAAAGAATAATGGATTAAACACAGGATCAAATCAACTAGCATTGCAAGCTTTCAAGCTTCACAGAAGTTTTTCAAAGATACTTCAGTCCTACACCAGCTGTGGGCTGCAGGAGTGGAACTATCGGACCTTCATGGCCAGGATAATGGTGTTGATGAGTTTTACTTCTTGTTCTGCATATTGTCCGTCATAATATGATTCAGTGTTTTGTGTGCTGAAGAGGGGAAATGACAGTGGTTTATGCTTCACTGTACCAGGAACCCTTTTCTGGCTTTGGAATATATGGGAAAAAACTTTGTTGAATGACTTTGCCTTTACTGATTTTTTTTAAACCCACAAGAGCTGGGCTTAGTAAAAGAAATAGTAATCCAATTGATCCTAAAGGCTTCTCCTCTTAATATGGAAGAATATGCACTATGTATTTTCAGAGCCATTTTTATTACTTTGTGCACTTATTACATGATACCAGGTGCTAAAAAGAGGTTCCAAGGGAGCTTTAACTCAAACAAAGAACTTGCTGTAGTTCATTTACACACTTTTTGAATTGCTTAAGAGTATTTTTATAACATACACACATACACCCTCTGCTGCCTGTTAACACCTGGATTTCCTAATTATTTTAAATGCAGAACTTAATTGCCTGTTGAACGTTTTCTGCATTGTTAAGATGTTAATTGTTTTGAAAGTTTCAGAATAAAGAACTTAATGTATTTCATAATCTTCCAAAGATTGAACAAAAAGCCTACAGGATTCATAGGTTTGTGTCTTTTTTTTAAGGCCAACTGATATCATCCACAAAGTTATTTATTGTTTGCTGTTTCTAATTAGAATTCTCAAATTGTGTTAAGTTGATTAATTAGTCTTACTGCAAAGGAGATAATTAAATTAAAGCTCACTGAGCGAGTGAACAGGGATTGCTAACAGGAGTTTGCCACTGGAATTTGATGGAGTTTAATGGGAGTCCCTGAGAAATTTTTCATCTTAAGTAAACAGGATGAAGTTAGTTAACTACAGAAACTGAGAAGGGAACTAGAAGAAGTCAAATAAATCTTGGTGGGAAGATTCTACTGGTGGAAACTTAAGCAACAAAAATAAGTGGATAGAAACCAACAATTGTGGCCTAGACTAATTTCAGGCAAGTTTTTGTTCCTGCCTGAAAACAATGGGGTGCACATTTGTAGCAACTGTCAGCTTGCAGCAGTCCTGGGGGGTGGGGTGGGGGGAAGAGAGGATTAGAACAAGGGTGGCTGTGCTTCAGTTGATGAAGATTGATTAGACCAGAGAAAGGAAATTCTACAATAGGAACTGAGAAAGGAAGCAACACACTGCTTGTTCCTCTACTGATTTTAATCCAGATAATTCACTTGAATTTTTAGAAGGAAAGAAAGGATGAAGGAATAAGACTAGTGGAAGAAAGTAATGACCAGAAGCAAGACATGAAGAAGATATTCTGCAGCAATGGAACTCAGAAATATTATTTAAGACCTATAGAAGAAACAAGCCCTGAGCCTTCTAAAGGAGATGGGCTGCTGGATCTCTGAAGGGAAGAGATGCAACTAAAAATCTAGGAAGGAAGCTCAAGACTTAACAGAAGAGGAACGAAGACTACAGAGTCAATGACTAACTGTGCAAGATGGTATCATCAGAAGAGATTTTGTTTCTGAGGCTATAGTTTGAATTATCTGGAAGATGGAGGAGATAGGCCCAAGAGAGACTGCACCTCATACGGACAGGTGAAAATTCATTTGGCTGAAGCATGATAAGCTTGATCAGGGTTTTAAACTGAATCCTGTGGGGGTTGGAGATGAAAACACTGATGTAAAGATATCTCAGAGAAAAACTTGCACAAGGCAGAAGGATGTGGGAGTGTTGATGTAACAGTCCTTTTAAAGCACTTAGAGAAGAATCAGAAAGAACACTGGCTCATAAAGTTCATGGCTTTTCTTATCTGTACACCAGTGGTCAGAGAATGGGAAATAAACTAGATGAGCTTGAACTCTAAGTATAAAAGGGCAAATATGATTTAATGGATATAATAAAGACCTGATGGAATGACTCCCATGATTGGACTATAGTGATTGAAGTATACAATTTGTTCAAAGGAATAGAAGCAATAGAAAAGGAGTCGAGCTTTTAAAATATCCACACCCACTCAAAAATCCAAGTGAATTACCTTGGTGATACTGCAGACAGTATCTGGGTTAAAAGTAGTGGAGGAACATGCAGTATTGCTGTTGATGTCTGTTACTGCTCAGTGAACCAAAATATACAGTGTGTGGATGCTTTCCAAACAAAAATTGAAGATGTTTCACAGGAAACAAATTAGTAACAGTGAATAACTTTCCCTTCCAGGGAATTCCTAATTTTATTGCTGACAACTTTCTCATTTAGAGGGTGGATGAAGTTAGAAGTGGGTCATCTATCCTTTGCTTGATACTAATCAATATGGAAGATTTGTGGAGGAAGTGAATAAAGGGAAATAATCATGTAATGCTGGAGTTGTTGATTTTAAGGGGAACTAAAGTTGAGCATAGTTAAATATGGATTTTTTTTTAAAGTGAGCTTTAATAAACACTGATGGGTAGGATTCCATAGTTAGAGAAGCTAATAGGAAAAAGAACTCAAGGTCAGTGGGAGTTTCTAATACAGGAGCTACTAAAAGCACAATAGCAAATTATTTCATTAAAAAAAAAAGAGGGACAACAGAAGAAGCCAGAGTGGCTGCTGAAAAAGTTTAGTGAAGATCTGAAAAAGAATATATATAGAAGATGGAAAAAAGGACAAGTCAGCAAGGAAGACAGCCTGGAATTACAGAGAGGGCAATGAGAAAACTAAAGCTCAGAATGAAGCGAGGTCTTCCCCAACAATTGGCAATTCTAAAAAGCAGGATGAAATGATAGGATTGAAATTTGAAATTGATGGAAACTTATAGAATAGTTTTCTACTGCATGTCTATAAATCCACATAGATTGCATCCTGTGGTTTTGAAACTTGCTGATTGTCTGGCTGAAAATTTATGTATTATATTTGAAAAAATCCTGCAAATAAATGAAGTGTCAGATAATTAGACGAGAGGAAAAGCTGTCCCCTAGCTTCAAAAATGGGAAAAAGGGTATCCAGGCAAATATAGACCAGCCAGTCTGATATTGATATCTGGGAAGTTTCTAGTTCAGATAAAGAAATGGATCTGCAAACACTTGAAAATAATGCAGAAATGCTTAAAAGTCATAATAGACTTGTCATGAACAAGTTTTGTTAAACTAACCTCATCCTATTTCAAGCAGGTTGCTCCCTTAATAGATTGTTGGGTCATTGTAGATGTAATACATCTTGATTTCAGAAAAGTATTTGACAGTACCCCATGGCATTCTGATTAGTAAGCTAGTTAAGTGTGGGCTGGATGGCATTACAATTAAGTGCCTGATAACTACTTGAAAATTGTACTCAGCAGTTTATCAACAGTTCATCATACTGGGAGGAGATATCAAATGAGGTGCCAAAAGTTCAGTCTTCGGTCCTGTACTCATCAACATTTTTATTAATGAAGATGAATGAAATCTTCATTAATTTTGCAAAATTGGGTAGAATAGCTAATACTCTAGAAGAGAGAAATTCAAAATAATCTTGACAGGTTAGAGAAATGATATCAGAAGGAAATTTAACTAAGACAATGCAAAGTTCTTCACTTGGGAAACAAAAATCAAATTAATAGGTATAGGATGGGGATACCTGATTTTGTAATACCACTTTTGAAAAAAAATCTTGGAATATTAGTTGATTACAAACCAGTTATGAAAGAGCAACAAGTTGTAAAAAGGGCAAATGCAATTTTAGGTTGCATCAACAGAAATATAGTTCCCAAATCATGGGAAGCAATCGTTCAAGCTTTTCCTGCATAGGTCCAATCCAACTTGAGTTCTATGTCCAGTTATAAACACCACATTTTGAGAAGGCTTCAGATAAATTGTAGTATGTCCACTGAAGAACAGTGAGGATAATCTGGTATCTAGAAACTATTTTTGGAGTTCCCAAAACTTAAAGCAGCTTAAGTTCCTAGAGGTTAATCTTTGGCTTCTTATATGGAGGATTTTGTTATCTGGCATTATCAAGTAAGCTTTAACTTTTTGCTTAATTGCAGAATGATATATTCACTTGAAAGAGATGATAGCTCAACATCTCTTTCAAAATACAAAGGGAAGAACTCTGCATCCTGAATAAAATTAAAGAATTGTTGGACCCAAAATCATCTTGCTTCTTGCAGACCTTCAATCATGACCTCTAGATCTTTTGAAGAGGGTCTTCTGGACAGGGCACAATACTTCTAATCAATACATTTTGTGGCATCTTCCCTGGCATTGCCAGATGGTATATCTTCAGCCAGACCAAGTACAATAATCTTTTATTCATAATACAACTCAACTGTTTTATCTTTATCACCCATTCAAATGGTTTTTTGTTACATTGTCCCTGAATCTTATGATAGCCAGTTAAACTGTGACAAGGAGCTTTCACTCATAGTCAACATCTCTTCACCTTCCTTAGGAAAGGGCCACAGACCAGAAGAAGACTTCATACTTCACATGCAGAAGATCCCAAGTTCAATCCTTGGCCTCTCCAGTGAAGAGGGAAAAAAAAACCAGCCAGATATTCAGAAAGGCTTGAAGTCTTGGAGAGCTGTTTCAGGTCACATAATAAACTATTATGAATCTTTCCAGCTTCAAGGGGTTCTCAGAGACCTATTCTTCAGTCACACAAGGGAGGACCTCCTCCTGCATTGCTGTCAAGAATCAGAATACATCTTTTGGGGGCCTTATGTTTGACTCTTGTGCTCTCCGTCTTTAGAAAAGCAGCCAGGCTTTTATAACTTATATTCATATATTTTAACACAATTGTTTTAAATCTGATATCATTTTATCATCCTTGAGTATTCTCTGTATTTGTATGTGTGTGAATGTATAACATTGCTAAGTACCTTGCTCACTTTATGAATAACAGAAAAGGAGATTTCTCTGGATTCAGCATCCATGAAATAAGAGGTTTCTCTTTCTGTGCTCATAACTGAAATTGTCAGAACATGGTCTTTGATAAATGCTTGTGCTCCAAGATGATTGACTGATCATTGATTTCTGATGCCATCTTCCCTTCCATGGCCTAAATATGGCTTGAGATCTTCAATCCACAAGAATTTGATGGGAACAACATTTTTGGGTTTCTAGACTTTGCATGAAACTTTTTATGTAGAAATTTAAATATATATTTTTATTGGAGGCTGAAATAATCTGTGTGTGAGTATTCCTGAGAAGGAGAATCTAATCTGAACAAATATGAGCAAAGCAGGTGTATATAATTATAACAGAAAGCAAAGCTGATATATAATTATAACAGAAAGCAAAGTTGATATATAATTATTACAGAAAGCAAAGTTGAAAGAACAGAAAGGAGATTTGATACCATTTTATTGTCCTTGAGTATTCTGTGTTTCTATATGTGTGTGAACGCATAACATTGTTAGTTACCTTGCTAACAATATAGCTGAAATACTGGAAATATATTATGGGGTAAGCACAGCCCTAAGGGACGTGGTGGCTCTGCGGGTTAAACCGCTGAGCTGCTGAGCTTGTCGATTGGAAGGTCGGCGGTCCGAATCTGCGTGACGGGGTGAGCTCCCGTTGCTAGGCCCAGCTCCTGCCAACCTAGCAGTTCGAAAACATGCACATGTGAGTAGATTAATAGGTACCGCTTTGGCGAGCAGGTAATAGCGTTCCATTTAGTCATGCCAGCCACAGGACCACGGAAGTGTCTACGGACAAACACCAGCTCTTCGGCTTTGAAACGGAGATGAGCACCGCCCCCTAGAGTTGGAGACGACTGGACTTAATGTCAAGGAAAACCTTTACCTTTACCTTTAAGCACAGCCCAGTACCCAACTAGCTACATCCTACCAGGAGAAGAGACTGAGAGTATATGATCTCTGCATGTATAGAAGAAAGGCAGAAGGAAGTGACATCAGCTTAGTAATCTCTTAAACAAAGAGCAGGCGGAATGATAGATAAAGAGGGAACATAGAGTAAATCCTCAATGCTCTATCTAGACTCTATCTGTGGTCAGGAGGTCCGGAGGTGCTGAAGAGTTGGTGCTATTGGATTTGGACCTCCAGAGTTGTTGAACTTTTGCACAAAACCCATAGAGTTCTAAAATACTTTTCCCCCAAAAAACTTATTAGTTACATGTTTTGTGCTAAAATAAGCATTTTTACATACTTTGATAGAGGATTTTTTTGTTTGTCTTTGCTTTTTGAGCCAGGTATTACATCACACCAGTTTGAAAAGTATATAATTTGAGAGCTAACTGTACCCTGATCTGCTTGGTAACCTGGAAAGTAGCTCAGGCTGGATGGCTTCAAAACAAGGGCTGAATGAAATCTTCCAGCATCCCCTTTCAAGAGCTGGAAATGTATTTTTCCACATCAAAAGACCTTATGAGGTATGATTTTTTTTAAAAAAGTGTCTTTTAGCAGCCCGGGCTTCATGGTTATGAAGTACATACCATGTACTTAGCTCAGTTCAGCTTAGCTGAAGCTTGGCATACAAAATTCAAGAACGAATATTAATCTACCTTTGAATGTTGTATGTCATACTTCAGTTAGTTCTGAATATATGCCCTGTACCTTTGAAATCCTTTTTGATAGATAAGAACTTAAGGGAAGAATATATCTCTCTCTCGCTCTCTCTCTGATTTTTTTTCTATCTTAGGATTGTCACCTTATCAAATAAATCTTTGTTGATTAATTGGACAAGTTTGGGTCGAACAATATATTTTAGCATATGGGACTAGATCTGCTTCCCTTGTTCTTCAGTGCATCTCTGGAGCCCTTATATTAGGAGATGAATCTTTCCTTCTCTAACCTATGGTAGAAAAGGGACTTGCAAATGATCCTCAAATATCCATTTCAGTCTACTTCAGATTTCATTCCTGCACATTTTGTAATTGTTGTTTAAAAAATTAATCTGAAGTCTTATTTCCCAGATGGAATGGAGGCAGATCAGGATTGCACTTATTTTTGAAAAATATACATGATGGTTGAGGGATCTCTTTGCTTTGTTTCATAGCCAGTCTAGGAAGCTCTAGAGAAAGTCTTTCTGCAGAGCAACTGGCTTTGCGGTACATGAAGTAAACTTTGCAGAGATCAAAAATATTTGGAAGAGATATCGTGAGCCTCTAAAAAGTAAGCACAACTTACTGTGTGTATGTGTAAATTTCTGAGGGAAGGCTTAACACATTTACAGCTAGTGTTTGTCCCACCATGGATTCTTCTTGGAGCCAAAGTTCAAGATTTGTCTCCAGAAGAATTCATGGCAAAATCTTTTATATCCCTAGAAGGAAATACCTCATTTCAGATGGTATTGCTCATTTGCAGTTTTACATCTTCTGTTTTAAATTTAAGCAATGAAATATTTCAACCTGATTGATTTTTTTCCCCTTACAAGTAAAGCAATAGGCATTTCTGTTCCCCTACCAACCCAATTTTGGATGCTATTAGAAAGCACTATTGAGAATCAGACAAAACTGTTTCAAGGGACAGATCTGTCTTGTGTGTTGCTCAAATTGGCTATCTTTGCTCTATGCATTTGAAACAAGTTTAATTTGTCTCAGCTGCATTGAACTCAACAGATTTACTCACACTTTTAACAAAATTCAGCTGGAGACCTGATTAGATTTGTATCCAGATTTCTTGCTGAGTGACCAAATTACAGAAAAACCAACAAAGTAAAACAGTAAGGGTATAACAGAAACATCTCTGGAACCTATGGCTGGCATTGAACCACAGTTATACAACACACTAGAAAGTTTTACAACCTCATCTGATATCCTTGTGCTTCCCCTTGGAGTTGAATGGAAAGCTCACCGTTCATTAAAAAGATAAAAATAATGAGTTTACCATGCACCACAATATTTATGTCATTCACATCACAGTATGTGATTTTAACTGCCAAATGTATTACAACTAGTGTGTGCAATTGAGAAGACTTGCTTTTGGCTGGAAGCTGCCAAGAAAATTTTGGAATTCTAAAGAGGGTTCGTTCCCAAGGAACACTCTTCATTTGTAACTTCATTACTTCCACCCTGATCCCATTTACTTAAAACTTGAAAGAACTCTTATATACAAAAGTGCCTTGCTCCTGGGGGCTGTTATTTTCTGCACTTGTGGAGGTAACTTTCTTGTGGATCCTCCACCACATTCAGCAAATGAATGTGAACATAGACAATGCCCCCCCCAAGATTTCTTAAAAATGCTTCTACTCATAGCAACACTATCAGTTCTCATGTTCCAGTCCCTTGTTTCTTGAAATTTGTCCAGAGAGTAAGCATGGACAAATTTGTTAATGTTTATGGAGAAATGTGAAGTTTGGTAAATTCTCACTCATTTGCATTGGCCAAGTTCTAGCAGTACAGCTACTTCCAACATAGTGTCATTGTGTCAACACTGTGTCATGCATTTAAGCTTAATCCCCTGCTGTATGCAGCAATTCAATTTAACCCATTCATGACAAATGGCAGTCCAATCTCCAAATATATCCAGCAAAGGGAAGCTAATCACAAGTCTAAACTGTCCCCCACCCCTCACCCCCCCAAGAAAAAGATGAAACCCATAAGTCACCACCAGAAACTATGAGTTCAAACTTTTCGTGGTGCATGAAAAGGACTCATAGACAGCCTCTCAAAGGGAAAGAGATTTTAGTGATACTCTCCTTTTGAAGTATGGTGATTATGAACTTGGTGACAAGGTGGCTAAAGGAATGTCTTGGGATGTCCTTTCTTTTATTGCATTCATGTCTTCCACAGTCTCCCTGGCTTACCACACTTCAAACAAATTCCAGGAGAAGATGTCACAAAGGCATTCCTTTGATGAAGTGTTTCAGTATTTGTGCTCCTTTCCTTGTTAAAGGGAAACTCCTGTCCTTGAGAAATGGCCAAACATTTCTCCTTCCCATTGGGAGGTTTGGAGAAATCATCCATCCATTTTTTCTTTCTAGAGATTTAGGAAGGGTTTCAGAAGGTCATTGGTTGTGTTCAATGAAGCCTGCATCTCCATTCAAGAGTCAATCTCAGCACCCCATTTTGTGCCCCTCAGTATAAGGGTGGAGCCTTCCCATTAACTGATGAAACATCTGTTCCTAACCATCATGATACCAAAATGAGAAAAGCTGTTGCTGCGACATACCAGCTCTCTCCTTTTGTACTTGTTTTGTGACATGTCACATGGGGCAGAATTTGCACCATGATATCATAATGCATTTCTTCACATCCCCGTTGCCTCCCTGAAAATGCCTATGTTGATGATATAGAGAATAACCCTTTCATACCATTTTCAGTCTCTTAGTTACACTGATTTCAGAAAGGGCTAAGGGCCCTTGATAACCAGAATTAGTGGCAAGCAGGCATCTAAGGGATCAAATAATCTTGCCAGACTCCTTCAGATCTCAGTTGATCACAGATAGGTGCTGGAACAATAATTCTGTTTCTGAGAGTTAACCTAGCAGTGAAGCAGGGCTGCGCATGATAGTTGGTTAGTTAAACTTTATTATAGTCATTGATCAGAGGCTGCACATGATTTGGATTCAGTCTTCAAAAAGTGCTTCTGAGAGATGGGAGCACAAACTTTGCATTTGTCTGCAAAAACTTGAAGGGTCTGGGCCTTTTTTCCAGGATTGTGTGACAGCTGCAATGAGCTGCAATGAAATAAGGAAAAGGTACAGTTGTTTTACATTGTTACAGATAAGTGAGACATTTGTGCTCTTGACCATTTTTTGGAGATTAAATGAGAAGCACTGCACAGCCCTACTCTCTAGTGTCTTGGTAGTATGATCTTGGGCCTGTTTGTGTCCTACTTGGGTGGGTTTACACAACTGGGTCACTAATGAATCAAGTGGCTACATTTGCCCAACTTATTAGGCTCAATTAATTTTAATATTCAGGGTGTCTGTATTGGGTTGCTATTATGTGACTCAGGCCATTCCCTTAACTTACCATTCAATATATCCGGGATAAGTACACCTACACTTAATTTGGTTACTGAATGGACTAATTCAGTAACCAAATTAAGTGTAGGTGTAGTTAAGTGTAATTACAGCCTTTCTGAAGTTGATGTTCCAGGAGTCAGGTCAGTTCCAGAGACCCAGGAATATAAGTTCAGTACTAGGCACCTAGTAGATTAATAGGTACCACTTTGGCGGGCAGGTAACGGCGTTCCGTGTAGTCATGCCGGCCACATGACCACAGAAGTGTCTACGGACAAACGCCGGCTCTTCGGCTTTGAAACAGAGATGAGCACTGCCCCCTAGAGTCGGACACGACTGGACTTAATGTCAAGGGAAACCTTTACCTTTACTAGGCACCTAATGATAATGGACTTTTTCCAGTGGAATTTTCAGTGTACTTCCTGATGTCAGTACTGAAAACCAGACTGAGCCTGATGAAGACCCGATGAAGAAAAAAACCAATAGGGTTATTAAGGGAACCAGTTCTCTCTGTCCCTTAGCTTTGTACATACGTGAGTGCTATTTTTACTATGTGCCAGGTCTTCATTAATGGATCACACTGTGTCTCTCTTGTTCTTTTCTGAATCAGTATGGTGCAGGTGGCTTTTAAAAGCAATAGCTATGACTCAATTGATTTTAATTGCTCAGAATAACTAGCAGCTCTGAACTTGATTCCTGTGAGAAGCAGTTGCTCTGATCACAGAGAGTTGAGTGTGGCATCTTGCTGAGTGTGTTTACCTCCCCTTTTTGAGTTTGAAAACCTGTTTCAGCTGCTCGGGACACCTGCCCTTCCCTTAAATCCGATTTGCACACAATGATCATGATTCAGGTAAAGTTGAGTGAATGGCTTCCTTCTCAGCGTGCAGTTGTTAGTAATCATATTACTACATTTTGCAAAAATTGCATTTAAGTTGTGCCTCTGCTCTGGGAAATTTAGAGCTAATTTCTGTACTAAACGCTCTGTCGCTCAGTCTCACTCACCGGAGCAGAGATAATAAAGTGATACAGAGTTGGTATTATTAGCAAGGTTTTCTGTACCTCATCCTGATTTCCAGTGGATGTTTTCTTAATAGTCTTGATTATAGTCAATCACACATACCCCTGATATTTCACAACTGACAAAAGGATTCCTTGCATGCACTTCGTTCCATCTGGATTCTCCCAAAATATGCAGTGCAAAGCTATTCAAAATGAGCCTCATCCATTGCAATATGTGACATGTAAGGTTGTCACTTAATTGGTTCTTGGTGCTCATGAATGTATATATTTCTCTCCATTTGTGCTTGAGTCAAGGAGCATTGTTTCCCCCCTGAAGGCTGCAACTCACCTTGATAATGTGAGGCTTTAACATTATGTTAATGTTAAAAGGCAGAAATAGGGATAATATATGCAATATAATATATGTTGATTGATTGATTGATTGATTGACTTTGAATTTATAACCCATCTTTCTGTTTATTCCAACTCTTTTTAAAATTTATATTTATTAAGAATTTTCATATAATCAAAGACAAATAAAAAGAAATTATTATTCCAACTCTCAAGGTGGTTTACAGAAATTTTTAAAAAATCCCAGTAATAAACAACTCAACAAAATTCAATCATTTAAAAGCTAAGAGTAACAATCAAAAGCTTGTTGAAAGAGATGTCTTGTTACCATCTTCCTAAATAGAGAGGGAGCCAAATGTCCCTCCATAGAGAAGAAATTCCACAGCCTGGGAGCCATAAGCAGAAGGCCCTTACCCATGTTCCTGTGCTTGAGCTTCTAGCAGTATCTTCATAAGGGTTCCTTCTGCTGATCTAAGTAGCTGGGCAGATTCATAGTGGGAGAGATGGTCTGGCAGATAATCGCTTCTTAAGGCATTTAGGACTTTAAAGCTAATACCAGCACCTTAAATTCTGCCCTGGAGGCAACACAGATCTTTCAATATAGGCATCATGAGATTTATTTATTCATTTAATTTATTCATTTAATTAATTTGTATCTCACAACAGTGACTCTGGTGGCCTACAAAGATGAAAAAAATTAAAAACAATAACCCATGATCCCTGAGAAAAATGATAAGTTCCAGGCCTAGAACCCGATCCACAATAGAACTTGTCTAAACTGGCCCAAATACCTGGGAAAACAGCCAGGTCTTCAGAGCCTTACCAAAGGCTGATAGAGCTATCTGGATCTCTGGGGGATGCTGTTCCACAAGGCAGGTGCTGTATAGAGAAGTCACAACTCCTGAGTCCAACAAGATGACATTGTTTAATACAGGGGACCTAGAACATGCCCTTTCTGCTAGATCTGGTGGGTCAAGCTGAAACCGTGGGAAAAAGGCAGCCTAGCCATATGCCATGCAGGGCTCTATACTGTAGGAGACAACTAGCACCTTGAATTGTACCTGGAAGACTACTGGGAGCAGCTTGCAGAGAGTGGTATTATACAGGCATAGTAAGAAAAACAGCTTGCACCACTGTGTTCTAGATCAGCTGAATGCAGAGACAAATGCTCATCAAGGACAGTCCCATGTAGAGCATGTTATGGTAATCCAAATGGGAGATGGCTTAGGCATGGGTCAACATGAGCAAGACCTCCCAGTCTAGAAATAGGTACAATTGGTGCACACGTTGAACCTCTGCAAAAACCCCCACCTCCAGCCACAACAGGAGTTATGAACCCTGAAGGACCCCCAAGTTGTGCACTGATTCTGATTGTGGAGGTGCACCCCCAGGAAGAGTTAGGGATGGAAAATCTCTGGAACCAGTCTTGCCAGATCCTGTCAGGCCTAGCCCAAGAACGACATAGAATCAATCCAGCCAAGTTCAGTTCTTAATTTGCTTATACTGTATAGATGGAATCTTGACAGACTAAACCTATACTACTCTAACCTAAAGGGAAATAACACAGGAGTTCTAGGGTATGGCTACTCTGAATCTCTTTCTCTTCTCATGGTCCTGTTCTGGGCTGTCTTGTCTTTTGTCTTGCCCCCCTCCTTGGAATGTGCTCCCTCCTTCCTGAGAACCCACTGCATTACTGTAGTCCATTACGTCATAGGATTTCAAGTGGCCTTGAAAATGGACTCCATTCTACATTCAGTCTCTTCCTTCATGGGAGACCCTCCAATCTTCTACCGAGGTTACCCAATTTTTAATTATTAAATGTTTAACTACTTATTTTATCTTAGCAACTTTTACCCTCCATAGTGGCAATCAGAAATAAACCACTCACCCCCTCTTACAGCAATCACAACTGAACAGAACTTGGTGACCCTTCTCGACATTTCTGCTGACAAAACAGCTAGCAGGAAGATTACATTGTTCTTCTCCAATTTGCCCAGATGATTAGCTAACAAAGAGGTTATTAGGTCAAGGCTCCAAGCTGGATGAAATAGACACCACAATAAAACATCAGAAACAGATTCAGTCACCTCTCTGGTAAATCAAGATGCTGATTGAGTTCTGCTAGATGTAAGAGGGGACTTGGTAATGATGGAGTTAACTGTCTGGGCCATCTTTATATTCCACGGATCAGCCAGGGCTTCAACATTATTGCTGACAGACAAGGCAGGAAATTTCCTACATACATTCGGAAACCATCCTGATCTATCAGACATCTGGCTTGGACCATTTAACCACCATGGACCATTTAACCATTCAGTCTACCCCTGAGGAGATTTATAGCAACTGCCACTCTCAGAATGACCAGAAAGTGATTTGTCTGTGACAATTGAGTTACAAAATTTCCTCTGTTTTCAGATCATGGCGCCAGCTGAACAGAATTACCAAATCCAGTGTGTGCTCTTCTGCTGTGTGGGTCATACCAGATGGAACAGGTTGAAATCTTGAGCTGCTTATGATTGGATGGTACACTAATGATAACTCTACACTGTCTTGTGTACCCATACCCAGTAAGAAACACTCAGAATCGGCAGACAGTTAGAGGGAACTTCTGGTCCCTGAAGTGAAATTCCTAGACCACACATCTACATGACCTTCCCACCCTCTAGCCTGGTCTTTTGCATCAAAGAATGACTTGGATTAGCAGAGATCATCTTTCCTCTTTCAGTGAATTCAGCATTTTTACTCCAGAATTACATCTTGGCTAATACATGCTTTTCCAGCACCTGACCTGGCATCAAAAAGAAAGGCCTTTGGAGAATCTACCTTCCTTTTCCCCTAGACATCTTTGGTTAAATTGCAGCATGAAAGGAAAGGAAACTTGCCACTGATTGATTCTCTTTTCCCTGCAACAGCTAGTTTTAGTTTCCTGTTGTTCTTCTTTCATCTGGTCTAGCAGTGGAAGAAGCTGAATAAGAAAAGGCCTCAGTTTTAATCCCTAACATCTCACGAAACCCTGAATATAGCAGTCACCGAATTCCTAACTACAACAACCATGCTGGATAGGAATTCTGGGAATTGTAGCCCCAGAATTTCTGAAAGGGGTTGAGGCTACTGTGGAGAGAGTAACCAAGATGATCTCAGTTGAGAAGAAAGAATCAGTTTACCAAAACAGAGTAGTTTTAATGATGTTACTTTGAATTTTATTGAATGTTAACATAAATAACATTCTAAACCTATGCATTTTGTTTTATTGGTGATGATGATAATAGGACCGTTCTCTCTCTCTCTTCTTATTAACATTCTGTCTTATTAACACACTTTGAATCCTACTTTGAATTTCAGTTTTAGTATAACATTAGGCTGTGTTTAGTCTATCCACTTCAAAAACATGTCTATCTACGTAGTAAAATATGAAGTATCTTAAATGTGAAAAATATCTGGAAAATGAAACTGCAGGTGAACTCTTAAGGCCAGCAAGGATCACATAAAGTATCCTTAATCTTGTGAGGTCCTGATCATTCTGAAATGATGCATCAACCTTCCCAGCCAACAGTGGTTTTCTGGTGTGGGAGCAATGGTGTCGGGCTGAACTCTACTGAAGCTCTACAGATAGAGTTCGCATTGTGGCTTGATATGACGAGTTGGAAAGTTTTTCCAGATCGAAAGCAACTCCTGGAGAAAGGAGCTGTGAGTGTGAAAGTGAAAGTGCTCTCCGGACAGCTGACAAGCAAGAAAAATGGCAGACGTCGCTTCTTCGTGAAGCAGAGATTCAGCTGGGAAGCACTTTCTTTTTGGTAAGCAGAATCTGCGATTGAACGTCTTGTTAAAAGACAATACCCTCGACCACCCCACTTCCTTGGCTATTTTACAACTAAACAGAAGAAAGAAGAAGAGACTAAATGTAGCTGTAGAGACTCAGGAAAGCCTGGTGAGTCGCTTTATTTCAAAACGGGCTGATGAATTGTGGAGAGATTAAAAGGAGAAAATAAGGACTACAGGAACAGAGTGCAAGTTAATTATTAATATATAGTAGCCATTTTGTTGCGACTATATTACTTCTCACCATATAGTGGACTTGGTGGACAAAAGCTGTATAGTAAGTTTCTCCTTATAACGTGGTGGACATAACCTTTAAAATACTGTGTATATTAAATGAACACTTTAACAATGAATACCAGGAGGCAAAACAGAAGAGAATCAGGAGCAGGAGAAAATGATGGACTTCGAGCAATGTTTGAAGAGTTTTCTGGAAAGACTTCATAAATAATCTTGCAAAATGTAAATATAATGTTGAAAAAACGTTTAGATGATTTTGAGAAACAATTGAAACAAAATTTAGACAAAATAAATGAGAAAATAGATGGGGAAATAAAAATGGTGATTGAAAGAGTAGAAGAATTGGAAGTAGAGAAAGAAAATGAATTAGACAGAATAGCTCTTTTAGAACTAAGAGATAAGGATTTCAGTCTGAGGTTAAGGGGTATACCAGAAGGAAAGGAGGATGAGATAGAGGAAATAATAGTCCGAACACTAGCAAACTTACTAAATTGGGAAGAAGATAAGATGGAAGAGGAGACTGAGAAGATGTTTCGTATAAATTCAAAATATGCACAGACACATAATAAACCTAGAGACATATTGATTGAATTTTCAAGGAGAAAAACTAAAGAGATGATATTACATGCACACTTTGACAATAGAATTAGAATTAAAGGAAAAGATATTATTATGCTCAAAGAAATACCGATAAGAATTTTGAGAAAAAGAAAGGAATATGTAGGTTTAACAGAAATGTTGAAAAGGAACAACATACCATTTCGCTAGGAGAAATTAGAGGGGGTAAGCTTTACCTTTCAGGAAAGGAGGTTTAAGCTGAATTCAATGCACAAGGTTAAATAATTTCTAGAAAGGTACAAAAAGGATTTAGACCGTATTAAGACAAATATCAAAGAAACTAGCAGAGAAGAGTCAGCCACAACTTCTAAAGAATATGAAGAATTACTGGCATGATGGGTATTAGTTATATTACTTAGAATATCAATGGGGCAAATAGTCCCCCAAAAAGGAAAACGATCTTTCACCATCTTAAAAATTTGAATAATGATGTTATTTGCCTTCAGGAAACACACATTAAAAAAAAGGATGTAAAGTACTTACTTAATAGAAAATTGGGTAATGAATTTGTAACAGCAAACGATAAGAAAATAAATGGTATAGTAGTATATGTCAAATCTTATTTAAAACCACATTTGCTATTTTCTGATGATCAAGGGAGACTTTTAAGAATTGAAATTGAAGTTCAAGATATGAAAATAATTGTAGTGGGAGTATATGTACCCCATAAAGACATGAAGGTTTTTAATGAGAATTTAATGGAAGAATTATTAAAATATTCTTATACCAGCTGGATATTAATGGGTGACTGGAATGGGGTTACGATACCGGCATTAGACAGAAAATCAGACAAACAAATTAAAGATAAACAGGGAAAATTACCATTTTTTTTTTGAATTAATGGAAAATTTAGCTTTGATAGATGCATGGAGACATAAAAAAGGTTTAATGAAAGACTATACTTTTTTTTCTGATAGATTTAAATCCTTTTCTAGAATTGATATGGTATGGGTATCTAAAAACTTAGCAAATAAAATAATAAAAGCTGAAATTTTACCAAAAACATTTTCAGCCCATAACCCAGTGAAAGTTATATTCACGAGGATTTGTAAAGGTACAAAATGGAGATTGAATGAGAGTATTTTAAAAAAAAGAGGGAGTAATAGAGGAGTGTAAAAAAAAATTAAAAGAATTTTTTGATATAAATTTGAACACTGAAGTGGATATTAGAACTGTCTGGGATGCTAGTAAGGCTGTAAACAGGGGACCTTGTATATCCTTGAACCATAAAATAAAGGAACAATATCGACAAAATGTTCAATTAATAATGAATCAGATTAAAATAAAGGACAGAGAATTACAAGAAAATTCATCAGATGAAAACTTAATATATCAAATCAAGCTGTTACAACAACAGCTTGAGCTTATGACAATAAAGGATATGGAAACAAAATTATGCTATGCAAAACAAAGAAATTTTGAGTTTGCTAATAAACCAAGTAGATGGCTGGCTTACAAATTAAGAAAAGAGAGAAAAAAATGATTACTAGAATAAGACACAGTGGGGAAGATGTGGTAGATAACAAAGGAATTAAAAAAGCATTTTTCACTTTCTTCTCAAAGCTATATCAAAAGCAGGAAATTTCAGAAGAAAAAAATTGATAAGTATCTTAATAACCAAAATCTTCCCAAATTAACACAAAGTCAACAACTTGGTATTAACGGCCCAATTACTAACCAAGCAATTATAGATGTGGCAAGAAAACTTAAAATAGGAAAAACACTGGGTCCTGATGGTATATCTACGGGCTGTTATAAATTATTTTTAGAACAAATTTTAATGCCACTTAAAGACTTAATGAATTCGATTCTGATGGGGTCCAAGATACCCGAGTCATGGTCTGAAGCAAATAACACTCTTATCCCAAAAGGAGAACAAGATCCCACTTTAACTAAAAATTATAGGCCGATTTCGCTGCTTAATAATGATTATAAAATTTTTATGGCAATATTAGCTGAAAGATTAAAAATAGTCCTCCAAGAAATTATAAATAAAGATCAAAATGGCTTTCTACCAAAAAGACAAATAAAAGACAACACAAGAACAGTGATAGATATTTTGGAATATGCACATCATCATAATGAAAGCCAAATAGATTTAATATTTCTGGATGCTGAAAAGGCCTTTGATAATTTAAATTGGAGATTTATGCTCAAGTTATTGGAGAAAATGAAGTTTCGAAAAGACTTTACAACAGGGATCAAAGCAATTTATTCATCACAAAAAGCTAGAATAATAGTAAATGGAGAAGTAACAGAAAAGAGAACAAGACAGGGATGTCCATTGTCACCTTTATTATTCATTCTTGTCTTAGAAGTTCTTATTAGAGAGATAAGATTTGATAAACGAATAGAAGGGATAAAAACTAAAAAACAAGTATTTAAACTGAAAGCATTTGCAGATGACTTGGTGTTTACTTTACAAAACCCATTAGATTCGATAACTATTTATTGAAAAAAAAACAGAATTTGGAGAGGTAGCAGAATTTAAAATTAATAACCAAAAAACTAAAACATTGAGTAAAAATATGACCCAAAAACAACAAGAAATTTTAAAAGAAAAAACTAGCTTTACAATAGAAACGAAAATTAGATACTTGGGTATAATACTTTCAGCTAATAATAATGCATTATTCCACAACAACTATGAGAAATTGTGTTCTGAGATTAAATTAGATTTAGAGAGGTGGAGTAGGTTACAATTATCTCTTTTAGGAAGAATATCTGCAATTAAAATGAATATATTACCAAAGATGTTATTTTTGTTCCAAACAATTCCAATTTTGATAAATGAAAAAACTTTTAAGTTATGGCAAAAAGACATTTCGAAATTTATATGGCAGGGAAAAAACCCCAAGAATTAAATTTAAACTATTGCAAGATGCCAAAGAGAAAGGAGGCCTGGGATTACCTGATCTTAAGTTATATCTGGAAGCTTGTTGTTTTCTATGGATCAAAGACTGGTTAATATTGGAAGATCAAAAACTTTTACAGTTAGAAGGACACAAAATTAAATTTGGTTGGCATGCTTATATCTGGTATGAAAAAGTAAAATTGAACAAAGAATTTAATAATCACATTATTAGAAAAATGTTACGTAAGACCTGGGACAAATACAAAAGAAGATTACTTCCAAATATACCAAATTGGATATCACCATTAGAAGTCCTATCAAGAAGAGAAAGCTTAGGGGACCAGACTAAATGGTTAAGATATAAAGATCTATTAAAATTCGATCAAGGTGGTCTGCCTATTCTAAAATCTCTGGAAGAACTACAAAATGAAGGCCACACGTGTAATCGGTTTACTTACCTCCAATTAAATGAACAATTCAAGTTAGATAAAAAGAATTATAAATTTAAAAAAGAATCAGAATTTGAAAAACAATTATATTTAAATAATGATCGTATTATTACAAAAATGTATAAAATCTTGTTACAAACAAATCAAGAAAATGAACAAGTTAAAACATGCACGATTAATTGGGCAAGAAATATTGGTTATGACATTCCATTAGAAAAATGGGAAAAAATGTGGGCTAAGGATTTAAAGTTTTCATTATGTTATAATTTAAAGGAAAATTTTTATGAGATGACGTTTAGATGGTACTTGACACCGCAAAAACTAGCAAGAATGTATAATAACACCTCAAATACATGTTGGAAATGTCAGCAAGTGGAAGGAACGTTCTATCATATGTGGTGGACTTGTAGCAAAGTGAAAAAAAATTGGGCACAGATTCATGATACGTTTCAGAAAATTTTAAAGAAAAAGATGGGAAAAAAACCAGAATTTTTTTTATTAGGTTTCTTTGATGGCGATCAACAAGAAAAATATAGTAATTTGATTCTTTACATGATCACAGCGGGCAGATTAGTAGATGCACAGTACTGGAAAAGGGAGACTATTCCAACAATGGAAGAATGGATAATAAAACTTAGGGAATTAGCACAAATGGCAAAATTAACATGTTTAATGAAAGATAATAATATTTTGAAATTTAAGGAAATGTGGCAACCAATTTTAGATTACCTGTATGCAACTGATGAAAATGAAGCAATGATATTGGGTTTTGTATTGTAAAGAAGCAAATATGTTGAAATAAATAGTAAAATAAGAGTTCAAAATTTTCGGGAGTTACATTAGGGGTTTTAATATATATCTTTAGCTAGTTTAGTCAGAAACCTCTTTCTTAAATGATTTGTATATGTTGACACACCTATTTTCCTTAGGAAAAAGAAAAGTTAAAATCATAAGACATTATAGCAAGATGTGTAGAAATGTATGTTGATTTTTTTGTTAATTTGTTTTGTTGAAAAATCTTTTTGTATATATGTCTTGTAGATTTTTGTTTGTTTGTTTTGGTAGAAATTTTTAATGAATAAAATCTTGCAATTAAAAAAAAACAAACCTTCCCAGCCAACAGTGAAGATTGTCGGAGGACTGTAAGCAAAAGAGTTGAGATGTTAAAGTAACTTTGGGAGTTATAAATTCAGAATAGCAGATTATGTTTCAAACTGGGCCCAGCCAAATGCAAAAGAAATTCAAGCTTTCTAGATCCAATTTCTAGAATCTTTCTTGATCCGTGCATGGGGAGAAGGATAATGGGTGAGGGGAAGTAGGCACCATTCCTGACCTACAAATTTGACAAATGTAGGCAAGTAGGCACCTGGTTGAACATGGAGACAGGTGTACCTTCACACATTTGAGGGGACCCTGGGCAAAGTGGTCTTTAGTGGATTTCATTCACAGTTGATGGATGATCTACATCTGAGGCTCTGAACAATACAGCATGCATTGGCAAACAGTGGAGCTCAGGAGCCACTGTCTAATGATTTCAGCCACTGGCCAGCACTGACTTATGGGCAGCTACAGCATCATGATATCTTGATGAAAATGATGTGAATTAGGTGATATGAGAACTAAGTTGCATCCTTTCAACAATGTTATCAGGATACTTGTCATTGTGGTGTCATGGTGATTCTCCAGGGCTCCCAAGTAGAATGTTGGGGATTAAACCTGGGGCCTTTGGCAGACAAAGATTCAGCTGTATCCATGAGTTATAGCCTCTGCTGATATCTGCCCTGTATTTTGCATAAGACCTTTGGAGATATTGTGAAACATGAGTATCACAACAATTCCCAGGCAGGCAACAGGGAAAACATCTGGAAAACTTTTATTTTCATAGGATGTCTAGGGCAAATGTTAGCACTAAATTTTCTTGAGATCTTAACAGTTGCCCAACCCTACTTAGAGGTGTAGAAACTTGCATCTCTTTGTATAGTGAGACAACAGTCAAAGAACTGCTGTGTCATCATTCTCATCTAAGAAGATTTGTCAAATGTGTGTGAACAACTGGAAAGCATTGGTGTCATCTCTTGAAGCCTCACTTAAATCTAAAACCTCTGTTTTGTGTAGTATCATAATTCCAGACTATTCACATCCTTGGGCACTTTGAAAATCAATACAGTATACCTATTTAATGAACAGGAGCTATTGAAGTATTTAAAGTTGTGGTTGGACCTGACCATCCCTGGAAAGTAAAAGTATGTATTTGCCTAGGCCTCAAAGCCCTTCTAGAGTATTCTGTAACAATCCTTTGTCAGTTTGGCTAACAAGCACACACTGATTGACAGCAAGCTTTTATGAGCTTACAAGCTCTGATTTCAAAAGATAAGTTGAATTAAGTGTGCTCTGAGAGGTCTGTAATCTGCTTCACTGGTGTTGCTAATTAGTAATGCCATCCACAGAGAATCAGGTCAGAACTGGCAAGAAAGCACACGTAGGGTGTGATGCAAGGCTCACGTCATCTGAATGTGAGTTCAAAAAAAGTGGGCCTTGCACCGTGGCATCCACCCTCTTGCCAATTTTGACCTCCCCACTAATAAGAGTCAGGCCTGAAAGGCAAAGTGAACCCAAGAGAAAAACAGATTGAAGAAGAAAAATTGAAAAACGAAGATTGGATAAGGCACTTTGGCTGCTGTAGCCCAACACACAAGACTAAATTAAAATGGAGTTGGATTGTTTGTGGTTCAGTAGTCATGGGAAAACCAGTACTTATCTCAGTACATTATGTGAACCATTTTAAGCCATCATGTGGTTTATATGATGGGGCATCACAAGTCAGGGAAACACAGCAAATACGTTTTGTTAATCTGATATTAAGGTTATGGTAAGACAGCCAGAGAGGCTAACCACCTTGAAGAGGTCAAATTCTTTCTTCTGACGGGAAAGAACTATTTTGAGGGTTGAGGGTTAACTTTAGGAACATCCAGAGGAAGTTGAAGGAAAAGTAGGTCCAATTCTACTTTGGAGTGAAGATGTTAAACATCAATTCCCAGTAAGGAAGTGGCAACAGGAGTCATTGCTTTGAGAAGGGGCACATGAAGGCAGATGTATTAGGATATTAATTTTTCTCTTTTGTTAAGTGTGCTTGATTTGTCCTATAAAAACAGATTTGACTGCATAATCATTTTTTGTGTATTACAACAATATTTTTGCACACTTCACTGAACTGCTCATTAAAGGCTGGTCTCTTGAGTGCTGTAAGTTAGCAAAGCCCAGCTATCAGGTTTTCTATCATAAACATAAAAATGGAAAGGCTTTCCTGTTTCAATATTTATTTCTATTTATTTATGGCATTTCTAGACCACTGACTGCCAGAGATTCCCAAGGGTTAACAGAATGATATAAGAAAACCCCATAAACATAACAGATAAAATAGCCCTTCCCTTAGCAAACCGACAGCAGTACCTCTTCTTCAACCATTAATGGCTCTGCAGAAGACATTATTCTTCAGGCCACCCAGGAGATTGCTAGGAAAGGCACCATTTGAACCCCAGGAGACAGAATATTCCATAATGCTGGGCATATTCATTTCTTTCATTTATGCCTCTTCTAAGTGTCTTACAATAATTAACAAATTACCAAATATATCAAATAATAAATGCAATCATCATAACTCATACAGCAGTGTTTTACTACATAGCATCTTATAAGAAAATACCCCAATCAGATTCATCCCAAGCTCGGGCACATCTGCTGATTTGCCTCGGTACCCAAGTACACATTGACTGCGGTGGATTTCGGTGCTGCGGCTAGCTCTCGGGAAGGAAGACCACTCTCAGTGGTCCGGGGGCTGTTGGTGGGAAAGCAAAGAGACTCGAGGTGGCCCCGCCCTAGAGTCTCCAAGGTTATTTGTGCTTGGGTTAGATAGAGTAGCCTTAGTCTGGCAAGATTTTATCTATATGACGAGAACAATGAAGAACTAGAGTTGGAAGACACTGACTCAGCATGGTTCTTGGCCTGGTTCTGACATTGACAGAACCATGTGTTTAAGTTTCCTATCAATTAAGATTAAGGGTGTGGTTCTTATATCTGGTGGGAAGGTATTCCACAGGAAGGGAGTTCCTGCAAATAATGCTTGTCTCTGAATCTCTTCTCACTGCAGTGTGTTCTTGCTTCCCTTCCTTTGATCTCATTCAGGGATGGTACTTTTAACACCCCAATTCTGGCTGAATAGACTGGATGGGTTGGTTCTACTTGGAATAGGTGGTCCTTCCGATACCCAGGGGTCAAGCCGTAAATGGCTTTATAGATTATAACTATTAACTCAAATTGAATGCAGAAACCTATTTGCTACTTGCAGAGCTGGTGCTTGCAGAACCGTTGTTAGAGGTCAGTGGTGGCTCTCACCTGCCAGCTGGTGAGATGCTGCATTTTGCACTGTTTCCAGCTTCCAGGTAGTCTTCAAAGGCAGCCCCGTATAAACAGCATTGCAGTTGTCAAAACAAGAGGAGATGAGAGCATGGGTAATCATTGCTAGGGAAGAAAACCGATTCATTGAAATTTGGTGTTGTCAGTATGACAGAGAGATAGAGAGATAGAGAGATAACTGTACCAATTAGTGTCTGGCTGGGTACCCAAAATGTAGGGATGTGGACTGGAGAGAATAAAGCTCTGTTTACTAGACTAGGCATGCCATATTTTGACTGCAAAAAAACAGATGACCACTAGATGGAAGCAAAAAGATAAAGAAAACCCTTTGCTGCCAATCAGCAGGCACACAGAGTCTTGTAGCTCTGGTATCTTATGTCAGAGTATGCTGGAAAGCGTTTGGCCCGAGAGATCAGAAAAAACACACACCAGGCATTTATATAAAAATAAATGTATTTACAGAAAGCATAAAAACATAAACAGTTTCATATCCAGATATCCTAGATAGTCTCAAAAGCTTCTTACAAGCTCATACATGCACACGCCCTCAGAGTAGGACTGAAAGGAAGGCTGTGTAGAAAGGAAACTGAAACTGTAACAAGCCCAGGCAAATTCCTTCCAGGCAATTTCCTTATATGGTCATTCTTTTCACACCCAACCTGAGGATACTAAAGTTTGACCTGTTCACCCTGCCAGAGTGATTTGTTACCATAGTAACTTAATGGCTTGCTCCTTGCAAAAAACAAGGAAATGCCAACATATCCCTACACAAAACAAACATGGAGAATACTGGTCACATTTACACAATTTACTAGACTAGGCAAAAATGAAATTGTGTACCTTACCCTCAAAAATGGCAAGCTGTGGATAAATGAAGATCAGGGTTTGAATGGACAGTGCATAAAATCATGCATATTTTCAATCATGTAGACTTAAAAACAAGTAGCATGTTGAGGAGGAAGAGGGTATCAGGTCTTCTTTGATGAGTTCTCTATCTGCAGGGAGCATAGGAACTTGGCCAAGGGCAACCTTTCTGTGGAGTCAGAGTTGATTCTGTTTGGCTGTGCCTCTGCAGTTGTTGTGTACATGGGTTGGGCTTTCATTCAGTTAGGATGGAGTGGTGAGGAATCAAAGATGAACGACTGAGATAAAAAATGGATGGCATTAACTGTCTGCACACTGAGTGGAATCTACAGCCTGCCATGCATAATTAAGCCAAAGGCAAAGAAAAATGAATGTGGTTGTTACTAAGTAAAGAGTAATGCTGGCTGGTGTTGAGTCTATAGGCTGCCTATTGCCTGATGGTATAGATGCATTTGTGGTATTTTGTTCTACCAAGTGCTGTTAAAAGATGGTCAGAGAAGGCAAAGAAAAAGAAAAGGAACCAGGGCAAGATCTTTTCCTGGGCCAGCAGCTGAGTTTTTGAGCATCTCTGAAAGCAGAGGGCCAGCAGAATGAAGAAAAGGCCTCTGTTGGTCCTTCTCTTTGACTTTCACAATTCCAGGAGGAGCAAAAGGCCATTAAGCAATGAAAAATCTTTACCCCTTTGCAGCCACACAAATATTTGTGAAACCTTTTGGAGTGAAAAGGAGCTAGATGTGGAAAAAAAATAGTCATATTCCAGAAGACCAGAAGGCAATGTTCCTACAAGGCTGCCCTTGTGTAGTTTATGTTGCTGAAACTCCCTCTGGGATCTCTGAGAAAATAAAGTTTGCCTCCTTCTTCATTTATTTTTAAGCTTCCCTCCTGCCAGCATTCATACCTTCTCAAAATGGAATTGACCTGGCTTGATTAGCCTTAGACAACTGACAGGAAGCTCTGGGCATGGGCTGGTCCATGAAGTCACAGAGTCGGAAGCGACTGAACAAATAAACAACAACAAAGCAGCAGCAAAAGATGTAACCCCCCATGCTTATAAACAGATCAGCTTTTTAAAAAAAAATCACCCAAAATGTTTCACATTGTGAGGTGGGGGTTTCCCCCCCCCGGGAAAAAAAAACTGATTAAAGAAGGAAAGGGATGTAAATGAATTAATTTTTATTATGGCCTTAGGCCAATCAACAAAATACAATAAACCCCACAACCAGAACATTGTGCTTAAAGTAATAATAAAAAAATTAGCTTAATACAATCAGTGCCGTTATATCAACAGTGACAGAACTCTTGCCTTAATAGTAATATGAAAGAACTTTGCAACAGTCTCGGCTATTCGCAGGCTCACATCTGCAAAGCAGTAAATTACATAAAATAATTTCTTCCTGGGAACCTCAGACAGGGTGGATAAAGTATAGGAGAATATGTGTTACAGCTTCCAAGGTACTGGAGTCACAGGGACAGATCCCACTAGGTTAGGTAGATGCTTATTAATTACTTTGGAAATGTCATTGTGGAGGTGGTTTGCTTGTTCTGAAAAAGCTCAGAAAACACCATTTATTGCACTAGAGGGAGCAATGTCCATTTGCCATATTGAAGTCTCGCTTACCTGCACAATCTTTCTAGAACTATTTGGTAGAAAAAAATATCTGTGTAGTGTGGATTTAACAGAGCAAAATTTAGCTCAAGGACAGATTTTAGCCCAACGGTAGAAAACATGAGCTTTGCCTGCAGAACCACCCAGCGTTGGTTGCTGGCCTCTGCTGTTATAATACATTATAGCAGGGTTTCTCAACCAGGGTTCCGTGGCACCTTAGGGTTCTGTGAGAGGTCACTAGGGGTTCCCTGGGAGATCACGATTTATTTAAAAAATTATTTCAAATTTGGGCAACTTCACATTAAAGAGGTTTGCTGTTGTTCATTCATTCAGTCGCTTCCAACTCTTCATGACTTTGTGACTTAAAGGGGTAAGTTTCATTCTTTATTTTTAGTTTAAGAACACTGTTAGTGCATATATCCAGGCCTACACATGAAACGAATATCATAATTTTGCAGCATCTGGCCTATCTTTGAGCCTAAATGTGCAGGGGTTCCCCGAGGTCTAAAAAATATTTCAAGGGTTCCTCCAGGGTCAAAAGGCTGAGAAAGGCTGCATTATAGAAACAGTAAAAGGAAGAAGAAAAGGCTGCTGCTGCAAGTTAGAGTAGACTGTACTGGTCCAGATGAGCAATTAGTCTGACCTGCTAGAAGATGGCTTCCTATGCAGTATCCTGGCTTTTAACAGCTGAAGATTCAAGTTCAGTTTTTCAGCATCTCTAGTTAGGAGTGGGATTGGAAAGCTGTGCCTGTTAAGTAACAATATTGAGCAAGGTGGACAAATAGACTGACTTGTTGGAAAGGATACTACGAAACCAGCTTCCATTAGAAACTGTGCTTAACAACCGATTCAACTTGAAGTTTGGAATGTTGGAACCATTTTGGTGAGTTGCTTGTAGAAGTCAGTCTTCTTCAACCCAGTGTCCTCTACATGTGAAATTCTGGAAACTGAAATCCTAAAACATCTGGAGGAGCATCTGATTTGGGAAAGCTGACATGGACGCCTCTCCTGGAATCTTCCAGGAGCCCAGTCAACATACATGCATTCAGTTTTAGCCATTTGACAAATGCATTACATTGTTTTGGTGGTATACATGTTTTTCACTGCTTCTTTATCTCCTGTCATCTGTTCTCCAAGAAGCTCAGGGTGGGAATGGCACAGATTATTTATTTATTTAGAGTCAGAGATCACATAGAGGTAGAAAAATGAATGCAAAGAGAAAAATAAAGGGATGTAAGCATCACTAATATATATCTTAAATTAAGTGTAATTCTAATAATAAACAACACAAAGCACTGGTGATTGAACAAAATGCAGCAATTCTTCTAGAGATTACTAAAGAACTACCAGCTGCTGTAGATTAAGGAAAGTATTTGCCTCTTCTGAAATCCCTTGACTGTTAGTTTTCTTCCCTTCCCTTCCCTTCCCTTCCCTTCCCTCCTTCCCTCCTTCCCCCCCTTTTCCCGCTTCCCCCCTTTCTCCTTCCAATTGACTGCCTGGACAAGCCCCTGCAGTTTTTCAGAAGTGGTTTGCCATTGCCTCCTTCCTAGGGCTGAGAGAAAGTGTCTGGCCCAAGGTCACAGGGCTGGCTTTGTGCCCAAGACAGGACTAGAACTCACAGCCTCCTGGCTTCTAGCCCAATGCCTTAGCCACTGCACCAAACCAGTTCTCTGTTCGTTAGAAGAAGCATTATTAGGTCAGTTTGTCAGGCCATATCAAAAGGGCAGCAAAAAACCTCGTATAAAATAGTCTCTAATTTCCCCACTGGACCAGGTGACATGTTCTTGCAGAAGCATGCTACTAGATCTTCTTTCCAATAAAGTGGAAAGCAGAATATTAAATGTGGCAAGTGTATGTGCTTTTCTATAACCTGGACATAAGGTATTGGCTCAATAATTAGTGGGAAAAAGAGTGGGATAAGATTTTTTTTATATTTTATCTTTATGAGAATGCTCTTCCCCTTGTAGACATAAGTATGTCATCATGATGTACAGTAGATACAAAATGGGTGGGACTTGTGTTATGATATCAACATTTCTGCCTTAGAAAATCCAACTAGTTAGAGATCCCTTTTTCAGCAGTGATCCCTCAGATTTCTTTGGGAAGCCCTCAGATTTGATTGATTGATTGATTAAGTGCCATCAAGTTGTTTTTGACTCTTAGCGACCACATAGGTTTTCTCCATGATCAGACAAACGAATTGGCAATTCTGTATTTTTTCCCCAGTGAATTCAGTTCAGAGTTTGGAAATTAGATTTTTTTTCCTCATGATGAAAAACTGATCAGTGTTATATTGCATCACATTAATTCTAAGGTGAAAGGCGAACACTTGCAAGTGTGCTTATAGCAACATTTGGTTTGAGAGAGTTCTTTAGACGCACACATTTCTTAGTTATCCTCATTCTGATGTGCTTACAGTGATGGGATAGTCTGAATTAATCACCTCTGATAGTATGGCATGACAAGGTCACCACAGAATAACCTCTTTTCAAAGGTATGACACCAGCAGAACCAATGAGGCTAGGAAGATTGTTTTAATTCGGTAAGCAATTTCTGGGGATCAGAAATTTTGGCATTGCTTTCCTGGCAGAAATGTTTACATATGAATAATTAGTGCAGCTATAATTTAAACTACCTAACATTAATTAAGTTGCTTACTTAATTCTTACAGGATTTATTTATTTATATTATCTAAGCCACCCAACTCCAAACAACTGTGGGCAGCTCCACAAAGTTAAAAGAACCACCATTCCATTAAACAATGACATCCATCAAACAATGACCATCTAAGGGAACAATCTTTCCTTCAGCTCAAAGGGGCCTTTCACTGCATCTTAAGCCAAAGCTTAGGGGACAAGTCAAGTTTTTAAAGAATGTTCAGAGGTGGGCAAGGTGGGGGCCATAGCAATCTCTGTTCCATAGGGCAGGTGCAGTGACAGAAAAGGCCTGCTTTCTGGGTCCTGCCAGTTGACAAAGCAAGCCACCTATGTTGGCATGCACAGGATGGGCAGTCACCAGGGGAGGAATGTGGTTTCTCAAATAGCTAGGTGGACTAGCTATTTGGTTGTGGTTGGACTAAAAATGTGGCAGTATGTGGTTGGACTCAAAAACAGAAGGATACATTGAAAAAAAAACAAACAGAATTTATGTTCTATTTTATAATTATATGTGTGGTTATTTTTATTTAGGGCTATATTTTATACAATATATGTCAGCCCTCCCGGGTAAACCAGACAGAAAATATGACCAGATGACCTATTTCTACTTTATTGTAAGGCTACATTAACAGAATCTTGCAAGTTTGAAAGAATGAATCTCCTGCCATCCCTTTTTACCACCTGCCAAGTTAGGGCTGATCCTTTCTAAGTTTCTTTCTCTGTCCCTTACTCAGCTGTGGGCTCCTCCCCCCTTTATCTGATTGTTCCTAGGTAGCCTCTCTTCCCTTGTCTTCCAAGGTCATTCTCACATTCCATTACAATATGAAATGCAAAATGCCACTGTCCGTATGCTAGTGAATAAGAACCACTTCAGCAAGACAACTCCTCTATTGCAGGTGTCACTTTAGTTTGTTTCTGGGTACATCTGAGGGTGCTGGTTATTATCTATAATGCCCAATAGGGGTCAGGCCCTGGTTACTTGCAGGATCAACCTCTACAAGTACACTCTGCCCCTATTCTACATGTGAGCTTATAGGGTATGCTGAAAATCTCCACTCTTCAGAAGGCGAGGGGAGTGAGGTTCTGGGGGAAAAAAAAGGCTATTTCTGTGACAGCCCCAGCTTTATGATGTCTTCCATCATCAGAATCTATCCCTCCTACTTTTCAGAACCCAGTCAAAATGGAAATTTTTGCCCAGCCTTTGGGAATAAGGGTGATGTAGGGGGCTGTTGTAGGTTTTATGTTGGCTTTAATTGTTGATTTATTGATTATTTGTGAACTCGTTGTATTTGGATGTTTTATTTTTTTAATGTGTTGCAAGCCAGCCAGACTCTTTAATTAGGGAGCATATGCCTTTGTAAAAGAAAGAAAGAGTGAAAGAATCCAAAGTAGAATCAGTTTCTTTCCCATGTATTAACTTGGCTGGTTGATGGCATGAATACAACTCTTTTTACTGATAAAGGAGAAAATTAATTTGAAATTTGTCACAAAAATACCACCGCATACAAAGGTAAATTATTCTGAATGGAGCAACATTCTTTTTGCTGAGCTGAGATTTCTTAAAATTGGGCTTTTTACTGAGTAATTTTATTGAACAGAATGATGGAACTGACTTCCCTAGAACATAATAGAAAATGGAATGAGAGATATAATGTTAATGACTATCTTTAAGCAGGGTGTACTTAAATGGAGGCATAGCATGCAGCTTCTCTTCCCTAAACTCCAATTGATCTTGACACAATCATTGTACTGAAAGGAGGAAAAAACACACAAAAGGATAACTTTTAAAATAGTTAATAAGTAAGAGCAGCCTATGTTCTTATGCTTTATTTATTTATTTGGGAGATTTCTATCCTGAATTCTTACCAGTGATGTTACTCCCTGTTCTATCCTTAGGAATGATGGCAGAATGGTACTGAAATGTTGCACCTTGCCCTAATAAAAAAAAAAAAAAATCAGAGTAATTAACTAGAGTCATTGGATAAACATTCAAAAGAGTGGGAGAAGTCTAATATGCAAGGTTACAAACTTTCTTAAATAGGTTTGCTTATTTTCATGTTCATTTCCTTTAAGCAGACTGAGTGTGGTGTGAAGTGTCATTGCGATGTGGTGGCTGAAGTGTTGGTTCCTCCTGAAATGTAACTGTTGTGATAGTGAGCCATTATGGACAGATGAATGAGATATAGGGATCAACACAGAAGGGCAATGAAATCAAATGTGGTGAGGTCTGCAATCAGTTTTTAGTCCTGGGCATTGTTGCTTGATACTCCTTATCTTCATTAGTACATCCCCACAAAATCTACTCTACTCATTCAACCTTCTTGGCATTATTGGCTGCTCCCAGTACTCTTGACAGCAAATTCAAGGTTGAGCGTCTTGTAGGATCCAGTCCCACATCTTCCATAATCTTCCCTTACTCTTTGGATGATGCATGACTTTTTAGTCTTTAAATCTGGGCTTAATTTTTGTTTTTTGATTCTGAGGAACATGGATGCTCCTCTGACTGGGGACTTTACTCCACTATTCTCTTAGAGTTAAAACTGCCTGGGTTTTCATGGATCCATTTTGCATTTCTGCGTATTCAAATTCACTTAATATTTCTTATGTTCCATATTAGTTTTTAAACATAATGATGATGGTGATCATCATCATATTCATCAGAGGAATTTCTCAGTCTTTAGACTGGGATGATGATGATGATGATGAAGAAGAAGAAGAAGGAAGAGGAAGAGGAAGAGGAAGAGGAAGAAGATATCTCTATTTACCATGAAATTCATTGGTTGGGGTCACCCAACATTCTTGACCCTGGATTAAAGTACGTAATATGTTACACTCATTCAAATAAACTGTATTATGACTTAAAGTGATGTATTGATTCACACAACAAGGCTAAGACAATAACTGCTGAATCACATACAGACAAGGCCCCCTTTGGATGCTCTCAAGTGTCTGCTTTCAACATGACCAAATTTACTCTGCTTTTTTGGAAGGGGAAATGAATTATATCTACTGCCTGTTTATCAGAGGACAGATGGGACATGACATGTAAACAGAACACTGGAGATCCGTTCAATGTTTCCAGTATGTGAAGAACCTGGAGTAGGCAAAAGTCTCTGGTTTACTTCTTGGCATCTCCAGTAGAAAACAACAGAGAAAAATTCCTGCTGAAGATCCTGAAAGAAAATCCCTATTCATTGATAGGGGTAAAGGAAAAATAGTTTGATTTGTACTGGATTCATATTCCAGTTCCAATAAGCAAATCAAAAAGACATTAATACTTCAAAATCTCATTTTTTCAGAATGGGGGGGGGGATACAGTTTTCCAAAAAGAAAAAAAATGCATTATGTTGCATACATTAAGGGAAAATGCACCCCACCCCCAAACTCTGTTGTAGGAAAAAAACAGTAGGAAAAGTTGCTTGGAACACACAAGTGTTGGGAAAAACATATACAGCACCAATATGTATATTTTAGAACAGATAAGAAGAAAAATGAGTTCTTGGCAGATTTTTTTTTTAAAAAATCCGCACACCAAATGAACAAGAACTCAAAGAAAGCCCAATGTTTGGCCTTCATCTGTACCTACTCTGCAGGGCCATATGGAGTAAATACACCAATGCCTAATTTATACAATAGCTTCCTTGTACCCATTGCCTAAATTCTGTTCCAAACTACAATACATAGTAATGATGGAAGCCTATGTAACTCAAACATGGCTTTGAAAAAAGCATTTAAGCAGTAATATGGCCTATGTGGATGGTGCAGAATTTTATTTTTTCACACAGAAGCCTATAGCATCCCTTACTTGGCTCCCATCCATATTTTCTGTTTATAAACTGTCTGACACTAACTGTCATCCTTTCTAGAAATAGAGATTTACTTAAGGATATGATTTCCTAGCTCTCAAGATACCTCCTCATCTTCCAGCTCAGTAGGAAACTGACTTTGAATACAGTTTGACAAAACACATCTAGCTTAGCTGTTTCCAGATTGATGACACCTTTGTGAGAAGAAGGAAAATAATGTATTTTCCATGTTATCATTAGTGTTTCTAAGCAGTTTACAATCAGGGAAGCAAACCACATCTTTGGTGGTTCATACTTTTCAGAAATTCGGATTTTGTGAAAGTGGGTCTTTTAAAGCCTATGGGGGATACAGTGATAGGAGTCTATGTTGGGCTGAGTCAAAAGCTGAAGGCTATAGCCCGCTCTGTTAAGGTTGGGCCAGGAAAAATTTAAATTACATTAATAAATATTAATGAATAAAATGGAGTTATATAATAAAATGGATAGTGATGGAATTACTTGATTTCCCCCCTCCCCGCACTGAATAAATTGATTTCCTGCCAAATAATTTTTCACCCACTCCTGCTTATAATGAGATATCTGTGTCTGTAAAGTTAATTAGGCCTTCCCCCACTGGCCACATGGATACATGTCAAGGAAATGCATTTTTTTTCTTTCTGTTCTGTGAAGGGAGCAGCTGATTGATCAGTAAGTACGGATGCTTGAGCACACTCCCTAAAAAAGTGAGGAGGGAACCTCTGTTGATCAAAGAAAGGACCCCCCCCCCCTTCACTTTTGCTCTGTGTGTAAATTTCACATAGAAACTCTCTATTTAAGAGAATAATAGTGGCTTTTAATGCTATGTCTTAAATAGCAAATAGGATTGTATATAAAATATAAAATGTAGGTGGTATATGTTAAATATACAGACATTGTCTGGACTGATGCATCAAATAATAGACTTTGCAGTTTGGGAAAATTTTGTCCACTGTATTTAAAGTCTGCTGAATCAAGGTCCATAAAATTGAGTGGTTGCTGAACCTCTCCCCCCATTTTCTTCGCCATCTAATGTCATGTGGTTAATTATATATTGTAATGTCAGTATAGTGTCAGTGTTGGTATTTGGTTGTTTGCAAGAAGCAACCTCCTAAGTTACTATGGTAACAAATCACTTTGGCAGGGTGAACAGGTCAAACTTAAGTATCCTCAGTCTTGGGTGTGAAAAAATGACCATATAAGGTAAAGCTGCTCATTGCCTGGACTAGCCACCAGAAAGGTTTTAGTTTCGTTTTAGCTCAGCAGCAGCAGCAGCTCCAGCTCCAGCTCCAGCTCCAGCTCCAGCTCCAGCTCGTTCTCCCAGCTCTGCGTGTGAATGCATGAGCTTGTAAATATGTTTATGTAAGAAGCTTTTGAGCCTATGCAGGATTTCTGGATATGGAAAACTGTTTATGTTTTATGCTTTCTGTAAATACACTTATTTTTGCTGGTGTATGTTTCTTCTGATCTCTTGGGCCAAATGCTTTCCAGCGCTCTGCCACAGTCAGCAGCATGTGGTTTCAGTATTTTGCTGTCAATATTGTTACCATTGGATAATGTTGTCTTGTAGTCGTACTATTAAAGTTCTGCAAATATGTAGTCCTCTGGTAAGTTTTTGTATAAAGATATGAATGAATATGCGTGAGAGATAAGATACATGAATCCACTCAAATAGGGCCATAAATGCAGACAGATTTGTTCTGGTGTCATTTTAGGCAGCGGTGGAAAAATATGCCAGAATGAAGACTTTGAAGAAGATACCACCAGAGACGTTTCTTAAAGCTGGATATACTGTTTGTCTGCTAATTTATACAGTCTTTTTCATTGTAAAGCTTAGATCAGGATGCAAATGGTGTGGCTTGGGGGTCACATGTCAACATCCTTTTTGAACTCTGGAGTTCTTTCTAGAATATGTAGGGACAACTTTGGGCCTTTGTCTTTCATAGCCACTTTAAGCCTGAAGATGCTAAGAGAACCCAGTTCACCTCTTAAAACTCTTGAAATCACTACTCAAAACGGAGCCTGGCTCTGCCCACTTTTAGACTATGGCCTCTGATATGTCATGGAAAGTACCAGCTTAGATGAAGTCTATGAAATCTGAGTTTTCTCCCAGACCAAATTTAACAGGTGTTGCAGTTCTGTTCCAGGAAGATACTATCAGCCCAACCTTTACTGTAGAGACCATTCTGCAGCCAATCCTCTCAGGCTGCAGGATGAGGAAGTTTCCCACTGGTGGAAACTCCCACCAAGTCCCACTTCTCAGCTTCTGGAATTTCCCCTTTCCCACCAGATGTTAGCCTTGTGAATAGTCCAGACAAGAAGCGCATCAGGAGTACTAGTGAAGTTACCTTAACAGAATCTTCCTCCTGTCCCTCACTTTTACTTTCCTGAAAACTAGGGAGGGTCCCTTCTGAGATGCTTTTACCACCCCTTCTCCTTTGGACTCAAATTTCATGTATCAGACCATTGTTTAGAGTGCAGCTCTTCTCCTATTTCCCAAGGTCATTCCCACATACCATTACATCAGATGGCAAGATGCCATAGTGTCCTGCCATCTTCTCTCCGTTAATCTGGCCTGCTGCTCCCACACAGCCACCTATTTGTTTCTTTTTCTTCCTCACCATGAAAGAAAACACAACAGGGTTCTTACTGAAGGGCTGATTTCTTTTCCTGCTCTTACACTAGCTTGCTGAAGAGTCTTTTGGCTCTTTTATCTCCTCATATGCCTCATAGAGCATCAGTGAGAACATTCATCTGGTGGTGTGGAATTCTGCCTGTGATAAGGCTGGTGGCTATGAGGATGAACAGGTATTACCAACATTCTTGCTGCTATTAGCCATAGAAAGCAGTAGCCTCAGCTGCACTGAGATCAGTGAATGGAGCAGAGCTATGGCCTTCAGTTGGCTCTCCTGGCCCCAGTACTCTACTAGCAGCATAAGAACAGGGGTGTTTTTCCCAACGTGGATGGGCCATTTAAAGGTTTTTGCAAGCCGCAGGGAGAAGATGTGTTGCTTATATGTAGTGTAGATAAGTACTGACCAGGATGGGTCAATAATCTAGCCCAATATAAGGCACCATCCAGTAAGAACACATGTCCCAGATGCTGCTGATATTTGCACACTGGATAAATCCATTGCCTTTTCTGAAAAAAACATTCTAAGATGTTCATTTTTGGCCTACCATTTTAATACCTCGAATATTGGAAAACTTTTTTTAAAAAAGTGTTTTATTATTTGGCTTGGATTTTAATGTTCTCATTTTGAACTTTTTTAGAGTTTGTTTCCACGACTTGCTTTTCAGTGTGTCGCCATTACTGATAATGGTCTATTAAATAAACCATGAAGTAATCCACTGTGAGCTTTCCCAACAAATAAAAATCAAAATCAACCTGTTGTAACACATCTGCAAAAATACCTGGTTTATTGTGCAGTCCTCTACATGCCTGCTTGGCGTTAAGTCCCACTGAGTTCAGTGGGATTTCCTTCTAAATTATTGTGAACAGAATTTAGGTCTGCCATACTAGTCTAAGACTTTATTTTCCTCAGTTTCAAAATCAACTGAACAGGCTACAGTGAACTAGAAATTAAATGCAGAATATCACTTGGGTGCACTGCAATGTCTAGCATGCGCAAGTTCTGGAAAAGCAAAGACATTAGTCTTAATACCAAGTGCAGCATAGTAGATGCAATAGTTTTTCCTATAACTACCTATGGTTGTGAAAGCTGGACAATTAAAAAAAGAAGGCAGATAGAAGAAAACTGTACTCCTTCAAATTATGGGTTTGGGGATGGCTACTGTGCATATGTTGGACAGCAAAAGTAACAAACAAGATTTTATACTATATTAAGCCAGAAATATAAGATTATTAAGCTAAGACGGCTTATTTTGGTCATATCATGCACTCAGACTCCTTAGAAAAATCAAGTATGCTAAGAATAGTTGGAGGTGCTAAGACAAGGTCAGAAAGAACACAATGGATAGATAACATCCAGCAAAATACTGGTTTAAACCTAGAAATGTTAAACAAAGTCCAAAATATTGGAAAGAATGGAGAAAGCTAATCTACAAAGTCTCTGAAAGTCAGAAGCGGCTAAGCAGATGAAGAGAGAAAGAGAGAAACTAGTTTTAGAACTTCATCCCACCAAGCTAGTTCTAGAACTGAGTTAGATGCTTCATAGAAAACAATGTCTTGAAGTTCTAGATCAGCTCTGAACAACAGAGGGAAGATGCAATGTACAGCAAAGAGTAAAGATGCTAGTGAAATATGCTAAATGCTGTGTTCAATGCCCATAACTGCCTGCTCCATTTCTCCTTATGTGGGAGTAACTGTTGATCCAGATCTCAGCTAAGCAGAAGGCATTGTGAAGAGAGAAAAAGCAACTAGTGAAGAAGTCACACTGGCTGTAACTCTTTATCTGCAATCTTAGATGCCCCATCACTTAGATGCCCCACACATCTCTCCTCAGCAGATCAGATTTTCCCCATCAATGTACTTGTTGGCAGATGCTGGGAAAGCCTTTAGCCCAGGAGAGGTCAAAAAAGTCACACACCAAGCATTTCTATAAAAATAATTTATTTACAGAAAGCAAAAACAAAAGCAAAACATTTAAAGGACTTAGCTCCCTTTGGAGCAAGCCTTGCTTGCCTACATTGCCGGCAGAGAGAAAAAAAAAAAGAGGAAGTAAGAACAAGTCCGGGCAGGTTTCCTCCCCCCATGCTATTTTGCATGAAGCACGTGAGAGGAGACAATCTAATACAACCTTTTAACCCGGCCAAAATGATTAGGCACATATAGCAGTCTTAATCTGTTAGTAGGAAAACCTCAACAGTACTGCACCCATTAGATTACAACTCTGTTTTGTTTGTGCAACACACTTAAATAGATCAGTTACAACTTGGTGCACAACATCCAAAACTTGGTTAATTAATTAATATATTTGATTTATATTTTGCCTTTTGTAGAGAAACTCAGGGTGGTGTACAGAGCACTCCCTCCTATTTTTTACCACCACCATAACACCATGAAGCAGGCTGGCCTGGGAAAGAGCAAGTAGTTCAAAGTCACCCAATGAGCTTCCATGGCTAAGGGTAGACTGGAACTCAGGACTCCCTGCTCCTAGTCCAGTACCTTAACTGCTACACCACATTGGCTTTCAATGCATTAATGAGAGATTAACATTAATCACTTTCCATCAACCTCCTTTGTATGGCTATGTCTGTGGCTTTGACATGGTGTAAATCTATACGGTTGGATAATTTCTGGGCCAAGCCAGAAAATGCATTAATTCAGAACCAAGGTTAAATATATTGTATAAATGCAGGCCATGAAATGCAGGTTTGATAGTCCGCCCCCACCACAGTAGAAATAGTGACGTATGAAATATAGCCAGGCTGAAGTATTTTCCAAGCTCTCTTCTTTCTTTCTAATCCAATTGGACATTGGAAAGAAATTATCTAAAGGAGGTTGGGACTTTGTCTGCTGACCAGGAGGATAACTCTCTGAAAACAGAACAGGACCAAATTTGGTATGGTGGGAGCTGCTGTCAAAAGAAGGACAAGGTAGAAAATGGGCTGGATCTGCTGAGAAAAAAAAAGATCTAGAAAATATTCCCTAGGATCCCTAAGGGAAAATCAGGTGGACAGTGATTTGCAATATTGCTGATGTTTCCATCCTAAGTCTCCTTCCTCCTCCCTCCTGGTCACATGACCCAGAGTGGAGTGAACGCACCCCTCCCCATGCTTCCCACTAGACACATACATGCACACACATTGCTGCAGACACATACACAAACAACTTCATTTCCCAAAAGGAAATACAGATACTTCCTATGGGCACCATTGGTAAAGGAGTTGGAAAGAATTCCAAAAATCAAGCATTGCAGGCTTCATTGTTTTTGAGAATGAAAAGCTCATATAAAAACGGTCATCATTTGGGAAGGTAAATGATGGGATAGCAGAGAGGGAGGGAGGAGGCTGTGGAGGTGGGGAGAGTTGTAGGTGTTGGCTTTGAAGCTTATGCTGCAAAAAGGAAGACAAGTAGAACGCCAAAAAAAGTCCAGTGCACATTCCTGGAATCATTTACTTGCATGTATTTTATGGATGCATTGGCACCATTAGCTATCTCTTTGGAGAGCGCACAGGCTCCATCCTTAGAAACATACTCAGAATTGCTGGATTCAAAATAAACAATATCCTTGAAGCTAATCACTTTTGGGAGCCATCCTGTTCCCAATGGATTGTTGGTAAGAGGAAGATCTTTGTCTTTGTAACAGATAAAAGGTTATGATGACTAAGAATCTAATTTTCACTAAATCATTATCTGTCTACATTTGATTAATGTGCATTTTGGGCCCTGAGAAGCCTTTCATTTATCCACAGTATTTAGTCAATTTTATTTATTCTATCAAATCATTTATACCTGGCCTTTTGGCCCTGACAAGGCTCTAAGGCACCTTACAATTAAAATGACAATTATTACATTTAATACAATCAAATCAAATACAATTAGCTCTGAAAACATTGGACTGTAACCTTAGAACAACAACAGCAATGACAAAAATCAGCTATATCATTCTTTCTGCTTCCTTTCAAAACAGGGGAAAATGGAAATGTTTAAAATAGGCTGAAAACCTGGTGAAACAAAAACACTCAAATTATGTGTCAAAAGCCTGCAGGTGACAGGCTGGTAATGAAAGGCTTCTGTCTTATAATTCCTATCTAGAGGATTTCCAGAAGTAAAGATAGAGTTCAGATGTCATTAAGGGCTTAAATTTGGGTCAAGGACTGAGGTCTAGACACTGGCTATAACTGTTTATCTGCATACCTTAGGTGCCCCATCACTTGCTCTCCCTATTATCTTTATATTGGTGGAAGAGATTTCAAAGAAAGCTGCCCTTATGAATTTTTGAACATACCTACTGTTTTTTATTTGATCTTCCTGTAACTAAATTGCAGTAGTAGCATTCAAGCAAATTCACCCTTCACCCTTCAACCTTCACATAGGAACAGGGGAGATAATGGGTCAGGTATGGTTTATGCTGATATAGGGGGCAAGGCCTCTGTGCATGGCCCCATCCGCTTCCCATTTCAATTTTTCACCTGTCCAGGTGAATGCATGAACAGAGCTGGAAAGGGCATATTTACTGAAGAAAATTTAGTCCTTGAAAGTAGGACTTTGCCAAAAAGAGACCTCCACTAAACTAAAACTGTAATTAACACAAGATTGTATTTGCTGTCATCGTAATACCTGGCTAGGAAAGGAGTACGGCAGGGCTGTATACTCTCACCCTACCTATTCAACTTGTACGCAGAACACATCATGTGACATGCTGGGCTTGAGGAATCCAAGGCTGGAGTTAAAATCGCTGGAAGAAACATTAACAATCTCAGATATGCAGATGATACCACTTTGATGGCTGAAAGCGAAGAGGAACTGAGGAGCCTTATGAGGAAGGTGAAAGAAGAAAGTGCAAAAGCTGGCTTGCAGCTAAACCTAAAAAAACCCAAGATTATGGCAACCAGCTTGATTGATAACTGGCAAATAGAGGGAGAAAATGTAGAAGCCGTGAAAGACTTTGTATTTCTAGGTGCGAAGATTACTGCAGATGCTGACTGCAGTCAGGAAATCAGAAGACGCTTAATCCTTGGGAGAAGAGCAATGACCAATCTCGATAAAATAGTTAAGAGCAGAGACCTCACACTTACAACAAAGGTCCGCATAGTTAAAGCAATGGTGTTCCCCGTAGTAACATATAACTGCGAGAGCTGGACCATAAGGAAGGCTGAGAGAAGGAAGATCGATGCTTTTGAATTGTGGTGTTGGAGGAAAATTCTGGGAGTGCCTTGGACTGCAAGAAGATCAAACTAGTCCATCCTCCAGGAAATAAAGCCAGACTGCTCACATGAGGGAATGATATTAAAGGCAAAACTGAAATATTTTGGCCACATAATGAGAAGACAGGACACCCTGGAGAAGATGCTGATGCTAGGGAGAGTGGAGGGCAAAAGGAAGAGGGGCCAACCAAGGGCAAGGTGGATGGATGATATTCTAGAGGTGACGGACTCGTCCCTGGGGGAGCTGGGGGTGTTGACGACCGACAGGAAGCTCTGGCGTGGGCTGGTCCATGAAGTCACGAAGAGTTGGAAGCGACTGAACGAATAAACAACAATATTCTTTAATTTGATCTGGAAAACCAATTCAGTCTGATTCAGTTCTTGAAGCTGATTCAGCCTGGGTTTGTGAACCAATTCAGAAAAAAAAAAAGAAATTTCTGTGCACGGGCAGAAACATTCACATTTTCTGAATGGGTTCAAAGGCATTTGATTTGTTTTGTCAGCTTGATCTGAATTTCTGATTCAATTCAGAAGCCAATTTGATTTAGAGATTTAGGTAAATTGCCTTCAAAAAATCTCCAAACTGAACCTTTGTACACTCATACTAAACCTAAATTACTATATGATCATTCTTGAGCTCTTTACACTTTTGAGTCTTTCATTATTTTTATTTAATTTTACTTTTAATTTTTTTCCTGCCTTTATTATTTTTATAAATAATTCAAGGCAGCAAACATACCCAATACTCCTTCCTCCACCTATTTTCCCCACAACAACCACCCTGTGAGGTGGGTTGGGCTGAGAGAGAGGGACTGGCCCAAGGTCACCCAGCCAGCCTTCCTGCCCAAGGCGGGACTAGAACTCTCCTACCACGCCTGATTGGCTCTTGGGCTGAGAGAGGGGGACTGGGCCAAGGTCACCCAGCTGGCTTTCATGCCTAAGGTGGGACTAGAGCTTCCTGGTTTCTAGCCTGCTGCCTTAACTACTAGACCAAACTGGGTATATTATCACTTATCATAAATCATAACATTTATTATTTCCATAGGAGATGTGATTTTCTGATCCCTATTTATCATAAAGTGGTGTCCTCATTTTAGCTGTTGAATAGGTTTTCGATAAGGCTTTTAAACATTTTTTTCCTTTTACAATGAATGTGAAATCTATCATTCTTCAAATTTCAATCCTCTTGTGACTTTTTTCTTTTTCTTTCAGCTGAAGAAATAAAACATCAAGACTAAAAAATAAAGTTGAAAAAAAATAGAGATAAAAACAAAAATGAATAAAAGATAGAACAGAAACATGACAGATTATATCTGTAGAAATCAGTTGTTCTGTTATTATAAGGAGAAATACAAACATTTTAAACATCTATATTTAATATTTCTATCCAGAACAATATTTGTACAGACTTACAGTTCAGTAATCTTTAGTAATCTGTTACCAAAAATGCTGTCAATTTTCTGCCATTAACCATTTTAAAATAAACTGATCCTTTCTGGTAGGCTTTTTTTCAGAGCTCTTTACTGTTGTATTAATTTTTCAGCCATATTTCCTACATTTTGAAATACTACTGATCCAATGACAAATGAGTATTAGTTTTCTAATGCCATGTGATAACAAACTGGGAAGTTAAGAACAGGAACTGAACCAGGTTTTTGTGTTGTATGAATTTTTATTCCTTAGGAAATATGAATAATATATTATCAGTAGGATTCACTATGAAAGATTGTTTCATAATTCAAAAACTTTTGACCCAAAGATTAACTAATTGGGCATTGCCAGTAGATAAAATAACATTGCCAATTTGTTTGTAACCCTGTCAACATCATCTAGAAGGGCTACAATTTATACAATATAATTTTAGCAGAGTATAATGTCACTTATGGATTATCTTCATGGTACATTCTAATGATTTACTGAAAGACATTCAAAGGAAATCTTGAATGATAAGATGGAGCATTCAAATAACTGCATAGGAAAGTCTCCCTCCAGAAAATATATAACATATTATATGATGCTGAAATCTGTGTTGCAATTTCTTTAGTTTTTTTTTTCTCATGTGAAAAAAAGTTTCTGCTTTTTAATCTTGCTTTCAGGTGCTTAAGAATTTATTTCAACTTTCTTTAGGTTATGTTTTTGAGTTATCTCATGGTCAGAGTTGGCAAAATGCATGAATATTAATCCTGCTTAGTATTCAGCTAAAAGTCTTTCCATTACTTTGAACCCTTCTTGGATTCCCCAGTCTGAAAAATCCAGATGAAGTAAGTTCCTCATGATGTCTTCTCTAAAACAGATGCCAAGGAGGCTGCTGGCCAAAACATTATGCTCCAGCCATGACAATTTCCCCAAATTTTCCCTCTGACGGTATTTCAGAAGCAAGCTCTCTTTTATCAATTGAATGAGATCTGGTAGGGGGAAAAAAAAAACAGGATAATTTTCTGTACAGCAATGGCAACAAAAATGGGTGGAAAGCTAAAGGTTAGACAAAGACTTCCATGCTATAAAAAAGGAACTAAAGGATGCCTCTTCAACATAGCTCCAGATGGTGGGATATTGCAACAGCTGCTCTAGGGTCTATGCTGTGCTTTGCACAGAAAAATTTTAGATTGCAGGCAAAAGGCTTAATATCTCCTGCTCAGCTGAGCTTCCCACTGTTACTTATTTCTTTGCTTTAATTTTTTTAAAAATCAGGTTATCATTAAAATAACCCTTAAACCTTATACAGGAGAAAAAACAAGGGATAATCAAAATGTTTAGAAGGCAATATTGATGAAAGCTGGTGCCTTCAATAAAGCTGTAAAATGTGTCAGGGGGCAAGGGAAGTCCTAATTAAAAATACTTCATCAAGAAGTATGTTTTGAACAGGCATGAAAAACATTCACCTGTGGGAGAGTGAAGAACATTCAAGAGGGTGCTAATAATGGGAGATAGTAGTCATAGTTGCATCACCATCATGTACATTTAGTTGTCCAAGTTGTCCATTTTTCTCCAGGTAGAATCCTCTGGCTGGGAGAGGAACTGTGAGTGTTATTGGAATAAAAATTGTATAGGTAGTAGTAAACAGGCAGTGGTAATGCCATTGTATAAAAGCTGGCTTCTCCATGAGAAACAGTAGAGACATCAGGTAGCACACCCATGTAAAGGAAAACATACATCTTATGCATAGCCATGTAAAGGAAAACATGCATAGAAAAACATAGCTGTTTTAGCTCTAGATAAAGATACATTTGTTTAGCTATAAATAAGGAGGCATCTGCTTTCACTCTAAGATAAGGAAACCTTTGTTTGTAACAAGCTAGTGCATTCCATTCCATCGATAATGATTGGCTAAATTTCTAAACTTCAGAACCCTATATAAAGTGAAAGAGAGAGAAATGCTGCAGCAGCGGCTGCCCAAAGCAACTTGATCACTTTGGGTCAATACACATATTTTTGACTCTCTACTGATCATCTGCTGTTGTGATGGAATGTGTCTCTGAAGTGGGAGGTGATGTGATGGACTTCAGTAATGCTGCTGGTTCTCAGGAAGGAGGGAGCACATTCCAAGAAGGGGAGCAAGATAAGAGAAAACACAGTCAAGAGATGGAATGTGGGAAGACTAAGAAGTTCAGGCTAGCCCTGCCCTGGAGCCTTCCCAGGTTATTTCCCCATAGGTTAGGTAGAGTAGCTTTAGTCTGGCAAGATTCTGTCTATATGGTGTGAGCAAATAAAGAACTGAAGCTTGGCTGGATTGATTCTTCGTCATTCCTGGGCTGGGCCTGACAAGTGTGCTTCATTTCCAGCTTGGAATGAACCAAGAGAAGGTGTTTTAATCCTTCTGACAGTGTCTACCATCAGAGGGGATAGAGACCTGAAGATTACTATCTCAGTGGCAACCCCTTCACTGTGTAATAGCTTGACCCCAAGGTTAGGTTATCTCCCACGCTTTCATCCCATAAAAGAGCAGTGAAAGTGGTCTTCTTTCATAAGGCTTTTAGAGAAGAAGACCCAAAATAGAGGTCAGCCACATATATGGATATTAATGTATGACTTTTATGCCGTAATGGTGCTTTGATGAGTTTAGCATTGTAAGCCAGCTTTGGGAGTAGGCTGCCCACAAATTATTGTAAGAAAGAAATAATCCCATTGCATTAAAAATGAAATATCAACTGGTATGTAATGAGCTTGTATACATGAAGGAACCATAGGATGAAGAAAATGAATGTCACCATCTTTCTCCTTGCTGCTTTTATGGCTTCTTCTATAGAGATTCAATTCAGATATGAGCTCATTTTTTCCCCAAAGCTAAAGATCTATGATTTGGATAATTGAAATATGGTATTGCATTAGGCAGTGGTGAGAAATACCTATATTTTCCCCCACTCACTAATGCCTTAAGGTTCTGTAGTTAAATGACTCACCACTGTGACTCACAAAGGTAACTCAGAGCTATTAGGAAATCTTTATACTGCATCTCTGCATGTGGAGGCAATTAAAGTGTCAGCTCCACGTGAATACCAGTATTAACAATGCAGTCAAACTTTAAATGATTTATCATAATTGCTGCTGCTGTACCTTGGTGAGAAGAACAAGCACTAACCTTAAAAAAATGCAAAAGGCAGCAAATGAAGGGAGAAAGGATAATGTAAATAAATCCACTTGAAATATATTCAGAGCAAAATGCAAATTACTGAGATAGCAGAAGAAGGATGGCTCAAGGATGGTGTTTAGCCTGCATAATACTTCAGTATGTTATCGGGAACAAGGGAACATATTCATTTGAAAAGAAAAAGGAAAGAAAAGCCCACACACACTTGGGAAAACTCTAGCACATAGCTTCACATCTGGTGCAATCTGGAACGATGCTGGGAATAGGGCTGCAAAACTCGGTTCTGCCACTAGACGGGAGCAAAGAGAGTTTTCTGCATTTTGGTTCATCTGGATTTTTGCAAAAAAGATCTGGTAGCGGTAGCTAAGGATGATGAAAGGAAGTGAATTAAAATGAATGCTACGTTAGTTCTCTAGTAGTGCTGAATCAATATTTTGATTCCCAAACAAGAAGCCACTGCCTTCCAAGTGCACTAAGAACAGCTTATGAAAATTTAGGAGAATGGCTAAGCCGTCTCTCTTTGTGACCAATCAGCTGCATTTTGAAAGCTCACCGGCGGAATAGGATGGAAATGGGACATCTTGGAGTCAGCTGAATTAATCATCTTTTGTCATTTTCTTGTATTTACCCGTCAGTAGCGTATTACTTGGAATGTTGACGAATACTTCTACAAATTTCTTTTTATCCATTGGTGGAGGAAATGACTTCTTTTAAGTGTTTTGGAAAAATGTCCCGTTTTTGAGATGCTAAGATGATTGCTAGTGTGGTGCAATTGTTAAGGTGCTGTGATGAGAAATGGAGAGACCCAGGTTTCTGACTTCCCTTAGACATGAAAGCTGGCTGGGTGACTTTGAGCCAGTTACTGTCTTTCATCCCTAGGCTGGGAAATTGAAAAACTTCTATCTACTGACCTACAGTGGACCAGTGTGGTAGATTGTTGTCTATAACCTCCAGTGAGGTGGTCTTCATCCTGCAGTGGACTGATTCATGATGATGATGATGATGATTCTGCAGAGGCAACTTCTGAAACAATTTCTGACTGGCACTTTCCCCAATTCTTGTCAAATCTTACATTGGCTCCTTATGAACATGGCTTTAGTGCTGTTCTGAAAGTGTGCTGGACCTGTTTTTCTTTTTTAACTGCTGGTGTACCATTCATTTGAATGAGCACTAGTTCTGTGCTCCACAGAATGTTGATTTAAACCCAGAAACAGAACTGTGCCCTACTATTTGCATTTTGCTAGCTCTGTCAACATTTGGTGAATTAGCACCAGGTTTTTTTTTTCTGCTTCTTCCAACAAAGGGGCTCTTGGCCATAGTTTATACTACTTTTATTATGCCTGAAGACTCACACATGAGCACAACTGTTGCTCAGAGCAATCAGTGCTCCCTGGCCAAGTACCATGCGGCTGCAGTTTCTGTGACTATTTGTGCAATGCAGCATAATGATTTAAGCTCCTGTTGTATGGTGAGGGAAGCAACAGCCCAATTTTGTCTACTGTGTTCCAGCTTTGGAGACACTGGGTACCATGATGATGACTGTTATTACATGTGGCCAATTACAATTGCATGTTCTCTGTGGCCATTCATCAGCACCTTCTGGATGCTGCTGACAATGGGGCAGATCTTGATTCCTAGATAATTGCTGATAGCCTTGATTTTCTTCTCCGCACTAGGCAATGATGGAGGTTACTCATTATTGATCACTCCCTCCCAATTGACCATCACCTCTCCTCCATGCCTGTTACCTGTGAGCTGGGCTATTTTTAAAGTCAGGTTTAGCACTCTTTCCAAAGACCATTTGACTTGCATTCAGAAATAGTCTATTTCTGAACAGGGAGGGTGTGAGGAGCAGCTGCTCCCTGCTTTACTCCCCATAAACACCTTAGTGTTTATACCTTTTAGTTGGGTAGCTTGACAAGTGGCTAAGCCAGCCATTTTAAGTGTTTCTCTAAACTTTCCTCATTCCATGTTAAGAAGAGTGCTCGGTGGTTGCTTTTTCCATCAGGAGATGGTCCTTGGGAGGAGGAATGAAGCCAAGGAATTCCTTAATTTGGTCATCAAGTAAGGACTGTACCAATCACCAGCATCAGTGGCGTGGCAGAGAGGAATCAGTAATGGGTTGTTGTAGGGAAAACAGGAGGAGGAAGGAGTATTAGGTATGTTCGCCGCCTTGAGTTATTTATAAAAATAAAAATAATAAGGGCGGGATAGAATGAATGAATGAATGAATGAATGAATGAATGAATGAATGAAGCTGTCTCACTGGAAGTGGAGAAAATGAGCTGATTATTTCCAGCCTTCTTGTCTTTATGTAGATGCAGCCTTTTAATAAAAGGATAGCTTATAGCCTTAACAGAGCCACAACTTTGCTACCTTAAGCATATTTTTATCAATTCTGTCCTACAATGCTGGTGTCAAGGGATAATGGTTCCATAGGTCATATTTTAAAAATAGCACATGTTGGCTTAGCTGCAATTCAGGAAATATGATATATTTTTAAAGTTTTATTCAATTACCAGCCAGTCTCTCTGAAAGTGTGTCCAGTGCCAAGTGTGTAAGATATAGGAATATATTGTAAATTGAAATCATACATCACCTTCTGCTGGTTAGATGCGGAACATACCAAACAGATTCATTGCTTAATTCTTTTCATAATATTGCTTAGTTAATTATTTTAAAAGAAATTATTATTCACAGAGAGGGAGCAAAAGAGAAACAAAGAAGGGATGCAAAGAGTGTAAAAAAATGTAACAATTCATAATTATGAATTGCTCATAATTATAACATAGGAAAAAATGTTTGGATTCTATATTCTAAAAGTAAATGAAAAGAATGGTCATTTAAAAATACATATAAAAATAACTTGTCCGAGTACTTTTAGCTTTTAAACAAATAAATGAATTTGCATTTTTGCAAGTGAGGGCAGCCATCTCTGGGCTGTAGAAATTCAAGGGACCACTAGATGGCAGCAAAGAATTAGCATGCTGTGGTCCCTTTGCTGCCACTTGATGGTTGCTTGGATTTTTGCAGTCCAGATATGGTAGCAAATACTGCCATTATCTTGTGTAAGACTTAGTTTAGCCTCTATAAGTGTATGTAAAGAACCTTCTGACTGTACAGGGTGTCAGCTAGTAAAACAGGACCCAACCTGATGTGATGAGTTCTCCTTCACAAGAGGTCCTCAAACAGAGACTAGATGGTCATCTGGCAAAGAAGTTCTCATGGATTCTGCATTGAGCAGGAGTTGGACTAGATGACCTCGATAGTCCTTTCTGACTCTATGATTCATACTGGTAGTTCAATCGCAGAGTATCGCCCCCAAAAAAGAATCCAACTTGTTCAGAGTATGTGAATATAAATGAAATCGTAAGTGTTTTGTCACTACATTTTGTTAAACAGACCATCATATTTTACCTTTCACCCTCAGTTCTGCTCATCACAATAGGAGACCAAACACACATGGAATAAAAGCAGCATAGAGAGAAATGGATTCTAGGGAAATGCGTATTTAAACATGGTATACTGTAAAATGTTCAGAAAGGCTTGGGAATTAGAAGAGCATAATAAGGATAAGTTGTCCCATAGGTGGGAGGGGTATGTTAGGTGAGGATATAAAAAACATCTCTCTCTCTCTCTCTCTCTCTCTGTGTGTGTGTGTGAGAGAGAGAGAGAAATCAAGAGAGAGAGAAATCAAGGTAGTGGCTATGACTGTACAATTGAAACTCCACCCCTTTTTACATATACATTATATGTAAAATGGGCAGGGCTTCCATCATGAGGTTGCAGATACCTTCTTGCCTTTTTTGACACAGCCACACTCATGGACACACTTGGTTGTGACTCTGGGCTCTTCTGCGGAGGACAGACTGATGTTGGCATATTTGGATTCTTTCCTTTGGGAGTTAGCACCCATGGTCGGTCCCTGACTTTTGTCTTTTAAGTGCCCCTCTGCCAGCCTCACTTGTTTATTCCTGTGGGGTGTTTTAAATTATTTTATTATTTACTTTATTGGAATTTATGGCTTGCTTTTGTTTCTATTGATTGGAACCCACCAAAAGAACCTCTGGGGCATGAGCAGCCTATAAATATTTTAAATCAATAAAACAAATATGTAGTAAATGCAGGCAGTTTGCACCACTCACTCAGCCCACAATGTGTGGGTGGAATTGCTTGTTGTACATGACAGAGGAATTTTGCCAGAAATGATATTCCTTGGCCAAGTTCCTTAACTTTTCCTTGGATTATCCATTGTTAATTTGCTAGATTTATTTTTAAAGGAAGGAAGGAAGGAAGGAAGGAAGGAAGGAAGGAAGGAAGGAAGGAAGGACAGCCTTCTGCATTATTCTGATGCTTGTAAACATTGATGGGATTAAAAGACAACTCAGAGACATTCTTAAAAAATAAAAATGATCTGTGACTGCAGCACAATGTTTTGCTTGGAAATGTGCAGACCCACTCAGAAAACAAAAAATTGGTACAGCACGTTAGGAATGCTTCAGGGGGCTACAGGGAATGGTGACTTGCATACTCACCAGTGTGTCTTTCAATCAGTAAGTATTTGGTTAGTACCTATTATGGCAACCTTATGGTAACATTCTTCAGCAATTTGATGAAAACCGGCAGAAATTATTCTCAAACTGGTCCAAAAGGTTAGCAGAAAGAGAAATTGCGGAACTTGACTTAGGACTACAGTTCTGCCTTTCCTGGTAGAAGTGAACAGATATGTGTTTCCATCACCCTTCTTAGGAATAGGAACTTGGAACAATTCGAATTTAAGACCAGTATTTTACCAATATGTCTGTCTTGATGGGACTCGATGGGTCTACAGGCATCTACAGGGTGCATCTATCTGACTCAGCAGGATGGTGGTTAGAGTGTCTGAATGCAAGTTTCACCCCTTTTGATCATGCAGGAGTGTCAATCCATGGTCAAAAGGGATGGGGCTTACATCACAATGTTCTGTCTACCATCTTATCAATTTTAACCCTCCCTTTGCAGATAACATTGGGAATCCTCCCAACTTCGATTCTGCTGTAGGATAATATAATGGCCATCCTGTTGATGCGGATCTTTCCTTCTCCTAACTCAGCATGCTGGCTTGGGAATTCTGGAAGTTGAAGTCCATACATCTTAAAGTGGCTAAGATTGAGATACAGTCTAGTTTAGCCTTTCTTAACTTTCTGACCCTGGAGGAACCCTTGAAATATTTTTCAAGGCCTCGGGGAACGCCTGCACATTCAGGCTCAAATATAGGCCAGAAGTTACCAAACTTTGTATTCGTTTCATGGGTAGGCCGGTATATATGCATTAACAGTGTTCTTAAACTGAAAATAATGAAACTTACCTCTTTAGTGTAACTTGCCCAAATCTGAAATAATTTTTTAAATAAATCATGATCTCCCAGGGAACCCCTAGTGACCTCTCATGGAACCCTAGGGTGCCACAGAACCCTGGCTGAGAAACCCTGGTCTAGCTGATGGGTGGTGGCTAAATTGCTTTTCACCCACTCTGCTTGGCCTTTTTAGTCTGCTTTAAGACTTGAGGTTAAGGGGAGAATTGCCTTCATCAGTTGGCTTCAGTTAGGTTGTCATAGCTAAATAGGAAAACACCCTGAGATTACTGATGGGGTTTACTGGGGGATTATTGCCCATTATGATCTCCATTATAGTTGTTTGGCTGTCCACTTGCAAAGACAGAGATACTGCTGAAGTGATATGTGAATTCTCAGGTCAGGGAACTTTGTTCTGAACATGTGACCTGGAGCCAATGGTGAGATGTTTCATCATGGTAGGGCCTCTGTGCACACAGAGGAGGGAAGCCTGCATTATACTGCCATTCTGAGCCATGACAGACTATATCATTTGCCAAAAGGCCAGTGCTACCTTCTCCGAAAAGCCAGGTTTACATTTAGGCACCTTGTAGACCTTCTTCTCTTGAAATTTGTAGAGAAGAGGACTTTGACAAAGATAGGCCAGATTTAGCACCAAAGTGATGAGGAGAAGAACATAGCTTGTCCCAAACAGGGAGAAAGAATGCAGAAGTGTCTCAGACAGCCACCTCCCTAATTCACATGGGTATAAGAAGGGGAAGAGGTCCTGCCCAATCAGACTTGCAAGATTCTGTTATAGCCACTCTCAGTAAAAGTAGTTTGTCTTCCTGTGGAGTTGATTCATGGTCTGGTCTACCTGGTGCGGCTGACATATTCCATCAATATGTAAGGTGCACCAGATATTCACGTGGCTCCCATCCTTATGTCATTCAGGAAATTGTTGAAGACCTGCTTCTTCTCCCAGGCCTTGGGGACAGGGCTGTTGTGGAGCCCCCTTTTAGCTTTGTTTTGGTTTTGTTCTTTGTTCTTTGTACTTTGTTCTTATGTTCTGTTGTATTTTTCTTTTAATAAGGTGGCTTTTAATTGTAAGTCACCCACAGTCCTTTGGAGTGTTGGGCAGCCTATCAATTAGGTTAAATAAAAATGAATAAATAGTAATTTTCCCACTCTTTCCAGGTCCTTAATTTGTTGTCTAACATCTGAATTGCAAGGTGGGTGAGCTACACATCCTGCTAAGCAGGACAGAGTCACTTGCCACGTACCCCCAGTTGCTCTGAAATCTGATGAAATGAGAGGAATTGCTTAGAGGAATTCACCCTCCCTGTCCACTTCATATTCAACTTATCTTTTAGAATGCCCTTCACAATTTGGCTGGGATGATAACATTTAAATGTTTTGTTATTCAGCGCAGGGAGAAAAAGATCCCTTTCAGCTCTTTTTCAAAGGAATTCCATGAATCACCGAAATGTCACATTTCTGGAGGTTTAACTTACCGATTTCAAGGGAAGGGAAAAGCCCCCAAGTCTTTCCACCTTTTGTTTTGCACCGGATTTTATGTAACGCTGCACAAACTGGGTGCAGAAAAAGGATTATTGATCTGCCCAATCCTCATGAGAGCGGAAAGAAGGAAGAGCAAACTAGCATTGATTTGGAAATGGTAGTAATGGAATCGGAGAGGTGGGGGGAGGGCCGTTGTTTGCTTGAAACAGATAAAAATGAGCGATCTTTCAAGCGTGCTCTATCTGCTTAAATCAAACCATAATAAATGAGGCTGGGTTTTCAGACACATGAAATCAATAGGGCAGAGTGCATTTGAAGAACCTCATATCATCAAAACTAGCCAGGTCAGACTTCATCATGCAGCTAACAGCCTCATCGTTCATGGAAACATTGTTGAAATCATACCTCACTAATCCCTGCCAGTGTGTGTGTGTGTGTGTGTGTGTCAATTAAAAAGGAAAAAAAAAGAATTAATCCTGATCTAAGTTTCTTTGCATGAAGACAATTATTATTTTGTACACCACATTTTGAGGAAATGCATCCAGCTCCATTCTTTGAGGTCGTCACAGCGAAGGCTGTGCTTAAGTGTCATTATTCACAATTTTCACTAATATTGTACGCTGAGGTTTCTGCACAGCTTTCACTAGAATACCTTTTTTACTGTAATTGCCCCCCAAACATACTTCTTAAATATGCTACCAGCCTTGCTACATGCTTTTTCAAACCGCAACTCTAAAATATGCTTTTTAAAAAATGCAAATATTCTTAGTATACTTTTTTTTTATGTCCAGAACTTTCCCAAATGCATACTCTTGTTTGGATATGTCATTTCCAGATCTTTGGTCTTTATGTCAATTTTTAACACGGAGAATGACAGATTGCCATTCTGTATGGTGTAGCCTATTTTGCTGGATATTGGCATTTCACTTGCTGAAATCTGGGCAGATTTCTTTTACATTCCTCCCCCCACCATGGCACTGTATTGGCAATCCAGTAATGCAGTGAAGACAGTTTATGAAGACAGCTGAGTTGGAAGACTTGCTGGACATGGGTTGTTACATACTGACATGGATTTAGAGATTTCTTTCCTGGTAAATAAAAGTTACAACTGATTTGTGTTTTCCCATCTATGAGCAGAAGGACTGAATGAATTCTCTGAAGCAAAAATGGGTCATGCTGAACTTCGGAATTCTCCCAATTCTTCTTCTTCTGAATATAATGCTTTCTTTTACAAGATCTCAGGATGCTGTACACAACAAATAATAACAATACATTATTTATACCTTACATAAATAAATAATTCTACCTTTTCTACCTGTTAAATAAGTTAGGCTGAGACAGACCAACTGGTCAACCCCCAGCGAATTCCACACTGTCCTAAACCAGAGGCCCTGATTACAAAATAAGGGTCTGAAATGTAGTCATTAGCAAATAAACAGCGAATCAATTGCTTTCTCTGAAAACCTTTTTCTTCTAGGTGATCAGATCATGTTTAGATTTTGTTGGATAGAACTCAGGATCTCATTAAAGGCATTTGGATTTCCCGTAGTGGTAGGCTGACCATACAATGGTCTACCATCCTTGAGACAAAAACGGGACATTTGGATGGCAAAACAGGACGGTGTTAAAAACAGGACATTGGGATGGCAAAATGGGACAGGGCTGGGTGACGGGCTGGATCAGCAGGCAGGAACTTCTCCGGTTTTCTTGGGCTGGGAATCTTTGGATTCCTTCATTTGTGAGAGGCAAGGCTGGGCTGGAGAGTCTAGTGAACAGTTGTTCCCGACAAGCTGTTCCTCCTCTGGCTGTGCTTTTACATTCTTTTCTTCCCACCGTTTCAAGGCAGGAGCCAATCAGCTTGCCCTTTGATCACCGTCTATCAGCTGATCCTGTTTTTTCCTTTTTAGGTTTCCCGCCAGGTTGAGCTCTGCAGCTTTTTCCTGCCATTTCTGCTGAGCTCCCCCTCCTTCCACTCAAAGTCAGACTGCATTCTGACAGGTTCGTGGGAACTTTCAAATTTTTAAGTAAGGTTTTTAAGAAAACGGGACAAAATGAACATTTATATTAAAACGACGGGATGGTCTGGAAGTGTTAAAAAAACAGGACTGTCCCATTCAAAATGGTATGTATGGTCAGCCTACATAGTGGTGTTTCCTGTAGGGAGACCCATCATCTGAGTACTCATGGACACTTTCTCTTTTTAAGAAGCATTTGGAGAAGAACTGGAGGAAAAATTAATTTGCAGGAATATATTAATTCTGTGTTTGACACTCAGAGGCTCATTTGCATTCACTAGTCTGCCTCTAATAATTTATCAACTTTCCAGAAATAAGCATGTCTGTGAAACCAGGTCTTCGATCTTGACAAAAAGAAATTATACTCACCTAGACCATTGTTTTACCATCAAGGGATGTATAAGTGTTGATATTTTAAATTTATGAATATCAGTTCCTTGGAATAAAATTACTTCTGTAGTAGAAGAATCCTTAATCAGATTCCTTTTTGTTATGCCACAGGGTGCCATGTTCAATTCAGAGTGACTATTAAGTCCATCAAAAAGTCATAAAAATATCCATAGGAATCCTTGTGGGTCAGGGTTTGTGTGTAAAGGAGACAAATGACAAAATGTGCATGGGGACCTTGCAGCACAAACATGAGCCCTTTTGCACATCCTTCATGTTGCTTCATGCACAGATGTGAGGGTCAACATTTGGGTTGCGACATCACCATGCATAGACTGTCACTTTGAGAAAACCTCTGGATTCAGGGGACATGTCTGAATATACATACTTGTCTGTAGGGTTTTGCTTGTTAGAATTATATCCATTCTATCTCCAGGAGCACAACACAGCATATGTATTCTTCCCCTCTCTAACGTTGCCTGCAACATTGCAAATTAGAGCAAATTGTGGCCCTGTGGCCCTCTTGTTCCAGCCTGTCAGCTAAGTTGTCCTCAATGTCACTCCATTACACTCCTGCTGTCTGCTTTTGTGGAGCCTTCTATGTCAATGAACATGCTTGGTATTCATTGGATTGTTTTGTGCATTGGAAGTCACTCCCTGGAGGTCCTTCTTTCCATCAAGATTATTTTCTATTACAACTCTTACACTTCTTTAAAACTTCAAATTCCTCCTTCTTGTTGCCACTTCCACTGCATTAGCAACAGCAATCAAACTACATGTTAGAAAGAGAGGGATTGATTGAAAAGTGAGCACACCCTCAATTCTTCTTGTGTATAGCTCAGTCTTTGATTCCATTTCTTGCTTGTGCTGGAGTGTGACAGAAGCTGGCGACCTGCCTTTGCATCTAGCACAGTCATTTCATGCAAGATCAGGAATGGTCCCAGATCCACTTCTGGAAAAACAAAGGAATAACAATTTGATGAGTGGATGGATGGATGGATGCAACATCAGCATTAATGTAGGCCATCTATGCATCAGTGTTATTTCTTTTTCTTTCTCACTTTTTTTGCAAAGGGGCATCTCAAATCCTTTTTCCTCTTGGATCTCTGTACTGTGAACAAGTGAAGCTCCTTATGCAACAGAAACCTCTTCATGTAGAGTGTCTGTATTTATATTTATTTTCTGGCTTTGTAGGCAGTTCTTACTCCGTAAAATAAATGAATAGCTTCTAAACCATGTCTGCATCTACCTATGAAAGGGAAGCGAAAAACATGGAAGCCTACAGACAATCTAGTAACCAGAATTTACAGACCAGTCTGAAATTTTCTGTTAGAGAAGAATTGAACCCAGGGTCATCTGTGCTAACTTACTGAAAGCCAAGAGCCCCTTCAAATGGCCCTGGCTGTCTTGGTAACCCAGGTGCCTAAAAAAAAAATCAGTCCTCCAATTTTAGTTTACTTTCTGTTGTACTATTATCCTTGCAGTCTTATGCAAGCTACAAATCTCACAGGTATCTCATAGGTTATTCTGCTACAGTCTATGGCACGGTTTCTCAACCAAGGTTCCATGGATCCCTCGGGTTCCATGAGAGGTCACTAGCAGTTCCCTGGGAGATCATGATATATTTAAAAAAATGTTTCAAATTTGGGCAACTTCACCTTAAAGAGGTAAGTCTCATTCTTTATGTTTAGTTTAAGAACACTGTTAATGCATCTATACAGGTCTACCCATGAAACAAATGTAATAATTTCATAACATCTGGCCTGTATTTGGGCCTGAATGTGCAGGGTTTCCCTGAGGCCTGAAAAATATTCCAAGGGTTCCTTCAGGGTCAAAAGGTTGGGAAAGGCTGGTCTATGGAATGCTTCTCTTTCCTGGACTATCAACCTTATTGGCTTCTTCTAGGCCTTTTAAAGAGATAGCTATCATTCAAGCTATTGTTTCTTAGCCAATCCTGTTGAACAAAGCAACGAGCTTCTTCCTCTGTCCCATATTCCTGAGTCTCAGAATATTTCTCCTTTCTTTTCTCTTAATGGTCAAAACCATATTGCATAATATTAGTTTTATATCTCTTATTAAGCTCTACTTTCCCCCTTCTCATGTATGCCCATGTATTCCACATATGCAGGAAGGGGCATAATAGATTTCAACTGCCAACCGTCTAAACTGTTTCATTACTTTCCTTTTTTTAAGTCAGCCCCTCCGCCCCCCCCCCCCATCCCAGGAGACTAGCATTTAAAGGGTAATTAAAAGGCGATAAGGATGGAAACTTTTCTTGTTCTCCAACTCTATAATGGCCAATTAACCTGCACATGTAGATGTTTTGCATGCAGACAATCTCAAATTAAATCTCCAGGTTTCTTCATAAAATGTTTCTAGGTTTCTTCTACTTGCATAGTTAAACTTTAGTTGCTAACTACTTCAAATGAAAACACTTGGTTATACACAGAAACCTCTGCATCTTTTTCTGTCTGAAAGAGGGTACATTTTCATAGAGGGCTAATTATCCCTGCAAATGTCATCTAATTCTGTTCAAAAGCAATTAACTGTTGTGACTGTTCTAGTTATGAAGTACACTTTAAAGAAATCTAACCCATAAACCTTTGCATATATTTATCCACAATGGTACAATGTTCTTTAAGTAATATTGTCCACCGTTCCTGAAAATTTATCTCATTTCATTTAAATTTTTTAAAAAGATGTGTTGTGATTATTTGTGGTTTTTCCTAGTGTAATCAGTCAGTTCATCCAGGCAACCCTTGATCTGGTCCAAATTTAATCCACTCCCCCCCACAACTTTCCCAAAAGCACTAATGTAGACATTAGCAGAATCCTGTGCTTCCTCCACATCCCTAATTTGTTATGGTTCTAAAAAACACAATGTTTTGAATACTTGACTGTCATTTGTTAATATTTGACCAAATAATTAATACTTTTGCTTTGCGAAGCTTAGCCTTCTAAAATGTTGCTGGAAAATTAAAACTATGAGTTAAGCCAACTTACCGGAAAATGCTAAAATGGCCGCTGTTTACACTAGGTGGGCGCAGTTACAGTACTCCCATTTCGATTTGCTCGGACAACCAACTCAAACAACAAAATGCATAAATAAACATGAAATCTTTGCCTCCCCCACCCCCTTATCTAATAATAAAGGAGCAGACAAAGTAGGCCAGAGAAATCTCTGGGTCAGAGCTAAAGTGGTGTTGGGATGAAATATATATTCCTTCATACTTGATAAGACTGCTGTGTTTATTTTTGTTCAGGCAGCACTAGAAGATGGATGATATCATTAACTCTTCATTTCCTTACTTTATGTGTTTAGCACACCCCCCCCCCCATAATTTTATATGGTGTAGCAAGCAAGTGAATTGTTGTCACTTAGCAACCCTATCAATATTACACTCTCGCACGTAAATGAATGCATACAGAGGCATGCATCTTTTGGAAAAAGAAAAGCAGTTTTGGACATCTCTGGGAACTCTTTGGCTGTTACCTTAAAAACTACCTGAGTACATTAGAGTCAGCTCTTATTATTTCCTGAATAGCCTCCACTGCTTGTCCTTTGCAAGCTAGATAGACAAGGAAGTTGAAGTTGCTTCACATTCCGGCTACAACATATTCGAGTTATAACAGTAATCTTACATTATTTCCACATACTGTAGCAAAAGATGGCAATACTGTATACTGGTGTAGGCTTTCACAGCTGCTATCAACCAATCAGGAATCAGGAACCAGGATTCCAAAAATGACCAAACAGAAGCTGGCATGATCAAAGGACCAATCAGGAACCAATACCACCAAAACAACCAATCAGGATTGGGCATAAACAAAGAACCAGTCAGACACCAGCCCTTACCAACCTGCCCCAATCAGAAACCAGTCCAGCTAAAGACCAATCAGAAGTCAGGTTACCTGGCTATAAAGACAGGAATGAAGTCAGTCCCTGCTAAGTTGTCTGTGGACCACCTTGCCTCTGAAGATGCCAGCCACAGTTGCTAGCAAAATTTCAGGAAATCTGTTGTCTAGACCAGGTCACTAAACCCTAAAGCTCAACACTGCCCAAAGTTTGGCAATCTTTACTCACAGGGGGCTCAAGTTCAATTATTTTGGGGCTCCTATCCTTGAGCTTCTTTGGATTCTGGTGTTCAGTGGCAAAAGGTGATCATGATTCGCAGTCTGTTTTTTAAAATAGGAAGACAGAAAATGGGTGTGCAAAGCTTACACAGGGCTTATTGCATCTTTTCCCATTCAAGGCTCCCCCCAAACTGAAAAGGGGGCAAGCATTTTGACCTGCCTCCTCTAATGATATCATCACTGTTTCCAGCAATGAAAAAAAATAAAGCAAGGATTCCCCGCCTCCCACCCCAAGTTACCTACTTCTTAAAAAAAACTTGCTTGGAGTTTATTCTGATGGCCACGATGCAGAAACCTGTTAGTGATGCAGGACCTGTGGATGGAAACACGGAGCCCTCAAGTGTGCAAAGGGGCCTTGTCCATTTGAAATGAGCAGTTCTGCCAGTACATGTAAAGGTGCTTCCATGCAGTAGAATGAGAAAAAATAATCCAAGTACTTGGAGTTCTGAAGCAATAGGTTTATGGTTCAGCTTTGCATCGGAACCAGGGCACTATGGTTCGCTTAGCAAACCATGTTTAAAACAAACCATTGTTTATAAAATGCATGGGCCCATTCCCTGACCGGCAACTGATTTCCAGGGACTAGGGCAGCCTTTCCAGCCATATTTGAAGATACGGGGATTAATGGTGGGACTTCCTGCATGAAAAGTAGGCCCTCTCCTGCTGGCTGAAAGCAGAAGTGACTGTTTTGTCCAGTGCAGCTCCAGATGTCACCCAGGATATTTGGCATGCAAAGCATGTGTTCTGCCCCTCAATTATAGTTCCTCCCTTCCCAACTCCCTAAGTTGGACAGTTGTCATTTGGTAGCAGCCTTAAGCTTACCCCAAGGCATTTTCTCCTGTCTGCCTGCATCTCAATGTCCACATCACTTCCCTGGGTCTTACTGTCTTGTCTCCTTTGTTCTGAGACCTTAATCTCCTTACGTATTCCCAGTCATCCCAACCATATTATTGAGCCTCCTCTAAGCATCCATAATTCTCTTTATTTTCCAACCCTGTCCATTTCTATCACAGTGATCATCATCCTAATTGCTCTTCCTGCATCTCTCCTGGAGACATTCTACCCCTCTCTCAAATTTGAGACAAGCAGATGATGGGCTGTATCTATCTGGCTCTGTTTTCTAAAGATCCCAAAAGAAAAGCCAAAATGGAGGGGGAGGTTTTTCATATAGCAGCCTACTATTAAATGTTGGACCTATTTACAGCATACAAAGGCACTTTGCTATTAATTCAATCATGAATTTTTCACCCAAGAAGTGCCTTCCCCCCCACCTTCTTTTTGGTTGAGACTTGGGTTCCGCACCTGCTCTCTGCAAGATAGAGGTTTTAATGTATATTTTATAGCCCTGTGAAGCTGGCAAGAGAAGAAGGCTTTTTCATTCAGCATTCTTGGTGTCAGTAAACACAAAATTGGGCTTCAGTCAAGGGTAATTAGCAAGCATTGGCTGGCTGGGTGATTTACACCATATTCTGTGAGCTTAAAAATAGCTTTTCCTCCTGCCTTACCTTAGAAAAGGACCAGAAACTCCAAAGAGAAATGGGATGGGGGAAAAAAAAAAGGTGCTTGAACTGAATAAATTGCAGGCACTGAAAAAGAATTCAAGCAGAACCCCAATTCAGGATCTCCAGCTTTTTTGAAAAGTAGGAAATGTGATTGTTTTGAATGAAATGCCCAGATGCTGTGTTCCGTCATATCCTGTAGAAAAGTCACCCCCACAGCATACATTAAGATATAATATAATTATTAAAATAGTCTTGCACATTTAACATTCATAACATATTTTTTGGTGGTGGTGGAGTCTTCAAGTCAGCTTTGACTCCTGGCAAGTCCCTGGACAAGTTCCTGCAGTTTTCTTATTTTTTTCCTATTTCTCATTTTTGGAAGCAGTTTGCCCTTGCCTGCTTCTTCCTAGGGCTGAGAGAGAGGGACTGGCCCAAAGTCACCCAGCTGGCTTTGTGCCTAAGGTGGGACTAGAACTCTCCTACTAAGCCTGATTGGCTCTTGGGCTGAGAGGGAGGGGCTGGCCCAAGGTCGCCCAGCTGGCTTTGTGCCTAAGGTGGGACTAGAACTCATGGTGTCTTGGATTTCTAGCCTGGTGCCTTAACCGCCCCACCAAATTGGCTCTCTCTCACCATCAGAGTGCCTTTGACCATGCTTCTGCTTCTTGTATAACATCAGCTGTTTGAATATGATCACCTATAAATCGTTTCCTATTGTTTCTGAAGAACAGAAGAGGCATCTTTACTGTTTAAATAGGAGAACTTGCTGGCTTGCTCCTGAGAAGTTTTGTTTTGTTTTGTTTTTGGTGCCTTTAAGTCAGTTTTTGACTCCTGGTGACTGCCTGGACTAGTCCCTGCAGTTTCCTTGGCAAGGTTTTTGGAAGTGGTTTGCCATTGCCTCCTTCCTAGAGCTGAGAGAGAGGGACTGGCCCAGGGTCACCCAGCTGGCTTTGTGCCTAAGGCAGGACTAGAACTCACAGTTCCTACTTTCTAGCCCTATGCCTTCAAGCGCTACACCTTACTGGCTCTCAATAACTAACAGTGCTGACTTTATATCATTTGAAGTTTGCCAGGCTTCATTACATCTTCAATTTCCTAATGAGAATTTTTGGTTTTATTTATTAGATTTTTTTTACAACTCTAAGCAGCATGTCCAATGCTCCCACTTCCTATCTTCCCTGCAAAAATCCTGTGAAGTGGTTTGGGATTTGGAAGCTGCCCTGACCTTCTGTGATTCCATGAGGTTGACTACTACTTCTGAGATCTGAGCCAATTCATTTCTGACTGAGTTGCGGTGTATTTGAACCTTCAGTACAATTAGCGTTTTCTTTGAAATTCTGAAGTTCTATGGCGTTTCTGTGGGTTTCTTTCTCCAGTTATAGGATGGCCTCACCATTTCTTCTACTTCTTAATGCTGGCAGGCTTTTCAAGTGGAAAGAGGGCCTGTTGCTTTTTCATGTCTTCTCATAGGAACTGCTTGGATTTTTTTTTTTTGAAATTATTCTTTGCATAAAGCAAAACAGATGCATACAACATGAGGTAAGATAGGGAGACAGGGCTACAAGAAATTCATATTTCTGTTTTGTATGCTATGCAGGGGAATGTTGTTGCAAATGCTGTTGGAGAGCTGTGTTACAAAACTTTAGCATATTCCTTTTAATAAAATTTGTTAGTCAGAAAAGGTACTACCAGACTCTTTTGCTTTTGTGCAGGTAAGGAAATTTTTGTTTTTCCTATACTTACAGCAGCTTGGGTTAGATTTTCGCTCCTTATTTTCAGTGTCAAGGGGTACAAAGCTGGTAAAAAAAAAATAAGGTCAGCAAGCTTGAAGTCAGTCCAACTGAAGAGAATATCTGTAGGTCAGGGTTGAACTGTGGAGCCCTTGGTGCTCTCTGAGCTTGTGTTGATAGGGGTGTTGTTCTCTCCTTGGGAGTTCTTTGACTGGGCTGTTGTTTGCTGCTTGGTTGGTTGCCTGAGTTGATAGTTCCTTGATTAGGGTGTATTGTGCTGTTTGATGGTTCATCTGGTGTTAATCCTAGTGTTCATTTCTGCATATCTGGGTGTTGATTGCTGGCAAGGGAGTGCTGGCTTGCAAACATTTCATTACCCAACTAGGTAACATCATCAGTGCTGGTGAGTGTGGGGTTTGCTCCCTGTTTATATATAGTAGCTTGCCTTGCCAGTGTTGGGGTGTGTGTGTGGTTCTCCCCTTGGTAGTTCTTTGATTAGGGAATTATTTTCTGCTTGATTGTTCATCTGGTGTCAATCATGTCAATTGATGAAGTCAATCGTGGATCATCTTCAAACTGTTTTTGAGGGGTTGGGGAGTGGGAGGTGTGGTGGTGTGGAAGTGCACTCAGTAGGGGAAGGGAATGCTTGGTGCATTACTTGGAATATTTCAACTGAGTTCATCTTAAAATCCTATCTCAAATATATCACAACAAAAGATTTTCTTGTTCTTTTAGCTGGAGTTTCTGAGTCTTTGGAGAAAAATCCCTTTCTGTTTCTTTTCTCCCTCAGTGATTTTCTGATGTTTTGAAGCATAAAATGTCATAGCCTTTTAACTCAGCTATAAAGTGTGAACTAGCTTGTGTGCAAATGGTGTGTGTTGCATATGTATGTGTGTGTGCATATATATGTGTGTGTATGTGCATGTGTGCAAATACACATACATACACAAAACAAAACAGAAAATTCATCATGCTTGGTACAATATTGTATTTCTGCCTCTGCCAGAACAAAATGTTCCTTTTTAAGCCTTATTCCAAATAAATAGGAGTGGGAGTTTATGCATTAAAGGGTGGTACTGAAGAAATTAGACATGCTATGGAGAAGCAACTATTGTGTATGAATTCACCTCCACATGCTACCCAATATGGCACAAGCCATATTTTATTGCTTCATTGGATAGGCCAATAATATGGAGCACATTGGCAAGTTCTACATGCATTTCCAACACGCAACCCAATGGTGGCATTGAATGTAAGGGAAATTGTGTGGGCCGCTCATAGCCATGAGCTTTGTACAGTCCTAGCATATTTTTGGACTCCCAAAGCACCCCCAATATAGGTGGGGATGATGTGGGGGGCTATGGGGTTTAAATTTCACACTTAAAGTAACCATTTTGTCCCCTTAACCCCATTAGTTGGTCCACACACCCTGCAGAGCAAATATGCATTTCTTTTACAAAGTTCAAATCCAACCTCACAGTTGTCCACCTCTGTTCATTATAGTATTTATTGTGGTTGCTCTGAAATAATAACATAAATGTTCCTCATGAGTAGCAAAGCTAGCTCAACATTTTATTATTTTGGAAAGAGGTCATGGAGACTGAATCATTATGTGGAACATTTCAAGGAGAAGAAGGCTCTTGGGTTTATCATAGCGCACAATTTTTTTTTAAAAAAATATGTGCTATCAAGTCAGCTGCATAGCTTTTCTCCATGATGATCTATCCCTAACCTGTTCCTTCAGTTCTTCCAATGGTGTACTCATTGCTGCTGTAACTGAGTCTATCTACCTTGCTGCCAGTTGTCCTCTTCTTCTCTTTCCTTCCACCATTCCAGTATTAGGTACCCTTCTCCAGACAGCTGGGTCTTCATATAATGTGTCGAAAGTAGCATAATTTGAGCCTGGTCATTTGTGCCTCGAGTGAGAACTCTAGTTTGATTTGTTCAATGATCCATTGGTTTGTTTTCTTGGCTATTGTCACGAGTACTGACAGCTATCCACGATATTCTCAGGAGTCTTCTCCAAAACCAAAGTTCAAAGGTGTCAATACTGTTCTTGTCCTGCTTCTTCAAAATCCAACTTTCGCTTCCATAGAGTGTCACAGAGAATACCATGGCTTGCCCAGTTCTGACCTTTGTACATATAGGCACATCACAGCAACTGAGTATCTTTTCCAAGGCCTTCATGGGTGCTTGATCAAGTGCTAGTCTGTGGTTTATTTCTTGACTGATTGTCCCTTTACTGTTGATGGTTGATCCTATTATTTTCCCCGTTTCTCTTTTAAAAACAGCAAATGCTTTTTTTGTTTTTTAAAACAGCAATTGCTTTTTTGTTTTTTAAAACAACACAATCAGGTATATTGTGATGATTGTGAGCTTCAGCTGCCATGAAGTTAGCCTGTAACATATGCCTGTTTAAAGGGTCAGAAACTATTTTTAAGCATCATTACTGAGATTGGGAGACCTTCCAAAGCACACATTAAAAGACAGTGTTCCTAAAGTGTTTGCAGCAATTCTGTCCCCACCAAAAATTCTTAAATTTCTAGATGAACCAGCACCAAGGACTCAATGCATCATTTTTCTGTTTCAGCAGGGATCTGGGGTGAGAGAGTGTTTGCTCGCTTGAAAATTAAATGCACTTTAGACTTGCTCAGAAGGGTTCAGATTGTTTTGGCATATGAGCTCCAGCAGCGTTTCTTCAGTTTTGTGTTAGTCTGAAAAGTTGAAACAAAAAAAAGTTCATGGTACAATTCCAAAATAAAGTGCTAAAATATTAAACTGTTGCATGTTAGACTCTGAAAGGATTATCTGTCCTCTCTGCTCAGAGTCACTAGAACCTATTGAAATTCTCACCCAGGGTGCCACTAACATAAAAGTCTTTATTTAAAACGGAGGCTATTCAACTGCTTTTTGAAAGTGTGTGTGTGTGTGTGTGTGTACAGAGAAAGAAAGCAGATTTAAAACCTATTGACAGAGCTAATTAAAAATAAACCCCAGAAATATATCCAGATATAGCTGTGACTTTTTAAAGCAATCAGTTATCAAAGCCTTTTGGAAGATCTCACTGGTTTGATTTTTTTAAAAAAATCAGCAATTGTTAATATTAGGAATGAGATGAAACCACAACTTTGCTATATGCTGGTCTAACTGTTAACCTCACCAGAGGAGGCAAAGGCTACCAATTGTGTTACATATCATGTATCTACCACATGGGGATAGTTTGAAGGAGGGTTGCATCATTACCATAATTACCATCTATGCAAAATATATAATTTATTCTGTATTGGGCTGGTTGCATTTCATTTCTTATGTAGGGTTGAATTCATGGCACCACATTGGAACCACTGAGAAGCTGAGACACTGATTCAGAGAGGAACAGCCATTGGGAATAGAAACAAATCCTTCCATTTGCAGCACCTAAAACTGTTTAAATTGGAGAAGTGATTAGGGAAAATCCTGATAGCAGCCTTCCAATATTTGCAAGGTTATCGTGCAAAAGAAAGAGCATAGTTTTCTCAGAGATCAGCTTCACATGCCAGTTCAAGCCATGCTTTGTTTAACCTTGTAGAATAATCCACACATATGTGGTGGCGCTGCGGGTTAAACTGCTGAGCTGCTGAGCTTGCCGATCGGAAGGTCGGCGGTTCGAATCTGTGTGACCGGGTGAGCTCCCGTTGCTAGTCCTAGCTCCTGCCAACTTAGCAGTTTGAAAACATGCACATGTGAGTAGATTAATAGGTACCGCTTCAGCAGGCAGGTAACGGCATTCCGTGTAGTCATGCTGGCCACATGACCATGGAAGAAGTGTCTACGGACAAACGCTGGCTCTTCGGCTATGAAACGGAGATGAGCACCGCTCCCTAGAGTCGGACACGACTGGACTTAATGTCAAGGGAAACCTTTACCTTTACCTACAGGATGCTAAGTCCTACACCATGGTTTACTAATCAAAGTGCTTCCATTCTTGTACATTAAGTTACATACATACCTGCCCATCATAGTATCCCCTTTCAAAGCAAGCAATGTTGTGTGTGAAGTGCAGAAAAGAAGTAAGAACCATAAGAAAAAGAAATCAGAGGCAGAAGATAAAAAAAGAAGAGGTGAAAATGGCTAAATTTAGTTTATAACACCATTATATCTCTCCAGACCTTTCTTTTCTCGTGAGCTATCTTTTTTTCCATGACATCATTGCCTTTTGTTCTTTAAATTTCTCATTTCTCTGTTTCTGAGAACCTCATCAACTCTATCCAACCATGACTTCTTTAGTCTTCCCTTCCCTTTCATCCCACTCATTCTTCCCTTGTATATTTGTTTTGCAACTTGATCCTGATTTCTTCTCTGTTTATTTCTTTGTTACCAGTACCTTTGTATTGCCCATCTGCAACGACTACAACAGAATATATATCCAGTATATATAAAACCCAGCTTATCAAAATGTTCAGTAGAGATAAATATGGCCACCATATCAAGAGCTCATGCATCAGCTCTTGTGGGGGAGATGGGCAGTGATAAAAATCTGATAAATAAATAAATAAATAAGTCAATCCCCAATTCCAGTTCAACTACAGAAGACCAATAGGGAGGGTGCCAAGCATACCAATGACTGCAAGATGTTCCCCAGCAGAATTATTTGCTCCAGGCTCACACCTTTTTGATTCCTTATAGGAAATGGACCATAAGCATCTATTGTCTGTGTATACTCATGGGTGAGACAGATCCTACTTGGAGAAGATGGTTGGTAAGGTGCGCTGGAATCATGTAATATAAAGCTTTTTTAGATCAAAATCAGTACCTCAGAAGCCTATCATAACCAGTGAAGCAACTGGAAAATAGCTTTCACTCACTGGCATGCTGGCTACTGCATGTTGTCCATCTGTAGATTCCAGGTCAGCTTCATGGTAGCATGTGTTACTGTCATGAGATGATAAGGGTGAGAGTTACCATTTCCAGAGCTTCCTAGTTGTGAAGCCACAACTGGTGCACCAACCTCAGCTGGGCAAAGGCTTCCCTGGCTTCAACCTTTTAAATTGCAGATCTGCTCTTTCAAGGGGAGGCTAGCTCCATCCAAGCTAGCACTGCCATCATGCCTAAGCAAGATGTTCCTGAACAGTGGCCCTGTCTTTCAGGGATTTAGTTGGAACTCTACCCATCCAGACCCTCACCACCTCTGAACATAGGTAATGCCTTCCTCAGGGTCTCTGGCTCAGCACAGGGTATCAAGGTATACTTGAGTACCAACAGTATGACCAAATCATCTTGATGTACTTCTAAACTAAACAATTTATATGGTGGCTTAGTATGAGATGAGACTCCAATCTATTATTCCAGAAGTCATAGGGAGTAGAGGAATGGCCTTGAAAGACAAGAGGCAGAACCGCTACCAAGAGAATGGTCAGACAAGTGTGGCTTAAGTCCATTTCAAGAAACTAATTTGAGAAGAAGCTTCAGACAGGCCCTTCCCTAATTTACATGAAGCTAAAGTGAGGGAGGAGATAAGCACATTCAGACTTGCAAGATTCTGTTACTATAACTGTTTCAATAAAAGTAGTTTTAGACCTATATGGCATAGGTTTCTTAGTCTGATCTACTCTATAGGACTGTGATGGAATGTGAGGGTGACCTTGGAAGATGGGGAGAAGAGATGCTGCCTAGGGAATGATCAGATAAAAGAGAAAGGAATCCACAACAGAGTAATGTCCAGAGAAAGAAGCTTAGGAAGGACCTGCCCTAATTATTCAGGTGGGTGTAAAAATGGGGGGGGGGTAGATTTGTACTTTCACACTTGCAAGATTCTGTTAATGTAGCCTTAAAATAAAGTAGAATTAGCTCATCTTGTCATGTTTCCTGTCTGGTTTACTTGGGAGGGCTGACAAGGACTGAGACAGGGAGGGACATTTCAGAATTGGTGGGTATGCTTCTTCACTGGAGTTGTTAGAGCGGAGGAAGGACCACCATCTGGAAGGGATACTCTGCTTGGCTTCCTGTATTGTGCTAAGTCATGTGTGTGTAACCATGATTTATTGAATAAACCATAATTGATTAGGCTTCCATAATTTGCTAAGACAGGGATGATAGCTTCTCTTGAATTGGGGATTTCAGCTGCTCCTCTGGTAAACTGGAGGGCTGATGACATCACCAGAAAGGAAAGGGGCAGATTTTTCAGCCCCTTTTTTTTTTGTTATTTTGCAAGTATTAAGAATGGAGTGAGAGGCAAGCCCTTCCCATTTCCACAGTCTAAATTCCACTGCCAATATTTAATAGCAAAATAGCTGAATTTCATCACTGTGGTTTTATGTCATCTAGAGAGGGAAGGGCAGTTGGGAGAGTTTAAGGGGAGAAGGAAATGTGGCTTGCCTTCCAGAGGGCTCCTGTTCCCATTCCCATCCTTATTTTTGAAAAAGAAATAAGATGTTGAGGGGTGGGGTGCATAAGTGAGTTGCTCATCCTGTGATTGCAATGCATGATTTATACAAGTTTAAGTTTTTTTTACTAAATATGTGTAGGCAGTTTATAGGAGGAAAAGCTGGGTTCACATAACAAACTAAGGCAAAGCCTCATTATGGCTTAGCAAAATGTAGGAACTCATCCTGGAGCAGCATATTGCCAGCTAAGAATAGCAGGTGACTTTCAACGTCCCTTCCAATGCTATGAACAATTCTGTTATTTAAAAAAAAAGGAGAGAAGAGGTTTCCAAATGACATCAGACAACAGTTACAATTTGCAAGTTGTGGCCGTATGAGTCTGTCTGTCTGTCTGTCTGTCTGTCTGTCTGTCTGTCTGTCTGTCTGTCTATCTATCTATCTATCTATCTATCTATCTATCTATCTATCTATCTATCATCCATACATCCAACCATCTGAACAGTATGGAACTGAAAAGGGTTGCAGCATGGTTGAGGACTTTGTTACAGTGAACTCTTAGTTAAAGCTAGCTGCAAATACTCTTACCTTTCTTCTCATTGTGCCATTCATCAGTCATTAACATGGTGGTGGAGGATCATCTTGTGAGACACTTAACACAGGAGAAATTCCTTCTCTTACTGATGGGGGATGGCTGGCTGGAGAGCTATGCAAGAAAGAGATGAGATACCAGGATTCATAGTGGCTTTCTTTTATCTAGTTAAAAACAAACAAGTATGGTTGCCAATTGAAGCAATGAGCAGGGCTTTAATACTCAGCTACAGTGGTAAGGCAGCATTTGTTGAGATCAGCCCACTGGAAATGATGCTGTGATGTCTCTTTTGTCAAGGTGCATTCTTGGATCTATATTGGATTGCTGCCCCCACTGCCCTCTAGGAGGAATGGCTGTAGTTCAAAGAAGGATGTTCTGCCATCCATTTCCAAAGTAAGGTTTATAGGGTGAACTGAAGTGCTTTTACATAATCCCACTGGATGTGTCTTCTGTGCATGCACATACATGCTCAAAAGACAAGGAAAAAGGCTTCATACAGTCAGACCAAGCCTTTAAGACACAACCGTCCTGTAGTTTGAGTGTGAATATTTTGAAAGCTGTGAATATTTTGAAAGCTGTAATGAAGCATGATTTGGAATTATGTCTGAACTGGGATGCTACAACTTCAACAAACCTTGGTCGAAACAATATTTGTTTGAAACCAGCCAAATATGATACCGTCCACCTCACTGCTGAGAGTCGTTGCTACATGAGATGGGTGGTGAAGAAATATGACAAACAGACAGACAGACAGACAAATAAATAAATAAATAAATGGAGATTAGCCTGATGCATCATTGAACCATTACAGTTAATGGATAAAAGTCTTAGTATTGATTATGAGAAATAGGCTATGGTTACACATCATGCTAAGAGCTCATCCATAAGCCACGTTCTTGTGCCTTCTTCTTGACCTGAACTGAAAAGAAATCATGTCAGCATAAATTGCATGAATCGACAAATAAAATAAACTTAAGATTCTAGAGGTACAAGGAGTCCCTCCTTGGAAGGGAGATGGGCGGTGATAAAGTTTGATAAATAAAAATAAATAAATAAATAAATAAATACATGGGGTTCAAGTCTCATCAATTCTTCCCACCATTTTGGAGTGAGAAGAACAGGAGAACTGCAGTGTTAGCATTTGCCCTAAAATACGTTTAACTTAGTTGAAAGTATAAAGAAAATAGACCCCCCCCCAAAAAAAACCCCTAAAAAACAAAACAAAAAGAAACCAGAAAGTTCTCGCTCCATCTAGAGGTGCCATAGAACATGGTTATGAGAACAAATAAGCAGGAAACCACCCAAAAACGGATCTTCATTTCAACACCACGGTCAGTCTAAGTGCAACTAGTAAGCCAACCCTAACAGTAGTTTCAGTTCTTTGTGAGTGAGAAGTATGGAAGTTGACGTTCACACATCCGGAAATGGTCAAATTTGAGTGATGTTGAACTAGAGAATGGAGGATCTGTTTTATTTAGTATTGATTACAAAATGTCTATCATACATTTCTGTTTCTTCAACAAAGTGAAGAAAAACCAAACCAAATAGAAACTAAAACAAATTAATAGAATTACTATCAGCATTAACATTTTTCATTGGAATAAATTAACAATTTGAAGCTTGGTGGAAAAGATGTGTTTTTGCCATCATCCTAAATAGCTGCTCTTCTCTTCCAGTTGCCCTTAAAACAATGGGAATGGCTAGATATTGGCAGCAGCATCCATTTATTTATAGCTAAAAGGGTACTAAAAATGTACATATTTCAGTTTTCCTCCAAGTTTCTGCTAAAACAAATAAATAAATAATAAACTAGGGGAAAATGTATTTCTTCCCATTTCTTTAAAAAAATGTGGAAAAAAAACTACTTCTCTGTAGCTGCACCTGAAAAAGAGAAGTTAAATTGTTTGTCTAATGCCAAATGGTTGGCTTAATGTCATTGTATAACTAGTTCTCTGTCTTGAATAATTTGCATATTTTGAATAATTGGATAATTTGCATATTTGCATATCTTGAATAATTTGCATATGCTTAAAGAGGGGATACATTATTTTCTATTCCTCTAGCTAACCTTAATCATGGTCTGGCTAAAACCGCATGACTTTTTGAGAAGAAGGGGACTGTGTTGTTTGGGTTTAGAAATGTCCTTATGAGCTATTTGGAGGGATTATGGGAAACACAAGCCCTGTAAAAAGCATTCAGCTTCTTGACCTTAGTTTTCTACTTTTGAAAATGGGAAGAACATTGCTCTACTGAATATTCAGCAAATAAAGAGCTGGGTATCAATGACTTTTTGAAGTTTTTTACCAGATTTGTGAAGAGAAACATTCAGGGAGGATTTTTCCAAATCTCTTCAGGCAAAGGAGAAGATCATTACTCATTTATCAAAGGCAAGGCTTCTCCTTAGCAGTGACTATAGCACCATTACTGAAAAAAGGGTCTTCATAAACTTTTCAGATATTGCTGAAACACTTTGGTGAACTTTTGTGTGACAAGGAAAACTGCTTTTTGAGTTCCCTAGTCAAGAGGATTTTTTTCTCAAGTAATACAGAGAAGAAAATACATAGAAATGCCCATAACATACAAGCCACAGTGAGAGGATGGGGAAATTGTGTATTCATTTTTATTAAGTTTAATTATAGAAGCTTTCTCAAGTGATTCCAGTCTGTGGCCCATGAAAAATGCATGAACTAATTGCTCCTGACATTTAATTGCTTTATATTTTTCCCTAAAACAGTTGTCTAGGGCAAGAGAGGGGAATACCAGTTGGTCCGAGCCAGTGGCCGCTGACAGTTTGCTCCTTCTGAGGATGAATTACAAGGGCAGTTTTAGAGGAGATTGGAAAGGTCTTGGTCAAAAGCTCAGGAACAGTAACCAGAAGTGGCAGCATCATTGAAGCTAAGCTGATGTGGATCAGGGAGTCTGAATGGGCGACTGTGCTGCAGGCCCTGAAATACAAGATAGATAAGGTTCAACTTTGCACTGCATACTCTCTTCCTCAAGCCATGGCATCCACCAGCATGACCTAGGGATGAGAAGAAGATATATCTTGATCTACTGGTGTAAGTTGAGGGACTGGCAAGATAAGCCCTCTGTACTTAGAACTACATCGACCTTTAATTAAAAAAAAAAAGACAGATCAGCCTCTTTCTATATTCACTGCCAATGGCTGGCTATTTTCTTTCCCTATGCTCCTATTCTTTCCCTAGGAAACTGGGCTGAGGATGGGAGAAATAAGCCAGACATGTAGCTTCTGAACCACTGTGTGAGAAGAACATTTGGCCTTGGGTGTCCTTAACCCAGCAACGCCCCTGGGTATTTCTCTGATATGATTTACCATCACTTTACCAGGATTCTGACTCTGTTTAACAGTAGCAGCACTGAAAAACTTTCTCCCCCTTCACAACTGCAGCCAACAGAAGAGAATATTTGTAGCCCAGGGTTGAACTGTGGAGTCCTTGGTGCTCTCTGAGCTTGGTTGTTGGCTTGCAGGCATTTCATTGCCCGACTAGGTAACCTCATCAGTGCGAGTTAGTATGGGGTTTCCTCCCTGTTTATATACAGTTTCTATAAACAGGGAGCAAACCCCACACTCACTAGCACTGATGATGTTACCTAGTTGGGTAATGACACATCTGCAGGCAAACAACCAAGCTCAGAGAGCACCAAGGACTCCATACAACTACAGCCATAATGAGATTGTTGAATGGAAAACAGCTTGGATGTAACCAGCAGTGGATTTATGAGTAGGATGGTGAGCTCCATCCAGTTCTAGTGTTCTGAACAACTTCCTGTGCTAAGAATGTTTAATGCCTTTTACACCTGGTGGAATCTAAGATGACCTGGGTATGATGTCATTGTGCAAATTAATGAAAATTATGTAATGTGCATCAGTTGTGTTGGTAGGTCATGACTTCATCAAGGACATGATGTCATTTGGGCCCTCTTACCCCTCCCCATCCCATGGGTACCCACAGACCTTTTGCTTGAACACTCCTGAAATTCTAATGAGGGGTGGTAGGAGACTTGAAGGCCCATACAAGGCAAAGTATGGGCCTTTATTTCCCAATAGCTTTTGACTAAGCTTCCCCCAAAAGTTGTTTTATTATATCTATTTAGTTATTTTTATGATTTATATCTTTCCTTTCTACTCATATAGCACTCAAGGGGATTGACAACAATAACAACAACAGAGAGTCTTAAAGTTTGGCTTCACACAATCCACTGAACACTAATCCTGAGCTTAAAAATATACAATTGTTATATCCACATAGAATTGCTATGCCTCTTTGTAATCAACCATATCAATAAGAAATGATAACAGAGTAATTTAAAAAGAGTTGGAAAATAATGTAAAATATTGGGATTTAACAACTGAAGTATAGCGATTATGGAATTAACCAGCAAAAGGTTTTCCCATAATTATTGCTATAGCAACAGAATTGTCAAAACAGCTGAAAAATTGGAATTATTTGCTTACAAAAACAGCTTTACAAAGAAGCACATATGTACTGCAGTATTTAGATAATTTTAAGCTTTGGAATAAATCTAGAATTATCCTAAATTATTGGCACTTGCTAAGTATTCAGAAGAGATATCATCATCTTCATCATCATCTTCATCATCATCATCATCATTGTGTGAACTCTGCCAAAGTTGCATGAAAATAGCTGAAGTCATAGCCTTGAATCCTTTCCTGAAAATACAAAAAAATGATGGCTGAGCATCATCTCAAAGGGAGCAGATTCCATGACTCAGGAGCAACATAGGACAATAGGGGCACAAGGTCACAAGCACCAGCCCTCTTCTGTCTGAAAAATACATTCAAAAAGTGAGAACATCTTTAGAAGGCCTCCCCTGATGACCTGAATGTCGGAACTGGTGCTCAGTCAAGATGGTCAGTCCCTAAGCCACTTTAGGACTTTAAAGATTAATGCCAACATGCTGAGTTGCATCTGGTAACTAGTACTTGTCCTTCATTATGGGCATAATATTCTCCTGATATCATGCACCCATTAGCAGCCTCACTTCTGCATTTTAACTAGTGGAGGTTCCCAAACTTTTCTTTTGTTCTTCATCTTCTAAAATTTGTCTGCATGTAAAGCTCTGGGGTTCTCCAGAGATGTCCTCCTGCTTTCACGTCAATTCTGTTGACATTCTCTACATGAGCTTACTATCAGATGAAAGAGGCATTTTTCAAAAGGAAAGAATGTAGAGAGAGGAAAGCCCATGGCTCAGCATGCTACAGAAGAAGAGGGTGATTTCTTTCCTTAAACTCACTTACCCCGCCCACCCAAAACATTCTCCCTTCCTTTTTAAAACTCCACTGCAGATCTGTCAGTCTCCCATCCTTTTTGGAAGATTTTAACCATCTGGAGTCATCACTGTCTCCTCATCACCACCCACCACTCTCAGTCTCTCTCTCTCTCTCACACACACACTCACACACAGATGCCTACAAATGTCATCTCATCTGCTGCTCAGAAGATTGTGGGGGGAAGCCTGCCACAATGGAAATCTGATTATCAATTATAATTTATGACAGCAAGATCAGAAGAACCTTTCACTTCCTGTGGCAGGGTGGCATTTTGAAGTGCAACCATCCTCTGTGAGGTTGTTTCTGGAAACTCCAGAAAGGGAACAGTTCTTTTATGCAGAAGACTAGGAATTTCACAGTGAGAGGAAAATGCAGAACAATGTGCAATTTATCCCAGTGATGGTAACCAAATTGCATGGCAAGCTTTGAAATGCAAAGGTTTTGTTTTTTTCCCTGTTATTACATGTTCAGGTATATTCATCATCATCTGCATCATCACTGATAATCTTGCTCTCTCTCTTTAATTATTGGAAAACATGCAATCCATGCTTCCCTGCATTATTTGTGCAATGTACCTAACAGGGGCCTGGCACTGCATGTTCGTATGTAAGACGCAAAAGGAAATCTTGGCATAGCATATTGGACTAAGCTGCAAGGCAAATGAATCCATATGTAAAATCTTGCATGTAGACTTTGGAACGTCTGTATCCATCACAGGGTGATGATAAGCTGTAGAATACTCCCACACTATTGTTATTTTCATTCCCTAATTCCCCAGAAGCAATTGAAACAATTGATAAACATAAGGCATCTTATGATTATCTCTGATTCTGCTGGCTCAGAAATGATGGTCACAAGGAGCCGTGGTACTTAGGGTAGCAACTAAAATCCCCTCATGGCGACTCCATGCAAAAATAAACAAAGAAAGAGGGATAAAAATATTTTCTGTGTCACCTCGTCCTATGCTGAAGAGGAGGCCAGAGAAAACTCTTACCGACTTCTCCACTCCCCTTGGTTGGCTGTAAAGGGGGAGCTGCAAAGCTGTTAAGTTAAGCCTTCCCCTGAGAGAACCTGAAGTTCAGGAGCCAGAAAAGAGGTAAGGCAAGCATTCCTGCCAATGGGGAAACAGCCACAAGAAATAAAAAACAAATCAACAAAGGAAAACACAGCTTTGAAATAATTTGAACTGTACTGAGCTGAACTGGAAGTAGAGTGGCTCAATGGTCCAACATGGCTGATGTCACAGTAATACAGATGTCCACAACTGCTTTTAAAGTGGTCTAAAAGTCCTTGCGAGGAAACAGTTCCATAAATTTAATGAAGTGAGGGAGGCAGCTGCCCTGAGGCCTACAGATACAGGGTCCCTGACAGGATCCCCTTTTTGCCTTCTCCTTGTTTCACATATTCAACAGATCTGATTGTATCAGGTAGAAGTATCATTTCTGGACTGCAAAATCTAGATCAGTGTTCTTCAAACTTGGCAACTTTAGGATGTGTGGACTTCAACTCCCAGAATGCTGGCTGGGGAATTCTGGGAGTTGACATCCACACATCTTATAGTCACCAAGTTAGAAAAAGCACTGCTCTAGATGGCCACCAGATGGCAACAAAGGGTTAGAATTTTTTGTAGCTCTTTGCTCCCATCTACTGATTGTCTTGATTTTTGCAGCCTAGATGAGTGGTTCACCTTGGTGCTCTCCCTTGTGCCCTTGGGTGGAAGTATCCTTTCTTACTTTATCAGCCTCTTGTTAGGAATCAAAACAGGCAATATACAAGAAGCACTTCAGACCCTTAAATTTGCTAAATATATGCAGAACATCCCCTCTCTTTCTGTAAATTCAGCCATCAGTGCCATCATTATGCAACCAGATATTACCATCCACACAAAGGAAAGAGGCATTCGCAGATATACCAAAGCCTCAAGTTTTGCAGTTGGACAAAAATCATGAGAACCAAAAGCCCAAAATAAGTGGGCATTTCTGTAAACAGCCCAGTGAGGACTGAGAATGCTTGTTTGCTCACCAAATGCTGACGTTTGGAAACAAAGGAAACCACTGGAAAATTGACCAAAAGCATGTCATGCAGTATGGGGCAGGAAGTTATGATAGGCTGGCCAGATTTTGAAAAGAAACACTTCATATTACCAAGTTTTATTCCTTCCCCCACTTATTACTAATAATTTTATTATGAATGGGCAAGTGCTATTATGAATGGGTAAGCACTACATGTGCTAATGTAAATAAACTCAGCTTACTCTAAATACTCGGTCAGTCATTTTATTTCAGTCATGGACCCACAAAACCAAACCAAACCAAACCAAAACAAAAGAATTGCAACTGAGTAGAATAAAACAAGCTACAAAATCATATTACGATACTCTAGATATTTACTTTATATTACAGAATGGAAAACGTGGCTCCCTTTGAAATATCCCTGCTTATCTACCTTTATTAAAAACGCTCTTACAATTTCACATTGCACATTTCAAATTTATAATACGAGTAATTATGTAATAAGATCAACTGTGTCAAAGATTAAAGGCAGGAGAAAAATCATTTCAGGATGGGATTGTTCTTTAACAATTCCTTATTAAAGTTTGAATGAGTAACACCCCAAGAGCAGATAAATAATAATTAAGCAAATTAGGAAGCTGCTATCAAGTGTGGGTATCTCGCAACAGCAACATTAAACAACGTGCTAGTTCTTGAGGAGGGGCAAAAAGTGGAAACAGACTCAAACAAACCCTACGAATTTGAAAAGAGGCTAATTTGTTTAGAATCCAACTACGTTTTAAAAGATATTTTGCTTGTCAGTCACTTTGTTGCTGATGTGAAATAATGAGCAGGGATATGTGTCCAATTGCCATCTGAATAATTCTTTTTCTTTTTCCTTCTTCCATTACTGTGCCAAAGCCAAGAAAGCTACAATGCTGGGATGTATTGGGATGAAATCCTGTGTTTATTGCAACCATGCTGTTTGGGGTGTTGTAAATTTCATGTTCTGCTGAGTTACTTTAGTTTTCCAATTTAAACAATGTGCTGAAGCAGAAAGGCTGCCTCTCTCTCTCTCTCTCTCTTTTCTTTATCATCTTCCTTTCCTTTTCTAAAGAAGGGCTGACACTCATCTTATGAGGAGTGTGGCTCAGAATACTAAGTGCAGCATGCATAATCAAGAGCAGGGAAGGAGACCAATTGCAGCTTGCCTGAGTGCAAGAGAGAGAGCTGTCAGAGACCGGAGATCAGGCGATTATGGGGTGGGTTATATTACCCAACAGGCAAGGCTTGCATTTATTGCACATCATTTAGCATCATATTAGTGTATGGGGAGGCAGGGATGGAATGAGGCTGCAAAGATGCCACTGGTGCAGTCAACAGTGGCATTTAGTACATTAGTGGCAATTGCAGCCTGCCAAGTCCTCTGTGACAGGTGTAACCCAAGGGAGCTTGAAAGCCAAGCCATGGGAAATGCCTGCTCTTGCATGAACATCTATGTGGCTCCAACTCTGGAAGTTTTGATCCTCCTGTGTTCCATCTGTGGCATGCATTTTTCAAATCCCAGTGATTGCAGATGTTTTTTAGGAAGATGATTGGCAAAAACTGTAACTTCGGGATCATCCCAAACACCAAGTGGCAAACTCTAAGAGATAGACTCAGAGGGTTAAGCTTCCACTTTTCTCAGCAGGTTCACAAGGATAGGAGTTACAAATTAAAGGCATGAGTGAGAAGCAAAATAATTAACCATTTATCTCCCACTTTTCCTTTGTCTTGGTTTCAATGCATTTTCTTGTATGTGATTCTGACCGCAGCTCTTTCTTTTATACTAGGAGATAGTGACTTAGAGGCATAATCAATATACTGTTTGAAAGAGTATGGTGTAATTGTGGAGCCCTTGGTGCTCTCTGTGCTTGGTTGTTTGCTTGTAGGTATTTCATTGCCCAACTGGGCAACATCTTCAGTGCTAGCATGTTCCCGATGTGGGCAATGAAACATCTGCAAGCAAACAACCAAACTCAGAGAGCACCAAGGACTCCACAGTTCAACCCTGAGCTACAGGTATTCTCTCCCATGGTGTAACTGTCTGGGGGAATGACCTTGGGTGACAGAAGGAAGAGCCGCAGCCTAGACAGCCATCATGCAAAAGGTATTTCAGCCCACAGAAGGAAAAGGGGGCCTCCCTAGTTTTCTGGAAAGTGAAAGTAAAGAAGGGGAGAAGGGCTTTCAGATTTTCAAGATTCTGTTACTGTAACCTTACAATAAAGGTAGTGTTAGTACTCATGGTTTTGTGCTTCTTGTCTGGACTACCATGGTGAAGAGAAAAAACATGATCTGATCCTTGGGTGTAATGATTGCCCTAGCCCCAAATACTCAGACTCACAAGAGGCTGCTAAATGAAATCTGATTTATTGGAGTACTAAAGACAAATACAGAGAAAGCTGAGAATGAGCAAAAGCGCGCCAAATACAAACTTAAACCCTTGGTGCAAACGTATCCCGCCTCCCTCGTAACAGCCCCGCCCGGCACAGGTGCTAGCAAACGTCAGCGTTGCTAGCCTGGGAAAGTAACCTTGAGCGCAAGAGATAATACAAATACATTCCAAAGCAAAGCCAAGAGATAACCGTTCCCATCCTCCCCAGAAAGATGAAACACGCATTCAATTAATGACATGCGAAACGTTACGATGCATCAAAGACATTGAAACGGCGAACATGACATACCGCCTCCCTAAAAATACACCTAGGGACCTGGTTTTGTGGGATAAGCAGAGTGGAAACGGGCCACCAGAACAGGGGAAGCCACATCTGGTGCAGCGACCCACTCTGGATGAGGGAAATGCTTCCAACGAACTAAATATTGTAAAGTATTTCGAAGGCGTCTAGAGTCCAGAATTTCTTTAACTTCGAAGTGTTGCTGACCATCAATCATGATGGGGGTGGGAGGTGGAGGTTGGCGATGCCAGCGGTCAGAAGGAATAGTCGGTTTGAGTAAGCTGCAATGAAAAACAGGGTGTAAGCGTTTAAGGTTATGAGGCAAGTCAAGTTTAAAAGTCACAGGGTTAATCTGAGCGATAATCGGGAAAGGACCCACAAACTTAGGTGCAAGTTTCTTTGAAGGTTGTGATGACTTGATAAACTTGGTAGAGAGGTACACCGAGTCCCCAACTTGGAATGCAGGTTGGGGGGCCCGCTTCCGATCAGCATACAATTTATAATCCGCTTGTGCATCAGCCAATGCCTTTTGAATCATTGGCCAGGAGTCAGCCAGTTGTGTTGTCCAATCATCTGGAGTGACCGCACCTGTCGGAGGTTGCGGTAGATCAGAGATAGGTACAAAGTCTTTACCCTGAGCTACCCGAAATGGGGTTTGGCCAGTGCTTTGATGCACTGCATTGTTGTAAGCTACTTCAGCAAACGGTAGGAGGTCTACCCAATTGTCCTGCTGATAATTCACAAAAGCTCGAAGGTACTGCTCTAGAGTAGAGTTAACCGCCTCAGTGGCCCCGTCCGTCTGAGGATGCCAAGCCGTGGACAGGGCTTGCTTCGTGCCTAACAGCTTGAGAAACGCCCGCCAAAATTGCGAGGTAAATTGTGTACCTCTGTCCGAAATCAAGCGGGAGGGACATCCGTGTAACCTGTACACGTGTACCAGGAATAGGCGAGCCAATTGACGTGCCGACGGAATGGACACGCAAGGGATGAAGTGAGCCTGTTTGGAGAAATAGTCTTTGACCACCCAAATGACCGTTTTGCGTTGGCTGGGCGGTAGCTCGACGATAAAGTCCATGGAAATTTCCTCCCAAGGGGAAGAAGGGGCTGCCACCGGTTGCAGCAGTCCTTGGGGCTTGCCCACCTTGCGCTTGGACATTGCACAAACAGTGCAGGAGGCAATGTAGTCTTTAACATCTTTACGTAATGTGGGCCACCAGAATTGCCTCCGAACAAGGTGCAAGGTTTTTACAAACCCGAAGTGACCTGCGAGTTTGTCATCGTGTGAACGTAGTAACACATCTTTTCTGAGGCTTTCAGGAACGTAGAGGCGGTCGGATTTCCAAGCGAAGCCTCTGTCAAAAGTAACATTGTCTTTATTCGCAAGCAACCAAGTATCCGTTTTCAGTTCTTTTAGAAACTTTTGTTGCAACTGGGAGGAAATTGACAAAGTACTTGGCTGAACAGCGCTTGTGGTGGGCGGCTGCTGCGTGCGCGTTTGGCTTCGCGTCACAGCCTGCATGCCCAATTGGGGCGCCGTCCATAGGGTGCTTACCACATCTGGCGCTGCCCCAGAGTCCTGAGGTTGCCTTGACAAGGCATCAGCCAAGAAGTTCTTTTTCCCTGGAATAAATTTGAACTGAAAATTGAATCGATTGAAAAATTGAGCCCAACGAACCTGTTTGGGGCTCAGTTTTCGAGGGGTACTAAGAGCCTCCAAGTTTTTATGGTCAGTCCATACTTCAAAGGGATGATTTGCCCCTTTAATTTCGTAGAACATGACATCGTCTCCCTCGGTTTCAGCCACCGCAGCTTTCTGTTTCCTCGGCAATGCAGGGGACTTTGTTGGCGGTTTTCCGGGCCGTTCCTCTACCTTTGCCTTCGGGCATGCTGCCACTCGATGCCCCTCCTTACCACATCTCAGACACAAGCCTTTAGCGTACCGCTTCTCCTGCTCCTCATCCCAGGGTCGTTGTCCCGGTTTCCCCCCGGTGGTCGATGGGCGGCTGGGCTTCACCTCCCGCCCCGACTTGGCGGTCTTCCGCTGGGCAAAGATCTCCTGGGCATGTTCAGCCCTCCCCGCCAGCAGGATCCACTCATACAGCGTGTATGGGTCGTCCCTCCCCAGGGACCAGCGCAGCACTTCTGTATTCAAGCCATCCTTGAAGAGCTCGATAATGGTTGCTTGGGACCAGTCATCCACCTTCCCAGCTAGCGCTTTAAACTCCAAAGCATAATCGGCCACTGATCTGAACCCCTGCTTGAGTTCCTTCAGGGCTCGCTTTGCTCTCTCCTTTGCTAAGGGGTCCTCGAAGTGTTGCTTCAACGCCCCGAGGAACTCCTCGAGACTTTCCAGTTCAGGCGCCTCCGACTGGCACATCTGGACATACCAGTCTGCCGCCCTCCCCTTCAGTTTGGTGGCAATGGTGATGATCCTTGCCTTTTCCGATTGGAAAAACGCCCCCCATTCTTCCATATAGGCTTTCGCGTTCGTCAGGAAGAACGAGAGTTTGGTCGGGTCCCCATCAAACTTGACAGGGAAGTCTCGCATGCCGCCTCCCACCGGGCTGCGCCCCACCACCGGTGCTGCCGCGGCTTGTGTTTCCCTGGCTCGGGGCGGCACGGGGCCCCGGGGCGATCGCCCTGGCGATGCTGCGATTTCCATCTGGACCGACTGGTCCCCTTCGCGCCTCCGCACCACCCGTCGCCGTTCCGGGGACAGCCCCTGGGAAGAGGGGGTTGAATGCCTCTGGCTTGATTCTTCCCGGACCTCTCGCAACGAGGTCACATCCAAGCTCAGCTGGTTCAATATAGCCTCCAACGAATCCATTTTGGACTCCAACACTCGGATCCGATCCGGAGTGGGTGAGCCCTCCGTTGGCTGCACCTGCACCACGTTGGGGGATAATGGGTATCTCTGCCTCCAGGAGGGACCCCCCCCTGCCGTGGCATCTCCTTGGGTCTCATCCCAGGTGAGCAGCTCGCCCGGAGAATTTACGGTGGTCTCTGGGGCCGTTTTCAGCCCCCCGGCTTCACTCTCCGACTCGGAGCTCACCTCCTCTCGGATGGCTGACAGCTCCCCACCTTGGGACGGTCGGCCGGACTGCCTCACGGTCGAGTCCGGTTCCCCTTCCTCCATCATCATGATGTCGGGTTCAGTCATCGCGGGCTCTCTCCCTCACAGGGTTAGACGCTTGTCTTTCCTGGACAGGGGCCAGCGGAGTTAGGAACTTAGATTCTCAGCTTTATGTAATGATTGCCCTAGCCCCAAATACTCAGACTCACAAGAGGCTGCTAAATGAAATCTGATTTATTGGAGTACTAAAGACAAATACAGAGAAAGCTGAGAATGAGCAAAAGCGCGCCAAATACAAACTTAAACCCTTGGTGCAAACGTATCCCGCCTCCCTCGTAACAGCCCCGCCCGGCACAGGTGCTAGCAAACGTCAGCGTTGCTAGCCTGGGAAAGTAACCTTGAGCGCAAGAGATAATACAAATACATTCCAAAGCAAAGCCAAGAGATAACCGTTCCCATCCTCCCCAGAAAGATGAAACACGCATTCAATTAATGACATGCGAAACGTTACGATGCATCAAAGACATTGAAACGGCGAACATGACATTGGGTTAACAAAACCCTTCTTGAAATTGAAAGCACCAGCCTTGAGAGTTAGTTGAGCAGCCCTCTATGCTGCAGGAGTAGGAATCAAATTGTCTTCTGAGTAGACTATGTTGAGAAACTGATGACTGAGGAAGGCATTAAGAGATGAAGGGCATCTGATTTCTGATTGTCCAGCCTTATGGTTTGTCCAGCCTTATGGACAAAGGTTAAAAATATGGATCTGAATCAACTTCATAGGCAAAGATTAAAAATATGGGCAATGGAACAAATATGGATAGGACATTAAGTTGGGACAGCATAGCACCAAACCCCCAAACCCCTAGCCTTCCAGAAGGCCTTAAAGAGCTGGCTCTTCCCCCATGTGCAGGGTAGGGTCAGTTTGGAGCCTGAAGATAGTGGTGTTGGATGCATTGAAAGAGATTGGTTGTGGTGCCAGGTTTTATTGCTTTTTGTTTTTATTGTTTTTTTTTTTTAATGATGTTTGGTTTTATACAATTGTTGTGAGCTGCCCAGAATTGTGTTTCTTAACATGGGTGACCATATAAGATATAGATAGATAGATAGATAGATAGATAGATAGATAGATAGAGGTAGATAGAGATACATAGATATAGAGATACAGTAGATAGAGATGGATGGATGGATGGATGAATGGATGGATGGTTATAGATAGATACTTGATAACTGATAAGAATTAGGTTAGGAAAGTGGAATGAACCTGGTGAAATGAAGAGAACCCATGGTGACAGAGATCTTTCTACAAATTCTATAGCATCCTTTCCTGATTTGGATCCTTCCAGATATGTTAGAATCATAGAACAGAAAGGGACAATTAAAGCTGCTGAATTTAACCCCTTCCTCAGTGCAGGAATACATTAGAAAGCATCCATGACAGATGGATATCTAGCCTCCATTTGAACACATCCAGTGAAGAAGATCTCACAACCTGTCTGGGTAATTGGTTCCACTGTTGAAGGGCTGTTAGAAAGTTTCTTCTAACATTCAGTCAACATCTGCTATAAATCTGTCATACTGTGTTCTGCACTTTGGCTCAACAGATTTCTCTGATGTCCTTCCAAGTATTTGAAGAGTGATATCATATTACCCTTCAGTTATATTTTCTCAAGGCTAAACATACCCAGCTCTTTCCATCTTTCTTCACAGGACTTAGCTTCTAGTTCCCAGCTTGGTTGCCCTTCTCTGAACCTCTTCCAACTTCTCTGAATCCTTCTTGAAGTATAATACCCAGAACCAGAGACAGTATTCAAGGTGGGATCTGACCAGAGCAGAATGAAGAAGAATGATTACATCCCACTGCAGAATCTTGTTCAGTTTGTAACCAACTGCTAGTCTAATATATTTTTCACAAGTACCAGACACTGCCTATCGTTTACCTGTGGAGTTGAATTTTTAAATGTGGGTTAATAGCATCCATGCTGAGTGAGACTTCTGAAAGTCGTTTTCTGAAAAACTGGAAAACTACAGCAATGATAAAGAAGATGTACTGTTAGAAGTAACTAATCCATCAGTCAGGAAATGGTAACAAGCAAACAATATCAAAAGGGGCAGAGTTCTGTATACACTAGAATGCAGATGAATTCAATGAATTGAAAGCTGAGCACACATTCCACTTCCAGAATTGAGAAATTCTCTGTTAGTTTCATTGGACTTTGAAGCTGTATTACCTGAGAGGGTGCAAGGTCCATGCTTTTGGTACCCATTCTGCACAGCTTCCATTGAGCCACACAAGATGGTGTTGGTAGTGGCAAAGCAACTTGAAAACTTGGCAATCCCTGTTGTGTCAATTGTTCCATTGCCATGTTTTGGAATACAAGGAAGAAAGGAGCTTATGGTTTCAGGACATGAAGCTGTAGAACACAGAATTCTGATACAGAGCAGAAGGTTCTACAAACTATGCTTGGCTTTGCTGAACAAAAAGGAACACAAGTAACAGCTGATGAAAGCATTGTTACCATAAGGATCAGAAATCAGATGGAGGTCCTCCCACCAGGGAGGGACGCCTGTTTGCCTCTTTCCTGTCCTGGTCCTCCATCTTGGTGTCAATGTTCTTCTCTATTCCCAGGTATCAACACCTTCTTTCTTGTATTCTTAAACTTGGAAGCAGGCCAGCAACTAGGGTCTGTGTCACCTGGAGCAAACATGGATTCTGGCACACACACACCCCCAGCACGGCGCCTGGGGCACATGCCCCACTTGCCCATTCCCCTAGTTGCGGCCCTGCTTGGAAGTGGTTCAGAGCTTAGCTGCACTTGCAACTGGCATTTCATTTTCCCACTTCCTCTGGACTCATGTTGCATAAAAGGATTTGGGAGGAATCAAGCAGCACAAACTGCAGCGTGCCCAAGCATTTTAAGGTGGTTTCCAGATAAATGGTAAGGGGAAGCTGGAACAGGAAAACAGTAACTGCTGCCTGGGTAAAAAAGAGTTTAATGTCTTAATCTAAAAATTTGATTAATTCAGTAATGGCATTAAGTATGTGGTGCCAGTATTGCAAAGAATTATCAGAATTGTCTGAGTTAATGGAAAATATTTTAATTTAAATCATATGCAACAACATTCTTAGGGCACTGCAAGGCCTTCACAAATGTACAAACCTACATACATTAAAAACATTTATGCTTTGTAGAAAATAGGTGATTCCTGTGCTGATTACTTAGAGATCTTTGGGGCAAATTCACATCATTTTGTTTCCCTTTGTTAATAACCAGCAGCAAAGTGATTGTGTAAAGGCTACCACCCTGTCCCTCCAGGAATATCCCTGAGGTTTTTCCCCTCCATCTCTTGCAACTTAGATGAGGCACAAGGAACAGAAACTTAGAAGTTGCAAAGAGATGAAAAGGAGGAGGAATGCATGCATTTATAAGATGGAACTGCCTCCTCCTTGTCATACTTTGATGGGTACAGCATTCCAGCCACCAAAATTTAGGCAAAGGTGAGGGGCAGGGGTTTACCCCTGAAGTCACCTATAAGAATTCAACAGCTCCTTTTTGGAGGGGTGCAATTGCTGTGTAGTTGTAGGGGCAACTAATGCCACCTATTCCTAATTGTTCAGATTTGCATGGTTTTGTGCTTATTCAGTTCAGCTGATTGCTTTCTTTTGGATGCCAAAGGCAGATGGCCCAGAACTACGTCACAAGTTCAGATTTACCTGAACTCCAGATCCGAAGCACTTTCAGTACAGAGAGGATTTTTATTTCCCATATTTTTGGATTCTGAGCCTCAGTAAAGTGCCGGTCTCAGTCGGTGATCTAGATCAGTGTTTCTCCAAGTTGGCAACTTTAAGATGTGTGGACTTCAGCTTGCTGGCTGGGGAATTCTGGGAGTTGAAGTCCACACATCTTAAAGTTGCCAACTTGGAGAAACACTGATCTGGAACTTTGGGGCTGCATCATGGCTACAGAAAGAGAGAGAAAAGAAACACTGTTTATATCATTTATGTAAAATGCAATAGAATGGGAAATCTTCATGAGGATATCACTGCAGGTGGAGAGCAGATTGTAAGCTGGATTGGAAGCCAATTTCAAAGGCAGAGAAAGATATTGTTGTGGCTTAAAAAAATCCTTTAGAATACAGTCTTTGCATCTTGTCTTACTCTGCCCCTGCAGCATTTGTGTTCCAGATTTGGACAATGGGTGACATTCCAGATGTGGTTGAACTTTACCTGCAGACCAGCCAACACTGCCACTGGTGAGTTGTGATTCAGCAGTCTCTGCAAGTCTGCTTTTGCAGAGTATGGCAAGATGCAAAAACTATTTAATTTTTGAAAAAGACATATCTTACGTGGCCTTTGTAAACATCAGTTGGCTTCCCATCTAGGTCATGATCTGTTTCCTACTTGCAATAATATAGTTGTGAAGACTTCACAGGCCACCCTCTGAATTGTTTGCGACAACTGATCTGGAAAGTCATGTGGTCATATAGAAAGCCAGATCTATGTATTATTGGGTAATGGCCAGGGATGTGGGGTCAGGGGGGTGAGATTTTACCTAATCAGGAGTCATTCATCTGTTCCACATCCCCAGACTTCCATCCCCAAACATGCCGCTGTTGTGTTTTTCCTTCAATACTTACACTTTACACCGTAGATCAAAGTGAGATTAAGGCCAAGACTGCCAGCCAAGGAGAACAGATGCAAATCTTGTAACATGTGATGCTGATCTCATTCCAAGACTGCCAAGTATACATAACGCACAAACTGTTTAGCAGGTGCAGAGGGAAGGATGTGCTTCATATTTAAAGCAAATACCTGCTGGGAGACAATCATTTTATCATAGGGAAGCAAAGATAAGACTGTTGCTTTGTGGATCTGCTACCTCCCTTTGGACAGATACAATAACCCTTTTTATTTCTTGCATCTGAATTTCCATGCTGTATTCATGAATCCTGATAGATTCTTTTAACAGTGACAAACAAAAGCTGTTGCTTCCCCCACCGTTTTCAGTTTGTCAGAAATGCATTTATTTTTCAAATCAGACACATGGAGAGAGTCCCATTCCTCCTATATTCATCTGTGGAAGAACAAATCAAATCAAAAGCAGAGGACAGAGGAGCAAAGGTGGGGAGGCAGTTGGCTTTACAAGCATATGGATCAGGCCTTGGAATCAGCCTTTTCAAATTTAGCATCATGCATCAGCCACCATCAAACAAAATCATGGGCATTGTAGTCCAACGCATGAATGATACCACAAGGAAGGTGGCTTGAAATGGTGATGTGTGCTAGCCAAGGTGGGGAACGCAGGACTCATTTCTTTGTTGGTGCTTTGGTTTATAATCAAAATATACAAATAGATATCTCACACCCAAAAAGCATCTTTGGTTTGCTTCTTTCATTCTTATTTCCTTTCACATGAATATTCTTTTTAATCTCCCAGTCTGTTCTGCAGAAGTCTGCTAAAGGATTTCGTTAATGTGCTAGGAGACAAACAGTGTAATCTCTCACACTGCTGATCTGGAACAATGAGAAAAGCCCTTTGCAGTCCTCCCCACTGCATATTCCTGTCACGTCCTCAAGACTCAATTGTCTTTTCGGTGCTCTGGTTCACAGCTTTACTTCTTCCTTTGGCCTTGCATTTTGAATGCCATCTTCCTTATCACGTCTGAGATATCTTCTTCCCACTCATCTTTTGTCCTCTATCCAGGAACTACCAGGCACACTTCCTTGCATAATTATTAGCTGACTAATATTCCCTCCCCCTCCAAAGTCTTATTCACAGTTGTCATTGCAGAAAGCTGATTTAATTCTATCAGCCGTTACCGGCTTGTTCTAAGATTGCCTATCACTTGTAAAAACAATTTCCCCATATTAAGGAAATGGAATGAACAAATTCCAATATTTTGACTCTTGAACAACAATTCCTCTGATTGGATGCGGTCTTTGAGGCAAACTCTCAGTTCCCTTCTGTGCATTCTAGGCAAACTTGGGGTGTGGGGGGTGCTTTTGGAGAAAAAGGCAGGATATAAACTGAAATTCTGATAACCATCACTTTACATTTTCAATTTCTTTGCCATTCCTAGATTTTAACTACGTCATTACTGCCTAAACTAAATTTGTTTGCATAGAGAAATGCAGAAAGAGGAAGAAGAACAGGAAAACTCCAGGTAGGTGTGGGTGATAGGAGGAAGTGAGGAACCAGCCTTGTTTTTGATTCAGAGCATAGCATTGAACAAGCAGCTTTTGCTCAATCTTTACCTGCTAAATGATCAGCTGTTTCAGTCAATTCATTTATAAAAAGTCAGGAAAAGGAAAGAAGTATGTTTCTATGAGTGAGTAAGATCTTGTGGTTAGATATAAGCTAAGGCTATGATTAGTGCTATGCATTTTCATTACCAGTTCTCAATCCATTTGATGAAAGTTTGAATTGGCTTCTGAAATTTCTTTCAAGAGGAAAGAGAACGTCCTTGGAATTCTCCTGAGGTGGAGTGCGGTTTGTAAGAAGGCTAAGGGCTGGTGTTTCTGAAGATCCTTGTCTTCCACTGAACAATCCTCTTTACAGCCTCTTACAGACTCTTTACAGGTCTGAAGCCTCCCTGGCTTCTAATGCTTCCATTAATTCCCAAGGGAAGTCATCAGGGGGAAACTCCACCCAGGGGTCTTCTTCAGATTGGAAATGTGGACAACCCAGGGAGGCTTCAGAACAATAGAGGATGTTTGGGGAGAACACATGATCTCTTTTTATATCTCATGAAGTTGCTCCCTGCCTGCCTATCTTTCCAGTGCTCCAGACTTGCTTTTCAAGATCCTCCCTGTCATTAACAAAGGAATGGAAAGGGAACAGAAGCAGAATTGATCATATATATATTCTGATGCATACCTACCTGGAGGTTCCTGTTGCTTCCTCACTGTGGGGATGAGCACATGGAACCCTGAGCTCAGCAGCTACAAGCAGGTGATTACTATCTGGTCCATGAACCTTTGAGCAGTCCCATACAATGATGACAAAAAGTATCAATTGAACAGCTTCATCTCAAATGCCTCAGCATCTCAGATCGCAGAGATAGCAACACCATTCACAATTTGAAGCCATTTAGGGAGTAAATGTTTCCTCTGAGAGGCTATTGAGATCACAGGAGTAGCCCTTACAACTGCTGCTGTGGCTTCCTTTGTTACACATCCAGACAGCTATGTCTCTATCTTCATCCTGGATTATGTACGTTTTAACAGCTCAGTCCTCTCCACTACAATTTTTCAAGCTGGTCTTATCTGTGACAGGTCAAGCAAAGGATGCTAGCCTGTGATATTATTTGGTTCATCCTCACCGCAGAAAGAAGGGAGTCTCTTACAGAAGACTGCTGCAACACCTACAGTGGGCTGTGAACCTGAATTGTTAACGTACTTAGAAAATGGGCTGGTGTGTTCTAGTCTGATTTATGCCTTGGGAAATGCTTATAAGATTGCATCTGCTCCTTTGGAGTTGTGGCCAATTGTGCATGTATCAAGTCATGAATTCATTTTAGATATTTTCCAAATGTAATAGAAGGTGGAAATCTAGGGCAGGGCAAAGCCACAGGGGAATGGAAAAAAATGGACCTCTACTACCAAAGTCATGGCAAATCCAAAGATTACAGGAGATTGAGGACACTTCATCATTCCAGACTGGTCTTCTTTAAGTTTAGATGATCTGTTGTGTATTTCAGGGGTGAGGGTGGGTGGAGCAGAAATGGGGGCCTTCTGGAAATCTTTGGATTATCACCATCAGCTCTGATGACTGCAAAACCAATAGCCATATTGGTCTGGGATTGCTGGATGTCCCAACATATTTGGAGAGGCACAGGTTCCCCATCCCTGGCTTTCTTTGATTTGGACTTTTCCCAAATTCCAAAAGGAATTCAAGCCCATTCTTTATGAGTTCACCCCTCCAAACAGGGGTGAATTGAAATTGCAATAAAAATCCTGCATAGAACTACGTCAGCCTTTCATTGCAGGGTTATCTTACCCATGACAAAATGCAGCCTCTGAACCAAGTTCTCTGGGTAATATCAACCAGACATAAGACACCAAACCACAAATTAATAGAGCAGTGTTTCTCAACCTTGACAACTTTAAGATGTGTGGACTTCAACTCCCATCCAATCCTCTTTTAAAACCCTCCAGCCCATCACAGCTGCTGGTAACAAACACCTTGTTAGACATGCAAAAAAGTGTTCCATTGGTCCTGGATCTCTCTGCATTTAGTTTCATTGCATGACCTTGAGTTGAGAGAGAAAAAAAAACTTATCTTCTTCTACTTCATCATGTTCTATGTCCCTGGTATGTCTCTCCTTACCCTCTTTCATTTCAAGCTAAAAAGCCCCAGTTGCTATCCTCTGGATGTCTACCAACTATGATTTTTTTTAAATGTCTTGATTAAAAAAGAAATTAAGAAGCAAAGAAAACAAAACACAAGCCTGAGGCATAAGCAATATTTCCAAGAGTCCTTCTGAGCCCTGCATAGGTATTTTTAGGAAATAAAAATGATAGACAGTTCAGCCCACTCCTTTGCTTTCATCCATGGCCCCATGGTCAACAGCTGTGTGTGACCAATACCATTTTGTGCATTCCTGTAGCATGCTTCCCAAACATGTCATCTGTTCATCAGCCGCCCCAAAGTTGGGGGCTCCTGATTTAAGGAATTCAAATCTACAGCCCAAGGATAGAGCAGATGTCTTAGATCTGTCTGAAGTAGTAGGTCCAACACTTCTGTTTCAGTCCGTGAAGAGACCCTTTTCAGTTGAAAGCTAGATAGATCTATGTTTTGGCTCAGTATAAAACACATTAACCTCTTCATTGAGCTGCTGGTTTAACTCTATTTAGAGCCATTACAAACAGCATCATGATCTGTATCTTTTGCCAAGTTGCTGATGCCAAGTTGACATACTGCAGCCAGCAATGCAGGTTTTTTTCCTCCTCATTGCTGCAATTGTTGTCTTTTAGGGCAGTATTCAATATTAATCATGAAACAACATATCAGAAGTGGTTGCTCTGACAATGAAATACACATGTGCTGTGACATAGCCTCTTTGGAATTAAACCCACTGTGAGAAAAAAACTAACTCTCTTAGTCAGATGTTTGATCATTATAAAAATTCCCTTCTCCTTCCTATGGGTGGTATGTGTGTTCTTCAACCTGGGGTCCTCTACCAGAGGCCTGGGGGTTTGAGGGTTCTGTGCAGGATCTCAGCTGTTCCTAGCACTGCACTCTTCTGGACAGAGAGCTCTGATGTTGTTCCTGGGATTTGTTGGAGCCAGTCTCCCAGCTTGGGAGTCACAGCCCCGAGTGCCCCTACCACCACTGGGACCCTTTGGCCTTCCCTTTCCACACCCTCTCTAGTGCCTCCTTCAAGCCCTGGTACTTCTCCAGCTTCATATATATATATATATATAGATAGACAGACAGACAGACATACATACATACATACACACACAAATACACACATACATATATATATATATATACACACACACACACAAACACAAAGACACACAAACACGCACACACAGACATACACATAGACATTTTTGTTGTTTATTCATTTAGTTGCTTCCGACTCTTCATGACTTCGTGGACCAGCCCATGCCAGAGCTTCCTGTTGGCTGTCAACACCCCCAGCTCCCCCAGGGACGAGTCCGTCACCTCTAGAATATCATCCATCCATCTTGCCCTTGGTCGGCCCCTCTTCCTTTTGCCTTCCACTCCCCCTAGCATCAGCATCTTCTCCAGGGGGTCTTGTTTTCTCATTATGTGGCCAACGTATTTCAGTTTTGCCTTTAATGCCATTCCCTCAAGTGAGCAGTCTGGCTTAATTTCCTGGAGGATGGACTGGTTGGATCTTCTGGCAGTCCAAGGCACTCTCAGAATTTTCCTCCAACACCACAGTTCTAAAGCATCTATCTTCCTTCTCTCAGCCTTCCTTATGGTCCAGCTCTCGCAGCCATGTGTTACTACAGGGAACACCATTGCTTTAACTATGCGGACCTTTGTTGTCAGTGTGATGTCTCTGCTCTTAACTATTTTATTGAGATTTGTCATTGCTCTTCTCCCAAGGATTAAGCGTCTTCTGATTTCCTGACTGCAGTCAGCATCTGCAGTAATCCTTGCACCTAGAAATACAAAGTCTTTCACTGCTTCTACATTTTCTCCCTCTATTTGCCAGTTATCAGTCAAGCTGGTTGCCATACTCCTTTCCCAATCTTAAACCAGTCCGTTGTTCCGTGGTCTGTTCTTACTGTTGCTACTTGGTCGTTATACAGATTCCTCAGGAGGCATACAAGATGACTTGGTATCCCCATACCACTAAGAGCTTGCCACAATTTGTTATGGCCCACACAGTCAAAGGCTTTAGAATAGTCAATAAAACAGAAATAGATGTTTTTCTGAAACTCCCGGGCTTTTTCCATTATCCAGTGGATATTGGCAATCTGGTCCCTAGTTCCTCTGCCTTTTCTAAACCTAGCTTGTACATCTGGCAATTCTCACTCCATGAATTGCTGAAGTCTACCTTGCAGGATCTTGAGCATTACCTTACTGGCATGTGACACATACATGTACAAATACACACATACATACACACACACACACACACTGTCATGGTTCCTGTTCCAATGTTCCTGGGAACATCGTAACCAGTTCCCATGCCATGCTGGTGCTGACATGCGTTACTCTTTCGGAGGGGGCTGCTCTTGGTCTTTGTACCAGGCACTGGTACAAAGACTTTGGTACAAAGACACTGGTACAAAGACTCTACAAAGATGTAGAGACTTTGGAATGTCTATCTGGGTTATCTCGCCTGTTCAAGGACACTTTCCCAAAGACCGGCAGGAATGGTTAGGAACACCTGCAGGCTGCAGGGAGTGGACTCTGTCTGACTTTGACGGGAGGGATTGGAACTGTCTAAGCTTTGTTTGAAAGACCCGCATTTTTGCCATTCTCAGCTTTGCTCTTGAACTTGCATACTATCCAGTAATAAATCAGATATCCATAAGCTTCTTGTGTGAGTCTGGTTGGAAACTTGGATAGGCATTCATCACACACGCACGAAGTAAAAAGATAAATGTGAAACAATATAGAAAAAAATAAGAAAAAGAAAAAGGTGCTGAAAACAATAGAAAGAAAAGAGAAAGTAAAAGAAAGCAAAAAATACTTAAAGAAATGACTCCCAATCTTCTTTACAGCAGTTATAGACATACTTGAAACCATTTTACCCCTTCTAAATTACATAATATGGTTCCCTTCTCCCCATATGCAACTGGTAAATCCAAAAATCCCCAGTTCATTTTCATCCATTTTCAGCAAAAAGTCCATAAAGGGTTTCCAGTCTTTTATAAAAGTGGTTGCTGTTCCTTCCTTAATCAAACAAGTCAATCTAGCCATTTCTGCCATCTTCACAATCCATTCCTCCATTGCGGGTATTTTTGTATTCTTCCATCTTTGTGCATATAATAACCTGGCTGCAGTTACCATATATAAAACCAATCTTCCATGAGTCTTTTTGAATTGACTATCCATCAGTCCTAATAAGAAAAGTTTCAGTTTCATCTGAATATTAATTTTTAAAACTCTCTGCATCATCATATGTATTTGTGTCCAATATTTTTTCACTTGTTACAAGTCCACCATGCATGGTAAAATGTTCCTTCATGCTTTGCACATTTCCAAGAACAATTACCAGGATCTTTATACATCCTACAAAATTTCTCTGGTGACATATACCAATGGTACATCATTTTATAAAAATTCTCAAGTTATACAACAGCGTGAATTTCAATCCTTTTAGCCACATTCTATCCCATTGTTCCATCTATATATTGTAACCAAAATTCTTATCCCATTTTATCATACACTCTTTTACTTGTTCTTCTTCCATTTCAAATCTTAACAGAAGTTTATACGTTTTAGCGATTATATGTTCATCATTTGTACATAATTCCATTTCAAATTCCATTACATATTGTTCTATACGTGGTAGCTTTCTATCTGTATTAAACCTCTCCCTTAATTGTGCATATGAAAATCATTGAAAAGCAAATCCCTCTGCAGCCAATGGTTCTCTTGATTTCATCTTAAGTTCTCCGTTTTCCTATATTAGCAAGCCTTGATATCTTAACCATTTTTCTTTGCTTGCTGTTTCTGTCCTACAAAACACTTCTTGTGCTGAGGCCAGTAAAGGTATTTTTGGGCACAACCTGGATTTATTTATTTATTTGTTTTCTATCCCACCTTTATTATTTTTATAAATACCTCAGGGTGGCAAACATACCTAATGCTCCTTCCTCCTCCTATTTTCCCCACAACAACCACCCTGTGAGGTGAGTTGCGCTGAAAGAGAGGGACTGGCCCCAGGTCACCCAGCCAGCTTTCAGGCCTAAGGCGGGACTAGAACTCTCATACCATGCCTTATTGGCTCTTGGGCTGAGAGAGAGGGACTGGCCCAAGGTCACCCAGCCGGCTTTCAGGCCTAAGGCGGGACTAGAACTCTCATACCACTCCTGAATGGCTCTTGGGCTGAGAGAGAGGGACTGGCCCAAGGTCACCCAGCCAGCTTTCATGCCTGAGGCAGGACTAGAACTCACTGTCTCCTGGTTTCTAGCCAGTTGCCTTAACCACTAGACCAAACCACTAGACCAGATCTGTTCCATATGCTTAACATTGTATTCCTAACATAATGATTTTTGAAGTCTACATTAACTTTATCATACCACAGAAAACCATGCCACCCAAACCTTAGGTTGTGCTCTTCTAACTGTAGCGTTCTCTTATTTCTTAGCAACAGCCATTCTTTCATCCAGACCATCCTTAGCATCTTGAAGAATTTTATATTTAACCCTTGGTTTCTTGCCCTGCCATATAAATCTGGAGATATCTTCTTGCCATTGTTTAAAATGTGCATCATTTCTTAAAACAGATATTGTCCGAAATAAAAACATCATCCTAGGTAACACATTCATTTTTACCACAGAAATTCTTCCCCACCTTAATAAATACTTTTTATTTTCACTCCATACCTTAACATAGTTATTTTGAAATAACATACAATTCCTATAAGTTGTATTGATACCCAAATATTTCACTTTTCTCTCAACCTGAAACCCAGATTTTACAGATAATTCTTTTCTATCTTCTATCCTCCTATTCTTTGTCAACATCTTTGCTCTTTATTAATTTTAAAACCAGCCAAAGCACCACATTCCCTTAGTTTTTCCATCAAAATATTTATTCCCTCTATCAGGTTTTCCATAATTAAAACCAGATCATTGCAAATGCCCTTAGTTTATATACTTCTTTTTAAACTTTCACTCCAGCACTTCTTTCATCTTGCCTAATATCTCTATTTAAAACTTGAAGAGCTAGAATGAATAACAATGGTGAAAGTGGGCATTTTGCCTGGTTCCTTCCTTTATTTTATAGGGTTCAGTGAGTTCTCCATTCACAATAATTTGTGCCACTTGTGAAGTATATATTGATTTCACCCATGTAATAAAATGCTCCCCAAAATCCATATCTTCCAAGATCTTAAACAAAAAAGTCAGTTCAAATAATCAAAGGCCTTTTCCACATCAAGAAATATTAACACAGCTTGTTTTTCATTGTACTCTAATATATTAAGAACATTTCTAATATTATCTCTCAATTTCTCTTGGCAAAAAGCCATATTAGTCTTCATGAATGAAATCTTGCAAAACGTTTGTCATGATTACAGCTAAAATCATTGTAAAGATGTTTGGTGATCTTCCAATATCACTAGTACATCTCACATTTGGAAAGCTAGTGACTGACCCCTTGTGACTTTTCTATCGAAGCTAGTGACTGACCCCTTGTGAAAAATAGAGATTTAATGTCACTAGTATGCAGTTATTAGATATGACTTACCAGGATGACAACTTATTTAAACTTTGGTAGGGTTCCAGAGTTTGGGGTTTGTCCTAGAAGACCAGGACTAGGGATAAGATGTTCAATGCAGGTACTTATTCACCCCATTTAATTTCTTCTTTGGGAGAGTGGATGTTAGGGTTGACATTGTTCTGAATCTCATACATGGAATATCTGGAACAAAGGTGGAATAAATGAACATTCCTACACCAGAGGGTTTCAGCCACAGGTTTCATTCCAGATAAGGAGTCTTCTAGAAAAATGAACACTGTAGATGCTTTGGGACTGCAACTTGCAGAATTCCCAAATAGTGTGGATTTATAGGCCCAGAAAATATGACAAGTACTAAGTTGGGGAAAGTTCATGCAAAGATAAAATACACTAGCCATACTTAGGCACACAGTGTCTTGGTTTTACTAACATAATGCCATGAGTACTGATGGCGAGCAGGAGGGGGCCCCTATCCAGGGGGGAAAACGCATGCGTAGTAGAGAGAATTTGAGCTGTCATTCAAAGAGACACAGAACAGACCCGCCTTGACTTTTGGGGTTTATCTGTCTGGGTTTTCTCACACTTCTTCAGTTTGGTAGGATTTTCTGTCTAACGTAGCAGTAATACAACACTAGAGACCTATTTCTCATCTCGGCGTGGTTCCTGCTTGTTAGGACACATAACTATTTCACCGAAAAATTGTCTAAATTATAATTCCACAATTTTTACCAGGAATTGTTTTTCTAGCCCTTGATTCATCACCACCTTTTATAAAACCCAACGTTTTTTCTTAAGTCACTTCATATTTTTATGCTTCCCAAGAACTTTTGGTGTCATATAAGTCACAGGCAAGAGGATCTCTCATTTTGCTTTGATCTTCTCCTAACAAACCTAAAACAGCGACAACAAATTAAATGAAGAAATACCCCCACGCCCCACCCCAAGCATTCACATTACTAAGCTAGCTTCTGGCTTATTTACTAATACAATGCTATCAAGGGAAGAGAAAGGGATGAACGTGCAAAAGATCTCACCAGCTCTGATTGGGAGAGTGCAACCCCATAAAAATGGTCAGTCTCTGATTCATACAACCTCAAAACCCATGCCCACTTGGTCTTGCTGGAGTTCAGCTGAAACCTCCAGACACTTGAGAATAACCTTGATGGCATCATTTACTACACAAGTTTTAGTCACTGCTGGTTTTTGCCATGTGGATTCCCCTGACTCACCAGATGATATGCTAGGTGACAACCTTGCATGTTCTCTGAAGACTCAGACCCCTGAAAAAAACTACAAGGTTATGCTACAGATTAAAATTACTGATGTACCATAGATTTCCCTGAGATCCTGGGAACTGTGTTTCATGGGAGACCTCTTCCAGAGAAATATCTTCTTTCCTTCCATCTGGAGCCTGCTGGAGTCATAATTCTCAACAATTAAGGTGCCACCAAGTCTCTACGGTTCTTTGTTAACATGATCACTTTATTTATTTATATTTATTTATTTATTTGTCATATTTTTATTACTGCCCATCTCCCCCACTCGGGGGACCCTGGGCGGTTCACAATAAAACAGTATAAAATACAATAAAATCAGAAGAATATCAATAAATATACATATAAAATATAATAAAATCCAAGTGATGGCAGATATAATTCCACCCAAAGGGGACTGGAACTGGTTCTGGCAGGACTAGGGAACCAACCAGCCCCAAGAGTGGCTCTTCCTCTCCCCACTCCAGGCATGGTGACAAAACTGGGTCTTCAGCCATTTCTTGAAGTCCAGAAGAGAGGAGGCCAATCTCACTTCCGGGGGAAGGATGTTTCAAAGGGCGGGAACTGCTGCAGAGAAGGCCCATCTCCTGGACCCCGCCAGATGGAATTCTCTTATGGACGGGGTCTGTAGCATGCCCTCTCTGCATGACCAGGTGGGATGGGTTGATGTAACGGGGATGAGATGGTCCCTCAGGTAGCCTGGCCCCATGTAGGGCTTTAAAGGTCATAACCAACACCTTGAATTGGACCTGGAAGCAGACTGGCACCCAATGCAGCTCACGGAGCAAGGGAGTAATATGTGCTGATCTCGAGGCACCAAAAACTGCCCACGCAGCTGCATTTTGGACCAGTGTAGCTTCTGGATACTCTTTAAGGGTAGCCCCATGTAGAGCACTTTGCAGTAGTCTATATGGGAGATCACCAGGGCATGAGTGACCATTCGAGGGGCCTCTCGCTCCAGGAAGGGTCGTAACTGGCGCACAACATGAAGTTACGCAAAGGCCCTTCTGGCCACAACTGCCACCTGCTCTTCAAGCAGGAGTCGTGAGTCCAAGAGGACCCCCAAATTACACACCAGATCTGTCTGGGGCAGTGCAACCCCATCCAGAACCAAATATGGCAAATTCCTAGGAGCCGTGGGGCCGTTAACCCACAGGCACTGTGTCTTACCAGGGTTCAGTCAAAGCCTGTTGTTCCCCATCCAGGCCCCCACAGCCCCCAGACACCTGGAGATGGTGGTCATGGCATCACTTACTTCACCCAGAATGTAGATGTATAATTGAGTATCATCAGCACACTGATGATACCTCATCCCGTGGAGATGGATGAACTCACCCTGAAGTTTCATGTAGATGTTAAAAAAGAAGCGGAGAAAGAACCGAGCCCTGTAGCACCCCACAGACAAGGGGCTGCAGGATGGACCTCTCACTCCCTATCACCACTGATTGGGACTGGCCCTGGAGGAAGGAGGTGAACCAGTGCAAAACTACACTGCCCACCCCCAACTCCCTGAGCCAACCCCAAAAGGATACCATGGTCGGTGGTATCGAAAGCCGCTGAGAGGTCAAGGAGAGCCAGGATGGATGCACTGCCTCCATCCTGCTCCCGCCAGAGATCATCCATAAGTGTGACCAATGCTGTTTCCATCCCATATCTGGGCCTGAAACCTGACTGGAAGGGGTCTAGATAATTGGTTTCATCCAGGATCCTCTGGAGCTGCAGTGCCACCACCTTCTCAACCACCTTCCGCATAAAAGGGAGGTGGGAGACCAGATGAAAATTATCCAGCATGGTAGTATGTAGCATACACTCAGTTTCATTCCTAAGTTCTTTTAAATAAAATGTGTACAGTTAAGTATCTCCAACTAGCCATGATTAAAGAATCATGACATTCATGGTGACATAACAGTACAAATTCCACCCTTTAATACCTATGTCCCAACCAGACACATAAATCACCAAAGAAAATGGCAAGATGAAAATTTCCTGCCAGCATCACAGGGACCATCATGGAAAGTATAAGTGGGAGTATGTTAGGAATATTTTTTTACCACTTGCATTTTCCACCACTGAGACGTTTCAAGTGCAAAAAGTAAGATGATACATATCTATGCTTTGAATAGCTAAGCTTCTATGTGCATGAAAGGTAAACAAAGCAGATGGGAGGATAAAAGCAGAAATTGAACAATTCAGAATCATTACAAAACAAAGGAATTTGCATGGCAGATCCAATCTGGTTGTTGTGGCATATAATGCCTCACTTTGCCTTTTTGTCTACTGGGATTAGCTTGCAGAATTTATAACCATCTTTTACACAATACAAAGGGGGCGTTTGCGCATATGCATGTTGTGCAACATTGCTATCTTATTTTTCTACTTGTAGAATGCTCTCTTATGAATTAAGAATGTACAGATCTGTCAGTACACAACTCAGAAGCCTGGTGGACTAGTCAGATTTGCTCTCCATCAAAAGCTCCTTGTGAATCCAGTTGAAACTCTTATCTCAAAATCATTTCGTAAACTGTTCAGATCAAAAAACTTTTCAAGATGAGATCCTTTAAGGTTGAACTTGAAGAAAGCATCTTTCAATCCTTTGAAATCTGAGATACTTAAAAGGTAATTAGTAGAATCAGAATGACTCACAGTTTTGTTCTGAACATTATTGGAAGCATTCAAAACAAAACAAAATAAAACTCTTTTTAGATGTTCTTCAGCTCCTTTTTGAAAAAAACTTCACCTTCTCTCATAGCCAACACATGAATAAATGGAAATAAATCCAGCATTCAATTCCTAAATTTGCAACTCTGTTCACAGGCTCTAAAATCAGAAGGAGAGGTACCACTTGGTCAATATGAAGAGGGAACATGGAGATATAGTCACATCTTTTATTGTTTGTCATCATTAGTCCTGGAGCAGGAAATATTGATTTTGGGAAGCATCATAGTTTTCTAATACAGCATCTGCTTTGTATGCAAAAAAAAATCCCAGGTTCAGGATTTGTCATCTCTTTTTAGTGCAGGGGAAATTCTCTCTCTAGAACCTGGAAACTCTATGTCAGTATCTATCAAGCTTCTCCAGCCTAGTGCCTTCAAGATATGTTGGATTTCTATTCCCATATAGCGTGGCTACTGGCCATCATAGAGGAGACAACACTGAATTAGATGGGCCAGTAGTACAGTTCAGTAGAAAATACTGAACTAGATGGACTGGTGATGTGACTCAATAGAAATACTGAACTAGAGGGGAAGTTGTTGAACTAGATAGTCCAAAGGTCTGACTCAATAGATAGCATTTTCTGCAGATCCTCATAGAACTGATCTACTTCAGCTCCTTCAGCATCTGTGGTTGGGGTGTATATTTGGATCACTGTGATGTTAGATGGCTTGCCCTGAATTCGAATTGAGATCATTCTATCATTTTTTGGATTGTATCCAAGCACTGCTTTAGCCACTTTACTATTAATTATGAAGGCTACTCCATTTCTTCTGTGGTCCTCTTGTCCACAGTAGTAGATCTGGTGGTCATCTGATGTGAAGTGACCCATTCCAGTCCATTTCAGTTCACTGACGCCCAAAATGTCTATCTTTAACCTTGACATCTCACCAATAACCACATCCAATTTGCCCTGACTCATAGATCTTACATGCCAGGTTCCAATGGTGTGTTGATCCTTAGAACATCGGATTCGCCGTTCACCACCAGCACCGTCGGCCGCTAGCCGTCCTTTCGTCTTTGAGCTAGCTGCGTCATCACGTCTGGGGCTAATTGAACTCATCCTCTGTTCCTCCCCAGTAGCATTTTGACCATCTTCCAGCCTGAGGGTCTCATCTTCCGATGGTATACCGACATATCTCTGGTTGTACTGATCCATCTAGTTTTCACGGCAAGAATGCTGGGGTGGGTTGCCATTACCTTCCCCAGGGATCGCATTTAGTCTGACCTCTCTGTCATGACCTTCCCGTCTTGGGTGGCCCTTCATGGTTTAGCTCATGGCGTCATTGAGGTGCTCAAGCTCCAGCACCACGACAAGGTAACAATCCTTTGTTGGAGAATAAATATGATGCATTCCTAAAATATTCCAAGAAGCTTATTCAGAAACAGCTGTGGAGAGACCTCACACTATTTATGTATATGGCATTTCAACAAGAAACAGAAACAAGAGTGAAACTACTGGATAATTCATAGGTGCTCCATGAGATTAAATAAATTAAGCATAATCCCTGATTAGATTTCAGACAAATTTTCCTCTCATGATTATTATTGGGGAGGGGGAGAGAGGATTTGACTTCAACCCAAAACTATACTTAAACCACATAGAACTGTTTTGTTGTGAATTTGTCTCAAGACAGTAACAGTGATATGTTTGTTTGGAGAGCAATAAAAGCACTTCGGGGCAGTGAAGGCCTTTGCTTCTCTCCAAATGTCAGCTCCATCCTTCCTCCGAAATGCCAAGGAAACTTTTGACTCCTGCATTTCAAGTCCCTCTTTTCACCTTTTTAAAAATTTTCAGGTCTCTTTGCTCTTACCATTTCCTGTTTTTATCTTTTCTCCACCAAGACCACCTTTCCCAACTCCTTTTCCTGCTACCCTGGTTTTTGGAAATGCGGCATTTTTCTTTCTTTCTGGCAGCCTCAGGGACCTTGCTCTGGGTTTTCAGTGACAAGGGTGGATCCCCAACCCACAATTGCTTATTTGATAATGCATCTCCACTGAGTGACTTGATAGAAATGTCCTCAAGTCTTTGGAGTCCAGAGTTAAAGCGGTGGCTTGCCCTGCAGATTTGCAAATCTTTTGATGTGTGCTAGTACATTAACGGCTTGGCAGCTGACCCCAGACATTTTATACCTTATTTCCAACATCCACTCTCTGTCTTTCTTTTATTTTTTGGCCCCCTACTCATCTCCTTTTATGATAAGCCCTGAGATGAATCAAACTGAGAAACTTCTCTTTTCACTCACATCTTGTTTCCTGTTATCTAAGTGCCCTCTAATGGCATTAATAAAACAATTTTGTCATCTTGCAAGGAGAATCTTGCAATTTCATACAGGCAGGGGTGCAAGGTAGCAGAGGTGGGCTGCTGTTGTCTGGAGGTGATGCAGGCTTTACGTTATTGTTCTCTCACCTTTTATGCTTCTGGAATAAATTATGCCTCTGGCAGAACAACTGATGCAAAGAACAATGGGAAAACGAAATCCTGAGGATTTGTGTGCTTCATAAGGAATCTGCCTCTTGGTCTTTGTGCCCTACTCTTATTTCTTATTCCTCAGCTCATTACAAAGAAGAGCGACTAAGAGATGTAAAGAGGGGATGTGTATGTTTGTGTGAAAGAGACAAATGGCCTTTTCTCAGTTTCTTAGAGTCAGGATGCAACAACCTGTTTATCCCTAGTTAAGAAAACATAATTAATCTCAGGTTAGCAAACTATAACTGTACAGATGGTGCATACAACAGCTTGCTATGCACAATCAAATAAGCCATATTATGACTTACAGTAGTAGGCTGGTTCTCATAGTATGCTAAAACAAAGGTTGGGTTCCCATAACTCACTGGACTACTCCACTGCATTTTCATGTAGTCAGATTAAGAATTTTGCTCAAGCAGATTGTGCTTGTTGCTTCACCTTAAACACTGGAGTATTTAAATAGATGGTGGATGGCCATCCATTTGGGAATATTGCAGTAGTAGATTCCTGCCCTGGGCAATGACTTGGAGTAGATGATCTCCAAGGTCCCTTCTGCCCCTTACATTTTATATTATGATATCAGGGTTGTGAAAGGTCTTGAATCCATCCCTTCTGCCCTGCTTATGGAGAACAAACAAGTTGCAAAGACAACAGACTGGGCTTACACACTGAACTGAGCTATGATTTGTTTAAGCACAGTTTATTGAATAAACAATGGTTGAGTTAATGCAAGATACTGAACCAATGATAAATCACATAGGGCTTATTCTATTGGCTAGCAAAGAAAGGGAATTTGGTGCATGTTTGTGGGTGTATTAGGTTAATTAGATATGAACTGCAAAAATCAGGACACGCAGTTGATGGTGGCAAAGGCTTATCTCTCTCCATCTCTTCTGTATCTCTTTGATACCATCCAGTGGTCATCTGGTGGCTTGAGAGTATGCATCTGCATGTATATATATAAGGGGGAGTTAAGGAATCTAGATATCAGACCCGAGTGAAACCAACTGTGTTTTGTTTCCAAAAAAAAAAAAAAAAAGTCAGTTGTAATGATGTTTCTAGGCAGAACACATACATTTTAAATCTATTTTACGAATTAATCATGAAAGCAATTACAAAAATGTTATTAAAATATTAAATATTGTAGAAATCTTTTCCTGCATTCTAGCAATAAAGCTGCTTTATTCATAACAAATTATGTTTTGGGGTAGTTTCAACCTCTTTGCTTTCAGCCCAGATTCTCTTGGCCCTGCAGCTTGGCCTCTCTACAACCAAGGTTTTGAAGTAATTATCAATTTCACTTCAATCCACTATCTAATTCCTCACATGCTTCTCAACTTCTTAGTTAATCAGAATGAATGAATGAATGAATGAATGAATGAATGAATGAATATATATATATATATATATATATATATATATATATATAATTTCTAATTTCTCCTTCCTCTGATTCTTCAATTCATCCGCTGTATCTTGTACACATATATTCAGCCTCTGAATTCTACATTACCTAAACAAAAATTAATATTTTATGACTGTACATAAGCACAAAACAGCTGAATGTTGTGTTCCTTCCAGAGCAGATTCTTTTTTCCTCTTTTGATTCCAGTGGGATCCTTACCAGAAAGGGGCCTTCTTGGATGGTTCTTTACCCTGGGAATGAGAAGAAGAACAGAAGCCAGATGAGGTCCCAGATAAGCTTAGTTCTAAGGAATCAGTCTTGAGTCTTGGTATATTGGCACAGCTAATCAACACAGACCTACCTTTGAGCCTATGGAGTCTGTTATCAATGTATATAGACTTAAAGTGCAGAGGAGTGGAGGAATGTAGTTTACTTGGAAGACTTCCATGGAAATAGTACTCTATGAAGGAATAATGGTCCTCAGCCCAATTTCTGCAAGCTGTATAAGCAGTACTGGTGTTGCCACTGAAACTGTCCCTGAGTTCAAGAGCTGATTTCCTGTTATGGAATGCGTCTCTGAAGGAGGAGGTGATGTGGATTTTAGGTTAAGTAGAGTAGCTTTAGTCTGGCAAGATTCTGTCTATATGGCATTAGCAAATAAAGAACTGAAGTTTGGCTGGACTGACCTTGGTCATTCTTGGGCTGGGCCTGACATCAATCTTGCCAGACTAAAGCAACTCTATCTAACTTAAAGGGAAATAACCTGGGACGGCTCTAGGGTGGGTCTATTCTGAACCTCTTGGATTTCCCACAACTGCCCCCTGGACCAGGTTTCCTCTTATCTTTTCCCCCTTCTTGAAATGTGCTCCCTCCTTCCTGAGAACCAGCGGCAGAGCTTCAAATCCACCACATCTCCTTCAGCGAGAATTGCCAAAGCAGGGACTCTTTCAGCTCCTATGGGATATAGGATGAGTGCAAGGTTGAAATGTGGAATGAAAGCTATTAAGCAGTGGAACAGCTTGCCTTTTGAAGGCGTGGGTGCTCCATCTCTAGAGGTTTCCAAGAAAATATTGGATAGTCATTTCTTCAGGATGGTATAAGAATTCCTGCGCTGGGCAAGAGGTTGGATTAGAAGACTCCAAGGTCACTTCCAATTGTATAATTCTATGTTTTTTATTAAACATACTGCCAAAACTTTCACCAGTATGTTTCTGAGCTGGGCCTCTGCCAAAGCCCCCAAACCAGTTTATTTCCCCTTCATTCTATTCCCCCTTCCCATTATGATACTTGTTGTGTAGGGGTTGCAACTGGAAAAACTATAACCTGGATGTCAGGATGCCTACCAATATCACTAGTTCTAACTTCCTTCATCCTGCAAGTTAACTTATCTTAATATTTGTCTTTCTCCTGGCTTGCTCTGACTTTATTGCAGTCACATGGATTGTATAAGTATAGAGATTCTCAGAGAAGATGGTTGATGGCTGAAGATTATTGGGACGTTGTTGATAGTTGGTTGTTGCTGGTGGATAATGAAGGAAGAAATAGCAGGTTTAGCTCTGGTTTAGTGAAGATTAATTGATTGATTTTATTTATTATTAAATTTATACACCACTCATCTTATTATAATATTAATATAAAAGATATTATAAGAAGGGATGTGCTTGGTAATTTTATTTCTTTTATACGAACAATATTCATAGAACATACTTATCTGGATCATGGGGGAGGGGCTAGGGTGTTGTGGGAATTCCAAAACTGAAAAAAATTAACTCAATCAATTAATCCACGCATAACATATTGGAAAGACAGGTAAATCTTCCAACATCCATGAAAGAGATGAAGCCCTAGAGAGATCTGATGAAAAAAATAGCCTCTCTGGGCAGTCTGCCTCTGTGGTTTTTATACTATGGGAGGAATAGAAAAATGATAAAAATGGATAGGGGGTGGATACCCTTTACATCTGTCTGCAGAAGTAGAAATCATACCACCGTGATTTTTGTTTTAAAAGCCACCTTTCGCTACAGTCTAGTAGCCATTTGGAATTTGGTAGCCCAAATCCAATAGCCATAAAGAAATGGGAAACAAAGGGACATCTTCCCAACTTTTTTGACAGATAGCAGATACAACAAATCAGCAGAGACATAGAGAGGGGCTTTTCAGATTCAGGTCCCCACCTTTATAATTTTCTCCACTTGGACCCACTTGGCCTCCTCTTTGTTTTCTTGCAAGTTGACCTCCAAAACATTCCTGTTTCAATCCATTTAAGTTTGGTATCAGTTTAACATGAAGGAAGAGTTATATTTTTTTGTTTAGTTGGCAATGTGCCCTTTAAGCTGTTGTTTATATTTAGGTTTAAATGGCTAATTTCCAGTTGTTTTCACGAACAGATTTTTTTCGTTGTGTTTATAATTTGGTGATTACAAGAGGCTTTGAGAACTTTTTTTTTTTTTAATTTGGAAAGATAGTATTACAGTTTCCTGAAGAAACTGTGAGACTCTGGGGTTTTTGTGTGTGTGTGTCTCGGCTTTAATCAAATCCTAAATAGCATTTCTTCTTCATCTGATGTTTGCAGCAGATGTTCATTTTGTTACCAAGGATCCTTTAACAAAAACAGCATCTGTGTGGAGGGGAAGGAAGCTGCTACATTAATACTATGTGCTTTTTTGGTCCTGTGAAAAATGTTCTTTATTTGCTCTGGTACATAAATGTAGTCTTATATTCCACGGATGTCCTATGGTATAACGAAATATCTTATCCTACAGTATTTCAGTACACTTGCTTGAAAACCCTCTTTTAATAGATTATACTTCAGACACATAATGCATCAAAGAGGGAAGATGAACGGCAAGCTGGGGTGGCAGGACCATATCATATGATCAATTATCACCTCAGAGGTCTATTTTCTTGAGTTCAGTGGATCTTACCCCCAGATCAGTGGGCTTGGGATAGCAACACTTGGTGTACTGAATGAGAGCATAGATTCCTTAAAATAAATTTCCTTAAAAGAAAGATCTGACATTCATTTTATTTTAGAAGAATGGCATCTGCAGCATGTGTATTTCCACTTGAAAGCTCAGAAAGCTAATCAGTCTTCAGCCTGGTTAAAAGCTGGGTGGGAAACTACCAGGAAGTCCCATCACTATAGGCTAAATTGGGAAGTTGAAAAAAGAGAACCACTTCTGTGCAGTGTTGTTACCAAGAAAACTACTTAGATGTGTCTCTGAAGTTACCAGGACAATCACAGCAAGTGGCAACATGACCTTGGCTGATATTGAAAAATATGTGGAATTGCACTTGGTTGGTACATGGATGAGAGACCATAAGAAAACCCCAGGGCAGCAGACTAGACTGAACATCTTAGAAGGCAATGGCAGACCATTTCTTTATTGTTGCCAAGAAAATTACATGGATATGACCACAAACTTGCCTGGAGTTAAGCACTTCTCATCCCAATGTCATGCTCCAATTTTGGACTAGTGAGCTTCCTCTGCTGGAGTCTATTGGGCTTCCTTGTGCAGTTGGTTGGCCACTATGAAAACAGACTGCTGGGCTAGATGGGCCAGGGGTCTGATCCAACAGGGCACTGCTTATGTTCTTATGTTAACATGATCACCATCTTACGATGACTATCATTCTTACCAGAGCCAGTTTGGTCTAATGTTTAAGGCAATGGGCTAGAAACCAGGGGGGCATGAGTTCTAGTCCCACCTTGGGCATGAAAGCCAGCTGGGTGACCTTGGGCCAGTCCCCCTCTCTCAGCCCAAGAGCCAATCAGGTGTAGTAGGAGAGTTCTACTCCCGCCTTAGGCCTGAAAGCCGGCTGGGTGACCTTGGGCCAATCCCCCTCTCTCAGCCCAAGAGCCAATCAGGCATGGTATGGGAGTTCTAGTCCCGCCTTGGGCATGAAGGCTGGCTGGGTGACCTTGGGCCAGTCCCTCTCTCTCAGCCCAACTCACCTCACAGGGTTGCTGTTGTGGGGAAAATAGGAGGAGGAAGGAGTGTTAGGTATGTCCACCGCCTTGAGTTATTTATAAAAATAGAAAAAAGTGGGATAGAAAATAAACAAACAAATAATAAATAAATAAATAAAAATACCATCAGCATTTCTCCTAGTTTTACAAACTAGGATAGAAAGATCCCCTGCTAAATCGGGAGGACGATCTGAAATGCAATTCAGGAAAGACAACATAAGAAGGAAAGCAGGCTAAATGGAAGAAAAACAGATCTGTTTCCTTTGCAGATATTTTAAATACCGGCTTTTCTGCAGTTGGGCAAAAACTCACAAAACTGTGGTCTCAAGGATGAGTTTGAATGAAGAGGCATTATGTCACAGAGACCGGAAGAGAAAGGGTTCCAAGCATAAGGGACAAGGGAGGATGCTTGTAGGAGTAGAAGAACCTTGTACTAGCATTAAATGCTGGGGCCTTGGAGAAAAAGGCATTTTCCAAAGATGTTTGATATACTGTTTCCTAGAATATCCTGCCCATTCAGTATGGCTTGGCTGAACTCTCCCACAGAATTGCAAAGATGGCCAAGAAGCAGGACCAAAACATTCATTGTTGAAAGTTAGGAATTTACTTGCCCCCAGGTACCTTTAAAGTGTCTTTACAGAAGGCTATCAATAGCTAGTCATTTTGATGGGGTGTGTGTGTTTCTCTCACTTTCTTCCACCAAGGGTAGCCTACCAGGTGCCAAGGAACAACACCAGCTAGGTAGCAGCACCTGAACAGACAGGACCAACCTCAAAAAGCTAAGAGGACTTAGAGTTGATTAGTGTTTGGATGAGACACCGTGAGGAATGACTAGGGTTATGGGCAACACTGAGAAGAAGTAAATGGCACAGTTCTTAAAGCGGCGGTTGCCAAGAAAATCATATGGGCATGTCGCCAGGAATTAACTTTGTTTCAAAGGATATGTTATCTTTAAGGAGAAATAGTGGAAAAGAGCTATCACTCTCTTGCTTCTCAGCCCTTACATGTCACAGAATGCTAGACTAGGCAGATCATTGACCTGGACCAGTGGAGTGTTCAGATACATGCTGACAATGGTGCTTTCGATATAATGGTCTTACAGGGCCCCCCACTGCTGAATAGGGAGGGAAGGTGACAATACTCTTGCACTCCAATCACTCTTTTTGGATTGGATCTGCTGACATTATCCTTATTCTTTTAGGACCAAGGCTCTGGAATGTCAGTGAGAAATTAATTGTCAATACCAGCTTTTATAACCAGTATAGGGGTAGACTCAGCAGGTCTTTCCAGTAGATGATTTTAAGGTCTTGGCTTGGTAGATTGTCATTACATTGCCATGATAAGCAGACCTGTAAAAGTTTTTTTTCCCCTTTCTCTTCTATTTCAAAGCTGAGTTATAGTATTGACATTTAACATTACAGTTCATCTGTCTGCTCTGTCTCCAGCCATTGTACTGAACAGCCAGGCAATCAATTAAAAGTGGTCTTTTTCTGCACTAATATATATATTTTTTTCCCAGAAAGGGAAGCTTTTTTCTTTCTTTGAAAAAGGAAAGTAATAAAACATGAAATGAATTAGCAAAGTTGACTTGACAAGAGTCAAGCTTGGAGTCTTTGTGCAGTTTAAAGGTTGTCACGTGGGCTGTTTCAAACAAAGTTGTACTTAGAGTTTAATGCTACGACTAATTAGTAACAATGAGTTTAAAACTGCAGTGTGGGGTACAGGAATAAGAAATGATGAAACAATTTGTGATTGGAATCATTCCATTTTGCACAAAGAATAATTCTTTGAAAAAACATAGAGAAACTTGATATATATGTATGAAAGATAATGGAGAAATTCATTTGGTTCACATTTTAATATCAGCTTACTCAGTCCATCCTATAGCTGAACTGGATCCTATATATCAAGTACCCCAATTTTCTAAATGTTGTGATAGAATATGCAAATTAAAAAGTGCAAATTTAAGAAAAAGTCAACATTTCATGGCAAACTATGTATAAAAATGTATCACAATTCAAAGCATGTGATTGTAAAAAGTGTGTGTGTTAGGAAAAATGGGTACAAAAAGATAATATGGTCAATGTACATCAAAATGTATAGAGTTGTGCGTACTTCAGTTAAACAAATATCTAAGTTTATGTGGAAAGAATGAAAAATACGTAATGTTGGAAACTGAGCAGATTCAGACTTAATATATATTTACATTTTCTAAACTACTTGCATGTCTTCTGCTTTTCTTCCTTGCTTCTTCTCTTCCTTCCGCTCAAGGCAGCATATGTGATTCCATTTTATTCACTCAAGAGCTTTGTGAGTTATGGTATGCTTAATGTCATCTGCTTTTTGCCCAAGGAAAACTAGTAAGTTACTTTCTCTGTAGTAGTAATATCCCTTATGCTGGTAAAACCGTGCATCAGCTTCCACTGATGCACCAGAATACCAGAAAATGTTGAATGGCATGTAATTGATAGAGATTAATAGTTGGACATTTCTGGACTAAACCCAGGATTTTGTCTTGATCCTTTGAAGAATCTGCAAATCAGCCCACCAATGTACACTGTGAGGAGCTCCAAGTGTAAGCTGGAGGTGAATGGAAACTTTGAGGCTCTTTCTGTGAGACATCAATTCTATCTTTTGTCATTTAAGAACTTCAGACATTAAAGCACGAATGGGTCAGAAGATAGATCCAAACTTACTAGAAGGTATCTGGCTGGTCTGCTCTAGATCAGCAAAGCTTTCTGTCTCTCAGCTAATTCATAGCTAAGTTGACATTTTAACATTTTAATCCATGCAACATGTTAAGAAAATGGCTGGGTTTCCACCAAAACTTCAAATGCAAACTGACCAATCCTGTCTAGTTGTTTTCAAACCTAGTCATAATGGCATTAATGACTCACAGTCCAGAAGAGAAGGGTCCTGAGGGGAAAAACAAAGAATAAGGAGGGACAACATCAAACAAATATGTTTAAGGACACGTTCTTCAAATTACAGTTTCAGTCACAACTAGATGGGATAAAACCAGTTCTAAAATCATGAGATATCATCTGTCAGTCAGGTAATCATTGGAGAAATACCAAAACCACCAGCTTTATAGTGGAACTAATGGGATTTTCTTGTTTCCCTTGTCTTCTCTTAAAGTATGAAAAAGTCTAAGAGGTTTCTGAAATTACTATTTCACCTAAATTTACCCCTCAATTTTGATTTAGATGGCAACTATGCATCTTCCACACATGCCCCTCCCTTTCATACATATATGAATGTGATTTTCTTATCCAAATACTGCTTTTCTCAACATACTTTGGTTCTTTATTTGGCTCCATTAGAAATTATCCAGTTCATCTTGAGATTTCATTTTTAGTTGACCTTTGGTGACTGGCAGGTTAGCACACTCCAAACAACTCACAGATTCTTTCTTCCTCTCCTCTCTCTGCTTCATACAACTTCTAGAGGCACACACAAGTTCACAGGAAACAAAAGATCAAGTTGGGTCAAGTCCCTCAAAAGAAAATAGAATTTATTTTCTGAAAAAAATGAGATTAGGGGATACTTTATAAATCTGTTATCTACTGTCTTCACGTTTTTATTCTAATGAGTTGAAAATGGGACAATGATACTGCAAGGGTTTTTCTGAGTTCTGTTCAGGGAATTAAGTCTTTCCGAACTTAATCTGCAAATGAGGTATGTGCCATCTACTATAGCCATCCATCATAAACAGGCAACTTGTGCCTCATAAAAAGGCTGTTCAGATAGAGTCAACCAAATGTACATTAGGAGAGCTTGATGCGGGCAGTCTGTCCTTCAAAGGCAAGATGAAAGAAGTGGGGGAAAAATGAGGAGAGCAGGCAGCAGTTCTCCAAAGTAGATTGATTTATTGCCTAAAAGTAAATTACGAAGAAGGCATAGGACATGACACACAAAATATTAATAATCTTTGTAATATGCCAAAAATCTTGGTAAGATTTTTGCAAGCCAAGAAATGCAATTTGTTATTCTTTCTCCAGCAAATTCATGAGCCTTGTCCTTTGCAGATCTGTTATCCTGGAATCAAATTTTCAGAGAAAGGTCCCCTTGTACTCCAAACTGATTTCAGACTATTTATATTTTTCTCTTAGTTCCTCTTTGTTTCCCTCTCTACTATTTTCTCTTGTCAAGGTCACATGACTTGTCCCTGAGTGTCAGAAAAGGGAAGAAATTTCTCTACAAAGAGGTGGTGGTCACTGAAAGCACACTGAGCTTTTAAAAGGTAAAAAAACTGAAAATATCCTTTATTCTCCCTCTCCCTCTCTCTCTATATATATAAAGAAGACCTGAACATATATAGCCTGGTGATTTCCCCCCTTTTTAAAGTTAAACAATGACAATAACAATGACCCTGATTTGATAAATGTCCTGCCCAAATGAAAAACAGAATGAAATATTTTTTCTAGAAAGCATTCAGGGAAAGTAGAGACACAGGAAATAGTCCCCTTCCCATGTTTTCCAGTCCCATTTTGTAGTTTGCCCCTCTTTTTTTTCCTGCTGTTCAGAAGTTCAAATGTATCTTCTAGCAAGGTTGATGGATCCTAGCCTAGATGTCTCATTCTTGGCCCAAAGTCAATATACCTACATACAGAGTTTGGGAATGTGCATAGCTTCCCTACTAGGGGACTGGCAAATGTTAGAATGAGAAACCACGTTGACTGATAAAGCCAGAAATGTTACAAACTAGAGCAAAAGAGAAGGGGGGGAGAAGAAAGGTGCCTCTTTGGAATTTTAGTTTTCTTGATGTTTTGCCATGAAGATGTGTTGCTGGCTAATTGCTAAACAACCTTAATGGCATTTCTTTCCTTAGAATTACAGCACAAGGAGATAAAAGGGCCAAATGAAAAGAAGTCTTTCAGTCTGGGGCCTTCCTACTTCATGTTTAATGCATTTTGCATTTACAGTAGTTGAAGATTGGGCCAACTGAATTGTCCTTATCAGTCCCTTGAAGAAAGGCTAAAGGACTTGATTCTCATTCTACTGTTGTAGGTTCTCTTCAGTTTCATTTTCACCATACCATGAAGCTGCAGTTTACTTTTTTATTATTTTTAATTTGCACACAGAACTTTAGGTCTTGCCTGCAAACAACCTTTAATGAGTTCATACTACACAGTATGCCAACCTTCCGAAACCCATTGGCCATCAGGTGCATTGGATCACAGCTTCCAGCTAAGTTGGTCATGTGGGCTGAGAATTCTAGAAGTTTATTGCAACACATCTGGGGAGATGTCAAGTTGAGGGAAGCATCATTACATGTAGAGAAACAAACTGGGTAAAAGTTGAATCATATTTCACTGCTGGCAAAGGAACAGCATGCTTACCGCAACAGTCTACTTCAAGAAGACCTTGAAGACTTGTTTCTTCCTCCAGGCACTCAGCCAGGGTGATCTGTGAACCCATTTCAATAAGCAGGTGTGAATTGTCTTTGGCACAATATGTTTTATTGATCTTTGTTACATTTTGACATTTTAACCCTCTTTTAGCTTCCAGAGTCACATGGCAAGTAGATGGCCATATGAGTGGGTGAAATAATAAATAATAATAAATAAAATAAGTTATTAAAAAAATACACAGTAGTGAGAGCTGGGTCTCTTGTCTAATATCTTGGCAGGAATCCCTGCCCTCCACCTCTTCTGCTTGGAACCAGCCCTGCCATAAGGACAAGGGAAGTGGCCACCTTGAAGGTGGCAAATTGTTAGTCCATTTCTTACTCTATTTTTTATGCCAGGAAAGAAGAGAAATGCTTGTAGGCTTTTCTGCTGCAGGTGACCAAAGAACCTGGCTGGCCTTGGATACTATGCATCTAGATCTGACACTTATTCTTTAACTTTGTTCAGAAAAAATGGGATAAGCCGACCCTTTGCTTGCCTTTGGGCAAGGCTGATAGGTTGGCATGAATAAGAGTTCCCATTCATATTTCATATCATGTCTGTATATCTGTCCTTTTCTCTCTGTCTCCCCCACCCCCAACCCCATTTGCATGGGAGGCTCCTAGCCACCTCTAGGTGGACAGACACATATTTGGGAAGTCTGTTTTTCAGCACATTCAGTTGACTTGAACAACCAAACCAGAGATCATGGGTTCTCTTGCAAATTTGTTAATCAAGAAACATTGTTAAGCTTGAGCAAAAATGCTATCCACACCCCCTCCTCACAAGAATCTTTTTTTCTAGACAGGGAAAAGATGTATCTCTCCTAGACAGGGAGAAGGTGTTATTTAGGTACTTGAGAGAGATTTCCAAATCTCGTAGGCCATGAGCCATTAAGCATTTGGCAGCAGCATGTAAAGATATAGAAGGTCCCCCCACTCTTTTCTGCACCTGCCTGGTTGCCATTCTCCTCCTTTCCCTGCCCATGTCCTACGCAAGGAGAACACTTGATAATGATGTCTATCATCCTCTTCCTGAATTATTGTTGAACTGGGCAGCATTATTCCAGGACATGGAATGGATGGAATAGGAGAACATGGAGACTTCCCAGATGGCCAAAAAAACCCCCAAAGAAACAAAAAAAGAGAGGAGAGGAATCAGTATGGTCATCAATTCCAACACTGGACTTTCACATTGACTTTCAAGTCAGCCCCCATCCCCAACTGCAACCCAGCAACATACCAACAATCCACAAAATATCACCTCAGTAATAGAAAATGTCTATCCATCTAACAGGATGAGGAATTATTAGAAGGTATCATGGCATTGGTAGACTCTGCTAGGGGTCACTCAGCTCTACAAAGCTTGGAGAAAATTCCTTGGAAATGTAAAGTTTGTTAAGGTAAGAAAACAGCCTTCCAAGCCCATCTGAGTTTTTCAACTCTGAATTTCCCTCCAGGTAATAATCTTTTGAGAGTTTTGGTAAGGGCACAGACTATAAAAACTGTAGATTGCCATGAGTATAGCAGTACCCTTCAGTTTCACAAAGCGATATATTCTTTCTGTACAGGAGGCCAGTTTAAAACAAAGGATGGGGGGAGAACAACACCAATAAAAAACCTTGTCACATTTCTAATTGCTTTTGTGATGGAACTAGCTGGCCACCTCTTTAACCAGAGATGCTCAGAATCCAAATTTAAACGTTCTCCATGAAAAATATGTGTGCTTATTGTTGACCAATGGCTAAGATTGTAGCTGTAAGTAATCTAGATATAAAGGCATGGACGTCAGCATTATTTTAAGAAAATATTTTTTTTTATGTTTTTAGTAAACTTCACAATCTGTAAAGGAAGGCAAGGGAATGGAAAGGAACATTTATTGTTAGAATGAAAAATCTATCAGGGATGCTACAGGATGCTGTTGAACCTCTGGTATGCAACAGAAAATTCTGCTACTGTAGATATTAGTATCTCAGCAGCCCTGGGAGAAAAGGGGGAATTTCTGGAGTATATCATGGCAGCCCAGAAAGGACCTGGGATCAAAATCCCCCTTACCCATCTAATATTCCCCACCCACCACCAAGGGAAAATTGGCATAGTGCATTTGAAATAGTGATTCTTCCTCCCACCAAAGTAGAAGAGAACATTTTAAAGAAAAGGAATGTGGGTAAGCAACTTCCATCACCTACCACACACATGGACAAGTGGTAACCTATGGGCTATGTACTGTATTGTCCTTAATGCACTCAAGACCACAACACTGAAATTTGGGTGCAAAACTCCCAATTTTTTCCCATGTGAATTTCCTTTCTCTTGTACTTCAGAGATTTAGAATAGATGCCTTAAACCTGCATGAATCTTTCCCCATCTATTTGTGATCTTTAAATCTTCTATCCTCAAAGAGTAGAGGAGGAGGAGGAGTTGCTGCTTGTTCCTAGCATGCAGACTCTTGTAAATTAAAAGGATTTGACAATCTTCTGCCACAAGTCCTTCCCTCCCCTCCCCATTGCAATCAGAGGACAGCTCTCCCAATAAATGGAGAAAAATGCATACCCTGAGGCCTTTTCTTGAATGTTTGATATGCTGTTAATAAATGATAGAAATGGTGACCACCATTTACAAAAAACTAGTCTGCATGATTCACTGTTGTAGAAGGATAGGCAATATACCACCCTGTGCAGCGAAGTATCCTGAATATGTATTAGCATCACGACAGAATGTCAGCATATTGATGGAAATAAAGGTCTGCATCTCTATTTCTTACGCAGTTTCTCTTGTGAGATGAAGCATTTCCATCACTTCTTTCAGACTGCACCTTTCCTTGAGATAACACAAGGCAGATCTCAATCTAACTTAATATCGAAAGTTCTTTGAGGTGTTTCCTTAGATCAGATATCTATTCCAATAGCTTTACAAAGCAACGATGGAGGTTGGGTGTATTTTGCACAAAGCAATCCAAAAAGTGTATTAAAAAATGCAAACTTTGCACTCAGAATAAATAATTCACATTCACTTACACTGTGTGAATAAATCTGTTCATTCTGGTAACATGACTGAGAAATCACAAAACAAGGGCTGCTGGCTCTTGCCATTCAGGAAGATCTATCTCTTCCTCTGCTTGAAATATGAAGGATTTGTTCCTTTCCTTATATGTGTTTCTTCCCTTAGAATCTCTTCATGAATACCTAGGAATGTTGCCAGGGGTTATTCAGCAGGGGAAGGTCAGTTGTCCAAGAGAATTGATCTGAGAAACACAGTAAACACTGGCCTGTTCAGACCTTCAGGTTTGGGAAGAAAGTGACAACTGGATGAGTATTAATTTCATCCAAGTTCTTCTCCTCTCATTCAAATACTCCCATTTCAACTAAAGGTTTATGGGGAAAATAGTTGTCCTAACAGTGAGACACACGCTGAGACGAGGAGTAGTACTCTAATGTTTATTACTGCTACATAAACAGAATCCTAACAAACTGAAGAAGCGTGGGAAAAACCCAGACATATAAACCCCAAAGGCTAAGGCGGGCCTGATCTGTGTCTCTTTGAATGGTTGCTTAATTCCTCAGTACTACGCATGCGCTTTACAGCCTGGATGGGAGCCCCCTGCTCGCCATCCTTACTCATGACAATAGTGGTGAATAGTGGTTAGAGAGAGAAAAACTTTATTTCAGTCATTGACCAATAAAATACATTCTATAAAACAAGCAAAATTATCCCCTAATGTCATTAACTATTAGTGGTTAAGGCACCAGGCTAGAAACCAGGAGACTGTGCGTTCTACTCCTATGAAAGCCGGCTGGGTGACTTCGGGCCAATCCCTCTCTCTGAGCCCAACTCAACCCATAGGGTTGTTGTTGTGGGGAAAATCAGAGGAGGAAGGAGTATGTTCTCTGCCTTGAGATAATTATTTTAAAAAAGGCAGAATTAAGACTTCTAAAAAAAAAAGGCTGGCCTCATCATTGCAACTCCATTTCTCTTAAGAAGAACCTGCATCTGCCAGGATCAGTAGATGAGAACAGCTTTGGCATGAGGAACATTAGTTGGCATTATATTGGCTGTGCTTCGTCAAAGAAGATAAATATATCCTGTTCTGAGTACCAAGAATACTTAAAACAGACATTTTAAAATGAATGAATGAATCTTTGTCCTACGTGTCCCTATTTTAAATATTCTTCCGCACCATTTCACTTGCCAGTGGGGGGAAAATTATTAAAAACAATTATAATTTGGATTAAAATGTTCTGCCACCATTCAGCCAATGCTAAGCAGTGCTAAATCATAAAGATTTCCATGGAAGAGATTTAGGCATATGCTTAACTCCCTGATGACAGAAATCAAGCTTCAGAAGTATTTACAAGTGGCTTAGTAGCCCCTGTTATTTTTAAGACTGAACACAATACTGAAGTTCTTTTGGCTCCTCCACCATTCTTATCAATCGTTAAATTTTGTATTCTGGAAGCAGAATGGCAGCTATTACAAAAATGGCAGGCACTCTTTTTTTTTTAAAGCAAAAACAAAAACTTGTGATGTCAACCATTTTCCTAAAAATTATATGGAACATTACGGTGGGTAAACAAAATAAGAGCAAAAGTGAGGCCCACTATTATGGCCAGTGGAAGGTACATAAAGAATAACAAAACTGGGGTTTCTGTTTGTTCCTTCTGTCAATGTTTTAAAATTTATTTATTTATTTATCATATTTATTCACTGCCCATCTCGTATAACGACGACTCTGTAGTAAGGGGTGTCCCACAATCAGTACATAGTCTTTAAATATTTACATGTATCAGCGATATCCCAGTCATTGGGTAAGAATCTGACAGTGATGTGTGGATCTGTGAGCAATAAAACCAAATATTGTGTTTATTTAAGAATGTAATATTTGTAGGTGCCAATTAATGATAGAGGTGGAAAGTCTTAGAATTCAGAAAGAGTGAAATAAAAAGGTGCCTGCCTGTTGTGTTAAATGATGAACTGTCTTAGAGAAGCATATCTAATTAATAAAACAAGGCCATAACCAACTTGAGTAGGGAGCTCTAATATCCCAGACATTATGAGATGTAAGACTTTCCTTTTCCAATTGGGCCCATCAGAATAAATAATGGAAGTCTGGACAGTGATGGAGAGATGACTAGCCCCCTGTGCTCGGTGACTTAAAGTCATCATTAAATTGTCACAGATCAATTATGTCTCCCAAGAGTTTATTAATGGCACTGTTATCAGTTTTAATTCCAGGTCACTAATATTTAAGGAAGGCTGTCCCATGGAGCATAATAGGCCATTGCAAAGATACAGGCTGAATCATTTTTGCCAATTATTTCCCAAGCGGTTTGGCTAATAGAAGTTATTAGATAAGACCATTGATCTTTGTTAGGCTGTTTTATTAACAAGGAACTTCTTTCCACCCCTAGTTCTTGGTCTATCTATTATGGGACAAAGGGGAATATGAAGATGAAATAATTATATGTTCTTCTCTTTGTGGTTAAAGCATCATGTAGAACATCTGCAGATGACAATTTGAAACATAAGCAACATCTGATCACATCTCTGAAGCTGGAGAAAGATGTAGATCAGAAAAATATCCAGACTATTTTTCTGTCCAAATTAGTAGGGCTATAGTAAGGTCTATCTATATCTATATCTATATCTATATCTATATCTATATCTATATCTATATCTATATCTATATCTATATCTATATCAATAGATATAGATATCTATATAGATATATAGATATAAGGTCATGGACCTTATATATAAAGGTGTTATACTCAGTGTTCCCTGATATTAATTTCTGTGAACCTAATTGTTAATATAAACTGAGAACCATTTTCCAAACACAAATTTATCCAATCTCCTTCTTTGTTATGTACATGTTCCTAGTACATAGCTTTGTTGTTTATTCATTCAGTCGCTTCCGACTCTTTGTGACTTCATGGACCAGCCCACGCCAGAGCTTCCTGTCGGTCGTCAACACCCCCAGCTCCCCCAGGGACGAGTCCGTCACCTCTAGAATATCATCCGTCCACCTTGCCCTTGGTCGGCCCCTCTTCCTTTTGCCTTCCACTTTCCCTAGCACCATCACCTTCTCCAGGGTGTGTTCCTAGTGCAGACATATTACATTCATGTTTTTCCAGTTAAGCTCTTCTGAGTATAGGTACCACTTTTTAGACAATTTTCAGAAATTTGCATGCTTTCACACAGGTACCTCTCACTTTAAACCAGAGAAAGACAGATTCTACTGTGGAGTTTTGGTGCTCTCTGAACTTAGTTGTTTGCTTGTAGACTTTTCATTACTCAGCTAGGTAACACTCACAGTGATATTACCTAGTTGGGTGATGAAATGTCTGCAGACAAACAACCAAGTTCAACAGAGAGCAGCAAGGACTTCATCGTTCAACCCTGAGCTGCAGATACTCTTTTCTATTGAAACTGATTCCACTGCAGTGCAAAAACAGGAGTTCTTACAAATCTACTTCCCTAGATATCCACCGTGGATTTCTTTTATATCCAAATTAGGCTTGGTTTGGGCTGCCTTCCCATAATCAGTTAGTAGGTAAGTCATTTCTTGATTGATTTCCTGATTAACAATAATCTTCCATTCCATGCAGCCCAACAGAAAACAACAGAAACATCCATCCAACTTAATAAGGTTGTATATCTACATAGAATTAGTTGCAGGCTATCACGAGCCTATTCTCATGAAGCAAAGAGCACACTGATATTTTAGTTGGTGGATTAAACTTATCAAATGTCTTAGTAATACAAAGCAGCTAGAAACCGAGCAAAATTATCTCTTCACTATTAATAGTCTTCTGAACACACATCACATCCAAAGACATTGGAATGCTAAAGAAGTTCACTTTTACTTTGACATTCATTGATTTTCACTCGAAAGGACCACTGGATTTTTTCTGTACTATTTCTTGGGCCATGATTTTCAAGCAGCATTTGGTAAAAACTACTCTGCTCTTTCAACAGAGATTTATATTTTCTGTAATGTGCCTGGGACAAGGCTTAGCCAAAGTGATAGGAGGTATATAGGAAGGGTGTCATGAGCGATGGTGGTGAGCAGGAGGGGGCTCCTATCCAGGGGGGAAAATGCATGTGTAGTAGCGAGAATTTGAGCAGCCATTCAAAGAGACACAGAACAGACCCACCTTGACTTTGAGGGTTTATCTGTCTGGGTTTTTCTCACGCTTCTTCAGTTTGTTAGGATTTTCTGTCTAATGTAGCAGTAATAAAACACTAGAGACCTATTCCTCGTCTCGGCGTGGTTCCTTCTTGTTAGGACAAAGGGTTTGTAAAAAGGATCTTCACCTCCTAAACATGAGGACATATGGTATCTCTATTTGACATGCCAATTGCGTATCCTGGTGCTTACTCAGGTATTCCTGTAAGGTTCACATGCTGCACTAATTTTGAGGATGTTCTTCAAAAGATCGTATTTCCTATTCTGGGAAACTGAATTATCTTGTACATTATCAGAATCCCTTCCCTCCCCCCCCCCACTTCCTTCCTCCCTCCCTCCCTTCGTTCCTTCCTGGGGTATCCATGGGGAGAGAGAAGAGAGGGTAAAAAAATTAAAGAGCAAAAAATTAAAGTAGCAGCCGCTACTGTGTGATTGAAGGCCCACCCCCTTTTTATGTGTGTTGTATGTGTGATGTACATACAAAAGAGGCAGCACTTTGTTCACATGGTCACAGATTGACTTTCTGCCTCCCTGCAGATGACCGTCCCTAGAAATCCATAGTGGATATCTTTTATATCCAAATTAGGCTTGGCTGGATTGCCTCCCCTCCTCCCCCCTCCCTTTTTAAAGTGATCATTTTCTGTATTCAAGACAGCTATCTGCAGGTAAAAATATACCATGTTTTTCTCCCTATTGAAAAATGAAAATATTCATGGCATATAAAAGTGCATCAACCACGCATATCATTGACAGAATCCTTATGCAACTGACTTAACAATAAATGATTGGCACTACATGTTGCATTCCCCCCCCCCCCCCCCGCTTCCTTGGAATAGGTATGAGAGTTGGAATATCTGGAGTGCCAGAGCTGCTTCTAAGAAAGCTCAGAAATTGCTTAGGCACATACCAGCCCTTCATACTACCATGCTGTGTAACAGCTCCCTGCTGTGTTCAAGCATTAAGCCAATCAGTCTGACTTCTGAAAAGATCCCAGTCAGAAATGAATAGGACTATAGTTCTCAGGTTGTGTAACTTGCCTTTGCTTACTTTTGATATCAGCCAAATGTTAAGAAAAAAGCAGGAGATTTTATACAATTTAGGTCTAAATGGTATCTATGACTATGATCCAAGCTTGAGAGTCCAATAGGAATGTCTGGGTCCATCTGCATTAGTGGCAGAGCCACATGTAATATTGTCAAACCGTTCCAAAGTTTTCATCATTTGGCAAATCTTTCAAAAAGCAAGAACATCCATATTTCTGACGAATTTTTTCTCTAGTATTTTTGCATGCAGCTTTCAAAATGGTATGTCTTACTGTCAAAAATGCTCCTATTTATGTGTTCTTGTATGCAAATTCCTGAATAGGTCTTTTCCTATTACATGAATGTTTTGAGTGAAGACATATTTCGTGATGGATACAAGTAGACTCCATGAATTACATAGGCATTTCTGTTCTGAAGAATTTATATGTGAAGACTATGCAGTACACTAATGTCCTTAGGTTCCAATGACAAAGAAACTCCTTGTTTATTATGTCTTTGCATCCAGCTGAAAATCCAAAGGTATGGGGGAGTTAACAGTATAGTTAGATCTAACAGCTACCAGAAAATGAGCTTTTAAAAGGCTGTTGTGTTCATGTTGTAATGGAACAGCATAGGACCAAGGAAAGCTGCAGTAAGTTCAAGTCTGCAGCCAGCCTTGGAAGCTCACTATGCACCAATCTCTAACTCTTAGTCCAACCAAATTTAAGACCATGGTTGAGGGAATCAGACTGAAGGAAGGAGCAGTGTAGGAGTCACCGTGAGCTCTTGATAGAAAGGTGGTATATACATTTAACAAATAAAAATATAATTGCTACAAGAGTCCCAAAAATCTGACCATACCAGCTCCCTTTTCTCTCCATCTTATAACAGTAGAATTGGATCATCCATAAGTTTAATTTTAGATGGTATTGAGAAAATAGGACCAATGATATTATTCAGTATGGTAGCTCAGCAGAAGCAAAGGCATTTCAATTTTGAGTATCAGACTCTAGGGACAAATATCAGGAGGTGGTGATTGTCTTTATGTTCTGTTTTTGAACCTGTCAGAGACATCTAGAGACTGGCTGGCAGACTTCAGATCTAATCCAGCAGAGCCATTGTTGTGTTATTTTGTATCACATTAATATTTTAGCTCCATCTGTTAATCATCATGCCTGGCAATTCTCTTTAAAGTGTTTGAAATAGATTTATTTCTCAGTTTTATAGCATGGAATTCTTCAGGCTTAACAGGGAGAGTGGGTGGAGGGTCAAAGGGAGAATTGTGGAAGGGAATGGAGATCTGCAACCTGAAGAAGAATTAAATACCTTTTGTTCTGCTTGCCTTTTTTTCTCATGAAAATTATGGGTCTTTTGACACAGCATGGCTGTGATAGGGAAGCAGTGATCAACATTTTTCAAAAGAGTTTGCTGGATCAGACTCAGGTCCTTCTTGCCCAGCATTTGTCTCCATCAGATGTGGTGATGGCCATTCATTTCAACACTTATAAAAAGGGATGAGAGTTAATAGTGGTGAAGGCACTGGCTTAGCACTGGGATATCCAGCTTCCAGCCCACTCTCAACCATGGAACCTCACTGGGTGATTTTGGGCTAGTCCCTCCTTCTCAGACCAAGCTACCTCACAGGGTTGTCATTGTTATAAAAGTAGGAGGACCCCAATACATGCACCCTAAAGTCATAAGGACAGACTGCCCATGGCAACTATCTTTGAAACCTGCAAACTACTCCCTAAATTAGAAGCAGTGTACTTTGGCTCCAGTGAATAAGAGTACTTGCCCTCCTTGTGAGCTTTCCCTTGGCTTCCAATCATAAAAGTACGTAGTACCAAAAGCCCAGTGTTTAATTCAGAATTGGATAATCTTTTTAAAAATATATATTTATCTAATTTATAAGGCCTCCAGAGCCCATAGTGACTCTGGGTGGCACACGATGCTATAAACAGTATGGAAACAATATAATAAAGAAGAAAGAACAGTGATATTCAAACAGAGCAATGCCACATACAACCTCACATACAATTTCCCATAAGAACACCATGCCACCAAAATTAGATTGGCCTTGACCATGCCAACATTATCAAAAGCTTTAAAGACCTGGATGTGCTCCCAGGCATGGGTTTGTGGGTTTAGTCAGAGTCCATTGGGTGTTCTTAGTTTATTAGATCTGTTTTTTTTCCCCTTGTGGGTCATTGTACGTTTTATATGTTGGTTGCTTTTAGCTTTTATTGTAAGCTGTTCAGAGTTGCTGTGAGAAGATGGGTTGCCATTAAATGAATGAATGAATGAATGAATGAATGAATGAATGAATGAATGAATGAATAGCAGACCCACCATCTACTTTAGCCCAAGGCCTGGGGATAAAAGCCCTGTTTTTAAGGACCATTGGGAAAAGGGCTGGGGAAGGGGACATATGAATCTCTGGGGGGATGCTGTTCCAGAGGGCAGGGGCAGTGACAGAGAAGGCCCACATCCTAAATCCTATCAGTTGACACTGTTTGCTTGATGGGAGTGGCCTTCAAGGGCAGCATCCTATAGAATGCATTGTAATAGTCCACAAGCAAGATGACTGAGGCAAGAATGACTGGAGGGGCTCCTGATCCAGGGATAAGATGAATCTGTGCAAAGGCTTTCCTGGCCATGGCTGCCCCCTGCTCTTCAAGAAGGAGCTATGAGTCCAGAAAAACTTCCAAACTGCACACCAGTCCCAAATATGAGGGAGATGGGCGGTGATACAAATATGATAAATACATAAATAAAAATAGGGAAGTGCAACTCAGTTCAGAACTAAAGATGGAAATTCTCCAGAGCTGGATGGTAGTCCAAATATCTACTGCTGCTTGGTCTTGCTAGAGTTGAGCCTGAGTCTGTTCCTTCCCAATTTCTTTTTTGCTAGTTCCATTTTCTCTCTTTTAACACTTCCTTTTCTTTTTTAGTTCCTCTCTCCTGACACAGGAGGTTGTCAAGAAAGGAACATATTGCTCTTACCAGAAGTTAAAATTGATTGCTTTAATTTTGAAATGAGGCCAAAGGTGTCTCATGTGCTCCAGGGACTCACACTGCCTACTCATAAGTCTTCAGCATCAACTAGTTGGCCAGAATCCTTAGGTGAATCATTGAATGTCTGCACTGCACCCATAAGCTTTTCCTGTCCTTGCTGATGCCAGCTGGATGCTAAGCCAGTTTAAGTCAATTCTGTCTGCATTGTGACAATTTAGCAGTGATTTGCCCCGTCCTAACTCTGGGCTGCTGGCTACTGCATTTCCCTATTGGATAATTTCCCTGTAGCTGTGCCCTCCCAACTTTCCATGCCAGGAAAGCTGTTGCCAATCACTTCCTTTCTGTGAATGAATTTTATATGAAAGATATACTTTTATGTGTGTGTGTGTGTAGAGAGATAGAGAGAATCAAACATTAAATGTATATACAGCATAAGCTAAAGTACCTATCTGTCTATTGATCTATCGATCTATAGACACATGTGCACACACACACAAACACAGCAACCAGTTTCAAAATAAAGTTTCCTTTCTTGTATTTTCTCAGGATTGAAAATAAAGACTGCTGTGGTTTCTGTTACAGGAACATCTTAGTAGCATTGTGATTATAATATTTGTTTGATATGCATAATAACACTGGTTTGCAATTGAGCAAAATACCTTTTTATCATTGATGTATTATTCTTTTTAGAAATATTATTTATTTATTATTCTTTTTTAATAAGTCCTTTTCATGTGGGCTGTGTGGGAGCTAAGGCAAAATCCTTCTACTACAAGTGAGTGTAACAAGAGGTTTCTGACAGGTTTTGAACTAAAGATCCTCAGGCAAGAGTTATAACCACCCTGTTACTGTAACACCATTGATAACAGTTGCAGCAGAGATAAGAGGACAGCAAGGAGGCAACCATTGATCCAAGTGAGGGACCATTCCCGTCTTTCTGCTGTAGCCCAAATGCAGGAGGCTTCCTAGAAGAACGTACAATGCAGCTGGCAAACTAGACAGCAAAGTTTGAGCAATCACAAGCTAGAAAACACTACTTTCAACATGGACCAGGAAAACAGAGATCACATTTGTGGAGTGGGGGAATGGATAGAGGATATTGTCTTTTATTTCTGCCCTCCAGAATGGGTTGGTTGCCTCTACTTATGATGAAGCAACCTAGCGGTGCAGATATGTCCTCAGAACAGCTCTGAAAGACACTTGCAGTGTATAGCTGGTAATATAGCTACCATGAATAGCTAGAAAGATAGCTATTTAAATGATGAAGGTTAAATAATTCTTGACTACTCTACCTTCAGAATCCTCAGATGTCCACATGAAATTAATCTTCAAAGCACACAATACAGTGCTCACATCCACCATCACACATTTCATCTGGGATCTAAGAAGGCATTGTCTGATCATGACCATTGTCTGAAAGATTGGTAATCAGTCATTTAGAAAATCAAAAGCTTGGATATATTGTGTCACTCCTTATGTAAATAGCTCACAAATACAGAGTTACAGAGGACTTAAATTCAGTGAACATTGTATAGGGTCCCCCCCCCCCCCTTTGGTAATTTCCATGAATCCAGCTATTGAATCTGATATAGGGTTTTTTCTTACCAAGCTCCAGCTTCAAGAAATAATTGTGCTATGAATTAATACAGCAAGCCTCACTGAATTGTTTAATTATGCAGACTCTAATGTGATAGGCTGAATGCTCTGCAATCCCATGGCGAGGTTCACAGCATAAACAGTCCCACGATCAACCTTGGTTGCCTACTTCAAATGAAAGCTAATAAATGTATAAAACTTGTCTTTATAATTCTATGCTCAGGACTCAGTTCAGAAGGTTCATAATTCCACCCCCCCTGCATTTTATACCAAAAGACTCTGATTAGTTTAAAGGCACTGGGGCCTAATATTCTTGATTTAAGAAGAGAGAGGTGCAAGCTATTTGTTTCAGAAGATGATAGACTTACCTTCATTAGAGGTAGTTCATTTATAATTTATAATTTCAACTTCTGTGGTCACCCACTCATATAAAATACTGGGGATCTAACAAGGATTAAAAACAGTGCAACAATTCAAACAGAACTAGGGTGACCATGTTAGGAGGGGGGAATAATTCCTATGACATGTAGGCTTTATGCACGACAGCCAGACACTTGAATTGCAGCCAGGAGTCCACTGGTAACCAAGGCAGCTTGCATAGTGGCAGTGTTACATGGGCATACTTTGGCACGCCCATAACTATTTGTGCTAACATATTCCAAACCAGTTGTAGTTCCCAAGTGATGTAATGGGCAGCTCCATTATGAAGGCTTAAATCACTTAACTGATAAGATGTAGCCGGGAGAAGGAAGCTTTAATCTACAGGTGTTACTGAACAGCTGTTCTGAATAGCACCAGCAGGAATGAGTAATGACTGAGAGATGCTGGGAACTGTGGTTCATCACAGCTGGTAAGCCCCAGGTTCTTCATCCCTTTTGGCAAGACTAGGTGACCTTTCACCTGGGGTTCTTTCCACCTCTAAATTCTTAAACTTGTCAGTGGAGATAAATATTGATTCTATTGCCCAAACTTTCATAAAGTTGCAAGACACAGGTCTTAGGAAATGGATCAGAAAATACCAGTGAAAAACGAGGAAGAAAGTAGATGTGATGGTGTTAGAGGCATCATAAGGGAGGAAAAAAAATGTTTTCCACCCAGGTCATCGTTTGGTTGGAGACAGGATGTGATACCATGGAGAGTATAAGACTCCTAAAAAAATCATCTGCAGCTCCAGTGAGAGCTTGTAGCTTAATTTTGGAGAACTACTGAGCTGGGATTAGCTAGTCCTTTTAATGGCAGAGTGTTAAATGCATCCCAAAGTCCTCAGGCTGTTTTAGGTGAGCATTACCAGAGGTGGAAGCTCTGAAGGTGGCTGGAAGGTGAGTGGGGTTGTGGTGGTGAAAAGCTGCATGTTGAAGTTTCAGCATCTTTATTGTTTCCAGATTGAATTCTGGTCCATTAAGCAAGGGCTTTTAATTGGATAATGCAATCTGAGAAATATGGTGAATAATAAGTTCATTACATCTATTATCTGGTGGATGATTACAAAGGATGTGCAAGAGAAAAGGATATTAAATGAGAAGCCTTTTGTTGCCTTAAACACCTTCTCCACAATCTGCAGTCTTATAAATCTTTAATCACAAAGCCTTCTTCCTGAATCCTTGGCTCTCGTGATGAAAAACAAATGTGACAATTTTCAAATGAGTGGTGATGTTCTGAAAGGAAAGTTCACTTATTGAGTAAATTTGCATGGCTTTAAAAGACAAACAAACAAAAACCACCAGAACCTTTAATCAGTGATGCACTAGTTCACTAGATATGTCAGGGTTGGGAGAAGAATCCAATAATCCTGGCTGCTGAGGAACAATTTTTGATCAAATGTTGGTATGGACACATCAACTTGTTTCTGGTCAAACCTACAAGTCTTCATCCCTTCATTCTTTACTCTGCATATTTAAACTGAAAAAAAAATGATTGGTGATTCTAAGGAGAGGGATTCTGTAAGGTTCATGATTTTAGGTAGCAGGTCATCAGAAGCTTCTGTGGCCTTCAAATATTTTAGGTTTTTCATTACTGTAATGACTTCCTGTGTGCTGTACAACAGGATCATCTTAGTGTGATAACATTAACCTATTTCTGGTAACGCTATCTGTAGATCCAATCAGCCCCTGACAATTCAAAGGAATTCGGGGGAAAAACCAGATGGCCTCGCTAATTTGACAGCCTATCTGAAAACTAAAATCCAGCTTGATCCATAAGGGTTAGCATTGCCTATAGTGAATCCTAGAAGAATGGTGGCCACAGACAAACTGAGAAGAACATTGTGGAACATTGAGTCAGTTTTATAGAGCCTTTCTGAGCAATCCAGTTACATTGCTATTGCTCCATCAATGTTTAGAATAATTAAAAGTAAAGATTGGAAGTGGCCTGGAGAGCCTCTCATCCAACCCTCTGCCCAGTGCAGGAATACAGTGCAATAGAATCAGGGTTGTGTACAGCAAGCTATTTCATCAAAATGATGAAACATGCATTGTGATGTCATGATACAAGCTTCACCCATTACGTATGTGTGTGTAATATTGCAACACAGGTACAAAAGGGATAGAGTTTGCATTGCAATGTTGTGAGACATGGTTGATCCCTTGTCCCGCTCTCTCCCCTGGATTGTCTGTCTGTTTCCTATCATGTGATGCCCAGAACTAGGCATGATACTCCAGTGGTGGTCTACCAAAGCAGAACACAGAGGAGCAATGACTTAGGATATTGATCTTGATAGAGTTGATGCAGCTTCTGTTTTTGCAGCCTAGGAATGCATTCACTTTTTTCATAGCTGCATCCCATTTATTTATTTATTTATTTATTTATTTATCATATTTCTACACCACTCATCTTGAGAAATGATTCATTGCTGACTCATGTCAAGTTTGTGATCCACCAAGAGTCCCCCGATGGGAGGAGATGGGCAGGGACAAATTGAATGAATGAATGAATGAATGAATGAATGAATGAATTCCCAGATCTTTTTCACATGTTACTGCTGCCCAGTATGTTCCTTACCACACTACATTCTATTTCAAACAGAGACAAATTGTTTTTGCTTATCAAGATCCTCCTGAATTCTGATAGTGTCCTCTAAGGTGTTTGCTATCCCCCCAGTTTTCTGTCATCTGCAAATTCAATAATTGTAGTATTCCAACCCTTCATCCAATTCATTTATAAATGCATTGAACAATACAGGGCCTAGAATGGAGTCCTGTGGCCCATCATTCATCATGTCTTCCAGTGTGACACAAAGCCATTGACATACACTGTTTGGGTACAACCCTTCTGTATCCATCCAGTGACAACGTAGTCCAAATGTGGTATATGGGTTTTGTGGCCAGAGCTGGCTGTGTTGAGCTGGCATGAGTCAGCAGAGAAAAGAAAAAATGGGGAGAAGCAGCTCCAGGATGGCCTTGGGGCGCAGCTGTGGGGCAAATGGAGGCAGCATTTTCATTGGCCAAACCTAGTATATAGTGTTGGGGACTAAACCTTGGGGGAATATCCAGCTCCTCAGTTGTTGGGGGGAAATCCCTGTCTTGAGCCATAAAGGAAGGATAGAGAAAGGGAGAAGAAAAACTGAGAGACACATTGCCACGTTCAAGCCTGTGCAGCTTTGAGGCATTGAGTCAATAAGTGGAGAGATGTTGGTGGCAGGAGAGAAACATTGCTGTGTGTGTGCTGGGCTGTTGGAGTGTGCTGGTGAGAGGGAGAGGGAGAACAGGATCACCCCAAACCCAAGGCAGATGGGGACAGAGGGAGATGGCTGCCTGCAGACAGAGACCTGGAGCCTCCAGGGAAGCTCCAGAATGAACAGGGCTGGGCAGAAGCCCCAGAGGGTCTTCATCACACAACGTCTTCATCACACAACGTCTTCATCACACAATGTCTACACAGTGGGACAGCTGACAAGGTCCAAAAAAAGCATGAAGAAAGGATTTAAGTGTACTTTAAAGTAAGTCAGCCAATTCCCTTCCTATCTCTCTCTATTACTGTAGTGAAATGCTGATGGGGAGTGAGGAGAAAGAGTGGGGAGTTGGTAGCTAAGCAATGGAGTGGGTGGTTGCTAGAAAATAGCTCTCAGAGAGAGGTAAAGAAAGTTAGAAACTGGAATGTTTGGACACTCTGCTGTAAATAATTCTGATTTTTCCCTAGTTCCTGTTAATATATCTGAACATAGTAAAAGAAACAATAAAGCCTCCACCATCTCTGTCTCTGTGAAGCAATTGTCCTCCTTACACACACACACACACACACACACCAGTTATAACTGAACCCTCAGTCATGCTGTCACACCAAACCACATTTTGCCCTAAGGTCTCATAGGGGACTTTGTCAGATGTTTTGCTAAAGGCGAGGTATGCTACATCTACTATGTTTCCTGGTCAACTGAACTGGTCACCTTATCTTAAAAAGAAGATTAGTTAGTCTGTCATGATTTGTTCTCAATAAATCTATCCTGACCCCTGCCACACAATGCATTTTCCCCCCTAAATGCTGGCCTTTGAGGAACTCCTAAGTTCCACTTCATACAATGAAGGACCAGGTCAAAATCTTCTATCCAAGATTTTATACCATGGAACGTTGATTCTTTCCAGTTGTATGTTATTATTTTCCTTGCTACATCTGGAATCCGGTATACACAGAGCTCCTCATAGACTGATAAATTCCAAATTTGGATATGTAATTTCACATAACTTCAAATCTAGATGAGCTTGTCAAGCATCTGACAAGCTACGGTGCATGGATTATGAGTTGTATATGACTCAGTGAGATACACTTTGCATGAAGCTGATCTTGTCTTATGATATTCGAATTCAAGGAGATCCCAGCTGAATCAGAGCAAAGTTTTACTAGTCTGACTACTTGTTTATTAGAATTGTATATCCCAGCTTAGCTACAGGAGTTCAAGATGGCATAAAATCACTTTCTTCTCCAATATTTTCCCCACCACCACAACAACTTTGTGAGATAGACAAACTTAAGAGACAGTGACTACCCCAATTATCAAATGAGTTTCCACAACTGAGAAGGATTTGAACTTGGATTTTCCTGGTCTGATTAAAAAAAATGTTATGAAGATAGTTGCCTTGTTTATTGGTCCTTGCATGATCTGATATTTATTTATTTATTATTTAAATTTATATCACCGCCCATCTCCCCCAGTGGGGGACTCTGGGCGGTTTACAATAAAATAATGATAAACACATATCAACCTGAGTTACAGTCTAAAAATATAAATAAAATAATAAATATAAAATTCAAGAAGAGATGGAACCACAATCAATAAGGGGTGCTATGGCGCCATGTGGAGCTGTCACCCTCCCCATCCCAAGCGAGGCGGCAGAACCAAGTCTTCAATTTCTTCTGGAAGTCCGGGAGCGAGGAGACCCATCTCAACTCTAGGGGCAAGATATTCCAAAGGGTGGGCGCCACTGCCGAGAAGGCCCACCTCCTGGACACCACTAACTGAAATTCCTTTGTTGATGGGGTCTGTAGCATGCCCTCCCTGCTTGACCAGGTGGGGCGGGTTGATGTTAAGGGGATGAGACGGTCCCTGTAACGATTGCCTAAACCCAAATACTCAGTCTCACAAGCTCGGGCTTAAAGATAACTGATTTATTAAAGGAATAGTATGCAAATACAGAGAAAGCTGAGAATGAGCAAAAGCGCGCCAAATACAAACTAAATACCCTCGCTTCAAACCCAATCCCGCCCCTCGCCCCACCATAGCAACCACCCCCTCCCAGGTGTTGGCAACCGTCACACATCGGCCTGGGAAAGTAACCTTGAAGACATGTCATAACCCAAACATACATTCCTGCAGAACAGCAAGGAGATTACAGCCTGGCACGGCTGAAATTCCCCTCCCCGCAAATGACAGACACGGAACAGGAGAGTGACATGTGAAACGTTACGATGTATTCAAACCATTGGAACGATGAACATGACATATCGCCCCCCTTAAAGAAACTAAACTAAGCAGCAAGTTCATGCGGCTAGGCAGAATAAAGACGGGCTAAGTGATTTTACAGTGTGGGACACGCATCAGCACCTATACATAGGAAGACACGCATCAAAGAATCCACATGTGAAACGCTCCCATTCATCTCTACACAAGATCTAAGCATTGGCATGAAAATTTTCACGATGCAGATATTAGCATTGAACATTGCGATCATGACAAAACGCAAGGAACAGGTTACAGTGGTTAAACAGCATATAAATGCAAAAGGCTAAACAGCATGAGAATGCTAAAGCAAACCACAGAGCCCCGCCCCTCCACTCAGTCCGGAGGGACATGCTTCCAGCAAACAAAGCCCTGAAACCCACCCCTATCTCGCCCGAAATCCAGGATTTCTCGCTGATCGCCAGCCTCGCTCGGTGGGTCCACCTCCTCCGCCCTCAGTGCGATGAATGCGTCGCCTTCTTCCTCAGGCCCCAAGGCGGGCTGTCTCACCTCGGCCTCTCCGCTGCATCCCGCCCGACCGCCGCCGCTCTCCACGCAGCCCAGGCCCCTCGAGGCCGCACCCTTCTTGGCGCTGACACAGGCAGGAACGATGGCTCTCTCCTGCCGCGCTTGCATCCCGTGGAGCAGCGCCATCTCCAGCCACAGGAAGTTCCTCATCCAGTCCCGCTGCGCCTCCGAGCGCTCGCACCGCAGCTCGGCTTCGGTCAGCAGGAACACCCACCACTCCAACGAAAATGCCGATGTGCCGCCCTCCTTCGCCGGAACCATGCAGCCACGCCGCGTCCCAGCCTGGGCCATCAAGGATGCCAGCCACTCCGGGGACCACACCGGGGCGCCGCTCTCCACCTCCAAACCCATCCCCGACTCCGGAACATCGCTACCGGCCACCGCGCTGAGGTCGCTCCCCCGCGACTCTGCCCGTTGCGGCCTGACCCGCCGATCAGCGAATTCCACCTCCGGAAACGTGGGGTATTGGGGTCTCCAGGTGGCATGAGCTAGCCCCGACCGAGCTTCCGCCATGCCGTCCCCGCTGGAGCGCTGTTGCGCCCCGATTCGTCCATCCATTGTTAAAGTCATCGCTAGCTCTCCCCTTCACCAAAGGCTTGGATGGGGGCTAGCGGAAAATTTCATTATGATTCTCAGCTTTATGTAACGATTGCCTAAACCCAAATACTCAGTCTCACAAGCTCGGGCTTAAAGATAACTGATTTATTAAAGGAATAGTATGCAAATACAGAGAAAGCTGAGAATGAGCAAAAGCGCGCCAAATACAAACTAAATACCCTCGCTTCAAACCCAATCCCGCCCCTCGCCCCACCATAGCAACCACCCCCTCCCAGGTGTTGGCAACCGTCACACATCGGCCTGGGAAAGTAACCTTGAAGACATGTCATAACCCAAACATACATTCCTGCAGAACAGCAAGGAGATTACAGCCTGGCACGGCTGAAATTCCCCTCCCCGCAAATGACAGACACGGAACAGGAGAGTGACATGTGAAACGTTACGATGTATTCAAACCATTGGAACGATGAACATGACAGTCCCTCAGGTAGCCTGGCCCCATGCCATGTAGGGCTTTAAAGGTGATAACCAGCACCTTGAATTGGACCCGGAAGCAGACTGGTACCCAATGCAGCTCGTATAACAGTGGTGTCACATGGGCTGATTTTACAGCACCAATAACTGTCCGTGCATATTTGCTGAGGAACTACTGAGCAAGGAGGTTTTATAGCTCTTAGACTTTTCTTGCATTAATTTTTTTAATATAGTCTTCTGCAGCCTGGTTCCTCCAGCTGCGTTGGATTACATTTCCTAACATTCTCCCAAAAGTCATGTGTTCTGAGAATTCTGGATGTTATACTTTTTTTTTTTTATGTGAAGGGTTTCTCCCAGCCTTCCTACCACTGTCTTTCTGGTTGCTTTATATTACGATCTTCAGCTCTGGTGGCTGGGTGAAACTTGGGTGCTACTGGTGTGGATCTGCTGGATCTCTGGAATAGTAGACCTCTGTAGTTTGCTGGGCCTGCTGGAGGCTGGAGTCATGACTCTGCTGGCTCAAGGACCAAGCAGGATGTCATGCCCGTCTTCACATAGGCAGGGATGCACCACTAGGCTCACAAGAAATCTAGGAACTTCAGAGAAGAAGCATTTATTGAAGAAAATAGGAAGCCATAATCAAAGAATATCAGCAGCTCCTGAGATTCAAGAGCCCTTGGTTATAGCAAAAGTATTAAAAACTGCTTGCCAATCTTTCTGCTTGCCACTCTACTTAACAAAGTATTTGGCCTCTTGTTTTGAGCGAGTTGGCCTGTTTTTGCCTGTCCTTTGTTTTTGCAACCATCAGTTTTGTTATCATTGTTTTTTTACTGACTGTGTGAGAACCAGCTCTCGTACTACAGGTAAGCTGAGATAGCCAGCTCCGGTTATTTCTGCCATCCCCCTTTCAGCTGCTTCCTTCTCTTTACCTTACCTTACCAATCCTTGGCATCCTCCTACTGAAGTTGACTTCTTTCCCATTGCTTCTAAGCCTCTCCACATCACTCCATAAGTCTTCATTTGTTCCCTTGTCTCTCTATTGTTGTCACCCTGGCTCTCCTCTTCCCCTGCATCACTGCACTTCACACTGACCTCACACTTTATGCCTGGCAATACTGGCAGCCATACTCCACGTAGATGGGAAGGGCGGCTTTGAAAAAAGGAAAGGGATAATGCAGGTGTTTCCTTCTTCCAGAGGTACCTAGGGAATCTGTTTCAATTCCTTGTGGAACCGTACAAGTTTATGATCACCCTAAACCTTCTGACAATGAATCCCACAATTTACTTACCAACTGTACACCCACATGCTTTGCTTTAATCCTGTTTGTACATTCACCGTCCAATTAATCACATAGGGGGGATAATAGGGGGGACACCATTCCTTCTATTACTTTCTCATAGCATGTCTTTATGACTCTCCATGCATTATGGCTACAGTTCTGGAGAAGATCTCAGAGTGTATCATGATACCCTTAAGTTGCACCTCATTTTTTTACCACTCCAAATAATTTGGACTTATCCAAATTATCTGGGCTGCTGGACTGATCATCCTAGACTCCTTGTCATTGATGAACAAGTTAAATTGCATCCATCTAGATCTGTGGGGGACCCTTCAGATGATCTGAAGATCTAGTGGCAGATCCTTAGTCAGAAGATCTAGTGGCAGATCTTCAATCAAAAGATCTAGTGGAAGAAAACAAGAGCAGCCAGATGAGGAAAGACATTTATTAAGGCTGTCATATAAAGGGGGGAAAGAAGACAGTCCTGGGCAATTTCCCCCCTCTCTTCTTTCCTACTGCAATCAATCAGATAATTCCCATGCTGGAACTTAAGCTTATGCTCCAGCAATCAGTCCCTTGCAGTCTCTAATTATGTCTGCAATTTTGAATGGCCCCATTGTGAAAAATGAGCTTTGTGTCCAATAAGCTGTATTCTTAGATAAAATATGAGCACTTATTTAAAGTATGACCTCCACTCCTGATGCCAGACTGAGGGTGTACAAAAGTAATAAGAGGGCAGATGTCTTGAGATTAATAGGAAAAACTGTGTCATCTGGGCAATCTGGCAACCAGCTCATTTTGGGCCCCCCTGCCCCGCTCTCTAGACTGCTCATTAATTGCCAAAACACTGAATATCCACCCATGTATTCCCCTCTGGTCTGCATTAGGGCAGAAGAAGCAACATATGAATTCATTCTTAGCAGAACGTCATTCTCTCTGTTGCATGATCAATCTATTTTTATTCCCCCTGCGGGGAAGAAAGAGAGTTTGCTGTACCAGTTTTGATGTGTTTCTGTTATGACAAAAAACAAAGGCAGATAACTCACCATGAACTTGCCACAACTTGCCAATTCATCTTATCCCTAATACAATAACCATGCTTGATGTATACCAAGCATAGAGGACTGAATATTTTCCTGGTCCAGACCTATACTTTTGAGAGCAGCATAAAGTTTAAGCAATAAATAGCAGGAAAAAAAAAACATGATGTAGAGTTCAACTGTTTTCTAAGCCCTATGATTCTTATATAGAGAGTATGTATATTTTATTTTTAAAATGATTGGACATAAATTAGCCACAGTCTAGAACAGCCTTTCTCAACCTTGTGACCCTGGAGGTACCCTTGAAATATTTTTCAAGCCTCAGGGAACCCCTGCACATTCAGGCTCAAATATAGGCCAGGAGTTACAAAATTATTATATTTGTCTCATGGGTAGGCCTGCATATATGCATTAACAGTGTCCCTAAACTAAAAATTAAGAATAAAACTTACCTCTTTAATGTGAAGTTGCCCGAATTTGAAATAACTTTTAAAATAAATTGTGATCTCCCAGGGAACCCCTTGTGACTTTTTACAGAACCATAGGGTGCCACAGAACCCTGGCTGAGAAACCCTTGTCTAGCATTTTGTATACTAGTGGTCTAAATAGAATGGAATTAAGAAAAAAAAATATAACTCCCCTGTACTGTGTTTGAAATCAAAGTCCCCTTGTCCAGTCTTGTCTTCAAGCATGGCCCCCTCAGACACTGGAGACTTTGTGTCATCCAGGTTTTGATGGACTCCTCCAGACACTGTGGAAATAAGAGAAGAGTAACTTTCTCATATTTGTTTGTTCTTGTAATGCTTTTTCTTCTTTTTTCTTTTCTCCAAACAAATGTTATGAATCAATGCAAATTTTAGAACTGGCAAAGATGTTGAATCTGTTTGGCAGCATGCTGGGGACCAAGGAAACTTACAGTCCAGAAAGTTACAGATCCTCCTGCATTTTCTTCAGCCCAATCCAAGGTGTATCTCAATTTTGGTCCTTCTGAATTTTTCCAATATCAAGAATGTCCTTGGTAGTTCTTGGAAGGAAAAAAAAAGCATTTTTAATGTTGGCATTTCCTCTTCTTCCTTGTTTTGGGAGGGAAAACGTGGTCACTACTGTACCCCATGTGACACCATTCCAGGTACTATAGAATGGTGATCTAAAATATTTAACTTAATCTGAACATGCCAGTTATATCTATGACCAAATAAAATTTGATTTGATTTGATCAAGGTTGCAGTCACTTTAAAATCTGGAAAAAAATTTTAAGCCAACTCTTGTGTGGGGGAGGTAAAAACTGTGATTGAAGCTTTGCCAGTTTTTCATGTGCCACAAACCTACAAAACAGGCAGAGCTTCAACTGCATTGGTGCAGCTGCCATCTTGACTTTTTTGACCATACCCTGCAAACTTCCCTCTCTTTCCCATTGACACCCTTGTTGGTTTTCTTTTCTGAGTTGTGTTATCTGTCGAATGATTATTGTTATCCATTGTTAAGTCCCCAGAGATTTCAGTGTTAAATATGCGCTTACAATTTTGACAGATTGTGCCCTGAATGTCCCTCTTGCTTATTTCACATCTATAGTCATTGGAGGAATTATGATTTACCTTTTAGGTGCATTATTTTCTTTGCCAAGCCTCTGAGTAGGAGGTTTCATGAAAGAACCCTTCCTCCCACGTCCTATTTTAAAATGAATTGCACAATGCAAAGAGATATCCTTAAGCCCGGTACCAAATGGGTTGACCCCTGCCCTCCAATTATTCTGTAATTCACACCCTGCAGGCTGGAAAGCCCCTGAGTCACCACAGCAGGGAAAATAAATTATTAGGACTTGCTGTTGTCTGCAGGGAAGGCAAAATTACCTTCTGCAGGGAGAGTCAAAAAGCTTTGGGTAGATGTGCCAAGCTGAGTTTTCTCCCTGCTGAGGAATAAACATCTGCTACTTGATTGTCGCATCACCACTTTCCCTCTTTGGAACTCCTTACTACTACTACTACTACTTCTACTACTACTACTACATCATCTAAAATGGCAAGAGGAATGAACTCTGGTTGGCTTCTCCTTCCTCACCAAAGCCTTTGTCTCACAGCTGTTAAGACACATTGGGGGTATCTTGCCCCCTCCCCTCCTTTAAAGTTGTTAAGCTTTCCCCAAGGAGACTCAGTTTAACAATAGAGCTCTCAAGGAGCCCTTTAAGGCTGCATTGTCCAAAGAAGCAGCATCTGTTTATGGTCTAGCCCTTGAATGACTATTTGACCCAATGTGGCAGTGCCAGTTCTTTTCAATTGCTCCTTCCATTGTCTGGGCAGGATGTGACACACTGGATTCTGAAAGCAAATCAAATGAACTTTATCCTTGGTTAGCAAACATTCTGTAGCTAACCACTGGCACTGCGTGCGTGCGTGCGTGCGTGCGTCTATCTATCTATCTATCTATCTATCTATCTATCTATCTATCTATCTATCTATCTATCTATCTATCTATCTATCTATCGTAAACTGCCCAGAGTCCCCCATGAGGGGGAGATGGGCGGTGAATGAATGAATAAATGAATGAATCTATCTACCTACCTACCTACCTACCTACAGTATCTTCTCTCCGCCTCTACTGCTTTTTGTTTTCCAGCACTACTCTGATCTGTAATTAAGGATGGTAACAAACATTGTAAAAGCACTTTGATTATGCTAATAGCTCCTGATCCTGAACTCAGGCTGATTCTGATCCCTGTTCAGTATTAAAAGATGCGTCCTGATTATTCTCTAACAGTCCTTCCATTCTGATCTGTCACGGTCCATTGAATGCTTTTACTCTGACAGTCCCTGATTATTTCTATTTCTGATAAATCTATGCTCTTATTTTGTATCCGTTTTCTTTCTTTTTTTCCCATTTCTCCCCCCCTTTTTTTTTTTTACTTTTGAGAAAGAGACATTCAGACACTTTCAGGTCATCTTTCTAAAAGGGTTGAATATAGATGCAGGTTTACTAAAGGTGCCAGCCTCTAAATTTCAACTCTCCTAATCATTAGAAGGTTAAAATTTTGAAATGCACTTGGAGATCATGGAAAGTCACTTCTGAGACTGTGTTTCCTTAGGGAATTGTTCAAAGGATAGTGTGGTCAAGCTGGCAAGATTCTTGATTGTCTCTTGGTGAACATGTAGGTCTTCCAAACATGTGACCTGGCTTCCTTGGCCTGGAGCAGTCAAGCGTTACAGTGGGCAGTGATGTGATTCAGTAGCCAAACGCAAATGGGCTGGGCTGGGCTGGGCTGGGAGGGAGTGTTTTAATATGGGAGTTTGTATTTGTTTTCCCTTTGTTTTGTTTTTCAAACTATAGTCTCTAGTGTGTCTCCAGGCTATAAAAGACTGGAATTGGAAAAAATTGAAGTTGAAATTAAACAAGATGATGTGATTGATCCTGCAGGCTGGGCTTCAGGAACTGGGACACATACTTATTCTGGATGGGGTTACCGACCTCTACAAGTTTGGAGTCAGGGTCAAACGCTGGTCCTGAACAGCCATTGTGTCATCTGATCAAGAAGAGGCTTTTTTCAGCTTCAGCTGACAAATCAAATGTACCCTTATCAGAGAAACCTGCCTTCAATGATTCATGCATTGAGAACATTAAGGCTAGATTACTTTAGTGTGCTCCTTTTGGGGCAGCCCTTGAAGGAGGTCTCACAGTTGTAGCAGGCACAACCGGTGAAGGGGTTCTGCATCACCCCTGTTGACAGTTACCTTCTTAATCCAGCGCAAGGTGCTCACAAGATTTACGGCTTAGGCCCATACTATACACAGGATTGCCAACTTCCATGCAGTCTTCCCTTCCCTCTTAGGTCTTCCAGCTCTTGTCAAATATATGTTTAATATCAGTGATCATCCAACTGAGGAAAACCCTTTTAATTACAAACACAATAAGAATATTTTTACTTCTGTGCTAAACATTTAAACTAACCTTTAATATTACTTTTATGATTTGTAAAATTGTTCTTTTGTAAGCCATGTGATGCTAGGAAGGGAATGAACCAAATATATTTTCTCTAAATTAATCTATGAAATCTGTAGATGCTTTTACCACATGAATACATGCTACTACCCTTGTCTGTACTGTGAAACTGTCAGCTCTGCTGGTTGGATGGGGCATGTTGTGCATATTTGGATCCAGGCTCTGGGCAGTGGCTTGGATTAGATGATCCCCACCATTCCTTCCAAATTATACTATATAGGTAGTCCTTGCATAACGACCATTTGTTTAGTGATAGTTCAGACTTACGATGGCCCTAAAACCTGACTTGTGACCATTTCTCACACTTACAGTCATCGCAGCGTCCCTGAGGTCACAAGATAGTGATTCGGGTGCTTGGCAACTGGTTCATATTTATGACCATCACAGCATCCCATGGTCATGTGATCGCTGTTTTTGACCTTCCCAGCTGGCTTCTGGCAAGCAAAAACTATGGGGAACTATGTGATTCGCTTAACAACCATGTGGTTCACTTAACAACAAAAGCATAAATGGTCATAAAATCGGGTTGGATTTGCTTAACAGCCTCATCACTTAGCAACTGAAATTCTGGTCCCACTTGTGGTTGTTAAGTGAGGACTAACTGTAATTCTATGGTACATTGGATGTGACATGTCTTTGCATGTCTCACAAAGCCAAGCAGTACAGCAATCATCAGCTTGGTTGGGTGGGAATTAGCAGTTAAGGTGCTGGCCTAGAAAGCAGGAAACTGTGCATTCTAGGCCTCCCTTAGACATGAAAGCCAGCTGGGTGACTTTGGGCCAGTCCCCCTCAGCCCAGCCTACCAGACATGGTTGTTGTTGTGGGGAAAATAGAAGGGAGGAATATTAGATATGTCTTGAGGTGGCCAAATATATAGGGAGATTTTACAATGGTTGTGTTGAGTTGATGTAAGGGTGGATTCTGCTGCTAAACATGATTTTTTTGTGTGTTGTTTTAAATTGATTATGGATAGTTTTTACATGTTTGTATATTAGTTTTTAAACTTTTTTTATTGGATTGTTTTTTACCTGCTGTGAGCTGCCCAGAGTTGCTTTGATGAAAAGGGTGGCCTTACAAATCAAATCAAATCAAATCAATCAATTGGCATAATAATAATAATAATAATAATAATATAATAATAATAATAATAATAATAATCTGAAGAGCACCAGGCTGCAAATGGCTAGTGCAGACTTTCAAGAAAACAAAATGTGTAGGAGTAGATAAGAAATATGTTAGGATAAATGAAGTTCAGGTTCATTTGCGACATGATGATTATATCTCACCCATTATTCCGGTCACTGATAGTGAGGATAGGGTTAGACAAGATGAGCAAGAAGGCTGATTGACTAGTTACTCCTTAACCTTGATGAAACTGCTCTAAAGGGTAGAGAGAACAGGAATATGCCCACAAAACAAAATGGAATTGCAATTAGAAAATTAATATAGCAGAAGCCGAAGCAAAGAGATGGTGATAGGGACATAAAATGAATGTTAGAAGTGTGAGCCTATTTATCATGGTTGTTTTAGACCAGCGAGTCTAGTTGAAATTCCAATATTGATTTTTTTTGCATGAAAATAATGAAGCTTTAACTGTTTAATTAGGATTTTTAATCAGTGCAGCCAATATTCATTTATACTCTTGAAAGAAGAATTAATATAGCTATTCAGTAGTCAATAATTGATATAAAAGAAAACAGTTATGGATCTTCCTGTAACTTATAATATTACACAATTGCTCAAAACCCTTGCACTGTTCTTTCATTCCATCAATTCTGACCTCATGTTAATATACGGACATGATCTTGAATTTCCACCATCATTCATGAGATGATGACTGATAACGGAACTATTTGCAGGCAAAATTCTTATTGATTTTGAAAGTGATCTGGGTGGTATAAGCAGATTAAATTCAAACCTTAGTTCTCAATATATATTTACCCAGGCATACATTCTTTCATTCGGTTATTCATTCACTTGGCAACTTTACATTTAATTCATGTTTCAGAGGTATCATGTATAGGATTAAAACCAATTTTCCATGAAATTAGCAGAAGACTCCATTTATATCATACTGTGGAATTAATTGTTGGTCACTGTGTGTCAGCAAGGATACGTGTTCACAACAAAGAAAAAAGATCAGGAAACAATAATATAATTGGATATCCCTAAAGCATTGGAAGCTTTTTAACTGTCCAAGCTTTTAACTCTTATTACTTTTGCAATTTTAATAATGAAAATCAGCTTGAATTTCTGAGTTGGAGAGCTGGAGAAGTGTATTCTATTTATCTTCTTGTCTAATAGGGGGAGAGTGTGGAAATTCCAGGTCCAGTTTATTTTATTTTATTTATTTATTTATCAAATTTTGTCATCTCCCTCAAAAGAGGGACTCTGGGTGGTTTACAGTAAACACAATAAAAACAAGATGTCTTAAATATAAATATAAAATAGCACCAATTTAAGGTGCTGTTTTTAATCTTTAAAGCCCTTTATGGCATGGGGCCAGGTTATCTCCAGGTTATAACTGCCTCTCTCCAATTATATGTGCCCATCCCATTAGATCTGGTAGAGAAGGCATGTCCTGTCAGCCAGGGTGTGATGAATGTCTACCCAAGTTTCCAACCAGACTCACACAAGAAACTTATGGATAACTGATTTATTACTGGATAGTATGGAAGTTCAAGAGCAAAGCTGAGAATGGGAAAAGCACAGGTCTTTCAAACAATTAAAGCTTAAACAGTTCCAATCCCTCCCTCCAGAGTCAGACAGAGTCCACTCCCTGCAGCCTGCAGGTGTTCCTAACGGTTCCTGACGGTCTTCGGGAAAGTGTCCTTGAGCAGGCGAGATAACCCAAATAGACATTCCAAAGTCTCTACATCAGTGCCTGGCACAAAAGAACAAGAGCAGCCCCCTCCCAGACAGTAACACGTGTCAGCACCAGCATGGCATGGGAACTAGTTACGATGTTCCCAGGAACATTGGAACAGGAACCATGACATGGAGTTACACTTGGCAGTTCCCAGAAGACGGGCCTTCTCTGCTGTGGTGTCCACCTTATGGAATATTCTCCCTCCCCCCCTGCAAAGTGAGGTTAGCACCATCCTTGTTAATATTCCATAAATCCCTCAACACTGTCAATCAATCAATTAATCAATTTTATTTATGGCCAAAAGGCCCCAAAGGACCTGGCTGTGACATCAAGCCTGGGAGTCCCAGGGAACCAGTGACATTCTAAGATGGCTCAATTATTGTAGTTAGTTATTGTAGCCATCTGGATTTTATTATATTTGGTAGCTCTGTGAAATTGTTTTATAGTGTGTTTTATACTGACATTTTATTATATATTTATTGTTTTATATTGTAAACCGCCCAGAGTTCCTCCTCTCGGAGGAGATGGGCAATGACAAATTTGATAGATAGATAAATAAATAAATAAATAATATTTACTCTCTCCTGTGCCTGGTGGTCTGTATATTTTAATAATGACTGTTTATAATTTTAATAATGATTGTTTTTATATATTTATTGTTTTACTTAATTGTTGTACACAGCCCAGAGTTGCTTCTTGTGAGGTGGATGGCCATATGAATTTGATAAATAAAATAAAATAATATAAAAAAAAAAATTGGAATGTTGTGACACTTATTCTATTCATCAGGAATAGTTCAAACCTCTTCTTCGCTGTACCACCATATGATCATTATACAAATAAAATTAATCATCTCAGGAACAAAAAGGAACATTTGGTTTATTGTTTTGTTGTTGCTGTTGTTGTACACCACCCAAAGTAACATTGTTTGAGTTGGGCGGCCTTATAAATCTAGAAAGTAAGTAACTAAATAAAATTTGCTCCTGGGAGATTAATGCCCTTGGGTAATTCTCCCCCCCCCATCAACTCTGTACTATGGTGTTTTTTGGGGAACCCCACAGTGAGTGGGGCCAGAGGGAGTAGTTTATGGGACTGAAATCATGTGTGGGTGGGGACCCAACTCTCTCTCTGACACTACTATTTTTCCCCTCTTATCATATGGAAGAGAAAGATGGGATAGATGTCTACAGCTAGCCACAATGATGCCAAAGTGAGAAAAAGTGTGCTGTGATGGTATGATGCAAGCTCCACCCTTTTGTACTTGCACCACAACATTGCATACAAGTACATAAGGGGTGGAGCTTGCCACATAACATCATGACCTAGCTCTTCCTTAAAGAGGGAAAGAGAGGCCCTGTAACCACGTGTTTCTTCCTTCCTTACATACATTTACTTATTTGGCAGATGTTAATTTTGCTCAATACTAAATATCTGGGCAATTGGTATAAATTCAGTGCTCAGTTACATGGATAACGCTTCGATTCAGTCTCCAAATAGTGTTTCAGGGCCCATGGGAACACAAAGTTAGCTCCCATCCACAACATGGAAGATCCATGTGATATCTGTACTCCCCTGTATTTTTATATACATTTGGGAAACTGACTCAAAGCACTACACAGCTGGGGTACCCAATATTAAGAGCCATTTCATCTTTTCTGGTCTTGCTCCTGGCCAAGAAAAGCAGGAGAATCATTTTGTTTCCCATTGTTGCCAGCTCAACATTATTATTTCCAAATTTCCCCCCCCCCTCTCCAGAGGTGAAGAGGTTCTGTATCCACATGGTGTCATTCCATCTAGTGATGAAAATTTACTTAAAAGATTATTCTGAGGTGGAAATGTCTGCTGGAGAAAATGTGTCCCCTGCCAATTTTCTCCATCCTGGCAGAGAATCTCCCTGGGTCAATATTGGTTTTAAACTTAGCAATAGAAACATAAAACTTCATGTCATGTGCAATTTGAGCTAAGTCAAAGAATTTTGAAAGCAGGTAGGTGCACACTGTAGGAAGTCCATGCTGATTGTCTCCCAGGTCAGAAATGAGGAAGGCATGAAGAAAGGACCAACAGCAGAGGACGAAAAGCCAGTGTGACTAAGCAAACATGACTTGCTTTCAGATTTGACAAGGATGAATCAGCCAACTTTACTTTCTTTTGCATGCAGTGAAAGAAAAGATTATCTGACCGATGAAGAAATTTGTTGAGTGAGTTCTTTACAACAGTGTTTCTCAACCTTGGCAACTTTAAGATGTGTAGACATCAACTTCCAGAATTCCACAGCCAGCATGCTTTGAGAGGTGGCATACTGGCTGGGGAATTCTGGGAGTTGAAGTCCATGCTTCTTAAAATTGCCAAGGTTGAGAAACATTGTTTTAACTATAAACTACAGAAGAAAAACTCAGAAAAGAAGGAGAAAAGAACAGGCCAACTACATGGCTGCATTGTTCAACAGTCAGGAACAATCATTTGGGTTATTAGTATTCAATTGTCAAATACAGAAGTGGAAGGAGGTTACATGCCCAAATCTCCATGAGGTCTTTATAACTCATCAATGTCAGTTTTGGCTTTGAGGTGTTCACCCAGGATAGTAAGGGGATTCATCCATGCATACATAGTGATGTTCTGTTAAAGACTTCAGGCGAGAAGCTAGCATTTTGTTCTTTTCTACTGCTGTTGGACGGTAGAGAGTTTCTTTCCCATGACCTAGTTTGTTCTGCCTTTGGTGGGGAGCTTCAAACCACTGAACCTTCTTTCCACAAAATAAATGAAATAAAATAAAAATCTGTACTATCTAAGTTCAGTAAGGGCAGTTATTCCTAGCAAGAAAAAAGTGCTATATTGACTGTCATGAAATAAAAAGAGTTGGGAAAGTAATCCATAAATATTGTTGAGTATGTAAGATTCAAACCCTGACCCTCAAAAGCTAAACACTCAAGCTCTCTTCCCGAATGAAGAAAGCAGTTGCTACAGCAGGCAAAGCACCAACCAGAGTTTCACTACATACATTAGGCAATCCAGAATCAGCCATAGTTACATGCGTCAGAAAACAACAGACCAGAAAGGGTGGAGAAAATCAAGGAGACTGAAGATCTACTTGGGCCTGAGGGGAGAAGAAACTGCTTCTCCAAGGTCACCTTCCATCTAATCTAGTTTTGTCTTCTTTGGTCAGTGGTGGTTTGACAGTTGGAGACATCTTGTCACATCACTTGTCAACTGACCTTTCAAACAAAATGAAAATAACAAGTAAAAATACCTCCAACTGGTATCTTTGAATCAAAGATTGGCCTTGGTCCTTTGGGTGACCTTCTTAAATATTCAAAACATGTGCTGACTTTTAAGGACCCAAGCTCTGGTCCTGGAAAAATGACATTTCCTTTCCAGATGGGTAGGACTTCATAACACAAGTTCATTTATTCTTATAGCCCCATACTCAGCAGTTGCTACACCTAATTTAGAAGCCTCTCCAATGTGCTTTCCGCCGAACTGTGAAGTGGCAGAGAAGTATTTCAGCAAACTGTGGGCTGTCCTCATTGCTGAGTCCTTTTCTACTCCAGCAGGGAGGGCAGTGAGTGATGCAGATCTTACATTTTTAATTCAGGAGAACTTCAGGAAAGTGATTGGTGGATTCCCATGCTGGCAGTAGCAATAACCATCAATCACTCTCCCTATTGGGTGGGGCCGGGGCTGAGTTAGGAAGCAAAATTTGGCAGATGGCCAGATGCACAAGTTCAGATATTTGGGAAACCCTGGTTTCTAGGCTAAGCATATGGGGGTAGGTGGGTGCCAGTAATGCAGAAGATGCTCTCCTGTCCTGCTTTACCAAGGAGCCCCAATCCATCCCACCCGCTGTGCCCTATCCATGGGAGTGGAGGGTCAAAACTGGTAGTCTGGTTCACTTGGCAGTAGAATAGGTGGAGAAGAAAGAGGAGGAAGAGAAGTGATGGGAAGAGATGCCATTTCCCACCTTTCTTGCCAGCCTGGGACTAAATGCCATGACAGACCTATGCAGGTAATGAGCCTGTATAATGCCAGACTGGCACTTTGAGATGGGTCTTTCAGAAGTACCAGCCAGGCATTATGCAGGCAGATACCTGGTGCCCAATCTTTCCTGCTGCCAAGGCCCAAAATAACCAGAGAGGAAGGGGCAGGCTGTCATCAGCCAATAGAAGTTGGAGAGACAGCCACTGCTAACGGGCCAGAAACTGCATACAGCAAGGCTGATCCTGGGACAGGATGGAAAATCCCACCTCTCTGTCTACAAAGCTCTCTGCTACAAAGGACTACCACATTTGGGTTGCAAAAACAAACCACTAGAGGTCAGCGAAGAGAAATACCTTTTTCTCTTCTTTTTGTTGCCACCTAGTGGCCATCTGGAATTTTGCCTCTTTGATATGTTTGAAAGAAGAAGGGAAGAAAAAAAAATAGGAATGATGGCCTTTCCACAATTACTGCCTCTGTTCAGCTCAGAGTCTGTTTTATTGCCCACCGGATGCAATAAAACAGTTTTATTTGATGACTCAGTGCCACAACGACTTTTGGAAACGATGCCAAGTTCTTTTGAAGCTTAAACATCCTGAATCTATGGGAGGCTGAGCAGCTGGGGACCTCACACATATCTTTAATGCAGAGAATTCAAGCAGAGTGTAAAAAATTGCTTCAACTTGTCCTGGCTAATTCTTAAGAGGCTTAGGAGAAGGGAAGAAAAATAGTTAATGTCATGTTTGCTCACAAGTTGAAAAGTGGGAGAAGGGAGGCCGAAAAAGGAGGGGGGGGGCAGTGAGTGATAAGGAAGCCAAGAAAACTAAGGGAAAAAAAAACCATAAATAGATCTAGGCAACCAAATTCCTGTAGTTCTTGCTTCCTGTTCTTTAACACAAGACATGAGTTGTTTTTAATTTACCCTTCCCATCTGTTGATTTCAGGCCTGTCAGAAGCATTGGTTGAGGTCTTCGGTCTTGTGACAGTAATGAATTTTCATGGCAGCCTACATGGCCTTTTGACACCAACCTCCAAGAGCAGCCCAGCTTGTTGAAAGGTGCTGTGTCTGCTATCTGTTGGATGAAGGCTGCAGCTGTTGCTGTGCTGGCAGATCGACCGCTCCCCTTCTTTTCTCCCACCCTCTGTATTTCCCATGCCTTTCTGATTGTGTTCCCTAGGAACAAATCCTGCCTTTGACAATGAATGGACAGTCTTTCTGGAATAAAACAGGGATAATTAGGGAGGAGATAAAGTCCTTATAGCAGAAGGACACCACCTTCAGGGCATTCAGCCTTATGGATGCATATGGCAGGACACTCCAAAAGTCAACAGGTCTGGGACCATAAATGGATGGGCCAGAATGAAAAAGCAAGTTTTATTGACTTTCAATGTCATTAACACTGAATTATTAAAATACAGTCAATAGGTTTGCAACAAATATATTTAATAACTTCCCACTGTATGTCACATTAAAAATTAGAACTGAGTGGCAATTTTGCAGTAGCGTCAGGGGGACACTTGAAACTTTTAGAGGTAGTATGTAGCCTTGCCATTTAGAGTTGTGCACTTCTGATTTATATGGCACCATGTTCCCACAAGGGACCTTTGAAACAGACCAGAGCTTCCTTGGGATCCCTTCCAACTCCACCTGGGCATATCAAGTTGCCCATTTCTCTATGTAAACTCCATACATACGTACGTATGTTCTGATATTTGGCAGGAGGTAAAGGAAAACATTACTGCTTGGTTTGGAAAGGATGTCTGCCATGTATGGAGACAGCAGATTTGGTGTGTGTGTGTATGTGTGTATGAGTGCGTGTGTGTGTGTGTGCTGGAAAGAAAGCTCCCCCCTCCTACCTTCTTCCTTCCTTTCTTTCCAATTCTTTCTCATCTGCCCATCTGGAAGAAAGATGGGGTGATTCCAGGTGTTTTCCTTTTTCTGGAGTTTTATACAATCAGGGAGCTGGAGTAATAAAATAACAGAACAAACAAGAAAAACAGAAAGCTAAAGAGAGCCAAAGATTGGAGTTGTCAACTCGGTGATTCGTTCTTGGGCATTTTTCAACTACTGTCATTTAACTTTGACCCAAAGTCTTCTAATTGCCTTTTTGACAGAACTGTTATGTGTGGTAACCATGCCTTGCTGTTAATAATCCTGTTTCAAACAACCATGCCAGAGACAATCTCACTTCAGGCTCAGATAGATTTGATGATGGGAGAAAATATGGTGCCTTCTGTTGTGTGTGTGTGTGTGTGAGTGTTTTTTATGGTGTGTGTCTGTGTGTGTGCACAGAAAAAATAGAAACTAAAGGAAAATAGATGCCGTCCTTGGAACAATGACATCTTTTTGATATTGATGGGGAAAATATGGTCTGATAATAGCTGAAAATTGTCTGATAATAGGAAGAATAAATATGGCAACAATATATATAATATGGATTGGTCTATGTAGGGGAGTTTGGCAACAGATTACCATTGCCTTCTTCCAGGATCCTTCCTTCCTTCCTTCCTTCCTTCCTTCCTTCCTTCCTTCCTTCCTTCCTTCCTTCCTTCCTTCCAACTTCCCAGATTAATCCACAGCACTGGGATTTCCTGATTCTCTCTCATCAGTGAGGACCACTTCAAATAAGTGGGCCTGAAACTTGCAGATCAATAATTGGGACTTCTGGCTTTGTTATCCTCTACTTCACATATACCTGCTCAGCACCAGGGGTTAACTTGCATATGTGAATGGGCAACACAGACTTGAAATAACTTTAAGTGAGATGGACAGGATCTAGAAAAAAGTCACTTCTACTCACAGATAAGAAAATGACCCTATTTTCTTCCAATTCCTCTCTCCCCATTTTCAGTCCCTGTTCTGCATCTTGTGTCTGGGCATATGTGAATCCTGTCAGTGGAAGGTAGCTTTTGCTTGCTAATTATGTCATTTAATAATTCTACCACAATATTAGAAAGACATCCCAGTATTTTTTTCTTTATTCAGTGTATTTATATAGTTGCTAATTTGCAAGAGTTTCTTGGCAGGTTCACAAAACAAATAATTAAAGGCATAGCATAAAGCAAACACTTTATTAAACCCGTTTAAAATATAGATAAATTAGCATGCATACTTGAACACTGTGAAAATAGAGTTATGTAACTGAAGGATTCTTGCACTCAGTTGACAGATCTAAGGTAAAGTCTTGTTAAAAACATCTTTTTAATCTAGATTGGACCCATAAGATAACTCAGTGAAAGGGAACAAACTTTGCATCCAGAAAGTTCCAGAGTCCATTGAGTTCTCCTGTTTAAACAGTAAAGATGCCTCTTCTGTTCTTCAGAAACAATGAGAAACAATTTATAGGTAATCATTCTAACAGCTGATATTATATAAGAACCAGAAGCATGGTCAAAGGCACTCTGATGGTGAGAGAGAGCCAATTTGGTGGGGCGGTTAAGGCACCAGGCTAGAAATCCAAGACACCATGAGTTCTAGTCCCACCTTAGGCACAAAGCCAGCTGGGCGACCTTGGGCCAGCCCCTCCCTCTCAGCCCAAGAGCCAATCAGGCTTAGTAGGAGAGTTCTAGTCCCACCTTAGGCACAAAGCCAGCTGGGTGACCTTGGGCCAGTCCCTCTCTCTCAGCCCTAGGAAGAAGCAGGCAAGGGCAAGCCACTTCCAAAATCTTGCCAAGAAAACTGCAGGGACTAGTCAAGGCAGTTGCCAGGAATAACACTGACTTGAAGGCACCAAAATAAATAAATAAATAAATAAATAAAATCAGACAACTGCTATTACATAAGAAGGAGAAGCCTGGTCAAAGGCAATCTTGTGTATGCTGTTGTTCAGAAAATGGATGGACTATTGTTTTGTTAATTGTGTATGAGATGATAGATAGATACGATAGATATGATAGATAGATGATGGACTGGTTGATGTTATTTGGCCCATCTTGACTGTTCACTGAGACAGAGAAAGGCATGTCTTCTGGAACATGTCCACTGAGGACCACAATTTCAACCTTAACCCTAATGCTAACACCTTTCTGAAAAGCCAAGATATCATGATTAGGCTGTTCTAAAGGAGGGGAGCATTACTGAGAAGGCTCAACTATGGGGTCCCTACAGATATCATTCTCTTAGTGGTGGGAACTTCAGCAAGCCTTGTTTCCCAGATCTTACAGGATGGACAGAGTCACTTTGGAGAAGGCAGAGATATCTGGGCCTTGAGTCCTGTGGGGCTTTCAAGGTGATGATCAGCACTTTGAATTGGATCTGGGATTATCTGTTAGCTGAACGTGTTACCACTTTCACTTTTGCTCCATTGCGTGTCATCTAATTAACATTCTCAAAATGCTTCAGTGGCTGTGATCCTAATAAGACTTCTCCCTCAATTTACAGCCCCAAAACCAAATGTCTACTAATCAGGCTTTAATGAAGGAATACAGAAATACATAAGAAATTGTGCCTTAAAGTTTATTTGCAGGGTCACTGAATGGCTGGCAAGCTGTAAATCCAAAGGGTTCAAGATAACAACAGGCTTGGAAAAAGATGCTGTTTATAGCATCGTTCCCAGAGCAGAGCCTTGATTTATTCCAGCAGTTTTCTTTGCAATTGTCCTCTTTCCTTCCAGTCAGATACTTTGCCTTCCCTAGCCTGCTGTTCCTCCTGCTGCTAATTCCAAAATTATGTTTGCAAAGATTTCCCCCCCTTAACTAATCCATTAAAGTCTAGTTCAAGGATAAATGCAGACAACTCATGCTTTTAACTTAACTCTGATCTTGCTATACCAACAAGACTGCCAAGCAAAAATCAATAGCAAAAGCAGAGATCACTAGGATGGTGTGGAATCATGCCTGGAAGATTTTGCTTTTCTTTGGGCATCAGGAGCACTTTCCAGCGGCAATAAGTAAAGGGTCTATTTCTGTTTTGTGCATTGAAGAGAAAAGGAGCAGTTTGAACAAAGACCTTTGCTGTACTTATTAACATAACATTTTTACACTCTACCAAACCTAGTTGGAAAACTGACTATAAACTTCATGAGTCCCAAGGAAATGAATGGGGTTGTCTGAAGTGGTACTTTTGTGAACTGCTTTTTTAGAACATTTTTGTTTTGCAACTTTTATATAACCTGTAACCAATGTGCCTCGAGATAAATCTTTGACCCCAACCAGGATGTCTGCCTGCCTCACACAATTTTCTTTTGTTTATCCTCAGATAGATAGATGATAGACAGACAGACAGACAGTCTATTAAAAATTCTAAAATATTCTAAAAAAGCAATTTCTTTGGTGACTGATGGTTATTCCATATGGAACTTTGTTTTTATATATGATAACTGCAGGGAGATTTTTGTATGCTCAAAGGTGGAAAGACTTGATATTACCTACAATAGAAGAATGGATGGAAAAGTTGATGGAGTTGGCTGAGATGGTGAAATTGACAGCTTTGATTAGACAAAAGACATTGACTAATTTTATGATGAATTGGAGGCCCCTTTTGGACTTTTTGCATGAAACAGGAAAGAATGAAATTCTGATATACGGATTTGAAGATTAGTAATATTAGTTGAAAATAGAAAAAAATGGATGTTATGTTGTAACCTTAGAGTAAGAGTTTAATGTAAGTTTTACTTATATCTGTTGTAAAAGGAGTCGGGAGTAATTCCTTTTTCTATTTCTGTCCTCCTTTTCTTTTTTTTTTTCTGCACTTCTGTTCTTTCTCTTTATTATCTCTGTTAGATTTTATCTCTTTGTTTTAAAATTTAATAAAGTTGTTATTAAAAAATTCTAAAATATTGCATTGTTTGGAAATATGCCACCTGTCCAGAAAAAAGAAAGGTAAGCATCTGGAAACATTACAGCAAATCACAGGGAGCAGTCTTAATAATTTGCCTTCTGGTAAATCATTATTTTGTGATTGGGCATGTTCACCATAGTAGCCATTTTCTGTAAGTGCAAGCTGCTTCCCATGACACCATTATGTGGCAGTGTGCCCCACAAATTCCACAACGTATTGCCTCCCACCAAGAAAGAGTATGGATTGAGTCACTAGGATCCAATCCCTTCATGAAATGTGATGTTTGTTTGTTTGTTTGTTTTTCAAACTTCTATTACTGCCCATCTCCCCCAAAATGTTCCCTTCCTTAGGGAGAATTCATCCATCTTCTCCAGCCACAATCTGTACTGAAGGAAGTATCAAAGCCCTTTTTGAGATTTGCAATGAAAAACAGTGTCTCTTGACTTTATTTCGTTGATCTTGTTTCTGACGAGGGCATTCATTTTTGTAATGTTATTACATTTTGTCTGGGTAATAGTTGTCACTGGCAAGTAAAGCTTCTCTATAATTCATGAGATTGCTCCACTTGGGTAGTTCTATCAGGGCAAATCAAGACTGCTTCAGCTTTCACAGACCTAGACAATGACTCTTGCCCCTTTCCATATTCTTTCTTTAGAGACAAGGCTGATTTGAATCTTCTTTTGTTGAACCAGAAGCTGCTGCCATTGAATGCACAGGATTGTGATGGTTTTAATGTTTCACTGGCAGTTTTAGAAATTCATGTATTATTTTTTCTCCAGAATTGCTTTGTGAAGAATCTTCAGGCAAGGATGGTTATTTTGGAAAGTGTTCCATTAAAAAACAACAACAACACCACTCATTATATACTATTATTTAATTGAATATCTCTTTAAGAATTGGTGGATTTTCAAGGCATTTACACATTTTTTTCTGGAATTGCCTTACAATTGTATTATTTTTGAATCAATTGGAAAATCAATATTGGTTTGGCTTATTTTGTAGACAACAATTGGTCCTACATACAGGAAGCAGGTAAAAAAGAGGCAGGGATTTATTTACTTATTTATTTATGATCCAAGACCAAGTCACAGCATTTAAAATACAGTGCACCATTAATACATGCATAAATATTTTATTTTATTTTATTTATTTTATTTTTATCCCGCCTTTATTTTTTTATAAATAACTCAAGGCAGAAAACATACCTAATACTGCTTCCTCCTATATACTGTAAGTAACATACATATATAAATAAATACATATATAAAAGGTAAAAACCCTATAAAGTTACATTTCATTGAAGGCACCAAATAGTTTATATAAATCAAGGCAATAAAAATTTTGCTATTGCCTTCAAAACGTCTGAGTATTGGTCATTTAATAAGAATACCACAATCTCCTGATCATGAGTGTAGTTTATTAGACTCAAAAGCAGGTGTATTAGCTCTGATTGCCAGGGCAGGGATTCAGTCAGGTAATTGAGGCTGCCATCTTAACTTTTTTGCCTTCCCCTTGCAGATACCCCTGCTTAGAAGCCAATAATAAGTTGGAATTCCCATGATGGTGAATCTGGACAGTGATGCTCAGATGAAATGACATTTAAACAAAGAATGACTTCTCCAGATAAAATGGCAGTTATGGAATGTAAACTTCATTGATTTTTCCATGTTTTGATGAGCAGAAATCAATGCATATTTGGCCCATAGATTGATTGATCGATCCATCGATTGATCGATCCATCGATCCATCTCTCCTTGTTTTTCTTTTCTTTTTTCCAGTTCTTGCTTAGTTTGATGAAAGAGAACTTGCTTTTTGAAGTTCTTTCAGAGGAGAAGAGAATGGTGTTGAGATTCTCAAGGATGGAGGATGATGTTCTGGCACTTGTTGAATGATGGGTGTGGGCTGTACACTGTACAATCCTCTCTCCAGCAACCTTCAGCCTCTTGGCTTTCCACTTTCCAAGGGGAGACACCAGAATGCAACTCCTCCCATGGACTTTTTTCTCACTGGGAAGTTTAGACAGCCAGGGATCCTGCTGGAAAGATGTGTAACAGAAACAACAGCTGTGGCTCCATCCAGCAGCATTAGCACCTTCTGTGATTTCTAACAATAATATAAGCTCAGAAATTCCATCAAGAGAAAATTAAAAGCAATTCTCAAGCTCCTTTGGAAGAAAACATTTTAGAAACTGTAAGGCAGGCTTCAGTACAACATTAGGTTTTGTCTTCTGACCATTCCCAGTAGTGCACCATTACATGCTCTGGGGCATGCAGGAATGAAAACAATTCCTTAAAGAAGCTGAGCCTGGGATCATGTGACTGCTTTAAGGTATTGGAGACAGATGATACATCTGCTGAATTTCTGAAACACTTTTTTTGGAATCAAATCCTGAATGCTGCATCAATCTGGTCAATGCCTACATTGATTTATTAGCCCACTTTCCAGTCTGGGCTTCCAGGACAGCTGATGAGAAGATTTATAATGCAGTTCAGATCCTAATCAAAACCAGCAGGTTAAAAACAACATTAAAAGACATAGGCATCCATTAGATGCCACAATAACATCATGTGCATAATGATATCATTGTGCAAATGACCTGAATTATGAACTTTCCATGCTTTGTATGATGTTGTCATGACATGCATATCATCCCTCGACACACCACCATCACCCATGCAGATGCCCATGCTAAAGAGGCCATTATAAATGCAATAAATACCAGCTAAAATCTGCTAGATGCAGTACCATGATGGCAGAGGGAGTGAACCACTTGGCTTTTATACCTTCTGAATCCCTACCCTGATATATGTGCTGAAGGTTCTATGTTTGTAAAAGTCTTAGCAGCATGAGGATCACAGAGCAAAGCTCTTTTGGCATGAGTCAATGCTTAAAGGCATCCTTTGTGACTCGAACTAGTATTTCTTTGGCTTTGCTCACACCTTGTTTGTCCTGCTGAAAAGGTAAGGGGTAAGTGAAACTGTCTGAATTGGCAAGTGCTGCTTTAGAATACTCTGAAGTATTCTGAAAGCAGGCAACCTATATCCCCAAGTAGTCTTCAAACCTTCTTTTCTGTAATTGCCAGAACATTCAGGATCTCCTGACCAAACCGTGACACAATTTCCTACACCTTTTTCCAGAGGAAAGAATAAAAATATCCAAGCCTTCATACTGATGCCACTTGCATACACTAGTAAGATTAATAACAGCCCTCCAAAAAACCTGTCACCCACTCATGTGATGTCTTTTGTGAGTCATGAGTCAGTGATAGGACACTTGCTTCAAATGCAGAAGTTCCCAAGTTGACTCACTTGGAGAGAGTTTCCAGTTTTGCTATAAACAACAGGTCTAGTCCTGTCCACTTTGAGCTGTGGCTCCATCTCCTACCACCATGTACCTCCACCCAACATGGTGACCTAAATCTGATGTGTTCCTTGGGTCAAAACAGACATCGTACCATGACTTCCAAGATCAGAGGAGCCCTGTTCCACTTTGCATTGGCTTCCCCTATTTGCAAGATCCAGCAGTTGAACAAATACTCACTGCAGATTTAAGCCACATGAAATCCACATGATTATGGGAGCTGCAGAAGCCGTCTTTTCATCATCATCATCATCATTATTATTATTATTATTATTATTATTATTATTATTATTTTCTGTCTCAACACGTTTAGCCTGTACTAAAAGTGAGTACAGTATTCAGTATCCTACAAACTAAATATATGAATAGTAGTATTTCAACAATGCACAGATATTACCAAAACGAACTGTACTAATTTTTCTTTGTATACAGAAAAGAGTCATTTGTCAAGGTCTAATAATTTGGTCCTCTGATTACCCCTTCCCTTCCCCTTTTTCCTTGTCTTGTTTCTCTTTCCCCTGCTAATCTCCCCACTTCCATTTGTGATTAACATTCTAGCAAACATTTCAGCAAATGGATTGTCAAAGCCATCAATGACAATCCTTGCTTCATTGATGCAGAATGTTGATTGTTCTGGCACAAGTCTTAAATATGGCCAGAGAGTTAGACACCTTGCCTAGCATCTTTAAACTAGAGTTTGTTTGCCAATCAGACTGAAATGAAAGAATAGGACGTTTGTGTGGATGGAACATAGCCTGGGGCAGAAAGGAGGATTTGGAACGATCTTGATGGCTTTTCACACCAGGGTGAGCAAAATTCAGCGAAATAATTTCTGCTTTGCTACCAAAGGTCCCTAGTTTGAATTGGTGCTGTGGCAAACATTTCTCCTGCATGGTTTTCATTATCATTCTCAGGTTTCATTTTGATGGTATGGCTGTGTTAGATTTATTTCTGCAAGAGCTTATAGAGGTAGTCCTCCACTTACGACCACAATTGGGACCTGAATTTCTGTTGTAAGTCATTGCAGTCGTAAGTTGACTCACCACGTGACCAGACCCGATTTTATGACCATTTTTACAATGGCTGTGAAGCAAATCATGGGTCATTAAGTGAATTACTATGGTCGTTAAGCAAATCCAGCTTCCCCAATGGACAGTTTTTGCCAGAAACTGGCAAAAAAGATCACAGATTGCAATCGTGTGACTGATGGGTGGTGAGTGGAGATAGATTTGGGATAAGCACTGCCACCATTGCTTAGCATGAAGGGAATGCATTTCTCATGTATAGAATGGACTTTTCAGCATTGGCACTTCATTCAAGGGACAGCATTTGGAATGGGAGGATTAATCACCCAGATTGACGATGACAATAATGTCGACAACTTAGGAGATCATACAACTAGAAAGCAGCTCTGCATCTATCTTAGAAATGCAATTTCTATGCCATCCATCTTCCCCGCTTCTATTTCTTCCTGGTATACATTAGTCTAAATAGCTTGCAAAAGTGCATTATATTAGAGGGAAATGTTTGCAAAAAGGTGCATATATTAACTAAAATTGCCTGGAACAATGCATGCATTAAGACAAATGGACATGAAAAGGCACATGCATTTTTATGCATACTTTGTTTTTACAAATGCAAGATGACTGGCAAAGGAATGAAATGAACTTCAGTTTGACAAAATGAGAAACTGAGTCAAACTGAACTTGTCAGATTCATCCAGCCCCCAATTTTGACCTAATGGCTTGTCTCCACCACTCGAGACATGAAGAGTCAAGATGTGCTTTCCTCCATAATTGCCAACATCTCTAATATAACTGGAGCATATTATGGGTTCAGTGGCAATATGGCGCATTTCCAGGGTTTTGGCCAAATTGCATCACTGATGATTCACAAAAGGCTAGGCAATTAGTGTTGTGTGCAAAAAGGACATTTACAGCTTCATGCTTGACTTGCATTGTTGTATTGTTAGAAAGAGTTACTCATGTATTTGTGGAGTATTACTGGCTAGGTGCTACTGCATATGGTTTCTGTCTGCATAGATTATTTTTAGCGGCAAATTAAGAATTTGGTTGTAACTGTGAAAAGTAGCCATGCTACTTCTTGAACAACAGCTCCCATTTGAATATGATACCTAGTTTTTTCTGCTGCAGCCTGCAAATGAGAGTCATTGTTTAAATGCTCTCCATTCACACATAGAAAACTAGGGATTTTTCCAGAACCCCAGCCTTTTCATCCCCTATCCTTCTACATCCAGTTTAAAATGCACCCAAGATTGATTTAGGCTCCCTTGATTATTTTCAGAACTGTTAGAAAGCAGGATGTTGTAAATACAGGGGTGTTTATATACTTGTGAATCTAGAGCTCACAGTAGTTTATCTTTCTGGCCAATAGCTGGCATAGAATGCAGTCAACCAATCAATGTTCACTTGTTGGTCAGTCATCTTATCTAGCCCAATCAGATCTATCCCCAAACGTTCATCCTTTGCCCATCTCCACATCAGTGACTAGAAAATAATTTGCTGGCATCCTCAAATGTTTGTGAGATGGCTAGGCTGACAAATGTTTGTTGAATTCCAACCCCATAATTCTGGTGCACTGGGAATTCTTTGTTTTCAGATCTTGTCCTTCGCTATGCCAATGCATTACTAGGAGCTGGGATGTGAGATGAGCCAAGAATCCCCTCCACTGAGAAAGCAGACTCTCCTTCAATAGAAGGCAGTGATACTTTGCTGCCTCTGAAGTTGTATTCACCGTTCTGAAATCACAATTCCTGTGCACAGAAACAGGGACATATTGAAATTGCTCAAAATTACAACCTCCCATTGTGAAAAGGCCAGCTTGTCTTGCCCTGGTACCACGATCACATCTTTGTCCAGATATGAGGATTCCTGCTCTGGGCAAGGGGTTGAACTAGAATAATTCCATTGTCCCATTCAACCCTCTGATTCTATGATTCTATGATCTTTATGAAGAAGGTTGGACCAGCATAGCAGAACCTATGATTTTGGAACATCAGAGATAGATCCAACTCAGAGACATATGGTCAGCTACTGAGTTTTTCCCTTTAAACAATCCATCTACTTTTGTGAGTTCACCCTTGCCATTTTCTTGTGTCTCTTCCCCAGACACATTTCTCTAAACAGAGATGAAGGTTTGACTCAGGGCCATGTCAGAAGGGTCCAATCCCAGAGCAACCTGTTAAAGCCACCTAATGCTGGCATGTGCTTCCTCCACATGTCTTCCAAGCCCTTTCACACAGCACAGCCCCCAGTCAGTCAACATGTCTATATCTACATCATTTATGTACATAGTGGTCTGCCACTGAGAGGATTTGATTTCACCCCTCCAGTCAGAAAAGCTGAGGGCCAGAAGAAGCCTTTGAGAGCCAGACCTCCAAGCACTCAGTGCTTCAAGGAAATGTCACTCCAGAAAAGGTTTAGCATGGATATTGGGAAGCAGGCAAGAAGAAAACCTCAGCAAGCCAGCCAGGGAGAATTGTGGTTCATTGAAACTTAGATATTTCAGACAGTAGTGCAGACTAGAACCATGTGAGGTACATTTTCTGTCCTTCCTTCCCATCTGGATGGAAGCTCAAGGAAATTGTAGCTGCTATAAGCCTTTTTGTGGCATTGCACATTAATAAGCATTCATTTATTAATAGGTTTATAAAGGCATCAGCCTTAGCTTCCTATTTCCTTGCTGAGAAAATTGCATAGTTAGACAGATGCCTTAATAGACCTGTCCATGGTGGATGTGGTCAATCATTAAACAGCCACTGACCCTCAGACAAACAGTTAAGGCTGTTCCCTGTAATCTCCACTAATGTTTCTAGATGCTTAACTTTGTTGTTTTTCTGGGCAGATGGGCATATTTCCTTTTTTTTTTTTTTTAACAAGAGCCAAAAGTTTTATAATTCTTGGAAACTGGTTTTAGGAAACATATGAACCTTTGTGAAGTCAATGGGAGAATTTCACACCACCCAAGCTCATCACCAAGGATTAGATGACCTCAAAAGTCTCTTCTAACCCTTACATTCTATGATTCTGTCATTAATATCAGGCTTGTTGTTGTTGTTTATTCCTTTAGTCGCTTCTGACTCTTCGTGACTTCATGGACAAGCCCACGCCAGAGCTTCCTGTCGGTCGTCAACACCCCCAGCTCCCCCAGGGACGGGTCCGTCACCTCTAGAATATCATCCATCCATCTTGCCCTTGGTCGGCCCCTCTTCCTTTTGCCTTCCACTCTCCCTAGCATCAGCATCTTCTCCAGGGTGTCCTGTCTTCTCATTATGTGGCCAAAGTATTTCAGTTTTGCCTTGAATATCATTCCCTCAAGTGAGCAGTCTGGCTTTATTTCCTGGAGTATGGACTGGTTTGATCTTCTTGCAGTCCAAGGCACTCTCAGAATTTTCCTCCCACACCACAGTTCCAAAGCATCGATCTTCCTTCTCTCAGCCTTCCTTATGGTCCAGCTCTCACAGCCACATGTTACTACGGGGAACACCATTGCTTTAACTATGCGGACCTTTGTTGTCAGTGTGAGGTCTCTGCTCTTGACTATTTTATCGAGATCTGTCCTTGCTCTTCTCCCAAGGTTTAAGCGTCTTCTGATTTCCTGACTGCAGTCAGCATCTGCAGTAATCTTTGCACCTAGAAATACAAAGTCTTTCACTGCTTCTACATTTTCTCCCTCTATTTGCCAGTTATCAATCAAGCTGGTTGCCATAATATCAGGCTTACATTTACTTTAAAAAGTTCTTTAAAAAGCTTGTAGTTAAAACTTTCTTTCATTAAGGACTGAAGGCAAACTCACCCAGTGCTGTAAAACTTGTTGATCCAAAGGTTCCTAATAGCTGAAAAGCAGTTAAGAAGCAATTTCTGAAAGTGATTAGAAAAGGAAGTGTGAGAACTTAGTGTCCTTTCAAAGGTGCCAACTGGGGTTTGAGCAAGGTTGGTGTTCTCTCATCTCCCAGAGCTCTTAACCTGCCAGAGACTGCTGTCTTGTGGTCTCCTGGCAAGAAGGAGCTGTCTGGAGTGCTTGTGGGTGATCTCTCATCCTCTCCTTGTCCGGAGAGGAATTATCAAAGAGTCGGTCTGCTCATTTGTCCTCCTTCTTCTGCAGTCATTGGCTCTGCTTTACAAAGAGCCATCTTCATCCCACCATTTCTTCCCCAGAAGTCTAGCAGGTGGGCACATTTCCAAATGTTTTTCAAAACATTGACCTTTAACCAGCTGGTTTCTTTCTTGCTAGCCCTTTCTCCTTCCATCCATCCCTGAATTTCTCTGGTTTTGAAAAGGAAATTTATCATTAATATGTTAAATTATTTGCTGTTTTGCAAATCAGTCAAAAACAAAATAAAGCAACACCAGATAGTTTAAGACTGGACCATTTTTTGACCATAATACTGATCAAGGGTATCAAATTTCAAGTTTTTGTATTGAAAGACATTATTTTTAAAAGCAATACAGTGCTTATAATGGGAGAACTTCACAGTATGAGCATGTCAGTGTGCAGGTAGTCCTCAGTTAATGACAGTGATTGGGACTGGAATTGCCGATGCTAAGTGATGTGGTTGTAAAGCATGACACCTTGTGACCATACCGCTTAACGACAGCAATTCTGGCACTCCCATTTGCTGTTGTTAAGCAAATCACTGCAGTTTGTTGAGTGAGGACATCACGTGGTCGCCATTTGTGACCTTCTGCTGGCTTCCCCATTGACTTTGCTTGTCAGAAGCTGGCAAAGGTCACAAATGGCAATCACGTGAACATGGGATGCTGCAGTGGCCAGAACTCTGAGGACTGGTAGTTAAGTTCCACTTGTTTATCGCTGTCAGAAGTATAAACAGTCACTGAACAAGTGGTTGTTAACCGAGGATCACCTGTATACTGTATGAACAGGCTAAGGACATTCAGTATATCTAAACTGGTATCTTGGCTTCCTACTGTACACGCTTAATTCAAAGTATCTAACAACATGTAAGAAAAACGATATAAACAAATTTTTGACAAATCAAACCTAGATGAGGCAACATCAGAGAACTGAAACATTAGAGCCAACATTACAATGCTATGAGAAATAAGAAGTCAGTCTAATCAGACTGCTCCAGGTGGCAGAGGCTTCTAAAACCAAATTTATTTATTTAAAGACCTTATATGGCCACCTATCTCACTCAGTGATCCTAGGCAGCTCACAACAACCAGTAAAAACAATGGAATAAAAACAGAAGAACCCTGCCCACCAGGGGCCACACCAAACAAACGATTGACCTTCTGACTCAGCCCCATCCTAGCCCAATGCTTGGGGGAAGAGCCAGATCTTCATGGCCTTCTGAAAGGATAAAAGGGTAGGGGCTCCTCGAATCTCAGGTGCGAGGCTGTTAATGTAATTGATTTAATTTAACTTAATCCATTCATGCTCTACCAAACTCCAAAGTGACTCTGGGCAACGTACAATAAAACCAAACAAAATGCAACATACAAGGAATTCAATATAATAACAAAAGAATAAGCAAGGGAATAAACAATGAGAAGGGATGGCACATCTGGCTAACAGCACCCACATCCCCAAACGTATCTGACAGGGGCCCCAATCACTCTAATCTAAGGCCTGGGAAACATCCAGGTCTTCAGAGCTTTCCAGAATGCTGTCAGGGTGGGAGCCACATGGGTATCAAGGTGCCTCACTCCAGAGGGCAGTAACTGCAACAGAAAAGGGATGGCTCCTAGGTCATGGAAGATGACACTGTTTTTAATTTAAGAGACCCAGAACATGCTAACTTTGTTGTCTTGAATGTGGTGGCTGGGCAGACACCATGGAAGATAGGCGGTCCCTCAGATAACCAGGCTTTATGCCATATAGGGCTTTATGGGTCATAACCAGTACCCTGAATCCCACTCAGAAGCATACGGTAACCAGTGCAGTTTGTGAAGCAGAGGTGTGACATGGGCATATTGAGGCATGCCCATCACTGCACATGCTGCTGCATTCTGGATCACTTGAAGCTTCTGAGTGGCCTTCAAGGGCAGTCCCATGGAGAGCACATTGCAAGAGTCAAGCTGTGAGGTGACTAGGGCATAAGTGACTGTTCTGGCACCTGCTGGGACCATCTCATTGAGGCATAGAAAAATATTGTACAGTGCAGCTTGAAAAATAAAATAACTAATTTAGAAGTCAATGAATGTCACAGTTTTGAATTTTCATTGCATTTAGGATGCCATATACAAAAGACACAAGAGGATTGGATTTAGTTACTTATAACTTTGGAATCTATTATTTCAGTCTAAGCAATGTCAGTTCCTGCTGAGTAGAATATTACTATGTATATAGTAACATGCCAAAATTTAATATGAAGGTAGATTTGTTCATTCTCTTGTATAATGAAATATACTTTTCTGGTAAGTTATCAAAAGAATATTGCTAGAGATATCAATAAAGATTAATTTTAACTTTTTGTTAGAACTCTTTTGTGTGAGAACTCTTTTGTGTTAGAAGTGGTTAATTCTTCTCATTTTAACCCTGATTTTTTTTTTTAAAAAGTCAGGATTACTCTGGTCCAAAGAGGTTATTTGAATTTTCTTAAAATACATTTCTCATTGTATCCACATTTGAGACTTAAAACTGAATTCAAATTGTGTCCTGGCATACCCATGCTTTTGACTTTGGTAGCAATGTATCTTGACAGATTGAAACAGCAGACTGCACATGTGCTAACCTCTTTTGAAATGGACAGAGTATGAAAGGGGGTTGCCATTTCTCCTTTCCAAACTTAATTGTAATTCAAACTCAGCATTTTCTAATGGTAATCAAAACTGAGCAGAAATAGCATAGAAATTTCAATGGATTGAAGAACGACTAAAAGGAGTGCCAACTATAAAAAGGGAAGGACAGTAAGACATGAGATGTTGTCTTGATAGCCTCATCCAAACATGGACAGAGGTGGTTTGAGTACAGGATGTTACTGAATCTCTACACCAACATGATTAAAGGTAACATCTTAAATCTTGGCAATATAAATACCCTCCTATGAGAAACAGACAGAATAGTAGAAAGATAGCCAAATGTAGAGAAAGGTTGCTGTAGAGGCCTCCTTAGAATAATCTGAATTTTTGGAACTGTTGTTCCACAGATCAAAATCAAGTACTCCATTTGAACCATGCCTTGGACCACAGTAGACAAATCGGAGTCTGACAGGAGTCATTCATTCATTCATTCATTCATTCATTCATTCATTCATTCATTCATTCATTCATTCATTCAAATTTGTCACCGCTCACCTCTCTGGACATTCAATAACATCCTCTGTTAGTAGAAAGCTAGAATCTTGGAGCAGAGTGTGCTTTCCATATAAAATTTCCACCATGGGCAATAAGTGAGCAGATTCTTCTGATCAATAGCCCTGTACAAGAATATGCAAAAATCCATTGGAATAAATGGGTTTAAGCACACTTATTTGCTATTTAATTGTGACCATGTTACTGTTTCAGATGTGGGAATTCTAGGTTTACTTCCTTGAATCCACGAAACTCAGTTTGCTAGCTTTGCCAAGTCACTATCTTTCAGGGTAGCCTGAATCTCTAAATGGTCCCAAAGATAAATGTGGTCAAGTCAGTTTGTCGGCTCCGAGACAAGGCATTGCCTGTTTTGTTTAATCAAATTACCCTAAAGTAGAACCTTGTTCACTGTGTTGAGGAAATGTGAGTTTAGAATATGAAGAGGAGAAGATAATTTTGTTTTGATTTACAAATCTCTAAAGCCATATTTGTTTCAGCTCAATTGCTTAGCTAATATGCTAATGGTCGCCTGAAACTGCCGAGGACAGAAGAAATAGTGAGATATGTCTCTTCAGAATCGTTCCTTTCCCCTCAATTTGCATATAAACACTCCTTCACACTGTTGTCTTTTAATATTTATTTCCAATCTTTTAATAAAGCAATGCCCTTAATTTTTGGCAGTGACGCGGAGAGGTTCAGCCCTCAGATTCCAATTAAATTCCATAGGAAATTTCCTATAATTAAAACCTATGCATTATTGAGGCACAACTTCTGAAACAGAGGGAGCAGCAAAGCTAATTAAGACCCATTCCCAATCACTCAGCTCCTGCAGTCTATTAAATTATGCCCTGATTGGAAAAGATGCAGTTATGCGGAGGAAGCTGAAATTTGCTGAAGAAGGCAGCATGACACCATCACATGCATGACACAAGCACACAAGCCAACATGGTGGCAGGCCACATCCCACAAGGACAAATTGGTTTTGGAAGATTGGTTTGAATGTCATTAAAACAAGCTTACTCATCATTTTAATGCCATTTTTAATGGAATAGGTACTGTAAAATGCATAGAGAATGAATAATGAGGTCACCAGATTTCATAAGAAGTTGGAATTCTTGCCCTAAATCTTACAAGATTTTAGGCAGGAATATTGACATCTCAAGAGGTTTAGTGAACTCTCAACTTTTCAGCCATTTTTTAAAAATGGATAACACTTACTTTTTATTTAATTTAGAGTTCTGAAGATAACATTGTAGAGGTGGGGCTTACCTGGGTCAAGATGAAGGCAAAAGTTTCTTTGCCAGTTCTTGGCTATGTGGTGCTCCTCAAAACCTACTGGCGATCATACACTGGTCCACATAAAGGAAAAGTTTGGGAACTGCTAGCTTATATGATATGGACTTGAAATATTGCCCAAATGAGCAATTGAAATATAAATATTTAAATACAGACATTGACCACTGCTTTGTTAGTAAGCACCCCAGAGGAAAAATAAATCATTTGACTTGTGATCTGATAGCATGCCAGCTCTAATAAATTTTCCGTCTCCACACTGAAACGTATAAGAAAGTCAGAGATGCTCTGCAGCCTTAGAGTAGCCAACTCTCTTGTGGTTAAATTAAAGGAAGCCTACGAGGTATTGGTAGCAGATGTGCTGCAAGAATGGGACAGCTGTGCCCATAACAGGATCCTTACATAACTAGTCACTTGTGGTCCATCTTAAGTGGGGTGGAACTCAGAAGCCTCTGTCAGAGTCTCTGGTTACAGAAATATCAGGTAGTTTGATTTAACTGTAATGTTTGATGTGAGCCAAATGATGTGATGGTGGAATTGTCCTCCATTGTTAGCACTGAGAAAACTATTATTCACTGGAACCAATAAGCATTCAAGCATCGAGAAACCCCTTGATGTAATTCTTTCTCCAGAGTTCACTGTCCTTCCTCCCCCCACTCTACATCTGCCTTTTCTCCTTCTTAACTATTTATCTTGTTTATTCCTTTAGTCGCTTCAGACTCTTTGTGACTTCATGGACCAGCTCACGCCAGAGCTTCCTGTCGGTAGTCAACACCCCCAGCTCCCCCAGGGACGGGTCCGTCACCTCTAGAATATCATCCATCCACCTTGCCCTTGGTTGGCCCCCCTTCCTTTTGCCCTCCACTCTCCCTAGCATCAGCATCTTCTCCAGGGTGTCCTGTCTTCTCATTATGTGGCCAAAGTACTTCAGTTTTGCCTTTAATATCATTCCCTCAAGTGAGCAGTCTGGCTTGATTTCCTGGAGGATGGACTGGTTGGATCTTCTGGCAGTCCAAGGCACTCTCAGAATTTTCCTCCCACACCACAGTTCCAAAGCATCGATCTTCCTTCTCTCAGCCTTCCTTATGGTCCAGCTCTCGCAGTCATATGTTACTACGGGGAACACCATTGCTTTAACTATGAGGACCTTTGTTGTCAGTGTGATGTCTCTGCTCTTAACTATTTGATCGAGATTGGTCATTGCTCTTCTTCCAAGGATTAAGCATCTTCTGATTTCCTGACTGCAGTCAGCATCTGCAATAATCTTCGCACCTAGAAATACAAAGTCTTTCACTGCTTCTACATTTTCTCCCTCTATCTGCCAGTTATCCGTCAAGCTGGTTGCCATAATCTTGTTTTTTTTGAGGTTTAGCTGCAAGCCAGCTTTTGCACTTTCTTCTTTCACCTTCATCATAAGGCTCCTCAGTTCCTCTTCGCTTTCAGCCATCAAAGTGGTATCATCTGCATATCTGAGATTGTTAATGTTTCCTCCAGTGATTTTAACTCCAGCCTTGGATTCCTCAAGCCCAGCATGTTGCATGATGTGTTCTGCATACAAGTTGAATAGGTAGGGTGAGAGGATACAGCCCTGCCATACTCCTTTCCCAATCTTAAACCAGTCCGTTGTTCCGTGGTCTGTTCTTACTGTTGCTACTTGGTCGTTATACAGATTCCTCAGGAGGCAGACAAGATGACTTGGTATCCCCATACCACTAAGAACTTGCCACAATTTGTTATGGTCCACACAGTCAAAGGCTTTAGAATAGTCAATAAAAGAGAAATAGATGTTTTTCTGAAACTCCCTGGCTTTTTCCATTATCCAGCGGATATTGGCAATTTGGTCCCTAGTTCCTCTGCCTTTTCTAAACCCAGCTTGTACATCTGGCAATTCTCGCTCCATGAATTGCTGAAGTCTACCTTGCAGGATCTTGAGCATTACCTTACTGGCATGTGAAATGAGTGCCACTGTTCGATAGTTTGAACATTCTTTACTGTTTCCCTTTTTTGGTATGGGGATATAAGTTGATTTTTTCCAGTCTGATGGCCATTCTTGTGTTTTCCAAATTTGCTGGCATATAGCATGCATTACCTTAACAGTATCATCTCGCAAGATTTTGAACAGTTCAGCTGGGATGCTTTCGTCTCCTGCTGCCTTGTTATTAGCAATGCTTCTTAAGGCCCATTCAACCTCACTCTTCAGGATGTCTGGCTCTAGCTCACTGACCACACCATCAAAGCTATCCCAAATATTGTTATCCTTCCTTTACAGGTCTTCTGTATATTCTTGCCACCTTTTCTTGATCTCTTCTTCTTCTGATAGGTCCTTGCCATCTTTGTTTTTGATCACACCCATTTTTGCCTGGAATTTACCTCCAATGTTTCTAATTTTCTGGAAGAGGTCTCTTGTCCTTCCTATTCTATTGTCTTCTTCCACTTCCGCGCATTGCTTGTTTAAAAATAATTCCTTATCCCTTCTGGCTAATCTCTGGAATTTTGCATTTAATTGGGCATATCTCCCCCTATCACTGTTGCCTTTTGCTTTCCTTCTTTCTTGGGCTACTTCTAGTGTCTCAGCAGACAGCCATTTTGCCTTCTTGGTTTTCTCTTTCTTTGGGATGTATTTTGTTGCTGCCTCCTGAACAATGTTGCAGACTTCTGCCCATAGTACTTCCGGGACCCTATCTACTAAGTCCAGTCCCTTAAATGTATTCTTCACCTCCACTGCATATTCCTTAGGAATATTTAGTGAGCTCATATCTAGCTGATCTGTGGGTCTTCCCTAATCTCTTTAGTCTGATCCTAAATTGTGCAAGAAGAAGTTCGTGATCAGAACTACAGTCAGCTCCAGGTCTTGTTTTTACCGATTGTATAGATGCCCGCCACCTTTGGCTGCAAAGGATGTAGTCAATCTGATTTCAGTGTTGTCCATCTGGGGAAGTCCATGTATAAAGCCGTCTCTTAGGTTGTTGGAAGAGAGTGTTTGTTATGCAGAGTGAATTGTCTTGGCAAAATTCTATCAGCCTATGTCCTGCTTTGTTTTGTTCTCCCAGGCCATGCTTACCTGTAATTCCAGGTGTCATCTGACTGCCCACCTTAGCATTCCAGTGTCCCGTGATGAAAATAACATCTCTTTTAGGCATGTTGTCCAGTAGGTGCTGCAGATCCTCATAGAACTGCTCTACTTCAGCTTCTTCAGCATCTGTGGTTGGGGCGTATATTTGGATCACTATGATGTTAGATGGCTTGCCCTGAATTCGAATTGTGATCATTCTATCGTTTTTTGGATTGTATCCAAGCATTGCTTTAGCCACTTTACTATTAATTATGAAGGCTACTCCATTTCTTCTGCGGTCCTCTTGTCCACAGTAGTAGATCTGGTGGTCATTTGATGTGAAGTGGCCCATTCCAGTCCATTTCAGTTCACTGACGCCCAAAATGTCTATCTTTAATCTTGACATCTCACCAATAATCACATCCAATTTGCCCTGGCTCATAGATCTTACATTCCAGGCTCCAATGGTGTGTTGATCCTCAGAACATTGGATTCGCCGTTCACCACCAGCACCGTTGGCCGCTAGCCGTCCTTTCGGCTTTGAGCTAGCTGCGTCATCACATCTGGGGCTAATTGAACTCATCCTTTGTTCCTCCCCAGTAGCATTTTGACCATCTTCCAGCCTGGGGGTCTCATCTTCCGATGGTATACCGACATATCTCTGGTTGTACTGATCCATTTAGTTTTCACGGCAAGAATACTGGGGTGGGTTGCCATTGCCTTCCCCAGGGATCGCATTTAGTCTGACCTCTCTGTCATGACCTTCCCATCTTGGGTGGCCCTTCAAGGTTTAGCTCATGGCATCACTGAGGTGCTCAAGCTCCAGCACCACGACAAGGTAATGATCCTTTGCTGAAGAACCATTTATCTATTAAACCATTTTTGTCACTTTAGAACAAGCCTGCACAACATGAAGTGGCAAAAAGGCCACATTGATAAATAAAAATAGTTGAGGGCCACAAAGGAATAACTGGTGTGCCAATCAGATGTTTGGCAGCTAGCAGGGTGGCAGCATGATGGCATGTGGGGATGACCTTGGAAGACAGGGAGAAGAGACACAGCCAAGGGAAGGGTCAGATAAAAGGCAATGTAGCCCACAGCAGAAAGGTGAGCAGGGCAAGTGGCCCAGAAAGGACCCTCCCTAGTTTCTTGGGCTGTAAAGGGGGAAGAAATGTACTTTCAGACTTGCAAGACTCTGTTAATGTAACCTTACAATGAAGTAGAGCTAGCTCATCTGACCGTGTTTCCTGTCTGGTCTACCTCTCAAGGCTTACATGGTGGTGCTGAGGCCTGGAGGCTTCAAAGGTGCTTGTCAGTGTGCAAAACAGGTGTTGTCTCAAGCGCACCTGATGCAACTAATCAAGGGCTTCATTAGTTGCACCAGGTGTGCTTGAGCTGGAAGACATGAAATACCTGAGCTGGCCAGGGGTTTGTTGAGTGTCACGTTTGACTGCATGTTAGAAATACAGTATGGCTAAGTCAAAAGAATGGTCCAAAAAGGTAAGAGAAGAGATAATTGCCCTTCACAAACAAGGAACAGGATACAAAAAGATAGCGAAGGCACTGAATGTTCCTAGAGACACCATTGGAAACATAGTTCTCAAGTTCAAAGTTCAAGGAACAGTGGTGACACTACCTGGACGGGGCAGAAGAAGGAAGCTGTCAATGGCTGCAACCAGAGATCTGAGAAGAAGAGAAACCCTCGAGTGACTGCAAAAGACCTGCAGCAAGACTTGGTGGCAACTTGGAGGTTTCAGTGAGCACAGTAAGGCACACACTAACCACAGAAGGTTTCCATGCCAGAACTCCAAGACATACACCACTATTGACCCAAAAGCACAAGAAAAGTCAGCTGCAATATGCTCAAAATCATATAAATAAGCCACAGAAGTTTTGGGATTCTGTTCTGTGGAGCGATGAAACAAAATTGGAACTTTTTGGCCTGATGGATCAGCAGTATGTCTGGAGGCATACTGCTGAAAAGAACACTCTGCCTACAGTTAAGCATGGTGGTGGCTCAGTGATGCTCTGCGGCTGCTTTGCATCCTCAGGCACTGGAAACCTGCATTGTGTGGACAGCAAGATGGATTCATCAAAGTATCAGGAAATCCTAGGAGAAAACGTCATGCCATCTGTAAGGAAGCTGAAGCTTGGGTGTCACTGGACCTTCCAACAGGACAATGGTCCCAAGCATACCTCAAATTCCACTAAGGCTTGGATGCAGAAGAAGTCCTGGAAGATTCTACAGTGGCCACCACAGTCACCTGACTTGAACCCCATAGAAAACCTCTGGTGGGATTTGAAGAAGGTGGTTGCAGCATGCAAGCCCAAGAATATGACTGAACTGGAGGCCATTGCTCATGAGGAATGGGCTAAGATTCCTCAGGAATGCTGCCAGAAACTGGTGTCTGGCTATGCATCTCATCTGCAGCAGGTCATAACAGCAAAAGGGTGCTCTACTAAGTACTGAAGATGCTTGCCATGAAGGGGTTGAATAATTCTGAGACTGGAGAAGTCATTATAAGTTGCATTTTCAGTTGACTTTGGGGACACCACTTGAAGCATTTGTTGTGTTGAGCTATTTCAATTGCTTTTGTTTGATTTGTTCATTGCAAACAGCAGAAAGTTTGTACGTTTTGACAATCAACCTGATTTGCAATGGGGGTTGAATAATTTCGATTACAACTGTACACCTTTTCATATGCAGTTTCCCTTAAATTACTCATTTTCATACAGTATGTAACTTTTTAAAAATGAGAACTGCACTGCAAATGTCAGAGAATCATGAAGCCCAAAAAATTTCATTCTGCTTAATTTGGGAGTTCAGTAATTGTGAATGGTACTGGTTCTTATTAAAACATGAACCAAATAAAGCCCCCTCTCTATTGAGTGATATGTACACAGAGATTGTCCTATGTAGTCCATGTAGATCAGCTTTTCTCAAATTTTTGACCCTGGAGGAACCCTTGAAATATTTTTCAGGCCTCAGGAACCTCTGCACAAATATGGCTCAAATATAGGCCAGAAATTACAAAATTATTGTATTTGTTTCATGTGTAGGCCTGTATATATGCATTAATAGTATTCTTCAAGTAAAAATAAAGAATGAAACTTTCCTCTTTAATGTGAAGTTGCCCGAATTTGAAATAATTTTTTAAATAAATTGTGATCTTCCAGGGAACCTGTAGTGACCTCTCGCGGAACCCTATGGTTCCACGGAACCCTGGTTAAGAAACCCTGATATAGATCATTGGCTTAACATTATATCCTTGGTCAAATCCTTCAGTTTTATCTCATGTTCTAAAAAACCCATCTCCTTTGTTCTTTTTATCGATGGCATTAATAATGCTGTTTAGTCCCACATTTAATTTTGCATGTACATATTTTGACAAGATGCTATAGTTTTTCATTGGTTTGAGTTAATAGTTCATTTGGGATGCTAATTACCCAAATGACAGCCACTCTGTTGAGCCTTCAGCAAGTTCCTCATGGGGGTTGTTTACATTTTTTTTAATTGTTTCCTAATGTGGTATTATTGTTGGTTTACCATAAATCATGAAAATTTGGCCCCACAAGATGTACCCGATATCACAATTAAGTTATATTATTAGATCTGTAATTGAGTTAATGGGAGCTTTTTGCATGGATTGAAAGGCATCATTGACTATTCCCATGACAAGCAATGCACAGACAAGAACTAGAGTGTGATGTTCTACGGTGACTTTCTTTCATGTAAAAAGAAAGAAACTCAAGTTCTCAAAAATAAGGCATAAGCTCTACAAATGCAATTAGTTAGAAAAGGACATTGTATTAGTCTGCACAATAAAGGTGTTATTAGATTGTGTTGTTTCTAATCATCTGTTTCCTAGGAAGGCATCCTGTTGAACTTAGGAGGACTTACCAAGAAAATATGCATTAGATTTTATATATTTTTCTCTAGGAGGTAGCTTTGGTCTGGATAAAATTGAATTGAAAATTTAATCCAGAGTAGATGGAAATATTCTGAGGACAGTGAATATTCTGATCAAGATAGAAAGATTTAAGAGATGCTAGTTTTCACTTTCCTGATCTGTATGGTGACTCTCCAGCTTACAATAATGTCTTTTCATTGGTACTACTATTCAGATACTCATAGGGAAAACCTAGCTTAGTTGCTCTCCATGGTTTCAGACAGCAGTCTTTCCCAGAAATACTGGAGATGCCCAGTCTTGAATCTGATATCTGTTCCATGAAAAACATGCTACCAAACTATGATTCTGCCCCAACTGATACTATGTGGCAAATTCTCACACAAGGGTCTTTCCCCACTGCTGAATTAAAACAATATCCACTTCTGCTTCAGTGGCAGAAAACTACGTAGGCATGAAATTTGCTGCCCCCACTGTTGATCTCTATCTTGCCACTAGGATAATTCCAACAAGTTGGAAAGGATCCATTCCTGTACCGACTGTGATCCCTCAAACCTACTATGGGCATCTAAGCACTGTACAGGTAGTCCTTGGCTTATGATGGCAATTGGAACCAGGACCTCTGTTGCTAAGTGACACAGTTGTAAAGTGTGACATCATGTGACTGCATCGCTTAGCAATGACAATTCCAGCAGTCCCAGTCCCATTGCCTCATTGTTAAATGAGGACTGTGCAGCGAGGACCTCACGTGACCATGACTTCCAACTTTCTGCCGGCTTCCCTATTGACTTTGCTTGTGAGAAGCTGTCAGGGAATGTTGGAAGTCACAATCACATGACCACGGCTTGCTGCAACAGTTGGAACTCCAAGGACCCGTCATAAGTCTCCCGTATTCAGTGCCGTCGTAACTTTGAATGGTTACTGAATGAATGGTTGTAACCTGAACAGATTTGTATCTGGCTCCTGAACACAATTTGTTAAATCCACTGGTACTGAGCTTGTAGCTCCTCAGAGGCGATTCCCACATTTTCTGTTTCTGTAATACATTGTCTGTTTCTTTTGCTACATTTGACAGCTCAGTTTCCAATGTTTTGTCCATTGTACAAAAAAATAAATAAATGAAAATCCCTCCTTCCCTTCCTAGAAGAGAGAGACAGATCTGGTCTTTTATGTTCCTTCCTTCCTTCAATAGAAGGAAGGAACGCAAAGGCCAGATCTGTCTCCCTCTTACATATTAAGCAATGCTGATCATAACTCAGTTAAATCAAGATTTCCAGCTGTTTAAAACATTCTCCAAGACTTTAAAATTGAGGCTGTAGGAAAAAGAAGTGAAAAGAGGCTCCTTTGGGAAGACAAGACATTTGCTTTTCATCAAAAGACTGCAAATCTCCTGACTTGTGGCTGTTTGTGGCCGACACAAATTCTTAGAAGCCTCTGCATTACATCTGGGCAGCATCCAAGGAGCATATGAAGCACAGTATCTTGTGTACAATATATTTGGGAGCTGTTGTGCTTTAAGAGAAATAGGCTGGCAATCTACACTCCATGTATAGTGCCCTTTGTTCGGTCCTTAACTCAGACTTTTCACCTACTGGTCATTCATCTGGAGAAACTCACTTCTTAATTCTTTTTTTTTTCTCTAATAGTTGGGTTGTGGGTTTTCTCCCCCTGTTCTTCAAATCTTCCTGAACAAAAAAAGAGAAGGTTGTAATCTTAGCTGCCTACCCATAGCTCACCCCACTCATCTATCTCATTATAGTTGGAAAAATGCTTTGATATGAATTGCACTTAGGCAATGCAGATTATTTTAATCTGCAATTCCTTGTGAATGTATGCAGCCTGTTGTGGAAGCAGAGAGGCCGTGATGTGAAAGCTCTGCTGAATTCTAAAATAGCATGGACTGATCATCAATTCTGGGTATCTTGCCATTCATCAGAGGAGTGGATGCCAAGAATGGTTAGAGCCGTATCAAGCGACTGAGATTCCCAGGTAACAATCCTCACAGCCCTGGGTAGTTCATAACTTATATACATATAGCATGGAAGACATGGAACGAATGAAGCCTTTCTCCCTCTCTCATGGAATTGACACCTTGGATCATCCTTTAACGTCAAAGGACGATCTCTGAAATGCATGAAGATTTTGGACCATTAAAAGGAACGCAATCCATAGTTAAATTATGGAATTTGTTGCTACCAAATGTGGTGATTGCACAGTGGTCTGAACTTCCTAGAGAAAGATGCTTTAAAATACAATAATGTTCCCAAAGCATTGCTGGGTAGTCTTTCCCAATATCAGTCCCCAAGTTTTGTTGGATTCAACTCGGCACAGCTACAATCAGCAGGGCCAATAGATAGGAGCACTGAGAGTTATAATCCAATTATGGTTGAAGCTGAAGAGGAGAAAGCTGGAATGAGATGATTTATCTTGCATCCTGAAAGAAGTGTTGGTGGAAGTTTCCATTGTATCCCATCTCCCATTTGGTTAGAAGTAGCCATCTTCTCTCTTTACACCAATAATTTACTGCCAGTCAGTATGATTCTCAGATGGCTTGGTGAAAGATGGGGAATCTCTGGCAAGTCAAATATTGTTGAATTACAACTCCCATCAGTTCCAGCCAATATGTTAATGGCCAAACAAGATGTGAATTTTAATAAACTTCTGGAGAACCACAAGATCTCTTACTTTTGATCTATATAAACAATGAATCACATAATAGATTACTCCACAGAATGGATACTTCAGACTATGTGTTGTGGCAACAGGGGCTTGCATAATGGTTTTAAAATAACAACAGCATATTTAAAAATGCTGATATTGTTCTTGTTACTATTTCATTGATGATGACATGTTGATGGATGATATCATCATCATCATCATCATCATCATCATCATCATCATCATCATCATCATCTTCCCACCTTTCCAGCCTACAAGGAATCAAGGAAAGGAAATGGAAGAGACAGTAATAACATTAAAAATAGAGAACCAGGACTTTGTAGAATAATGAAACCATCATTAAAGTATTATTTATTTTAAGACATATTTCAAAAGGAAAGTAAAAGAAATAATAGCTTACTCCAATTTATATAATGGAGATGCTGCCCTTTGTACACTCACTTGGGACAAATTATCATTAAATTTGGTTTAAATGACTTTTGCAAAGATATTACCAAGAATGTAAAAAACATTCCACCCCCATTCTTCCAGGCAAAAACCAACACATGTAAATATTCAAGTTTATGCCTATTTTTCTCTCATTAACCAGTATAAGTATCCATACTGGGACTGTAATGCTTCTCTTTTGAATACAACCTTAATACATTTTGTACCTGCTTGTTTGTTGTGGGCAGATGGCATCAGATTGTAGTTTGTGGACAAGCATAGGCAAAAGTCTTCTAATGGAGGTGGAAACCACTGGAAATCAGCCTCTCGCTTTTTTGCCCCGTTGATGCCACCTTGTGAAGTACCTTTGAACAGACAAGGCTGGAACAGAAGCCATTTCCAATAAATATGTTCTTCAATCACACCATCCAATCTAGAGGGAATTTCAGTTTTGCTGCAGAAATCAAGCGAGCAGCTGTACAGCTACAATGGCTTGAGGTGAAGTGATACACTGGCCAAAATACCCCCCCTCCCTCCCTCCCTCTGCTCCATTTTCAGTCACATTTGCACTTCATTTCACTCAACATGTATATCTGATTCATTGACATCTGTTAAGGAGGCAGTGGAGGAAGAGCCATGCATATGCAATGTAGGGAATCCTGCCCGCATTTCAATGAGCTTGCCACTGTTGTAATACAGCCCTTCATTATGTAGCCTTTGCAGGGGTAACACCCAGTGCAATCACCAACCCTTCAAAGCTTAATAGTTCTTTAGTCACCAATACTTTCACCAGCAAGGCTTTCTCTTAAAATGGGACTTGTTGGTTCCATGATCAAACCATTGCCTTACTAAATCTCAGATGAGATTGTTTTGATGTCTTGATGGTTAAAAAATGCACCAGAGGACTGAAAACCCAAAGGGCCAATAGGAGGAAGAAAAGAGGAGACATTTGTTTGACGTATGCAAGCAGAACATCTATGATGGAGCTGATTTGATGTTTCTAAAAGCCAGTTTGGTGTAGTGGTTAAGGTACTGGTCTAGAAACTGGGCAACCATGAGTTCTAGTCCTGCCTTGGGCACAAAGCCACCTGGGTGACCTTGGGCCAGTCTCTCTCTCTCTCTCAGCCCCAGGAAGAAGAAGGCAAGGGCAAACCACTTCCAATCTTGCCAAGAAAACAGCAGGGACAATGACTCAAAGGTACGTGTGCGCGCACACACACACACATGACCAGGAATGGGATGTAATCTGGAACTATGGAAAGACCAAATGCATATGGATAGTTACTTAATGAAGTGTTGTTTTTTTAAAAAACCCTTCTTTTGAGCCCTGTGAGCAAAATGAGGAATCCTTAATTGGCTGAAGATAGAGATCTAACATTCAGCCACATGTATAGAACCTCTTTTAATGTGTGCCATTAACTTGTAATGCCTCTGAAAGCTTGTGTTCTTTGTGGCAACCATTTCCACACATGAGTTTTATGACCTGCAAAGAAAGAGAAAAAAGGACCTCTAAAAGGGAACTTCTAACAAGAGATAGGGTACAGAACAACTTGGCAAACAAGGACACATTTTTTATAACGTATTTCATTGCTTGGTTCATTTATCTTCTTCTACAGGAGATATCCAAGAGTTTTATTTTTAGTGTAGTTGAGGGGAGGAGGGAACAGAGGCAAAGTCATTCTTGTCAGTGGCATAAACAATCTTTTCTCCTTTTTAAAGTCTCATGTCCCTTTCTTGATTGAAGTTAAAGCTTTTCAGATTTGAAAATGTCAGAGTTTCAGTCCAGGGACATAGAGCTAGCAACGACAAAAGTATTCCCAGCTGTTATGATTAAGGCTGAAGATATGGTGTCATAGTGACAACGGTGGGATCATTTGGAGAGAGGTTTTAAGAGGGAGGCTATTGAATATTATGCTTCCAATAGAACCTCCATGTTCATAGAGAGTGTTCTGATTTTGAGCAGAGAAGACAAAATTGGTAAAGATCATTATCCATATACAGTAACATATATTGTATCTATAATGTGCAGGTCTCCATCTATTCCAAACAGCAAACATATAGGCTGCACCACATAAACTTATTCAACCATAGTTTGATTAACCAGAATTTATGGGGCCATGTGATTTGATTCATTCAAGCCATTCTGTCACAAATCATAGTTTACAGACCACAATGGCTGGGTTCACACAATAACCCGGTCCATCAGGACAATGGGCATTATCAATCCAAGAAGATAGCTTCTTTGCATGAGACATAAGGGAACAGCCAAAATGGCACTATCCAGGCAAGAAATTTAGCCTCTTGAAAGGGCGAGTGCTCACCAAGGCAAGATTCACCAACACTTCAGTCACTTCAACAGTCCTGACAGTTGTCGACTAAGAGGTATGCTTGGGAGCTCTCCGGGGTCCTGAAAGCTGTGTCCAACTTATCCTTTACCTCCTCATTCCCTTCTGAACTGCTCCCTGCTGTTACCTGCCTGCTAACCCTCGTGGTTCCTGACTGTCGACCACCTTGGAAGAGGGAAGAAGATAGACCAGGGAAAAAGTATGTCACAGAAATGGTAGCTCTTCATCCCCCAGTTCACTAAGGGATTAAAAACCACAGCAGAGAACTCTGGGTTGAAGCATGAAATACTGATCTAATGTGAACTCAGGTTTTGAATCTGGAGGGGAGCTCCTAGCAAATGGTTGCATTGATAAGACACATGGCTGAATTGCTTTGGAAGATTTGCTTCAGTGCGTTATGTTTTATTTCACCTTTATTAGGAAACAGCCTATGTTATGTAGCCGTTCAACCAGCTGACAGGTTGCTTAAGGCAGTCTTCATTTTGTTTAATTCCCTGTGATAAATATGCCCCGCAAAGCCTTCCAATAGAAGATCCAAAGTCTTTCCTGGCATTTCCAAATGTGTCAGCAAGAAAACCTCCACCACTTTGGTTGATGCAATTACAATTACAGCACTGTTTTGCCTTAAACATCTGAGTCATTGATGCATCCCCTCTCTCAGCTTCCATAAAATATTTAAAGGGCCTTCACCCACAGTGAAATATGTCAGAAATTTAAAGCGACAGTTGCCATGTATGAAATCATTGTTATTTTAGATAATTGTGTTCAAAGTTCAGGTTCAGAATAGATCATATTGATTGTGGGGACCAGGACAGATGTGTGGTGGGACTTGATTGACAGCCAGCATGGCTTTATCCCTTGGTCTCTTAATGGACTGTCTTCATGAAGGCTGGTTACAGCCATTAACACTGATAGGTCCCCATTTAGCACATGTTATCAACTGGGCTACTTAAGAAGAAAATAGATATCATAGCTATTAATTAAATGAAGTTGATGGGTATGGATAATTTGGCAGTGAGGGAGATCCCATGAATAATTGTCTCATTTTACTACAGCTAGTCAAGTACAACATAATGAAAGACTAGCTCCCATAAGGTGAAAAAGTTAGTCATCAAATTTGCCAAAAGGGGAAAAAAACAATCCAAGATTCTGGAGTTCCTTGAAAAAAACAAATGCAGAGAAAACTCAGGAGGGCTCCATACATTGCCAGCTATGAAAGATGGATTGTAATGTTGATGCTTAAATTGCTCCTGTACATTGTTGCCATACCTTCTTCTTGCTTCTCTGCCCCAACAATCCTTTCTGGTATTCTCTTCATTTTACTAGCTGTGATTGCACCAAGGCTGTGTAAATATTCAGTCTGAAGATTCGATTCACCGATAATCTGACTGAATCACCCCATCAAATCAAATCTTCAAATTGGATTGCCGAGTCAATTCTATGCAATGCCATGTGTGTTTATTCATGTCTGAGCATGCACGGACGTGCCTTTCCCCTAATCAAATCAATGATACAAAAACGGTTTGGGAAGACTAGTGCTTTTCTAGATGGTACCATGCACATATCCATGTTCTAAAATCCATAGTTTTATTCAGCTCACCTTTCCAGGGTTGGTATGGAATTTGAACCATAGACCCACAGAGACTTGCTCTGCATAACACATGATGTTTAAACATTATTGGTAATTTGTGGTTCAGCATGTCATATAAACACAGTTAATTGCAAATCTTTTGTTGTTGTCTTTAAGGCACTGTGGTATGATATAGGTACAGCGGGGGCATACTAGTGTATTTTTAAATGCTTCCCTTGGCATCTGCCAAACTTCCTGGCTTGCTAGATTTGTATCTTAAAAAAAGTTTTTAATTGAATAAAAAATCAAATAGGAAAATAGGATCTTACAAACCAGCAGCATTAAGTATTATCTTAATCTATATAAGCCCTTGGTCCTTATATAGAACATATGGACTTTCTTAAAAAAAAAAAAGAGTGGCTACCATTCTATGCTTGGCCCAGAAGTGTGCCCCCTTGCCAAGGAAAAACACAAAGTTAAATTGAAGATTTGGAACCCTCTTGGGGGTTTAAGGAGGGAAGTGGGAAGCTATGCCATTAACTTTCCTTCTTGCCAAAGTGTGTACTGTGACTGGCCATAGCTCTGATGATGGCAGTTACTTTGTGAATGCAGAAAACTCCTTCATGGCAGCTATTTTGTGGGAGTACCCACAGCATATTCCCAAATGTGCTTACATGTTTGCTTGCTTGATTATAGGTAGTCCTCGACTTACAACCACAAATGGGACCAGAACTTCCATTGCTAAGTGATACAGTCGTTAAGTGAGTCATGCCTGATTTTATGACCTTTCTTGCCATTAAATGAATCCGGCTTCCCCCGTTGACTTTGCTTGTCAGAATCCCCCTGGGAAGTTTGCAAATGGCAATCACGTGACCCTGTTGAAAATACATGCCAATTGCCAAGCACCAGAATTTTGATCACATGACTGCGGGGATGCTGCAATGGTCATAAGTGCGAGGACCGGTCACAAGTCACTTTTTTCAGCACTGTCATAACTTCAAACTGTTGTTAAACAAATGGTTGTAAGTTGAGGACTGCCTGTATGTCCCATCAAGTCATTTTTGACTCCTAGTGACCACATAGATAGATTTTCTCCATGAGGATCTGTCCCCAACCTGGTCTTTCAGGTCTTCCAGTGGTACACTCATTGCCACTGCAATTGACTCCATCCCCCATGTTGCTGGTCATCCTCTTCTCTTCCTTTCCACCTTGTCCACTCTTTCCACACAGCAGAGCCTTCTCCAGAGAGCTGGGTCTTCACATAATGTGTCCGAAGTAGGATAATTTGAGCCTGGTCATTTCTGCCTTGAGGGAGAACTCTGGGTTGATTGGTTTGATGATCCGTAGGTTTGTTTTCTTGGCTATGAGCAAGCTTTAATAGAAATGCCGTACCTCTCCCAGTCAATCAATGGGAAATGATGGCAGCTTGGACAAGCTAAGAGCACTCTGTCAGTGAGGGAGTGCAGGATTATGGTTCCTTAGTAAATGGACTAAACTTTAGCCACTGTAAGGAAGATACTGACTTGAGACCTCAGTTCTAGCTTCCAGTTTCCCTCTCTAACTCAACATACTTCTGGCTCAGTACCACTTCTTGTTGGAGTGCTTTTTTCCCCCCCTTTCCTTCAGGTTTTATTCATCCTCAGGCAATGGTCTGTGGGGTGGGGTGTAGGTCTCCTACTAGTCCTTCGGAAGGAATAGAATAAGATTGGCCCGTGAGGTCTCAAAGAAAAATGAGACACTGCTTCCAGAACAAACTGGAGATATGCTTTGATAAATTATTTCAGCATTCATCTATATTTGTGGCGGTTCTTGGAGGCTGCTACTGATAAGAATACTTCTATGATATTCATTTGATAAAATGTTGGCCCTAGCCAACTGAAAGGCTGACTTTAGCAGAAGAAAGAACAACTTTGGAAGCCACAGGAGAGAAAAAAAATCTAGGGAAAAGTAGAGAAGGAGAGAACAATGGCACCAGAAAGAACTATCTGCAACTCTCTGCTCATTCTTTTAGGCATGCAAACCTATTATCTGAATCTAGGACATCACATGCAGACATTATGCAGAAATCGTTATTATGAAGTACCCCTTCCATGCAAAGACCGAATGAGATCACATCCATCTGGATTTTACTCTTATTTATATTTATTAGTGATATGTAATTTTTAAATCCATTTTTATATATTTATTGTTTTAATGAGCATCTTGTTATAAACTGCCCAGAGTCCCTCTGGTGGGAGAAGATGGGTGGTGACAAATTCGATTAAAATAAAATAAAATAAAATAAAATAAAATAAAATAAAATAAAATAAAATAAAATAAAATAAAATAAAATAAAATAAAATAAAATAAAATAATCATCTGAGTATTCAGTGGAGGCATTTGAGATATTAGACTTTTTAATTATGGCATGATGATAGATACAGAAGCATCCAATATGATTGTTCTCCCACACATTATATAAAGTTAAATCTAGGTTTGTCACCAAGTATACATCTAAAGGATTTGTTAAGTAAATGACCTCATCTGGTTATGTATGTATGTTTGTGTGTATGTATATATGTATATGTGTGTGTGTCTGTGTGTCTGTGCCCATGAGTCTGTCTGTCTCTATTATCTATCTATAATTATCTATCATCTATCTATCGTCTGTCTGTCTGTCTGTCTGTCTGTCTTTGTCTCTGTCTCTCTCTATCTTCTCCTCTCATAAGCAAGAGCTACTGGTGATATTCTGGCATAGCATATCTTCCTTTGAATTGCATACTTCTGTCAATGACAATACAATTCTCAGCTCAAATACTGTGATGTACATATATGCATATTGCAAAGTATATGTGTATGTACACACAGACACAATCATAGATATACACATATATGTAAAACATTGCACAGAAAATACACATAGTCAAGGAAGTTATCTTTAAAATGGGTAAACACTAGGGGAAATTGAATACAAAATTGTAAGCTAGAGAAAACTAGAGAGAGAAATTAATATGATTAAAAAAAAACTTGCAGACTATAGCAGAAATGGGATTAAATGGCCCTCTGATTGAAAGCTTGCACATTTGACATAGATTAGAAATAGAATCATTAGTCAATACTTAATGCACTCAACAGAAAGCTGTAACTAGGCCTGGTTCCAAGTTACTTGTGTTTTCAAACATATGTGTAAGCACTGGCACATTCAAGCATTCGTTCAATGACAGTCAGGAGACCCGGCTCTTTCTACTGTTTTAATGAAGCAAAATGACCAGCACAAGAAGAAAGCTGCGAATGCCCCATTCTCACTCAAACCTACATTTAAAACTACATTCTCTAAATTGCCCTCTGCCCCTCTTCCTACTAAAGCATGTCACCCCCCTTCCCAATCCAGGTGGCTCTTCTGATGTATCTTGCTTGCATGGCCTTGGGGTAGCCTATGCAATAAGTCCCTTTGTTGTTTATTCGTTTAGTCGCTTCCGACTCTTCGTGACTTCATGGACCAGCCAGTTTGCACTCCCTCCCAATCCGGCACCCGCTCCCATCTGGCAATACAAAGTCTGTTCACACAATAAGAGAATGATGGAAGATGCTCTGATAAGGGGTTCTGTGAACCTTTGATTGGAGAGTCTGACATTATGCTTCTCCCATTCAAACATTACAATGTGTTTAGGTGTGTGCTTTTATAAATGGAAAAAATATGAAGTGGCTCTTAGATATGAGCTTCTGATGCAATGACAATTTTTAAAACTGTCGAGAATATGGAGTCATCCTGGACAGACAGAGTGTGGGGGAAACCACCAGGGACCAGTAGGGAAGGCTTTACAGTTGTTAAATTAATGGCAGATTTAGGCTGGCAATATTGTGTGAAGATTTGCTTATTTTACCATAAGCTACGTATTAAATGCATATTATTTTTGAACAGATTTTTTATAAACAAATATGGAAGTAGAATGGAGCAAACTTATGAATTAACTGTTTCAGCCCCTACCCCCATCTGTTAAAACTATTAGAACTGAATTTAACCACAACAAGTCTGGGTCTCAAAAAAAAAATGCATGTGACTCCTGAATATTCAAAACTTATTTATGCCAACTACAATGAGGATAACTTAAAGTCAGGATGCTAGAGGAATGGAATAATTATAATTCCTTTTTTTAAAAAAAATCCTTTTTTTTTTTTTCTTGGCAAATCAGAATGTGATGAAAGATTTTGTGAATGGGTAATGTTCTGTCACTGGTGTAGCTCTTTATTTTCTACCTGAAATGTATGCTAAGTGGAAGTAGCATACCACATTTATTTTCAGAGTATGTGAGTCAGGGGCAACCAATGATTTGTTTTCAGTATGATCTACAAATAAATGGAGAAGAAACAAATACAGAATCTTCTCCATCTCATTTCTGGAGGGATAGTTCCATGCTTCCAAGGTTGACATAATTTTTCTGTCTTGCTTTTGCGGGAGTAGAGGGAGGAAGGAAGGAAGGGGAAGGGGGGACAAATATGTGCTTAGGACCAGTTGGCTGTGGAATTCTGGGAGGTGAAGTCCACCCATCTTAGAGTTGCTGAGATTGCAAAACGCTGCTTTAGACCACCAAATATTATGTTGTATTGGTTTCAGTCTGTGGTTCGAAAGAACAAATAATTTCCATGCGAAAGATTCTAGATTCAAAATCCAGCCCCCAGTTTTCCAAGTAGGGTTGGTAAAACCAGTGCCTGGAAACAGCCAGGAAGCTGTTATCTGTCATTACTGACATTGTTGTTCAAGCTGGACAATGATTTGACACAATAAACAACTGCACCTGTATCTATTCCTCAGATTCTATTTGAGTTGGTTATCATTATAAGAAGAATGCTGCACTAATAATTCATATTAGTTGGGTCACTGCTGCAAGAGGTCCTCTGCTGGTTTGGGTCAGGCATCATTAGTATGTTGATGACACCCAGCTATACATTTCAATGTCAGGTTGGCCAAGTGATGCTGTCGAAGTCCTAGCCAAGTGTCTGGAGGCTGTTCAGGTCTGGAGAGGGAGCAACAGACTCAGGCTCAATCCTGACAAGCCCAAGAGGCTGTATTTATTTTGGCCCCCTGGTTCTGAGGATTTTCTACCTGTAGTCTTTAATGAGGTTGCATTTTCCCATTCATAGCTCCGACTGAAAGAGCAGGTGGCAGCTATGGCCAAGAATATCTTTGCACAGTTACACCAAGTGTGCCAGTTGCACCCTTTCCTGGACCAGGAGACCCTCCAGAACCTCACTCATGCCATGGTCACCTCCTGATTAGATTATTGCATCCAGAAGCTACAGCTGGTCCAGAATGTGTGGTATGGGCAATGATGCAGTGTCATGTTATACTCTCCTGATGCCATTGCTTTGCAAGCTGCATTGGTTATAAGTTGGCTTCCAGGTGCAATTCAAGGTGCTGGTTATCACCTTTTAGCCCTTTGAGGCATAGGGCCTGGCTATCTGAGGGACTGCTTATATTTGATTGCTTCTGCCCATACAGTGTGACCAAGCAGAATGGCTGTGCTTCAGGTCCCATCAATTAAACAGTGTCATCTTAGGGGACTCAGGAAGTGCACCTTCTCTGTTGCAGCACTTGCCCTCTGGAACAATGTTCCCCTAGAAGTATGTGTGGCCCCCATCCTTGTGACATTAAAAAAAATCATTAAAAACTTGGTTATTCTCCCAAGCTTTGAGATATAGTAGTTGGTGATTTTCCTTTTTTATATTAGTTCTGTTTGCCAAATGGCTGAATATATTGGTCTCCCAGTCAGCCAGGGTCTCTTTTTACTTGCATCTCTCTATATTCTTCTTTTTTATTGTAAACTGCCCTCCTCACTAAGGATCCAGGTGGCCTCTAAATTTGGATAAATAGATAATTGTATGGTATGTATACTCAGTCCTAACTGGGGATGGACAATTTTTTCCATTTTGCTTTATCCTATACAGTGCACTTGTTCCTTTAAAAACAAAACAAACCCATCCTTTCCAAGCTGTTATGCAACATTTGCAAATATTTACTTATTCACTCATTTATAAAATGTTTAGGCCACCCAGTTTATACTGACTCTGAGTGGCCTCTAAGAGGTTCATAAATTCTTATAAAAATAAACCTATCTAGACCAGGCAAATTTAATTGGGATACCCTAACATTTTCATCCATCCCTAGTCATGGGAAATAATTAGAACTGGTTTGGATTCAAGACAAGTTTAAATCTGATATTCAGATTTGGGAAGAAGTAGACATTTGAGTGCCAGGAGCAAACACCTTTTATTTAGGTATTTGTCTCCTTATATTAATTTAACTCTTTCTTCCTTGCATTCTTCCATGTTTTTAGAAGGCACCCTAAGCCAACAAAAGGAAGAATAATTGTTTTAGAATCAGGAATTAGCTGAGCCTAGTTTTGCTTCCTTTATCAGAGTGTTCAAAAAGTAATCCCACCCACCAGGGGCCAACAATTTTTTAGATGCTATTATTTGTTTTCATTAGAATTGTATCTGGTTTTTTTTTTGCTTGTTTATTATTTATAAAAAGTATATACTGCCTCCATATTAAAAGGCCCAGTCACAAAATAATCACCACAATTTTGTAAGATCTTAGCTTGGAAACCTTGAGAGATTTTGACAATATCATACAATTTAGGCAAAGTTAAACATTCTGTTACTCTGTGTGTGTGTCTGTCTGTGTATGCAAGATACCTCTTTGAGATCTCTGATGAGCACAGGTGTTGTGTTTTTGAACCCATCCTACAAAATATGAACAGCCCTGGTATAGCTCACCGTCTATAACATCCTTCAGCTTGGTGCCAAACCAGACCTTCTGGGAAGTCCATAAACAGGGCCTAGTTTTGACTTCCCCCACCTTGGTATGATTCAGAGAAGCAGGCTTCAGTTCTTTGAACTTCCAGAAAGTATGGGGCTTGCTGAAAATTTCAGTCCATGCATCTGGAGGCACCAAAGTTAGGAAAAGCTCACTGGGGTGTGAATCTCCCACTGTTTTTCTGCAAAGAATATACTGTGGAATCAAATACAGGACCCAAAGCAAATAATCAAGGCTGAACTGCAGTATTTCTTAAACAGTACACACTGGAGGGGCTCTCCCCAAGATGGTGGGTGCCTCCCCTGCAGACAAAAGAGATGCACTAATATTTATACATTACAGAATGGGAAATGTTGTAAGCATACATATTCATATAATGATGCAGGCATACATACATATTCATAAGCAATAGATCTCAAGTTACTTTCTGCCCTACTTATCTACTCTGAAGAAAGCCATTGTCTTAGTGGAAAGAAGGGAGGGAGCAAACTTCCTGAATACAGGGATTCATGGGTTGCTATGGGAATGTCCTGTTAAAAGTTAGCAGAAGCTGCAGAAGCTGGTGTGAGGTAGCTTCCAAGGTTGTTGCCATATTCCTTTATGTTTCAATTTGGTTTAAATGGGACTATTCATCTGAAAACCTATTTTCTTCACAATACTTCTGTCCAAGGCAAGCTTCTAACATGGATTTTCCAGATAGAGATTTGGGACCCAAGCTTCTGTTGTTCGGAGTAAATGCATTCTTACATGCTGCAATCAAGTTGTAATCAGCACAACTGAGGCAAACTGATTTCATACCAGGCCAAAGCAAGTTGCTGGAAGCTGGTGGATAAATATGGCCTCAATAGAGGAGAAAAATAATCCTTTTATGATCCTTCCTCTGCAACATCGTTCTTGTTTTCTGCATCCAGGGAAGATCCAACTGCCTTTCAGCCAAGAGTTAACACGCAAGGGAAGCAGAAATAATGCCTTGTTTAGCAGCTCTTGTTTTATTTTGGGGCCTCTGCCGACCCGCCTTTGGTTTCTTCACAAGCTTCTAAAGTGGAGCCCTGGTGGGTATTCTACTGTAATTCTTTCTCATTCCCTCCTTACCCCCTTCCCACCGTTATCGTGCAGTGACTACATAATGGAGAATTGAGGGATGGAGATAATAGAACTGCTGACATCTGGTTAATTGCCATTCCAGCTGGAGGTTGCTTGGCAGCTCAAGTGGGACATGATTTGTGGATGAAGAACTTCTAGTGAACCGTGATGGACAGAAGTCATTGGGGGTAAAAAGGGAGGGGAAGGAGGAAGAAGGCTTCCCCCCCTCACAAACAGGCCTTAAGGGCAATGCCAACATCTGTAATATTGTCCTACTTCTAAAACAACCAGGTGCAGCTGAAGACACACTACTAAGCTTATAGAAATGACTGTAATTAAATTAAAACTTGTCCTAAAAACCAAAATAAAACTGATTGCGTTGGGGGGATTTGCAAAGAGAGCCACAACATAAAGAAATCACACCACTTTCTGCTGACACAATAAGGATTTGCTTTTGGTTCACTCTGCTTTTGAGTATTTGGAAGTAACTTTTGGGTGGATTGCTACAATGATAACATGAGAATTGAACTAGGCAACTTCTCAATAGTTCACCCAAACATTTCTAGTTAATAAAATCACTCACCAGTCATGAATTCAATAATTTCCCCTTTTTATCATCTTCATTATTAGAACATTTGTTTTCAATTTCTAGGGCCACTCCCAAGGGGGATTTGGGGGATGCATACTTACCTGTGGCCGTAAGTTTTATACCCTGGCTCAGTATAATTAATGTGTAAACCCAGCCAGCAAATATAGACCTAATTCTCCCCTTGATGCATTTGCTTTCCATGTGAAAAACCTTTAGATACACACTACTGTGGAAACATTTTTCTTTTCATGCAGATAATACTGGTGATGATTTACATGCAATTTGCCATAGATATCCCTAATTTCAAAACTTGGGTTTAATAAAAATTGCCTTTGGCAACTTGGATTGGAGTTTTCCAACATGAAAGTGGATTTTTAATTAAATAAAGGTTCCAATGCTTCCAGTAAAATTTGGTTAAATACCTTTTATTTGAGCTTGTAAACTATAAATTCTGTTTGATAAAAGGAAATGTGGTTAAGAAGGACATTTCAGTAGAAGCATAATGGTTCATATGGAGGATTTAAAAGAAGAAATTAGGAAGGATTAAGTTGTGGCTTTTAGAAAAGTTATTTTTAAGTTAAGTAATTTAGGGATGGTGATAACAGTTCTTTCAGCTGTTAAAATATGGTATTTTAATGTTCAGAATGCAGCAAGCATCTCTCTTCTAAGTATGGAATGAACATGACTTATTTTATCAATGCTGTAAACCTATTCACCCTCACTAGGAAACAGAGAGAGAGGGAGAGGGAGAGGGAGAGAGGGAGGGAGAAGAATTGACTTTTTTTTTTAATGCTTTTGTCCTGCCAGGTGCAATTCAAGGCACATATGGCACAAGGCCCAGGTATCTCAGAGATTACATACTTTGGATGGAATCTATCCACTTGGTGAGAACAGGGGGTGAACGCAGACTAAGGGTCCTGCCCCTAAAGAGATGTGCCCATTCAGGGATTCTGACGCTGGAGGGATTCTATTCCTCCACTGAAATAATCTCTCCCTCCTCTCCCTGCTGAAAATAAGGAATATTGAGTTTTCAAGAAGCTTTGAAGACCTGGTTCCTTCAGTGGGCTTTTAGGGATGGGTTGGAAGGAAAAGTGTGTTGGCACTGTGGATTGATGGGATGGAACTGAGATTGGTTGGTTAGTTTGGACTTTTGTTGTTTTAAGCCTGCTTACTAACATAGGAATTGTAAGTCACTCAGAGTCTTCAGATGGAACTGATTTAGATTTTGGAAGGATGACGGTCAATTTATTTTCAATTTATCTATATAATCAAGAGTTATAATGAAGTCACATATGCTTTCAGATTAAGTGACAGCACATCTGGAGAACATCAAAGCAGACAAGACTAGAATAGTTATTCCTTAAATCTATTGGTCCATCGCAGTGAGAACATGTATCAGGTCTGTCCTATAGTTATGGTACCAGATGTGCATTTTAAATGATTGCAAGGTGAGGGTAGAAATCATTGGTCTCTTGGAAGCTAAAGGCAAATGATGCATCAAATGGCATGTTTCTTCAGCTGCATAGTTTTTGCCTTTAATGCAGGTTGTTCTTGCTTACAAATTGATAGTATATCAAGCCAGTTCCTAACTGAATTACCTGCATGGAGAGAATGCCTGGTAAATTTGCCTTCTATCACTGTGGTTCCAATATATATGCATGGCTGTGCTTTCAAAAAGTACCGTTTGCTTAGTGATTCTTGTCTGGACAATGCAAATGGCAAATCAGAAGAACTACACTAAGGGGTCGAAGTTAAAACCCCCTCACTAAAGTGGGACCTTCATGCTAATAATGTAACTGTTCTTATGTTCAGAGCTATGCAGTTAAGAGACTGAATAGTTTGCTCCTAGAGACAGGCATAAATCCACATCTGCAAATTATTATCTAATATGTAATGGAGGCAAAGTCTATAATATACATAGTTTTCCACTTTTTTCCTATCATGGCTGAAATGCAGCCCCTGGGATCAAAACTTTATGGAACCTAAAGTGACCACCAAGATGTTGTGAAGTTAACATTTAAAGTTTTGATCTGAAGGCAATTTAGTCAACTCAATCTTTGAATTAAATATTTGAATGAAATTATTCCATTGGTTCAGTTGTATACGGTACCTTCAAATTTACTCAGATATTCCATATCTGAGTAAATTTGAAGGTATTCCATATTCACATGCACATCTTTTATCTAATTACATCTTCAAATCTAGTTAATTCAGTTTAACAACTGGCATTAATGATTTGAACTGAATTGATCCAACTCTTTGAATTGAATAAATAAAATCAATTGAACTTGATTCCTAAAATTACAAATTTGGACTGGGTTTTAGTGAGTCAAACTCTAAGTGGCTACACAGGTTCTATGGGTCATCTGATCTATTATTAAGTTAGCTGATGGAATATTTAAGGCTGTGTAGATGGCACTACTACATCACATAATTCGTCCTATAAATTTTTCAGCAGAGCTGGTGTTATTGAAGGTAATGTTCTTGCAACCTGCTTTTCTGTATTCCTAACCTGAGACCTTAGAAGGTATCTATTCATATAATAGTGATAAAATTAAGAAATGTTAGGAGGCCCATATAAAAACTCAGTGATTTCTCGTGAGAAATTAGATATAACAAAGTTACATTGGAGAACAGGACTGTGTAGAACATCAGATTCAAAGGGAAAAAATGCACTTGGGAGAATGTAGGGTGCTCCACAACATTTGTTGGTATCTCCCAGGTCCTCTCCTGGGATTGCATGGCTGCCTTCCATAGGTGCAGCATGATGATGGAAAAGGTATTTTTGATTTATGGAGTTGCTAAGAAATATTATGAACATACCTGCCCATGGTCTGAAGCACTTCTTACCCTGCCCTGTTGGAGAAACTGGCTCAGAAACTCATAGCTCATTCATTTATTCATTCATTCTCAAGGAAACTATATGGAGAAATTCTGGAAGAAAGGAAGATGATAAGATGTGCAAAATGTCTTCCACCACTATATGTGAAGCAGCTTTGTGAAGCAGACCATTTAAAAAGAGCTACCAGGCTAATTTGAGGCTATGTGTTATAGTCTGCATTTCAAGTGATTCAATTGAACTGCCAGAATGGAAGAATTCAATTCAACTGAATTTTCAAAGAAAGAATCTATTTTAATTAGATGCTTTAAAAGAAACATTATTTTAATTAGACAATGAAGTTGTACTCTTCTAAAGGTGTATAGGCTGTAAAAAAATGGTCATTTGAATTCTTCATAGTACCATTTTACATGCTTAACTTGCACTTCCTTCTTTTTTGAAACGTTCTAAAATAAAACCCCAAACAATAAAAAAGCTATTAACTTTTAAGTTGAAATTTGACTTGTAAGATTAAAACTGTAGCTTACATGTAAATAACATTAAATGAAGCAGGTCATATTTCCATGAATTTATTCATCATCATTTGAAAACTGCCTCCTACATAAACAATACTCCATGTTCCATTAATGCTATAGACACTGATCATGAAAAAGACATGGAAATTTACTTTCCATTTTTCTTAAAAATAATGTTCCAACTAAAAATGAAAGTTGGTTCTTATAGAGGAATCACAAGGGCAAATCAAATCTGTGAAAGAGTTTTTTTGTTAATTTTCCAATATGTAGATGGAAGCAGCTTTGCTGAATATTCATTGTTGGATGAATTTCAAGCTATAAGAGCCCCACATGCCATCTAGTTACTCCCCATGGATTTCTAATATAAGGTAGGACTACCTCCAAGAGACGTGGTGGCGCTGCGGGTTAAACCGCTGAGCTGCCGACCGGAAGGTCGGCGGTTCGAAACCGCGCGGCGGGGTGAGCTCCCGTTGCTAGTCCCAGCTCCTGCTCACCTAGCAGTTCGAAAACATGCAAATGTGAGTAGATCAATAGGTACCACTTCGGCGGGAAGGTAACGGCATTCCGTGTCGTCATGCTGGCCACATGACCCGGAAGTGTCTACGGACAAACGCCGGCTCTAAGGCTTAGAAATGGAGATGAGCACCGCCCCCTAGAGTTGGACACGACTGGACTTTACATCAAGGGAAACCTTTACCCTTTACCTTACCTCCAAGAGAACTCAAGCCATTCCAGTGCTTCTCAAATTGTTCCCTCTAGATGTGTTCAGTTCAACTCCTACCATGCTGAAAATGAATGTTTTTGTGCACTTTTATTTGTATACATTCATTGCAAGTTTCGGGGATTGGGGCAAGTGACATTACTTAACACACACACACACACACCAAAACCAGTGTTTCAATAGTTTTTGAGTGGTAGGTTCTCAATCCAGCCTAGATTGGTTAGACTGTACTAGACTTGGAACTTTGTATTTAATTTTCTGTATTGTTTTAACTGTTTGACTGTTTTTTTAATTAATTTTAGCCACCCAGAGTCACTGGTCTGAGAAGGGTGGCTATATAAAATGAATGAATGTATGAATGAATAAATGAATGAATGAATGAATGAATGAACTTGAAAAAAAAATCCCAGAAGACAATGGAAACTCAGTGTCATATTTCTGGCAAACAACCCTACATGGACATCTTCTTAGTCACCAAATATTTAGCAGCATCTAGGTCACCTTGGCTCAACTTGGAAAATCTAAGCAGGGTTGGATCTGGTTAGTAATTCCAGGCTATAGACTAGACTTGAAAATCATAAAACATCTTGGAGGAAAATTGAGGTAGCCACTTCCAAAACATGGCTAAGAAAACTCTTTCAGCTCAAGGGAGACTTTATTTCACAGGACCCCCTTCTTGTCATAGATATGGCCTCCCAATTCATCCAGGATGAAACTCTTGCCAATCTCTCTCCATGGTCCCTTCTGGAGGGAAAGTGAAAGGGGACAGCGATTGCACACAGCTCCCTGGTCCTTGACATTAGACTGGCAGCATCCTTTCTGGCCTGCTGAAAACTGTTAAAGAGTTCCTCTGAAAGTCCTTTTTAGAACAAATGGTCAACATAATGTTTGCTTGTGTTGTTATTGGTTTTATGTTTTCATTCTGTTTTTCTCATCCTGTGTTGTAAATTACTGGGAGTCCTTTTGCTGAATCTTGCAGCATGTAAACACAACCAACCATGAAAAGATATCTTTACATGTGGCAAACTACATTGCAACATTCAGGAAAGTGCTGATATTGGCTTAAAATGAAAATCAGTATAACCAGGGAGAAGAATGGAAGAGTAACATCTTTCCCTCCTTGGGTTGTGGTAGCCAATACCAGTTTGCTTCTAAATATCACAGCTACAAAGGGACTGTGAAGTGGGCTGAGAATATGGATCTGCTTTATATTTGTGGCTCAGCAAATGACAGTTTATGGCTGACCTTGGCTAGGCTTAGAAGATAAGCAGGCTTGGGGCTGGTTAGTACTTGGATGGGAGGATACCTCCTTATGGCAAACAATAATGGCAAATCATATCCATTATTGTTGCCTAAAAAAATACGTGAATGTATCTGTAGTCACCACAAGTTGAACCTGATTCATGGGAGACTTTATCTTACCTCACGATTGTACCAAGTTTGTATTCCAATCTGAGCAATTATGAAGTTCTAACAGTCGCATCTGCAGAGGGAGGCCTATAAAAGGGGAGAGAGTTGATTGGGTGGCCAAGGCTGCCATCTTGCCACTTTTGACTTCTTTCCTGAGTTCTGTAACAGCTAACTAAGAGCTTGGGTTAAACTATCAGCTGTGGATTCCAATACCACAAGCTATAATTGAGCAAATTCATTTTGAGAAGACTCTTTCATCAGACTTGCAACAAAACCCAGTTGTAAGTGGTGAATTATGCATCAACATATGCTCACACTAATTTATGCACTACAGTATTGACAACATTTTGGCACCACATTAGTATCAAGCAATTATTTTTGTAAAAAAAAAAGTCAATTAATACTATCAAAGAATTGGGAGTACCACTTCATCAGATATGGCCCATCATTTGCTTTTTTTTTTCATCTGGCATCCTAAGTTTTAATACCAGAAAATAAGGAGGGTGTGTGTGTGTGTTGAACTGCTAATCTTGAAAAGATATTAAGCCTCAAGTATGTCCAATCATTATTCAACTCAAGCAATTAAGCTCTAGTCTGCCAAATTGTTAGTGTTCTTCATTCTTTCATTCTTTCATTAGTGTCATGTCTTCGAGCAGGAGTAGACAACCTTTTTTGGAATACTGAAGTAAGTGATTCTCAAAATGGTGCCGTGGGAGGCTTGCCTATTCACCAGACGTCTGCCAGGATGGGCAGCAACAATGTCAGAACAGTTATTAATCAAAAGGTAAACTTGCTTCCTAGGGTGGCATCTGCAATCTCAATGGGATTTTTGTGAGGTTACAAATAAATAGGAAAGTAGAAGCTATTGCTTTACTTAGCATCAAGCTGACATCCTATTTATTAATTTTTAATTCAAAATTATTTTTTTAAAAAGTCAGATGGGTCATGAACCCTTATAGGTAATCAAGAGATGTGTCTGGGATACATGATGCCTATGAGAGAGGGACACTGCACTGCCTACCCTTGGTTTGGGAAAAAAATCCTTTAGTGCTCTGTAAATTTGAAGGAATTGGTGTTAAGAACGTGCAACGTTTAAGTGGAACCCAAGTAAAGGGACTAGATCGAAGTTGGAAGAAGCTCTAAGAAGTGCAGTGTAGAAAGCAAATATAATATCTATGATAGATAGATTCTAATTAGATACTTCCAGCAAAAGATACCTTGTTCTGAATACTGTTGTGCAAAGTACCATTGAAGAATAGTACTTACTATTAAGAGGTTTTTCCTAAAATTCAGCTGAAATTTGGTTTCTTAAAAATGCAACTCAGTGGTTCTTCTTCTGGAGAAAGACAGCACAAACCTGTTCCACCTTTCACCTAACAAATCTCCAGATAACTAAGACAGCTAACATATATCCTCTTAAAATGTTCTTTTCCAGGTAAAAATACTCAGTTCTTTCAACTGTATCCCATTTAGTACTGTATGACTAAAGTAGCTTAAAAGCTCAATCAATCAATCAATCAATCAAGACTATTATTTCTTATAGTAAAACCCTCTTTAACTTGTCCAGATTTGCCCATATCCTTCTTACCGTGTAGCACCCAGAATTGGGAATATTCCATTTTTCACACATCATTGCAGAACAGAGAATAAACTGAGTTGAATGTGTCACAAAAGTAAGATGGGGAAAATGTAAGAATGGTGGAAGGCAGGTGTTAGAAGGCCAAAGACAGAAGGATGGATAGGTGAACCTCTCTGAAGTTTGATAGATGTGTCACCTGTATATCTAACTGATGTTTACTTAATCTGGATGAGTCTCATTTGTAGCTTCTTTGCTCCTGGGGTTGCAGTCATCCACCAGTATGGGAAAAAGGAAGAATGATCTGGTCTTGTTTAGGAGCTGAATGTAAATGTTTTGGTTTGCATTTCTTTATTGGCCCTTCAGGACCTTTTCTTATTTTTAATAGCTATTGTCTTGCTGGAATAAGCCTCTGGATTGAACTAGATTGTCAAACCAAGAACTGTTTAGAATTCTCCTAAATGCTCACCTCTTCCTTGAGAAGAAGATCGCTTTTATTGAAACATATAGCCAGGGTTAAATCCAGCAAAGTTCACCAGCATTTTAAATATTTTATGTACTATCCCCAGGCAGTCCAATTAGGTAAATGGGAGTTAGGCTTATGAAGCTCACATTATTTTCATTTAGGACTGCAGAGAACAATGAAATGGGAACTGTGCCTGCCTATTGAGAGGGAAGCAACTAGGAAATAAGGTTTTAAATACCCTGGGCAGGCTTTGTCGGATTCCTGGCCTCTCCTGTAATGCAGACACCTATATCCACTTGATATTGAGATGGCACTCATGATGAACGGTGTCCTGATGTTTTCTTGGTCATGATTTATGGGTGACAAGTTTAAGCAATCATTAACCATAATTACATTTAATTGAAGGGGAATTTTTCCTAATGTTTGCTAGCAATGACAATGAAAATAAATAGGTTAAGAATTCACAAAATGGATAACCTGGATCATAGATATTTTAATAGTTTATGTGTGTAGCAATTCTCATGTTTTAATAATGAATATGCCAAGGAGATAGTGCTATAAATGGCCTTATTTTGGGAGGAAACTTAAAAAATATATATTTCACAACACTTACCTACTTTTGTGTGTGTGTGTGTGTGTGTGTACCTTCAAATCCATGTTGACTCCTCGTGACTGCCTGGACAAATCCTGCAGTTTTCTTGGCAACGTTTTTGGAAATTGTTTGCCATTGCCTCCTTCCTAGGGCTAAGAGAGAGGGACTGGCCCAGGGTCAACCAGCTGGCTTCATGCCTAAGGTGGGACTAGAATGATGCTTTAACACTATACTGTTAGTTTTAAGCCATCAGATTAACTGGCTCACTACCTACAATATGCCCCTATAGGTGGTATGTGTCTTCTTCAACTTCAGGTCCTCTACCAGAGGCCTGGGAGTTTGAGGGTTCTGTACAGGATCTTAGCTGTTCCTAGCATTGCACTCTTCTGGACAGAGAGTGCTGATATTGTTCCTGGGATCTGTTGGAACCACTCTCCCAACTTAGGATCACAGCCCCAAGTACTCTGCCACCACTGGGACCACCTTGGCCTTCACTTTCCACATCCTCTCCAGTTCCTCCTTCAGGCCCTGGTACTTCTCCAGTTCTCATATGCCTTCCTGATGTTGCTGTCACTTGACACTGCTACATCTATCACCACCACTGTTTTCTGGTCCTTGTCTACTACTGCAATGTCTGGTTTATTGGCCAGTACCTGCCTGTCCATCTGAAGCTGGAAGTCCCACAAGATCTTAGCCCTGTTATTCTCCATGACCTTCTGTGGAATCTCCCATCTGGACTTGTGAGGGTCTAGCCCATACATTGTGCCCACACTAGCTACAGTCAAATATATATAGCTCCAAGATATAGCTATTTCTATCCTTTGGTTTACCATTGCCTTCTCCCACACAGTATGAATTGATGCCTTTGCCATTGTCACTAAAGTGATCATCAGCCTCCGGCATCTTCCTATATCACTGCTGCCCAAAATAGGTGCCTACTTGCTTTAGCTGGGCAGATGGGATGACCTTCACACCTTGGGTGACCCTGCTGGGACTATATACTCTTAGCGTACACTACAGGAGTTCTTTGCTAACCCTTCCCAGGAACACCTCCCCTGCCACAGTGAGGCAGCATAGCAGGACTTGAGTGGTAAGATATAGATGACTCATAATAATTCTCTACATATCCAGTTTTATAGGCATTTATTATTTTTTAATTGTAAATATCTACCCAGGTATTTCTTAATTGTTTCTTTGTCCTACAGATGGGCCATAGGCAATAGAATGAAGTAAGATCCAAAGGATTTTCAGGTAGAATTTTCAAGACTTGCTAAACTAGGCTAAAGGGATGGCGTTATGTGAGGTTCAGCTGCTGTGGAAAAGCTGGCCATTGGCTCAGTTAGTTTTTATTTACTTATTTATTTATTATTCAAATTTCTGTTGCTGCCCACCTCCCCCAAAGAGGGGGAGTAAAGAATCTTCTGTTGTGTAAAGAAGCCCATTTATTTGTATCTAAGATGTTATGGGAATACAGCAGTTGTGTGCTGTTTAGTGAATTGTGTTGAATCAGGCATAGAGTTCAAAATAAAGCAAGGAGAGATCCATGAACATAAACTGGAAATACAGTATATTATAAAAATTGTGCTTGGAACTTGATAAAGGGGAAGCTGTGATTTTTTTCCCCTGGTTCCTTTTCCAAGCTGAAAGAAGCTATTCCGGAGAGTTGGAGGACTGTGTGAATGTTGAAGAGGACTGACCTTTCCATCAACATTGTTTTCCACCATTAAAAAAAAATGAAGTGATGAGGTCCTGGGGGATATGGGTTGCAGCATTTGTCCTAGGATTGCTGGGTGAGCTTCCAAAACTTGGATCTGAATGCTTAAATCCATGAAAAATATCTTTAAGATTAGATTGGCTATATTTTGGGGTTATTTATTTATTTATTCAATTTATATAGCCGCCCATCTCAGACCAGTGACTCTTGGAGGCTAACAATAATAAAAACAATCAGACAATAAAAACAATACAAAAAATTAAATATAAATATAAATACAGCCAAGAGATCTTAAAAACCATCAGTGTCAGCACAACCATGAAATGGTCAGCACAACCTTTGCACACTTGGGGCCCCAAGCTTGGGAACAAAGCTAGGTCTTCAAGGCCTTCTGAAAAGCCAAAAGGGTTGAGGCCATCCTAATCTCAGGAGGGAGGATGTTCCAGAGGGCAGGTGCCACAGCAGAAAAGGCACAACTCCTGGTCCCTGCCAGCTGACATTCCTTGGCTGATGGGGCCCAGAGCATGCCCATCCTGCCAGCCTGGATTGGATGGGTGGAAACAACTGGGAAAAGATGGTCCCTAATTTATCCATAACTGTGAAGTTGCAATTCTAACCCAGGTGTGGGAAATGAAAGAGAATTGCACAATTATTAACACACAGTTGAAATTCTAAAGAAAAACCAATAAAAGCAAGATTTTGGAGGAAGAGGAGAAAGGGACAGAAGAAACAGTGAAAACCAGCCCATGTTCACAGCTCATAGACTGAAACCAATGTTCATCCCCATTGAATACCTCACACATTGAAAGCAGGAGGAATGTGAAGAAGATTAAGGGAATGTGGAGAAAAACAACTTCAGTCAGCCTGTACTGCATTAGTCAATGATCTCATACTTTAACTAAAGACTGATTGCATACTATTAAGTGCTCAAAGTGGTAAACCTCATGTTTTTAATTTTATACTTCTCGTGGCTAAGTAAGTGCTCTGATGGATTGGATCCAGCTAGCTTGTGGATGGAGCTGTTCCCATATTCAATTGGATGACCTGAAGCAACTGATTTTAGGTCAGCAAGGTGTGTTATTTAATGTGAAATCATGTCAGGTGGTCACTTCCTATATTCCCAGTGATGTACTGGAATCTGGGAGCAGCACCTATGAGTCTAATTTGGATTGCCAGCCTGTGCAATCATTGACCAATCTACCAATAGAAGAGATTATCTGTAGCTCAGGGTTGAACTGTGGAGTCTTTGGTGCTCTCTGAGCTTGGTTGTTGCCTTGCAGATGTTTCGTTGCCTGACTAGGTGACATCATCAGTGCTAGTGAGTCTGCCTGATAGTTTGTCTGGTGTTAATCCCTGCTTATCTGGGTATAGGCTGCCGGAGAGGATGTGTTCTGGTCTTTTTGTTTCCCGAAGAATTAACACCAGACAAATGATCAAGCAGAAAGCAATACCCTAATCAAGGAACTACCAAGGAGACAAACAACCAAACAGGCAAACTATCAAGCAATACCAAACAACACCCAATCAAGGAACTACCAAGGGGAAAACCACAGCTCCACCAACACTGGCAGGGCAAGCTACTGTATATAAAAAGGGAGCAAACCCCACATTCACTAGCACTAAAGATGTTACCTAGTTGGGTAATGAAATGTCTTCAAGCAAACAACCAAGCTCAGAGAGCACCAAGGGCTCCACACTGACCAATCTATTTCATGGCTATATCCTCAATCCTAGAAAGAGGTCAGCCTGTCTTGGGTTGGTCCAGAGGTTACCTATCATAAATCACTGGAATGTGAATCAAGAAAAAAACATAGATCTCTCATATTAGCTAGTACAGGCAAATATATGCATACATTCATACATACCCCCAAAAAGTGTTGTATGTTTAAAAACAAACAAACAAACAAAAAACAAAACAGATGGTATTTGCAGGACAGATAGAAAATGTTAGCTGTAGAAAACATGCAAAAGTTCATACCAATCAGTATAGCAGTTTTTTATGTGTGCCTTTTGCATTTATTTTAAACCTTTTGCTTTTCACCAAAATGGGATGAAAGTTTGATTGCTTTTAAAGGGTAAAATATGCCAAATCTCACAAATACTGCTGCGGGTTTTTTCAAACCCTTCTTTACATTCAGATTTGATACAATGTGCCCTTAGTGTGTGCGTGTTTGTTTGCTTGTTGTTTTGAGACAAAATGTAACAAAATTTATAGCAAATCTCTTTCCCCAATAAGCCATTAGAAACAATTAAGCAATGAAAAGTGGTTAATCTTTAGTTTCATAAAACCAGTACTGGTGAATAGAACAGCTTCCAAACTACAGGTATATATTAAAAGGTGTTTTTAATGAGTACAGAAGTTTGGACTGGAGGAAGGTCAAATTAGAGCCACCCCTCCCATCTCAAGTGAGTTAAAAACTGTCCTGAATTGCTTTGATTGGTGTCGGGTTCGGCTTGATCTGAGCTAAAGGAGAACTTCGCCCATAGCTAAGAATACTGATGTGTAATCTTATGGGAATGACCTTGGGAGACTGGGCCCAGAGATGCTGCCTAGGGAATGGTCAGATAAGAGAAGACATAGCCCACCTCTGGATAGTGGGTGGGGCAAGAGGCTCAGAAGGGACTCTCCCTAGTTTCTTGAGCTGTGAAGGAGTCAGGGGGAGAATCTGTATTTTCAGAAGTGCAAGATTCTGTTAAGGTAGCCTTACAATAAAGTAGAATTAGCTCATTTGGTCATGTATCCTGACTGATCCACCTGGAAGGGCTGTCATGATGTGCCTCCCAAAGGCCGTGTCATTACATTGCCAAGTCTTCCTCTGATGCCAGTGATTTATCTTGAGAAATAGGAAGCCACTGGGCAGCTCATGTCCTTGGCCAACTTGGCCAGGAATGGATTCCAGAGATGAGGGAGCTGTATCAGTCCAGGGCCAAATGAAAGAAAAATGGCATCCAACTGTTCTTTTTGAAGTCACTTCCAGTCTCCAGAAGTTTTTCTATAACTTTAGGGAGTGACTATGGGTCAATAGTAAGCATAAACTTCAGATGAAGAAGGATCTAAATGCATCCCAGAAATCTTAAGTAAAAGAATCAATTTGCAGGTGTTAAGAAAATTCTCTGCCTAAAACAGAACATGGTTTCTAATCTAGGAACTGTTTCACCACAAAATAACCTTCCTTCGTTTAGGGATCTTAAAGAAATCTGATACAGATTTCTGTGGGGGTAGATTTGTGAGGTGCACCAAAATAAAAGTGACATGGCATCTGCAGCAGTCTGTCAGCATTTGTTTTTTTTTCCTCCTGAAAATCTACATTGAATACCTTTTGCTGGTGAGTCATATATTAGAAAAATGGATGTATGATTAGGGAAGCTACAATAGGAAGAAAACACAACTGGAGGTCTTTGTATTTTTTAAAAAGCATATATTAGGAGTAATTCCATTTTAAAAAGAACTTACATTGGGGCAATTTTCATCATGAACAACTTTATTTTGAGAAATCTGCATTTAAACAGGAAAGTTTGGGAGTTTTACATTAAAAAAAAATCTTCACTATGGTACGTTCTATTAAAAAATTCCATACATTTAAGGAACACAGTAAGGAACTAGGTGCATTTTAAACAGTTATAAAAACTGTCTTTAAAAAAAGATATACAGCATACTATTGCTTTATACATGCAGATAGGAAAATAAATCTGTATTAACATGGATCCATATGTTCTTGCACTCTTTTACAGAACAATAGATTCACCCCCCACCCCCTACAACTTACATACCATTAATTGATATATTCTCTTTGGTTCTGAACAAGCAGTTAAAAAACAACTCTTTGCCACTGATTTGAAAGTTACCGTTTTGTTTCACCAAAACAATTAAAAGCTGCTAATCCAAAACTGCAAAAAGGCCTCACCATACCCCTCCATCCACATTTTCTTCTTAAGATTTTTTCCATTATGTCTTCTCATATCAGATAGTATTGTCTAGACTCTCTACCTGAAACCTACAGGGAAATTTGCCATTATCTTTCTTATTAATTGTCAGATGGATTTATCTTACAGTTAACAGCACCTGGAACATTTTTGCACAAAATGGCATTAATTATTGACATGTTTTTTTTTCCAGAAGTTCAGCTGTGGCTTAGGAGGGGCACTTTTTGTTGTCTGCTTGATTGTTTGTCTGGTGTTAATCCCTACTTATCTGGATGTTTGCTGCAATCAAGCAGAAAACACCCTAATCAAGGAACTACCAAGGAGAAAACCACAGCTCTACCAACACTGGCAGGGCAAGCTACTGTATATAAACAGGGAGCAAACCCCACACCTGCTAACACTGAGGTTGTTACCTCGTTGGGTAAGGAAATGTCTGCAAGCAAACAACCAAGCTCAGGGAGCATCAAGGAGTTCACAACATCTATTCATTCAAGGAACCCTGTTTTGTTCTTTTGTTATACTGCCCTTTTCCCGAATGTGGCTTTTGGAGGTATATATGCATATCTCACACCAACACACATATTGGGCAGGGACTGCAATCTCCTGTATTGATTTCAGATGTTGGAAATCCCAGGTTTGCAAGTGGGCATCACCAATGATTTTTGTCTATGCGTGTGTGTGCATATGCACACACGTCTAGTCTAGTTTTTCTTCTGGTGGTGATTGCCTTCAGCTCAGGGTTTCCTTTTTTTCCCAGTAAATATGGTAACTGTTATTAAGATTAGTACAAGCAACCTGGTAACCTCCCCATTTTTGAACTAAAGTCCTGTAATTCTTAATCATCTTCTTTGCTGGCTGGGACTTATAGGATTTGAAGTTCAAGATATTCCCTCTGACATAAAATATTGATAATCTGTCCCTGGATACAGCAGTTCCCAAGGAAGGAAACAAAGCAAAACATTACAATATGCATTTAAAAAGAAATAATATTAATAACAAAATATTATTAATAATATAATAATTATATTAATAATAACAAAAAGGATGTTAAGCAGAAAATTATACAGCATCCAATAAAACTCAATAAAGGCAAAATCATATTCATTATAGAAGGCTTGTTGAAAAGTATTCTCAGTCCCATTTAAAATGTCAGACTCTCATTCCTGTCATACCTTGGAAGTTGGATGCCATAATGTAGGATAACTTTCCCCCATCTGGGGTGATTTTGACTGAGGCCATATTCTGTTCTCCAGTCTCTGTCCTGCCTTTTTCCCTTGCTTCATATTCTGTTGCAAAAGGGGGTGAAAAAGTGACTGAGCCAATGGAATGGCAAAGCTGCCCCTCTTCTGGGCACCACTTGAAATGGTGCAGAATTGGGAAGAAGCCAAGATGCAATTGTCCATTGATTTCAGATGGAAGAATTGAAAATCCAAGGAGCAGTGAGGTGGGCTGAGCCAATGAAAAGTTGATTTTGTTAATGGGTCACCCTGCCAATGGGATATTGCCAGCCTTGCAAATGGGAGTGCCAATGGGAAGTTACCAACCTTGCCAATGAGAAGCTGCCAACCTTGCCAATGGGAAGCTGCCAACCTTGCCAATGGGAAGCTGCCAACCTTGCCAATGGGAAGCTGCCAACCTTGCCAATGAGAAGCTATTAATGGGTCACTCTTCCAATGGGAAGCTGCTGGCCTTGGAACTTCAAAGGAAGTCCTGTAAATCTGCCATAACAGCATTTTCTTTGGTGCTGAAGCTGAACTGAAAAATTATTAGGCTCAGAAGCCTGAGCCTAATAACACAGGGATGCTGCTGATCTCACATCAGTGCCATTCATACATGTATAGCATGGGAGAACTTTCTGAGTTGCACCCTGAAAAATTATAGCACAAAACATCACTGTGTTTTGTTGCGGCATGGTTTCTCTCTTACGACTGCATATGGCTTATTTTCTTCCTCACTGAGCCATTTATCTTTCCTAGTATGCATACGTTGCCTTTGAAGAGGAAAGATGCCGAGCTATCAAGAGCTGTATGAAGGAATTATAGCAAATTTCATCACAGAAGGTAGCAGGTGATTGCAATCAATAATCAATCAAGCCACTTGTGACAGTTATCATACATCAACTTCAAGGCACAAAGCTCTTACTGCTGTTTCAAAATAGGACACCCGTTTTGGAAGCATATTTATATTATCAGTATTGTATATTTCTCTCTGCTGGGGAGAGAGGAAGCCATCATAAACTTCTCAGCAATGTTGCCTGCATTTCAGAGTAGCCATTAAAAATGTGACAACAAAGAGATTGAGTTGAATATGGCACATCAGGGCATTTCTACACTTCTGTTGAAAAAGGTTAAGACTCTGGTTGATCTGCCATTAGTGTCAGCCTTAGAAATTCTGCTTGCCTTGGCCAACCAATTTTATTGGGTCCAATAAAATAAATTTCTTGTGTTTCTTGTATTCAATAAAATAAATTTGCTGTGTTCAAATTTTGGTAAGCATTATCACACTCAGAGAGATGGCGCAGCAAAAGTATCTGAATTTAGGATCTTCACATGGCTACCTGAGAAATGACTGTAGTAACCTATCTTGTTTTGGTACAGAGGAACTATTTTAAATATCTGCCCTCCACATGTGTAGCCAAATCAATTTCCCCTGGCTAACCATGGTTATTTGGCCTCCTCCATTGTTGTTAGGCCTCCTCCTCTTCAAAAGGTATCTGTACAAGAAGTGTATATATTTTTCCTTTGGTTATGATTTCCTGTCCATGAAGATATTGCAGTTTAGTGAACATGTTAAAAGCTCAACATTAGAGGATTTAGAAATTTAAGACATGAACATCCACAGTTCCTTGGAAAATAATAATAATAATAATAATAATAATAATAATAATAATAATAATAATAAAAGCCCTAACCAAATTGAAAGCTTAAGTGTACTAAAATGGCAGGGTTCTTGGGTTATAGAAGCATCAGAGTTGGTCTGCAAAGGATTCCAATTTTGTATTCTGCGTTTTATAAAGCTTATAAATAGGTTTGTATTTGTTATATGTTGGTTTTAGAGTTGCAAGCTGCCCACAGTCATTTAGGACCCTGGCAGGCTTTAAATGGCAAGCCAAGAGAGATGACAAGATAAGGCAAGGCAAGGCAAGGCAAGGCAAGGCAAGGCAAGGCAAGGCAAGGCAAGGCAAGGCAAGGCAAGGCAAGGCGGGACGGGATGGGATGGGATAGGATAGGATAGGATAGGATAGGATTGGATTGGATTGGATTGGATTAGATTAGATGACAATTTTTGCCAAATGATCAGGCTTTTTTTTTATCTAACAGTCAGTGCTTCACAGTTATAGTGCAAATGCAATCAGGCATGGGTAGGGAATTATGCTAGAAATCTCTCCTCAAATTTCTCCAGAGTTTATTTCCCTGTTTTTCTGCCTCATTCTCAGAAATGGTCAAAATGTTCCTATTTTTTTTTTAAATGTCAGGCAGAAGGATTATGTTTACTTGACTTTTTAAAGCTGCTGAGAGGTCTGCTGTTCCCAACCATCCCCTTTCCTTTTTTTTTTTTTTACAAGAACTTCATTAAAATTTTAGAATACAGTTAAAATACAAAGTACAGAAAAGAATGAAGAACTAAAAGAAAAAAGAAAAACTAAAAAGTGCAAGAATAGCAAGAAAAAATAAGGAGAAAGTGATTTCCGACCTTCTCCAACACAGATATAAATGCTTATTGTAATAACTTAATCTTTTAATTAAACCTTAACTAAGATTATTTCTGTAGAAAAATAACAATGTAATTGTCAAAACCCAAAATCAAAATATCATTTTTTTCAGTTACAAGCAAATAATCCAAAAGCAGTTTCTACATAGAAACAAATCCAGTCACAGTATTTTCTCTTATCAGTGCTGTCAGTTTTGCCATCTGCGCCAACTCCATTAATTTCACCATCCATTCCTCCATTGTGGGAATTTGTGCATCTTTCCATCTTTGTCCGTACAAAGGTCTTGCTGCTGTTTACATATACAAGAACAAAGTCCCATATTTTCTTTCGAATTGTTGGTCCATGAAGCCCAAAAGAAACAATTCTGGTTTCAGTTGTATGTTCACTTTAAGGATCTTTCGAATTATAATACAGATTTGCTCCCAAAATTTCTTAGCCTTCCCACAAGTCCACCAAAGATGGTCAGAAGTTCCCTCACCTTGGGAGCATTTCCAACAGATATTTGATACCCCTTTATACATCTTCGACAATTTGTCAGGTCCACCCATCCCTTTCCTGATCTGAAGAAAACCCACAGAAGGGTTGTTGTCCCCACCCCCCACCCCCCAACATCGTTCCTTGAGATTTAGGCGATACCCAAAAAGCAATTCAGCTGCAAATTGCCACAGAGCAGAAGAAGTATTCCTTGGCTATTTTAGCTAGCTTAGATAAGTGAAAGAATCCCACAGCTTAACCAAAGGGTTTTCACTATTTTTCCCTCCTTTGGGGGGTGGGGAAATCTGGGAGCCATTTATTTTCTATCAAATAGAACAAGTGTGGCATATAGGCATGTGTGTGCATGTCCCTGTGCGTGAGTTTGTGTGTGTATGTGTGTATTAATATAGTGATAGCCCATGCTCACACACAAAAACAAGGCATCTGTTCTACCGAAATATTGACTTACTGTATAGTAAAGGTAAAGGTAAAGGTTTCCCTTGACGTAAAGTCCAGTCGTGTCCGACTCTAGGGGGCGGTGCTCATCTCCGTTTCAAAGCCTTGGAGCCGGCGTTGTCCATAGGACACTTCTGGGTCATGTGGCCAGTATGACTCATGGAACGCCGTTACCTTCCCGCCGTAGCGGTACCAATTAATCTACTCACATTTGCATGTTTTCGAACTGCTTGGTGTGCAGAAGCTGGGACGAGCAACGGGAGCTCACCCCGCCGCGCGGTTTCGAACCGCCGACCTTCCGATCGACAGCTCAGCGGTTTAACCCGCAGCGCCACACTAAAGAACATTTTTCTCTTCCCCTTCATTTCTGGATTATAAACCGGAGATACACAGTCAGCCTTCTTTCGATGGGGTTTCCCTACACTGTTATAAAGTTAACAGATTGTGAGTGTCTGTATGCACGTGCTTCCCTTTGCCTATAGGCAAATACAAGCTTGGAAGAAATATTTTCCCTTCTGTGAAACATCTCCTGGGATTTGCAACTCTCAGGCTCCTGCTTAGATCTGGAAGCACATTTATGAGTTTTTAAAAAAGAGAGAAAGAAGCAGCACAACCCTCATCTCTTTCTTGCTCATTCTTGCTGCTCCCCCTTTTCCTTGTCTAACTACCTTTTTCTTTGAGCAGCGTGAAAGAAGGTAAAAGAAAAAACAATGGCAAACTTCTAAAAGTAATGCACGTTTAGGGTAGAACAAGACTGCACACTGTCAATTCTGTTTGTTTAACTTGTCACCAAAGGGGGGAACTATCAAAGCACTGAATTATCCACAGATTTACATTCTGTTAGTCCATCCAAATATTTGAGCCTACATGTTTATGTATTTCACTCTGTCATTTGAGTATGTAAGCCTATACTGTACCTTTCAATAGTGTGTGTGTGTGTGTGTGTGTGTGCGCGTGTGTCTGTCTGTCTGTCTGTCTGTCTGTCTGTCTGTCTGTCTGTCTATCTATCTATCTATCTATCTATCTATCTATCTATCTATCTATCGTCTATCAATCATCTATCATCTATCATGGCAATATATGGTCGTCATGGTTGTCAGGGTCCTGGGTCCTCCTAGTCTCCACAAGGAGCATCAGAAATTACCAGGGTTTCTCACGTCTATTCTGCCCAGTTTTACTGAAGCTAAAGCTATGTTGGAGGATAAAAGTAGTGCATTTTCTGTAATGCTGAAAAGCTTTGGTGAGTGCTGTAGAGAGCATGGTACTTATTTCCTCAAGACACTGCTTCTTTCCTCATTTGGTGGACATGTGGAGAAACTTAGTGTTTAGCTCCTCCAGATCATTTGGTTGAGGTCATCAACTTTATTGAACTGTTGTTGTCAGGCCTAGCCCAAGAACAACATACTGTAGAATCAATCCAGCCAAATTCAGTTCTTAATTTGCTTACACTGTATAGACAGAATCTTGCCAGACTAAACTTGTACTACTCTAACCTAATGGATACATACTTTGGGAGGCTCTAAGGTGTGGCTAATCTGAATCTTTTCTTCTTCCCACAGTCCAGCTCTGGGCTGTGCTAAGTCTTGTCTGTCCCTCCTCCTTGGAATGTGCTCCCTTCTTCCTGAGGGCCAGCTGCATTACTGTAGTTCATCACATCACTTCCCCCTTCATAGACACATTCCATCACAGTTTTAATGCTCATCTTCAATGGTACAACTCACCTTTGGCTGTATGAGTGCTATGAAAGATGTGCTGCTTGCCTTTTCCTTGCCGCTCACCCAAAGCTTTGTGAAACTATTCTGGAGAATTGACTCCCTGCCTTCTTTGGCATGATCTCATCAAAGCCCAAAGGGGCTTATGTCCAGGTATAGTTCTTGCACAGAAGTCTCTTCTGGCTTTGGCAAGTGACATGTAGAGAGAAGAAGAAATGCTGAGAACTTTGTCAAATCAAATTGTGTTGTGTCATTGTTTTATCATATGGCCTCCATGGCACAAATCTCTTTGTGGAAGTGAATCTAGCTTGTCTTGATGAAACACAATCCTACGCAATCCTGGATGAAGAGCTAGTATGATATAGACTAGAATGGGAGTAGAACTGGTTTAAATCCCAGTTCCTCAAGAGTTCACTTGGTGACCTTGGGCCAAGTATCGGGTGGACTTCCTTGTCCTGAAGATTTAATGAAGTTAAAAGGGATAGGAGATGAGATAAATATATTGACCTTGTGGTGGCCAAAACCTGGCTCATCTAAAGCAACCAAATCCCCCTGAAGATACAACATAATTTTATTAACATGCATACAGTATATACTGGGCTCCCAGCAAAGCTGAGCAGCCATGAGCAAAAGCAGAGCCACAGCTTATATACCTCAGGCCCACTACATTTAAGACAAGATGCAGAAAAAGGTGGACACAGTGGAAATTATAGCATGATGTTAGAATGTCTTAGATAAACCCATCTGTGTGACATTATTATTATTTATCCCTTCCTATTAAGTCAGCATGCTAGCCATACTGTATCTGAGATATGGCCAGTGAATAGAGACAATCTAGTTTACTGGGACACAGGGTCCTGACAGATTCTTCCCCCTGTGGCCACTCAGGGTCAATTCAGCTTGCTGTGAATATTTTCTTACAAGGGCACTTTCAGCAGTTCATATCTGTGGGAGGGCATCTCAGAGGTTTGATAATCAATGTAGCTTACATGTGTATGGAGGGTACCTTTTAGCACCATCCTTTGGAAGAATGTAGGGTTTAATATAATAATATATCTCCCCCTTTTACACCATTGCACACAAAATATTACCTATCCAAATGACAGATTTTCAAGATCTTGAAGAGTTCTCTTCAAGTTAGTAGAGGAATGCTGGCTGGCTGAGGTATGGAGTCTTCATTTAATTCACTCCCTTGCTTATGCTGCATTTTAATATTATTCTGCATTTAAATACTTTACATTATCTCCTTAGTACTCAGGCCAAACTGCTGCTGGAGAGAATATAGGCAAATATACGTTCACCTAAATCATGGCCTTACTTTGGACTCTTAAGAGTGATCTTTATTTTATTATTTCCCCCATCTTGACTGATGGTTGTTTATGAATTCAGGTGAGAACTTTGCTTGGTAATTTATTGTTTGCCATTTGCTTCGATCTTGATTTAAAAAAAAAAATAAGTATCACATTTGTAGAATCAATCATAAGCCCCCAGGGACTTTTTAGCTGTGCTTTGTCAGACTTTTCCCACCCTTGTAGAGGGGGAATCTTTTCCTGGCATCCATCCATCCATCCATCCATCCATCCATCCATCCATCCATCCATCCATCCATCTCCAATATTTAATAGGTGGAAGAAAAAAAAAAGTTTTCTACTTGCCACATCCCCATGCTCAAACAAAAGATTATTACCAGACAATTCCTTCTTGTACCCCTCTTTGTGGCACGTGGCTCTCAACTTTATATATGTAGAATGTAAAATAGGTCTTTCTGTACAGATTTAAAAATAAAAATAATGCTTGCCCTTTGCGGTTCAAGAACTGTTAAACACAGTGACATCTAGAAAAGAACTCAAATGGTATGACAGCAACAGCAGCCTGTGGATAAGCAGATTTCTTTGTTAGGCAACAAGGATCAACACATCCCATTGTGCAAGACAGGGTGATCTACTTCCTTGGTTCATCCCACATTCACTAATAAAAATGGCATCACAGGGATGCAGGGGATGTACCATAGCAGTGACACAATGATTTCAGTGGAAGAATGGATCCATTTTTTTCCCCAACTGTTTTGGGTTGGTTGAATTTTTTTAATTGTCGAAACAAAGAATGCAGATGTTAAGCCTATAAAGTCAAATTACTTTCAAGCTGAGCTCAGTTCTTTGTGATTTTATGGATATATCCATGCAGTTTTCTTGGCAGAAGTATGGAAGTAGTTCCTAGTATCTTCTTCTAGGATGGTTTTTGGCATTCCCAGTCAAGCCTGACCTTCTCTCATATAACCATCTCTGACTATGCTTGACTTATAAGCCTAGACAAGAGAGAGAGAGGATGGCCCCAAATAATAACTTTGCCACAAACTTTGGTAACACAATCTTGGTGAACTTTAAGGTTGCAAAACTGGAACTGGGGCATGAGGTCTGAATGGACCATGGGTTGTTCATTCCTGCATTAGTAGTAAATTTCTATCATGTCTTGTACTATTAGAGAAAGAAATACAGAGTGAAACTTTGATTGTTGTAGTATTCCTCCAGTCCCAACATTTATGCCAGTTCTTAGTCATCCATATTTCTAGTTCACATTCATATTTCTATTTCACATCCAATTCAGCCACTATTTCTCTCTTAGAATCCCTTCAGAGAGCAGAAGACCACATGCAGTAGAACTTACTATACAAAACAAAACATGAGTCTGTATAGAGACAGGCATCTATAAAAATTGTAAATAATAAATAAACTTTCCTAACCCTTAAAGAGACTAGTAACAGCAAAGAACAGAAAATATCAAACAAAAACAAACTGACACAAGACATATCCCAATCCAGATCCAGATCAGTTAATAAATACTTAATATTTAAAAACTTGGCAAAAAGGTTGTCTTTTTACCATCTTCCTAAGAACTGGGGGAGAAGGAGCGAAATGTATTTCCTTAGAGCAGTGTTTCTCAACCTAGGCAACTTGAAGATGAGTGGACTTCAACTCCCAGAATTCTCCATGCTGGCTGGAGAATTCTGGGAGTTGAAGTCCACATATCTTCAAGTTGCCAAGGCTGAGAAACACTGCCTTAGAGAACGCATTCCACTGAGGAAAAGGCTCTTTCCCACATATCCATCTCTTGATTTGAGCTTCTGGTAGCTGAGGCATCTATGATAGGACTTCTCCCAGTGCTGTAAATGACAGGGCAGACACATCAGGTCTTAAGCCATATTGGAAATCATGGAAACAATTTTAACAGTTTCTCTTCTGTTAACCAGGTTTTTCTATATCCTTGTGATGCTTCCTGGGGCAGCTGTTCTGTGAATGGGAGAAGGTAGTTGGTCCCATGTTGTGCTTTTGAACTTCAGTGTTGGAGAAGGCTGCTCAAAATGCCATGGATAGTCAAGAAAACAAATGAATGGATCATAGAACAAATCAATCCAGAGTTCTCACTCAAGGCACAAATGACCAGATTGAAATTATTGTATTTTGGACACATTATTTAAAGACCTAGCTCTCTTGAACATCCATAATGCTGGGAATGGTCAAAGGAAAGGAAAGGAAAGAAAAAGATGACTAGCAGCAAGGTCGATGGACTCAATTATAGCAGTGATGGGGGCACTGTTGGAAGACTTGAAAGCCAGTCTGGGGACAGATTGTCCTGGAAAAGGTTTATCTATGTGTTCATTAAGAGTCAAAACTGACATGATGGTACATAATGATCAACCAGTCATTTATAACAGAAGGGCCTCAGCAGAGCAGATGTGACATTTTGCTTCACTTGGGGAACAAACTTTTGGCAAGAGCTGCTTCAGTGTATGCACACTGTGTGCTGTTGTTCAGAAAGTGGATAGACTAGTTGATGTAGATTGGCACATCTTGACAGTTAATTGAGGCACAGAAATATGTTTCTAGGAGGTACATCGAGGCAGTGCAAAATGCCTGCAGAAGCTGGAGCACCTCACTAAGACAGATCTTCTGCTCTAAGCAACCTCCCCTCTCTGTGCATGCATGCACATGCGCGCACACACACACCCAGAGATATTAGTAACCATCTGCTATTTTCATCCTCTTATTTTCTTTTTAACCAGCATTTACAAATCATCTAAAAACTGGTTACCTATCACTATAAGCCACTCTGTAATTTTCTTCATGCTTAGCCATCATTCTTCTGACACTTATTTATTTCAGGAATGCGACAGTCCCTTGGCCATTTCTGTTCTCAGCAAAGACAACGTATTTGACAGCCACTTAGGAATCTCATGAACTGATGGGTCATAAGAGGAAGAGCCAACCAGTCATTTTGGCTGCAGTTTTAGGTTTCCTCTTGCACACTCCTATTTTCATGTGGCTGTTGTATTTCCTGGTTTTATGGAGCTAAATAAACTGCCACAAAATCTGATGATTTTTCCCTGATACTGCCAGTTTTGGGTTAATAGAGATTTGAACAAGGGTTAAAGTGTAATTTTCCTAAAGAAATCCCGGTGAGTTGTTGCCTTCTTTATTGAAGTTCTTGGTGCTTTTTTATTTTGAGCCTGCCTGTAACGGCAGATCTCTCAGTTTTATTGACCAAATATAAACAGTATAATTTGTGATCAATCAGCAAGTAATGAAAATCTTATTGTCTGCAGTGTAATAGGACTAGACAGCTTGGTTTCATGCAAATGGATATTTTATTTGATGCATCAGAACTTCAGAATGAAGATCTCATTCTCTGTGGATCCTCTACTAATGTTTCTGCAAGAGACTGAGCATGTGTGAGTGGAATTTAGGCTTGTGGGATCTACTCTGCCTGAATCTTGAGGTCCACCAACTAAGCCCATGTGCTATCAGGTGTCTCTGGAAAACAAGGGTAGAGTTGTCAAACCATATAGTTATGAAGGCTTTCCATAACTGAGTGCTCTCCAGATTGTGGACTTCAGTTCCCAGAATTCCATAGCCATCCTGGTCATTGCTGAAAATTCTGGTGTTGAAATCTACCCTTGAGCAAGTCAGAAGCCTGCTTCTGACTTGTTCTAATGGAGATTAACTTTAGCATTTAACAAAATGGTTTTTGCTGTAGTTGCTCCAATAAATCTATGCTTGAAATACTTAATGTTTGACCATACTTGACCCATCAGTTCATAAATTCACTTTATGCTTGTTGTTGTTTGGTTTAACTGTGTCCTAAACCCATCCGAAATAGCAGGTAAAATGATGTTACTTCCCACCCCACCCCTCCCCTTAAGGTCATATGTATTATGCATGCATTCATTACAGATGCTTTCATGTCACGCCAGTCGTTCTGACTCTAAGCAGCTCCCTGCACAGATACAGTCATACAGTACAAACATAAATATATTATGTCTTTTTATTGCCGGATGACAAGCATAACTTCACATAGAGATGTAACAGTAAACTGCATCTGCTGTGTTCCTGCCTGCATATATATGCTGTAAGCGTAGACAGATGAAATTATAAAATCAGCCTATGGCATTCAGTTGGATGTAACATCCTGGGACTTAACAAAACAGCTGGGAGTTAGATCTTAAATAAGTCATCTGAACCAGGAATGAGCAAAACCACCTGATTCTTGTGGATTTAGCTAGTTCTTTTGAGATTTCCTGGGTCTGGCTGAAGCAGCTAATTGAATGTTCTTCTCAAAGGATTGTCAGCCTCACAACTGATCTGAATAACTGTCCCCAAATCAAGGAACCTCTTCGAACCAGAAAGAAAATGACTTGCAAATCCGTTCTGGCCGCTGTCATCATGATCATGATCTCCATTATTATTTTTGCAAAGTCAGGCTTTGTAGAAAGGGTTGTTTTTCTTCTCTCAGCTTTTAGCCTCAACTGATAAAATCTCTCAGAGAAATCTCTGTTAGAACACTTCTTTCTTCCAGATATGATTTTATTGCCTGACCCTAGAGGTAACCTAATGCTAAAATACTAAGCATTAATGTAAAAAGTTTTGACAAAATAAATGTTGCCTGCATTCTGGAGTTGATCCAGGTTTATCCCAGTGCATGCTGGTAAGTGAAATGAGGTGTCGAATCTATGTGAGGGAGAGTAGCCCAAAAGATCTTTATACATGCTATTGTTAAGTTGTTCCATATGCTATTTCTTTATTTTAAAAGAAGATGTGGGTATTTCTGTGGGACAGAGCCTTGGGGCAGGCAGTCTGGAGGCTGAATGTTCATTTGAATCCCTCCTTCTTCTCACTGAATTAGCTGCAACGGCAAGTGGTCTTCATAGAGGAATTTAACTGGGCAAAAAGAAAGAGAGATTATTATGTGGATGTGTGCAAATTAGGAGAACAAAATGCATCCTTGATGCAAATGGAGAAGCAAAGACCTGAATATGTGGTGCACTGGGCCTGTTGACAAAAGATGGCTGAGGCAAATAAATTGGCCAGCAAGGGCCTGAGCATAATTATATTCCTGCTGCTTTTTATTGGCAGACGCCAAGTCACCCTAATTAAAGCCAGATTATTTTGGGACTTAAAATAGAAGCATAAGTAGCTGAAATCCCTTTTCCTTTTAAAAATGTCCCACGTGCGAGCATGCATGATAGGACTATTCACAAAGCCTTTTGTAGAGGTTGGAGATGGCATCTAGAGGACTCCCTCCACCTAATTTTTTTCCTGTGAGCTAGGTTGATATCTATAGCCATCCATGGGCACGGCCCTTTATAAACATAAAGAAAAAAAGAATTTCCCACCCAGCACAAAAGTTCGCACATCCAAATTCTAAATCACGAGGCAGGCCATGGAAGGAAAAGGAAAGGACAAGGAATAATGGGAATGGGAATATCTACTTGGCATTAAGCTCCAAATTAAGGATCACAGTGAACAGAAAGTAATTTCCTGCAAAATGTGGGGTTTCCAATCTAAATTGAGCCATGGGGTGAGAAGGGTTATGAATTGGAGTATATTCAATCGTGCTCTGCTCACCCTTCCCAGCTTGAAAAAACCTTCCAAAAGGAATGTCTTCATGGTATCGCCCATTGATATTAAATGGGCAGCAATGGGGCTGCAGCCAACTGGACAGGCAGTTGTAACCAAGCAAGAACAACCCCACACTCTGAAATTCCCTTCTCCTTGAAAGAAATTTCAAAGGCAAATTTTGTTTTGTCTAATGGAATTTTTAAAAAATGATAAAAAGTTATGAAGATGTATTTTATCTGTTTATTTTCCTGCTTGGAAATTGTAAAGACCATAGAGATGCTCGAATGTAAAACAAACATGACTGGCTGTCACTCCAAAGATATTTCCACAGTGTCCATCCTCTTTCTTTCCATGTAAGGAGTTACATTTCATGACCACATAAATGATGGAAAGCTCGCTTTGCTCCTTGCTTTTTTCCCAGGCTGCATTTGTTTTCATTTCTTCCTGACACTGCTGTAATCCATGGTGCAATTCATTGCTGGAAGCTTTTCTCCTGAGAACAGACAAGCATAGACTGTATCTCAAGTCTGACCTTAATATGGCTCTTGTGTTTTTACTGTCAAGTCCATTGTTCCAAAGCAGATTTCAGACATGGGATCTTTCTTATCAAAGTCGGTGTGGGGTAGAGGTTAAGGTGCTGGACTTGGACTGGGAAGACCCATCACTCTCGTCCATGGGACAGAAGTGACTGCAGAGAAGGCCAAATGGGGCAAGTGATAAAAGCAGGATTGCACCATTGTGACACAAGTTCCACCCTTTTCATACATGTATGTGTTATGAATCACATGCGTTTATGAAAGAGGTGAAGCTTACATTGAAATAGCTTAATGCTGCTCTTGTCATGTTGATGGAAGTATTGGATCCTGTGGTTGTTTCTGCCATGAAAGCTCATTGGGTGAGTTTGGCCAATCAATCAATCAATCAATCAATCAATCAATCTTTCTCTCTCAGGCCATCCTACATCACATAGATTTGTTCAGAATTTGTACTGAGCTCCCTTACACCTTGAACAAGACTACCTTAGCTCTAACTAAAGACTGACCCCTTTTAGGAGTAACTGTAAGAGTAGCTGTGAAGGTGCCACCCTCAATTGTAAATGATAGCAACTGCTTTATTACAAAGTCCTCTGTAATAAAGTGGCCAGAGAGTTTCTCTTTCTTTCAGAACCTGACAGTCTATGCTAGTTTGCCAAATTTAAATAATAGTGGCTGTGAAGCTGCATATCACTGCTTTTTTCCCCTCGCTTTTCCTTATCATTCTACTCTGGAATTTTCAGCTTCCATCATGTGGATAATTGGGTAACAGACATGATGAATTGCTTCTCTCACTTGACAGCTAGCAAAAGTGTGAATATTTGTAATAAAAGGTAAGTCAAAATTTTATAGAAGGAGAAAAGAACAAGAGGAGAGGGTTATCAGGGTAGAAATTCCAGATTTAGAAGGTCGTGTTAATTCTGGGAAGTCATAAAGAATTGGATTTTTCTGCATTTGATCCATCCTGCCCAGCTGTTCCCCCATTCAGATTCCCTGAAATCTCACATCATTTTCAATACATCTTGGTTTGATAAGTATATGAAGCAGTATTGGTTATATTTATTTTATTTATTCCTCACATTTCTTCACTGCCCATCTCATCAAAGCAACTCTGTATATGTCTTTATTGGAAACATTCTCAGTATCTTAAGGACCTGATGAGGTTCCTATAATTATTTTATTCACCTATTACTCACTGGCAGGCATTTTTGGCTGAACAAGAGATCAACCTACTTAGCTTCTTACTTTTCACTGTAAATACAAACATTGTTCTTTGTCTCTCTGGAGAGATTGGTGGGTATGAGGTGTGCATGAGAAAATATCTTCAGAGGACATTAGTTCAGTCTAGGATTCTGATGTGTTCCAATCCTAGGGAACAGCAAAAGCCTTTAATTACTAAAGTATACTAGAAAAGAACTCATTAAATGCATTCTGCTCCCCCTGTTCAAATTATCATTCCAGAGTTAACTCTATTTGAAGTTAAAATCTTGGCAGCGAGCAGAGTCCTATCATTCCAACTTTCCCCCTCTCTGTTGGTGCAGAAAACAGGCATCAGACAAGTCCTCCTCATGTCTTCAAGTTGTCAGAATCCGTAAATGAGGAACCTTGTTCTCTGTCTGTAAAAATTAACTGACAATGAAGATGAAGGTGTGGTGGCCCAGCTGCTGGCATGTCATTCAAATTTCAAGACAGATTGAGCCAAAATATCACTAGTGCATCTGCAGTACTCTAAGGAAAAGAAAATGTAGTCTTTTCTTTCTTTTAGTTCAAACCCAGGGGAGTGATAAAGGAATTATAGTTAGTTGTACTGCATGTCTATAGAGAAGAGGGAAAAGAGAATTCAGCTTTCCCTAACCTAGTGCCTCTAATTTGGGATTAAGGGAATTGAAACCCAAGACAACTAAAGGGCACTAGTTTAGGGAGAGAGGTATACTACTCAAATTGGATACAGTCTGACAGAATGGAAAACCTACTGGAACAATCCTGCTTTCACATTCCACTTTAAGAGACAATTGCTGCCCCTTTGACACTGTCATTCTTTTCAATGCCAGATGCATCACAGTTATGCAGTGATTCCTTTCTTAGGATTGTGCTGTTGACATGGCTGCTTTAAAAAGCTGCAGATACATACAGTACTATGTCCCTGTGTAATCTGAGGGATAATTCTCAAATTAAATAGTAAGTGTTGCACGGCCTTAATGTTTTGCTTACAATCAGGGGTCAACATACCAGTGTATTTCTAGCCTGGGTCACTGTCACATATACTGTGTATTCACATGGATGTCTACTCCAGCTTGTTCTGACATTTAAGAAAAGGAGGGCATGTCCTTGGGAATGTGGTTTCCCAGTCCTGGGATGCTTAGAATCTTCCCCTGCTGAGATAGTGAAGGCAGTCTTGAGATGAAGATCTCACTGTGGTAGATGACTGGGTGCTATCACTGGCCCATCCACAGTGTTCCAGAGGTGGCTGGGAACAGAAGAGTTTATTCTGGAGCATGTCAATACCCCAAGAATCCTAAGATTTATTTTTTCCCACCTGATCCCTGATCCTATCCCAGCCCAGTAGCTTGTGTGGTGAATTACTTCATCGGATTCAATGAGAACAAAGAAACCAGTGGAAAACCACCTACCTCTTCTATGCTGTGAATGGAGTGGTGAGCCCACTGCAATTTCCATACATACAAACTCTCTTGGATCGTTATGGTTGGATGTTTTAGTTCAAAATGCAAATCATTTTAAAGCATACATAGATATGGCTTTTGAGCTAAGAATGGTAATTAAATGTTTGGGTGATATTAAACCAGTGACCAGCTAGGTTTTGACCCTAGGGGTGAAAATAAGTCAGTTTATATCAGAATTGACCAGGATATAATTTTTCAAATACATTGTAGACAAGATACTATCTATAGACAACATGAAGAGTTTTGTAGTCTTCAGTCTTCATTAACGGTTGCTCTCATACATTCATTTTAAGAAAGAGAAAAAGAAACACAGTCAAATCTAGTCATTCACCAATATTATTCATCAGAGGTATGGATTAAGAATCTTCAATCTGTTGCCTTTTGAAGAATGAAAGGGGCTTTTTAATTGGTTTATTCTATTATTTCATGTCTCTCCTCTATTACGTTACTGATGTGAACATACAAATTGGTAAATAAATAAAAAATGCAATTGTACACTCAGCTCCAGGTTACTTTGTATGCAGGTGAGGATTGGTAAAGTACAACATAGAATAAAAATGACAGTAACAAAATGCAATCTTGATGCAGCTGAATTTACAATCTCAAAGCTTAGTGCAATTCTAAACAGTATAGCCATGCACATGGGAAATTTGGTGAAGCAGTGAGATGGGTATGTCCTGTAAGAACTCTAACGTACATGTGACCTACAAATGGTCCAGTCCCAGAACTGCAGACATTGTCCTAATTCAACTAGAACTGCAGAGGTTCAGAATTGTATAATTCCAGGGAAAAATAATCCCCTGAAATTATAAAGGAAAAGAGAAGAGAAAATATGGTGTTCTCTCTCGTGTGCATGCCTAACCATTAAGGTAATTTTGGGGAGAAATGATCTTGCTACTAGCGAAAAATGTATTCATTCTCTTTTGGAGGCCCAACCTGTAGCTGGACCAATAGTGTGACCAGATCACAATCCAGCAAAGATAGGAACATGCCGTATCAAAACCCACCCAGCTCAACCTCCTGTATGTTCAACATATCCCATGAAATCTAATAAGCAGCCTTTGTGTTGGACAGCAGTCATTTCGCAGTGCATTGTATCTAATTAAGGGCTCCTGATAACAGTATCGCAGTTTGTTTAGATAGCTAATGAGGGAAGGAGTGCAGACACAATTAGTACCCGTCATTCTTTCATGCAAATGAAAAATCAGACAGAATGATAGCCTTGAAAGGTACCCAATTAGGCACCACATTTAGCTGCTTTAAAGAAGAACTTTGGCTTGTAGCCTAACTCACAATTGGCTAAGTTGGCTGTTTTGAACAGTGGGATCAAGGCTCCTCTTTCACTCATGATCACGATCTAAAAATTCTTTCTATCAATCCACTGTTCCTAAACATCCATTAGGAAGTTTTTCCTAACATTCAGATGCAGCCTGCCATCTTGGAACCTAAAACCATTAAACACATTATTTTTCAGCCCACTTCTGTAACCTATCAAGAACTTTTTGAATTTTGTTTCTGTCTTTGAGGGTATCAGCTATCTCCCCCAATTTAGTACCATTTGGAAACTTGATAAACATCCCATTCACTCCTTCATCCAAATCATTAATGAAAATGTTGAAGACTAGTGTGTTCATGTAGCCTTGTGCGGTGCAGAGTGGTAGGCAGCAATATTGCAACCAAAACTCTCCCTACAACCTGGGTTTGATCCCAAGCTGGATTCTTGGGTAGCCATCTCAGGTTGACTCAGCCTTCCATCCTTCCAAGGTTGGTAAAATGAGCACCCAGCTTGCTGGGGAAGGTGACGACTGGGGAAGGCAATGGCAAACCACCCTGCTATAGTCTGCCAAGAAAATGTCACAAAAGCGGCACCCCTCCAATGGGGCAGACATGACTCGGTGCTTCCACAGGGGACCTTTCAGCATTACACAGTGTATTCATAGGCAAGCGCTATGACAGTGTACTCAAGAGGTTTCTCCAATTTAATGAGCATTCTCTGAATGTGATTTTTGACTTAGCTGTGCATATCACCCACTACACATGTCATTGAGCCCACATTTAAGTAGCTTGCTAAACAGAAGGTCATGGGGTACTCTGTCAATTGTTTTGCTGAAATCAAGATGTATTATGTCCATTGCATTGTCACAATCTACTGAAGAAATTACCCAAATAAAAATATGATAAGGCTTGTTCTTGACTAATCTCTGCTGACTTCTGGTTATCACTGCACTGTTTTTTTTTTTAGGTCAGTTGATTTATTATCTACTCTAGAAACTTTCCATGTACTGATATCAGAAATAGTGGTTTATAGTGTCCTTGGTCCTTGAAGATTTGCCCCCTTCCAATCATTTGGTACTTCATAAAAAATAATGGATAGAGGTTCAACCATATCTTCCACAAATTTCTTCAATATCCTAGGAGAAATATGTGAATTAACACACATTATAAATTTAAATAATAAATAAAATTTGATATAAATTTAAATCATAAGTAAAATAAAATTAGGTATTCCCTGAGTATGTTTCTATAAGCTCAAGATAGAATCTTATTTTCCTAAACAGTTCTTCACAAGTGGACAGCATATCCTTTTCTTAGAGAAGACTGAAACAAAGTAAGAATGAAATAGTTTTACCATTTTGATAGTATGTTATGAGCAATGTCAACAAATATAAAATTGAGAGTAAATCTGAATCTGGTATTCCTTCACATGTAACTCTTGCACGTACATATATCTCATTCCTTTTCAGTGACATTAAATCCTCCCCTGCCCTTCCAATCAGCCACCATAGATTCTTGGTTTTGCATTGCCATTTACAATGGGGAAACAATGAAACCAGTCCCCACAAGCCAACTGGTTGGGAGATCACCTGACTGGCAGTGTCAACCCACTTGGTTTCCTGCCACTAAAGGCAGTAGGGAATCATTGATTTATTTTGCACTAAACAGCTTTTCATCTGATTCTACACCTTTTGTGACAGATGAATAAATAGAGTACAAAAGACTTTATGGAAAAAGGCACAGATAAATATTGATATATGGTGTATATCTCTTTGTGTGCTTATGTACTTGCAAAACACATGCACTCAATTTGCAATTGAGCATTTTTAAGAAATCTATCTTTTCTGGTTGAATGTAGCTCAGTGCCTTCTACCATGTGTCCTTCAAGAGAGGTAAACCTTTCTTAACAGATATTAATCACATGGGAAATTATGTAGATATACATTCCTTAACTTATGTCATTCTTATGCAGTTTAAATGCTAGCTCCTTCGAACAATGCAATGATTGTTTTGTTTGGTGGTGTTATGTATCGTTTTCGAGGCTGTGCAAATGCTACTGTAGCAGAGACTGACAAGAAAGCAATGTGTAACGTGAAGGATAAATTGATGTCACACGCTGCCATGGTTTTGTTGCCTCTGCATGAAATTTTAATGTAAAACAAGCAGTCCCTTGATGTTTCTCAGGAAACTGTCCCGTGGGCCTATTGATTCTTTGCACTTTAGTTTGAGTGCTCATTACCAACAACGCTTTATCAACATGAAGTCTCTTGTGCTCTCTAGAAATGAAGAACACAACAAATCCATGAGAACCTGATCATATTAATGCTTGGTTTGAATAACAAGTGACAATGCCATCAATTTATTGTGATATAGGCAACAGGAGCTGTACCCTTATCCATATCTTTATGGATTATTTCATTGTGCTTTATATGGAACTGCCTTTAGACACCATCCAGAAGCTGCATTTAGTGCAGAATGCAGGGGCCTACACTCTTGTGGGAGACAGCCACTACAGTCATATAACACTGGTGATGTGGGCGTTGATTGGCTTCCAATAAACTTCTAAATGCAGTTAAAGTGCTGGTTTTAACCTTTAAAACCCTACATAGCTTGGAGCCTAGGACCACCTTTTTCAGGTAGAACCTACCCATCTGTTCTGGTCATCCTGGGTAGGGAAGCTTTGGGTACCTCCCAGTCATGAGATTAAGGGGGGTCCAAAGCCAATGGAATGGGCTGTTTCCAGAAGTTCAGATGGTGCTTACCTTAGGATTGTTGATATTTGATTGTTTTGCAAAGACCAAGCCACTAAGTTACTATGGTAACAAATCACTCTGGCAGGATGAACAGGTCAAACTTAAGTATCCTCAGGTTTGGGTGTGAAAAGAATGACCATATAAGAAAAAGCTACTGTTTGGGGAAATTGCCTGGAGGGGAGCTTGCCTTGTCTTGTTTAGTTTCCTTTCACACAGACTTCCTTCCAGTCCTACTCAGAGCACGTATGTGTGTATGAGCTTATAAAGCTTTTGTGCCTATCCAGGATATCTGGATATGAAACTGTTTATGTTTTTATGCTTTCTGTAAATACATTTATTTTTATAGAAATGCCTGGTGTGTTTTTTTCTGATCTCTCGGGCCAAACGCTTTCCAGCACTCTAACAAGCATTGTTTAGAAAGACTTGAAAACAGAGGACTTCTGTCATGCATTTGAAGACTAATGGTTATGGGTTATGCAGCATATGTTTCTTTTTTACTTTGTATTTATTGCTGCTCTAGTGTGTTAACTTTAATGTGAAATTTGTGATATAGTAAATTAATTAGTTAAGAAACAAATACATTTATCGATTTGTTTCCCCATTTTCTCTACTATTTCCAGATTAGTTGGGCTCTCACTACAGATGTTCTGAATGCTGTAGTCTTTGGGAGCTCAATGCCTTCCAACATTGGTCCCTGAAAAGAGAAGTAAACCTCTTTTAACATAATCCTACTCTCACAGAATTTTTGAATTGGACTAACACAACTCGGAGACCCAGTTTGGTGCAGTGGTTAAGGCACCGGGCTAGAAATTGGGAGACTGTGAGTTCTAGTCCCACCTTAGGCACAAAGCCAGCTGGGTGACCTTGGACCAGTCACTGTCTCTCAGCCCTAGGAAGGAGGCAATGGCAAACCACTTCCAAAAACCTTGCCAAGAAAACTGCAGAGACTTGTCCAGACAGCCTCTGAGAACTGGACAAGATTGAACAGATTAAAAACAACAACTCTAAGATTGAGTTCACAAGAATTATAGAGCCCCAATTAAAGGCATACCATATCTGGGCTGCAAAATGAGGACTATCATTATAAGGGAGACAAGTATTGGAGTCTTCTCTATCTCTTTGCAGCCATCCAGTGGTTAGCTAGATTTTGCAGGGAGGCCAGTTATAGCATGCCTAACAGATTAGCCAACAATATCCTATCCTATATATTATCCAGTTCTAGCCCATGTAGTTAGTTTAAGGTAGTACTGTGGAAACCCAATATTGAAAGCAAACAAACTGTTCCTTTGATGAGGGCTCTGAGATCTGGGCTGCAACAACTCAGACAACAGCTGGATGGCAGCAGATCTACAGTAATAGCCCTAGCTTTGATACTTGTGGATCATCTGTCAATTTGTTCTCATTTGTTAAGTGAGTTGACTCATTAAAATAGTGGCATCTTTAATTTGATCCTTAAACAGTTACATCTCTTTCATGCTCTCACAGGAGCCTGAAAAAGGGTGAGTTTAAAGAGGTGCTGGGTTTATCCTCCCCCACGTTTCCTAGCACCTCTTCATTTTTGATGATTACTCTCCATCCATGGATCAAGTCATTTCTTAAATGTCACATTAAAAAATATATTTTGGGAACATTTGGAAGTGGGGCACACAGATATTTGTAGGTCCATAACGTGGCCCCCTCTTACTTAATGTGATATAGGAAATCACTCTGTGGACTTCTTGTGGGCATCTGAGCAAATTTGTTCTTACATTCTCTTGTGAAGTTCTTTGAACATTCTTGTGGTGTGTGTGTGTGTGTGTATGCATGCTATTATTGTATGGCTCAGCAGAACAAGGCACAAACCGCATATTTGCAGAAATTCAAGAAATGCTGCTGTAATTTTGGAAATAATTGAATAGTGTATAAATCCCATCCTCAGGGCGAAGTGATCAGGACTCCCCTCCTCCTCCCCCAACTTTCCAGTTAATCGTTTCAGCCCTTCAACCATGCTGAATTGCAACAGGAATGGCTGGTTGGATTTTACTAACATCACATAGAAAGCTGTTCCAGATGGCTGGATCCAAATGATCAGAGTGGTGTTGTTAATTGGCAATCAAAGCCATTAATTGGTTAATTATAGCAATTGATGGTCTCAGCCCTGATTCCCCCAAACAGTAGCAACACCTCTTTTCTCTTTTCTGTTTTCTTTTATGATATCAGTAATTATGAAAGGGATCTGCTTTCTGGAAAGGACAAATCTTAGGGTTAAAATAGCTGTCATTGTTCATTTGATTTGAAGTAGGAAACAACCGTTTTTCTGTTTTGGTTAAAGAATGCCTAGTTAATGTTAAGCACAAAGAAGGGTAGAATATGAATTTAGAATAGAATAGAACAGAACAGAACAGAACAGAATAAATTTTTATTATAATTCCACTACACACCAAGGTGCACATTAAAATGAAATTTCATTGCAATTCGTTGCAAAAATAATTACTATAATATATAATATATATTCCTTACCATTCCACTCCCCTAATCATTATCTCTAATAAATATCACTGTCCCACATACAACATGTACCACAATGAAGTAATAAGACAACAGGAAGATGGCTAAGTTCAATCCTGCTAGGCTAGATTTGTTAAGGATGAAAATCTGTGGCAGATTTTAGCTCGTGGCTTACATATTCAAATCTATCTCCATAGAGAATCTAGAAACATAGACCTGTTTCCCTGAGAAGCTAATGTTCCCCCCTTCCCTCCATCAATAGTGGAGAATAGTAAGGCAGGTGGAACCCCACCATAACATGTAGCATCGATTCTGGTACAGACCAGGGAAAACTTCACTACTTGATGCTGTTGTATGTATGGCATCAGGGGAGAAACCCCCGTGCTGTGGAAGAACACATACTTTGCATGAAGAAAGTCTGAAGGTCAAGGCATAGTATTGTCAGTCACAGAAGAATCAGGAAGGTGACAAGGCCCTGGTACTTCTCCAGCTTCTCATACTCCTCCTTCCTGATGCTTCTCTCATTTGGCACCGCTACGTCTTTCACCACCGCTGTCTTCTGGTCTTTGTCTACCTCCCTGATGTCTGGTTGATTGGCCAGTACCTGCCCATCTGTCTGGAACTGGAAATCCCACAGGAATTTAGCCCTGTCATTTCCCCACGACCTTCTGTGGAATCTCCCATCCGGACTTGAGAGGGACTAGCCCATGCACTGTGCAGATGTTCCTGTACACAATGCCAGCTACTTGGTTGTGCCGTTTAGCGTCTGCTGTTCCGTCCTGCATCCAGAGTGGTTTCCTTATGTCCAACTCCTCCGACAAAACTCTCTGGCAAGAATTCTTCATGTGAATCTCTATTATGGGGTAACCAAAGATCTATTAAGATGCATAGGTGATATCCCCACCTTCCTTGAGCAGGTAATTAGGATAAGAATTCAGTATCATTGGGTATGCTTTCCATCAAGAAGGGCAAACACTACAAAGCAAGAATAAAATTGACCCAGACTGACCCAGGAGTTTTCCTGGTAATTGAATGCCTGTAGCTGTATTTCAGAGGTTATGAGAGAGAGAGAGAGAGAGACTAAACACATACTGTGTACCATACCAATTAGTGAATTGTTAGGAAAGATCAATGCTAGGAACATGAACTCAGCCAAGAAGGATTTTCAAAGGGTCATGCTTACACTGGGGAGAAAGCTGCATGCTGTAGCCTTAAAGATTAATCTACTTGGCCCAGTGAGCATAATTTAATAAGGTATGTCACAGATCCATTTAACATCTGCATGTTTGGGGGACAATAGCTTGTCTAGCCCGTCCATTAATAATATATACCAGGTAAACACAGGACTGATTAAAAGAGTGTTATTAAGCTTTCCTAAAGCCAACAGCTCTCCAGATGCTCTTTCACACACTGCCATTTTTATATCTATACCTACATGCCCATTTTTTGAATATGGTGTGCTATTCTGATAATGCCAAGGAAATAAAAGGGCTGAGAAAAATTTGGACAGGGATAAGCAAATTCACTCAAGGGCCTGGTGTGCCAAAATCATGAAAAGACAAAAGAGTTTGGTTTATTTTGCTTACCAAAAAAGAGATAGGGGAGGCATGTTCAGACAGGTTGCCCCAACCTGCCACTCTCCAAATGTGTTGGATTACAATTCTGGGAGCTCAGGTTCAACATGGTCCAAGGCTGAGAAATCTGTTCCAAGTCAGTCTTCAGAGTCACCAAGGATGCATCTGGATCATTGACTAAAGTAACAGAAAACAGAAATAATGGAAATGTAGGTGTATTCATGAAAACAACAAACTGGACCCTGGATTGTTACCAGATGAAAATTGACAATATCAGATGAAATGCCAGAGATGTTGCAAACTTTATCATTTTGTCTTTCTTCTCCCCTGGAGTGCATTTCACTTGTTCTTCTCCTGCCCATTTCCTTCCTACTTAGAATTGTTTCAATGTAGCTTGGTCACTGTGTTCATAAATTCTGTGGTTGCCAAGATCCAGGCTCCTGATGTGCTGAAGAATCCCTAAGGAGTGAATTATAAAACTGGACAGATTTAGACTTAGCAAAAATTCTCATGGAAATAAATTCAGTCTACTGAGCCAGTGTCTTCCTAGACTTAAAATATTTCAATGCTGTAAAACTTTCAGAACACCAAAGGTATGGGAAGAAGAGATGAATTTTGCCTAAACAACTTTGTTGCTGTCTGTTCTGCCAACTCTGCCCTGGTTCGTTGTGTTTAAAGATACAAACTGCTAGTCAGTCATCTTCTCCTCAGCTCTCAAGGAGAGGAGACCAGTGTTTTCTTGGAGATGATGCAGCTCATAATTGGATAAACAGTGCATCATCAAAATCCCACAAGCAACTGACAATGCACATCCTTTTTGCATAGTCTTGCCAGCAAGAAAGCCTACCCTTAATAAGTATATTAAGATGAGTAGCTCAGTTTAGTGAATAATTCCAGTTGATAATAGAAAGATTCATTGTGAGATTATGCAAGGGATCCATACTCTGTTTCTAAGCCATTTCTCTATGGTAGGGACAAGCAATCTGCATCCTTGAACTGCATGTGACATTGGAGCTAATTTCACCCAACCCTTGGCCTAAGTTTTTGAAAATTTGAAAAGTTCAAGTGTTCAGTTCAGAACTCTGATGTCTGTTCTATTATTTAAAAACTTGTTTCTGTCTACTTTCTGCTTTGGTCTCTGTACACAGACGGCCTTGAAGGAAATATGCAGCAACCATTAGGAAAACATGAACTTAGCCCTGGAGGGCATGAGAAAGAAACTCAAGACTGCCCCACTTTGATTGTCTTTTGTACAAGAGGAAGGGAAGAAGAAACACTGTCAGGCTTTCAAGATTCTGTTATTATAACCTGTATCAATAAAATAGAGTTTTTCTCATGGTGTCTACTTCCTGACCTGGCTGACCTTAAAGGCCTGACAGCCCCATCCGATTGGCTTCAATTTCAGCCACTACCAGTGTATAATACTGATAAAAGGTCCCACACCTTTGTTCTAAGGCAAAGGTGCAAAAAGTCCAGCCTAGGGACCACATGAAGGCTAGGTTTTGTATTTGTTTAAGTTTGGGGGGTGTAGAAAGGGTATCTCAAACCTTGCAGTGCTTCAAGACACTCATTTTACCCTTTAAAATCCCTGAAACCTCCCCCCCAATGGTTCCTTCTCAAGTCAGCTTTCCATACAAGGACTGTCTCTCTAGAGAAGCACTTGATTGAATGGACCCATTTGCAGGCCAAAGTGGTTGTCTCTAGGTAAAACCCTCTTATTTTATTCTAATAAGCATATGTGAATAAAACGTTGGAAAGTGGACACATCTTCTTCCTTCTACAAAGTTTAGAATATAGGTTTAGAATTTAAATACTGTTTGTGCCAAGAAGATCCATTATAGTTTGCTCATGAAATAAACAGAAAATGCTCCGGTATCCTAAATTGGCTTAGAATCAGCTGCAAGTGGAGCAACATCTAATATTAAAGCATGTAAAAATCAATTAACTCTATGATGGGTGTATAATTTGTTTTGCTCTAGTGATGATCAAGCAGTATTCCCTTTGTATGTTTTGATAGGAACTGGCTGATTAGCACTGGATGGACTAAAGAGAAGGTTGGAATTTAAGTCCACTGTCAACTTTTGACTGCCCACATCTTGCTTAAAAATTTAAGCCATTCCTTGAGGTCAATCTGATCTTCTCTCTTGGCAAGAATCTCAACAACCAGTGGTTGTTAGGAAGCCAGAGTCAGGGGAGGGGGCAGATACTAAACATACATTGCAATATTGCTACACAAGCCCTTCCACTTTGGTATTTGTCTCACAATATTGGATGCAAGTATGTGTGCAGCACAGCTTGCATTACCATGTTGCATGCCATTATGTGAGGGGTGGAACTTGCATTGTAGCATCATCCCCATGGAGATATGCCCACCTCCAACTCTTCAAGGGTTCTGGAAGTCTCTTAAGACCAGGTTCTGTTCCCAGCCCTGTAGTTAGGGTGTCTGTTATTGCCCCTATCAAGCCTTATTTGAATATTAGTCTGGGCAGTCATACAGTTTTAGTTCTGTTTTTAACTTATGTTTTAGACATATTACAAACCACTCAGAGTCTTTTTGGAGTTGGGCAGCCTTAACAAATCCTATCTATCTATCTATCTATCTATCTATCTATCTATCTATCTATCTATCTATCTATCTATCTATATCAATCAATCAATCAATCACAGAACATGTTCCATCATTTTGGCATCATTGAGGCTAACTGAAAATGCTTCTGTAGGAAGGCCACATAGAAGTGGTTAGTGGTCCACCAACAGACTACAATCCATCTTTGATTCATCCAGTGCCCTCTAGGTATAAATTAAAACAACAAGAACAATAGCATTTGGCCACTCTAAGCTTTGGAAGAAGACTCAGTGCAGTTATACAACAAATCAGATATTAAGGGTTTGCTCCATGGGGAAAGGGGGTCATAGGTGAGTGACACAGTACATCCATTGCTATTCTAACGATCTTGACTTGTAACCTGTAATGGTATCTTGCTTTCAACCTTGATAGCTACTTCTGGTCAGAGGGGATAACCATGATGGGCCAATGTTCTGTTTCAGTAAAAAGGCAACAATAAATATATTTTTATGAATGATGCATAATTAAAAATAGATTAGATATGTTACTAAGTGATTTATGATTTCTTGGACTCATATTATATGACCTGATCATTAGAGTCACAGGGATTCCATCTACCCTTGGAATCATTTTCACTATAGAAACTGTGGATTGTGCAAATCATGGTTATCCTTTTTCAGTCATTATTCTTTATCTGTTCTAATGGGAATAATAACATCCCACATTGTTAAGTTGTGGAAATAAATGAGATAAAGGAAGTGAAATATTATGTGCACAGAAAGTGCTATATCACTAGTAAGACTGATGGATAAAAATGCCTGAGTGAACAAATCTTTCTTGCTCAAATGTTTTGTCACATGCAATGATAAATTAATGCAAGCTCTGAATTATTATTTTTTAAATTAAACCAAACCAGAGGCAAAGGTTTGCTGAGGAAATGAATAATATTGCAACATCATCATCATCATATCCAATACTGTCTTATAAAAATCTGGATGTGCTCTGGAAGTCATTCAGAAGTGAACTGATGAACCTTATAACGTATGTCTAGGTTAGGGGAAAAGGTTATTTTGTGATTGACAGAAAATATAATCAACAGAGAGTAAATGTCTGGGTAGTGATCATGAAGAAAACATGCAATGAATGTACAGCACCTAATGTGTGTTACGCCAGTTTCCCAAATTAAACTGATTTTGTAGACTATTCTTTTTCCCATGAACCAGACTATGGAATAGATTTGCATGTTCTGTTGCAGTGTAAGCCCCATGAAGCCCAGTGTAAGGCTTAAATCCTTGTGTAGACATGGAGGGTTTTCTGCAAGTTCTGGAGCACCCATTAGAAGATGTTGTAGAATTCTGGAGCCTTATTTGAGCACTCACTCACTTCCATCCTCTATGCTTTGGAGGTCTGAAGTGGTGAATCTGGGTACCACCATTCAGAATGTAAAGTGACAAATTGGAGCAAGTTCAGAGGAAGGCTACCTGTCATGTTCACTGTTTCAATGTGCACTGTACATCGTAACGTTTCACATACCATGGTGCTGACACGCGTTTCTGTTGGGAGGGAGCTGCTGTGAAACCTTGTGCCAAGCTCTGTATCTATGTTCATTTCAATGGAATGTGTTTGGGTTATGTGCTCTGCTCAAGGTCTTTTCCCGCGGACCATCAGAAGCTGTTAGGAGCACCTGGGATTGTGAGCCTGGGAAGATTCTATGGGGGGAGGGATCTCGTTTGTACCGAGGGTTTTTTAGTTTGCATTTGGTGCGCTGTTTCCATTCTCAGCTTTCTTTGTGAACCTGCATACTATTCTTTAATAAATGAGATATCTTTGTGATCCTGCTTATGAGTCTGATGGTGTTTATGATAGGCAATCATTACACTACCAAGATGGTGAAAGAGCTGGATGCCAAGTCTTATAAGGAATTGTTAATGGATCTAGCTATACTTAACTATAGAAAAGATAGCTGACAGGAGATGTGGTATCAATCTTCAAATATTTGAAGGGTTGTCACATAGAAGAGGAAATGGACTTATACCCTAGGGCCCCAAATCGCAGGATGAAATCCAGTGGGTTAAAACTACAAGGAAGGAGATTTAGGCTAGATGTCAGGAGAAACTTCCTGATTGCAAATATACATTCAGCCAGTAGACAAGCTGTCCTATCATATGAAGTAGGGAGTTATCTCCTACTGAAGGACTTCAAAGAAGGGCTGGACGGCCATCTGTCAGAGGTGCTCTAGTGGATCCTGGACTAAGCAGAGAATGGGACTATACCTCCAAGGTACATTTCAACTCCAGGATTCTACAGGTAAAGTCTCCTCTTTCATATTGTAAACAATATGATAAGCGTTCTGAATCATGCAGAATTGGATAGTCCCGGGAAATTATTAGACAGTTGATTGTGCAACTCTGGGCAATGGGCAGAAGGAATAACCTTGAGGAACAGAGGAAGAGCTGCAACCAAGACAATGATCGGATAAAAGAAATTTGAGTCCAGGCCAGAAATGTAATTTGAGGGAGCGTCTCAGACATGACCCTCCCTAGTTCTCACGAAGAAAAAGAGAGGGCGGGACAAAGCTCATTCAGACTTGCAAAATTCTGTCCCTGTATTCTTATAATAACAGTAGTATTAGCATTCATAACTTTGGTTTCCTAGTCTGGTCTACCTTGAAGGGCTGGTATACTCTGCTCCATCCTCTTTGATGTTTTCCATTTGAAAAGAATGTGAGCAAAGTATCTTTGAAGGATGGATTTATTTCAGAAGGACACAGTCCTCCAAAGCACCAAAAAGCTAGCAAAGACTGCAATGAATCTAGACTTAATTCTAGTATTCTCCAAAATGACCCGATTCTACTGATACTTTTCAATGAATGTGATGCACACCCTTTTTATATGGAACCTTAATATTTCAGTTGTGGGAACCCACCTAGAGTGTGAAGGGGTATAGTCATTATCTTTTTTGGGTCTGAATACAATAACTCACAAAGGTCGTGATGTCCCCACATCTTTTTTAAAAAACGGCAGAAATTTGGTAGATTGTCAAATCTCATGAGATTTTGGCAGTTTTCATCCTTGACCTTGCAGGATTTTATATGAGAACACCAAACTCATGACATCTGTCTCTATCTCTATCTCTCTATTGGATTTCAAGGCTGCCCAACTCCAAAAAAACTCTGGGCAGCTTACAATTTTTTAAAAATACATTTTTTTTAAAAAAAGAGGGACACGATTGCCTAGACAAAACCACATGAATAACATCCCCCCCAAATTGCTAGGGGTTCCACAAAAACCCTTACCCCAGGCCTGAGAACATCAGGTGGTTTTGTGTGTGTCCAGCCATTTCAATGTCCTACGTTTAATTTTCATTGGAACTGTTGTAAAGGTACCATTTTGGCATGCAGTTTATTCACAGCATTACGGGTCCCCTCTCTCCCAGGCAGCGTTGTCCTCTAACTCCTAGCCTAACTTTATCACTCCCAAGTCCTGCCTATATGCAGTGTTTTCTTTATACATTAAGCTGCACCTTGGCCTTGTGGAAGGCTATTACTAGTAGTGTGCACTTTTAAATAACAGAGATAGCTATCCATCTTCATAACAGACAAGTCTCTTTGCTATTGAAAGCTGATGTGGATGATCAATTGCAATCACCAGGGTCATTATCAGTATACAAACAAGTGGATAAATATCATTTTGGATTCATTGGCAGTATGAGCAATGACATGAGGACACCAAGTGAACAGCAAACTTCAGCAAGTGAACAGCAAGTGACATCCACTAAGGATGTACCAATGTTAAGTTTAGGGGGGTGGTTTACTGTCAAATGAAAGGTTAGAAAGACCTTATGAGTATGGAAATACATTACTTTGTATAGTGATGGGGCTGGCCCTACTCGTAACCCCAAATGCTGTTGTCTCACTTTCTTGCCACCATGTATATATTGGATGTAGCACTGCACCTTGTAGCAGGGCGCCTAAAAATGCCAATTTAGGCATGTTATTCTAACGTTGACAGGAATAACATGCCTAAATTGACTGGTTCAGGCAGTAATTAGAAATAATAACGGTCAGGTGACGCCCTACTATTTTCTCAACATACTGTGTGGAATGTCCAACTAACCCTATTTGAGATGTGATGTGGCTCTCTAGAGCCCTCAAAGTCAAGCACCAAGGTGAGCTATCAAGAATCTCTCGTACACATCACATCAAAGTCTAGCTCTCCAGAAACCCTATCTCACATTCTGTAACTAGCTAACAGCAGAGAGCTCACAGTCTCACACAGATAGAGTAGACACATAGTTTTACTGGAGGGAGGGAGATTTATCTCCAGCAATTCAGTGCAATCAAGGCGGTGTTCCAGGGCTGAAATCCTCCCACCTTTCTGAGTCAACCCACTCAAAGCCATGGGAGGCAGCTTCAATCTACATAATTACTGTGTGTGATCCAGGAGTCACAGGTTCAGCCTTTACGCCAGCATGACCTCCCAAGAGGAGCAAGTAAAGCAGGTACTTTCTTTAAAGTCAAAGCACTGTAGTTGAGTTGTTCATTATAGCCATCTCATAAAACCTCATGTATTTTCAGAGATGGACATGATGGGCTGGAGCATGGGTAGAAGCACCCATGGGGAGCGGGGAGGCTAGACAAGCAAATGGGAGGCAGATTTTCCAGCCTCAGATCAAAGGACTTCTTCAGCTACTCCTGGTTATGCAGGTGGGAGTGGTTGTTTGGTTCTCAACAGCTTCTACTGAACTCTGTGGGTGAGATTATGAGTGCTATCATATCCACCTGGGTTCTTCATTAGAGGAGATGTCAGAGGATGAGAATGAGGATCCAGGGGCACCTGTTTGATCTAGAATTCAGATCAGAGACTGGAACCGGAAGCAATTCCAGTGACCTCTCCAGATGCTGCAGCTCTAATCTCTGATCCACTGTCTCTGAACCCTGATGCCGAGTGGAAGAACAGAGCTCTGAATAGCAAAGGAGCACCAAAGTGCAAGAGAAGGATCCCTCCTTGAGAGTCAGAACCATGAGCACATCTAAGCCTAGAATAGGATGGTTCCTGGGAGCTTTATAAGGCAATGTTGGAAGCTGAGATTAATGCTGGAACAATGTTAGTTCAGCCCACATTTCAACTCACATCAGAAGTCTGAGACAGTTAACTGTTCTCCTGGGTATACAGCTGGGGCATCTTCTTTTAGCCTGATCTTTGTTTGTGATATAATACCTTTTGGCTTTGTACTTACACTTGATTATTGTGTGATAATGTAAAAATGCATAGTTTGGCTGAACACAAAGTGAAAATAACCTTGAATTCAGACCAAAACAAACAAGAACTGAAGTGGTTTTAAAAGTGTATCAGTGCACCAGCCAAGTAGTATTCTTGTACAATAGGGACTGTACCCTATTGGGGTACAGATCTTCCACACAGGAAGGTCAGGATTGAATAAAATGTTATATATGCCTCTTAGCATATGCACCACCTTCTTTCAGAGGCAACATACTCCAGGAGTAGGGTCAAAGAGTGCATAGGAGTAGGACCTTTTAAAACAAGCACATACCTTTTTAGTTCATATGAATACAGGCCCATCCTCCCCCCACCCACCACATGCAAAACCCATCCAACACAACACAAACACAAGATAGACATATTTCCCTCACATGCAGCACACTGACTCTCTCTCCTCTTTCAACTGTTAACTTTTCCTTTCCTCCTTTATTTCTCAAGGTTTGGGGGAGGGAAGTCAAACTGGCATAGCTGGCTGGGGAATTCTGGGAGTTGAAGTCCACATGTCTTAAAGTTGCCAAGGTTGAGAAACACTGCTTTAACCCCTTTACCCAGCTTCTGGGGTAGAATGAGGATGTCTGGAGTTGGTAGTGAGGCATCCCAAGGGGATGATTGAAACACTGGGTTTTATTTTGTTTTTATGGTTTTATGTTTCATGGTTTTTATAGTTCTGAGTTTTATTGTTGTTGTGAGCCATCCAGAGTTGTACCTTTAGGTGGGTGGCCATATAAATAATTTAAACAAACAAATGGCTGGCTCAGTTGATTTTCTTGTATCCCCAGTTGTTGCACTGGATACTTATGCACTGACAATGGAGATGAGAAGACAAAGATGTCTTGCTGCATAGATTCATATACGTCTATGCAAAAGGCTAATATGCCTACTGGGGTGTCCACTGAGGGGGTCAGAAAAGTCAAGATGACAACCATGACCATGTGACCAAAGCCCCACCCTTTTCACATGCATTGCATGCCTGAGGCCCATAAAAAAGGAGTAGGTTCTACTTTGTGTAGACCATCTTGGCATTTCTGACCTCCTTTTTGGATGCTTCTGTATGCATACACAAACATAAATACAGGCAATGCACACACACAAACACTATACATCTATATAATCTATACATCCTGCCTCTCAGTGAATGCAAAGGCAGATTTTTTTTTAAAAATAGGGTGGGTGGGTGGGTGGGTGGGTGGGTGGGGGCTTGCACTTCTGTCCTCTGACACTCTAATCCAGAGGAAGAGCTGCAATAGCTGGCAATTCTGTTGCTTGTGTAACTCATTTTTATGTGTGCTTTTCTTTTAAGGATGGAATGTTATGCTAAATACAGCAAGCCTTATTATGCCCATGTTGATCACAAGCAATCATTTTTTTCCCTTAGGATCCTAACAAAATGCAACTGATGATTTACCGCTCAAGCAAGCTTTGCCATATCCTACTTTTGGCATTAATCACTTTTACCTACCTTCCCTTCTTCCTTTCAGTCACCCCTTTTCTTTCCATTAGCATTACCAGTAATGTTGCAAGGAGAACACTTAAGACCCTAGCCATTATCCCAAAGTGCCTGTCAAATAGTAAAGAGGGCCCTTTATGCTTCAACTAGGTAAACAAGTGATGAAGGCTAGCAAAATCAATGAATTAAACTGTAATGCTGTTCCACTGATCTCCACCCTCAGTAGCAGAGTAGTTACTTCTGGAAAATCTACTCTTTAGGGGAAAACAAAAACTTGAATTGAAGACCAGGATAATTTCAAAAATGCAATCTGACCTTTAATGTGAAACCCACAGCAGAAAGGCTCCTTGTCAGGAGGTTGATGAATTTCGCTTTCACAAATTATAGTATGCACTAACAGTTCTGTAATTGTAGACTAATATGCAGATAGGAACCTAAAATAGCCACAAAGTTGCTTCCCTGCTCTCAATGTTCCTCTGATGATCCCAGTTCTCAAATCAGCTCTTAAATCCTAAATGTAGAAATTCTCAGTACAATCCATTGAGGATGTGGAAGGATTCTTTATTAGGAATAAGCAGCTTGAAAAGAGTCACATGAATCGTAGCCTAAGCCCTGAATGAAGTTTTTCCTACTCAAACTTTGAATTAAACACTTTCGCACTCCGTGCCAACCCCTCCTTCTGAGTCTCTTATCAATTAGTATTTTTCCTCTCAGCCTCACAAACCTCCACCCGTTCATCTTCCAGACTCTGCTAGAAAGCACAGTCAGGTTGGCCTTGACACTGAATTCTTCTGTAAACGTTCTCCAACTGCCTCTTGCTGGAATGTTGTCCCTCCAATTTCACCCAGACAGAATTCACTGGAGCTGACACACATCTTGCTTGTAACTCTCTGGTTGCACCCCTAAGCACAAAACCATGGCAGGGCTTTGCAATTGAGCAAACCTGACAGTTCCAAATAGTCACCCAGGCTCCATCCTGCTTCCATTCTACCAGGTGGTCTAGTCAATATGATCACATTGCATACAGTTGAGAGAATGATACTGATTGTTACTGGTGAAGGGGTTTACTGTGCACTGTTGTGTTAGATCAACCAACCAGCAGGGAAGTCTTGCAACTAATGTCGTACCAGCACAACTAGCTCATGTTCAGTTGGATGAAAGGGAGTTTGCATTGCTGTCTTCCAGAAATGGTTTTTGAAACTCTTTCAAAGGAGAAGACAATTTCAGAAAAATACCTATGGCAAATGATGTTCTTGCAATTTCTTAAGTAGGAGCATGCAAATGTTTGAATTTCCTGTTTTTAATTGCACACTTCTCTCTCTAGCTGTCTCTAGCCTTCATGGCTTCTCATGCTTCCATTAATCCCAGAGAAAAACATGAAGGGAAGAATAGGAAGGACCTGGATATTTGAGGGACCATTTGTCTCCAATTGTTCCTGCACAGTCTGTAAGATCTGACAGGTTTGTCATACTTTAAGTCCCATGAGCAGTGTTTTCTCTGTCATGCTGCCTGCCCTTTGGAGCAGCATTTTCCCTGAGACCCAGACAGCTGTGATTCTGCTGTTCTTCAAGAAAGTCCTGAGGATCTGCCTCTTTCCCCAGGCCTGGACTAGGAAGAGGGATGGGGTACATATCCCCTGTGAAGACCTAAGGGTTTTTTTCCCTACCTTGGTATGACTGTTTTTTTAAATCAGTGGTTTTAATGTACTGCTTTGTTTTGGATCCTTGAAAGCCAGCTAGAGTTCTCAGCAAGTGATCATCCTAAAAAAAATCAATCAATATATAAGCATGCTCAGCCAAGGATTCTTCAGGGTGGTGGACAGGTATGTAACGATAATGAATGGCCCAAGCATTACCAATTTCTTCAACAATAAAGACACCACAAAAATACCTCCAAAAGAAATCCTCAAGCAACCGGAGAACAAGGTAGAAAAATGGATCTTTCTTTTGCATGAGAAGAAAACTCTTGAAAATTTGCAAGGTAGATTTTAGGATAGTATGGATTCCAAATTATCCACTGATGATCTCTCAGCTCATACTCCCCACTCATATGCACATTATGATCTAGCTCCCTTCAAACAGAAAGGAACACTTTTTCCCCAAGAGGGCTACAAAATAAGCAGGGATGGAACAAGGTATGGGTGGGGTCAAAGCCAATGGTAGGTAGAGATACACAATCTCTCTTTGATATATCTCCTCCTTCTTTTTCTGATGCCCATCTTCCTGCTTTTATTTTGTTTCTGACATTACTCTTCTCCAAAGGTTTCAACAGATCTCATGCAAAGAATTCTGGTAACTAGGCCAAGGATAGCAGGTAGCCATAGACCACAGTTTGCCCACTGTGAAGAAGATGACGACGCTGTGAGTGGAAACAATAATCTCCTCTCTGCCATTTCTTACAATCCCCTGAAGATTTAATTTAGTTTAATTTAATTTAATTTAATTAATTTAAGATCAAAGCTTTTGTTTTGTTTTGTTTTGTTTAGCAAGCAGAAATGAGCAGATTTTTTTCCTACTGATGATTCATGGAAAGGAGTGGTCTAAATATGTTCAAAAGGAACAAATAATCAAAAACACTAAATCTGATCCTTCCCCATTTTTCTTCCTAAACCCTATAATACATAGCCTATATTCTTAAAACTTCATTGAAACTCAAAGGAAACACAAGGCTTTGATTTAGCAGAAGAATCCCCAAAGGACTAAGTGATCAAGTGGTCTTCTGAAGGGTATTCTACTTTTGTTTCAGTAAATAAACACTGCATACACTCACCCAGACACCTGCATCTAACTAAAAATGTTATTGAAGAATAGTCTGCTCATCTGAAATAGCAACTTAACTCATGATAAGGCTCAGGAGACAGTAATAATCCTCCAACCACTTGTATTTGATCTTCTAACATAATTACTCGTTCAATATGACAAAATGCTTTTTTTAAACCATATCATGTCTTTTTATTATATTGTATTCATGGGATGGTTTAATCTGATATGCTCCAGAGAGAAGGTCATCCCTGAAATATGGACTTCTGATTTGCTCCACTGATACTGGAATTTAGAAACCTGTCTTGACAGCAGTCCCTTGTTAGGTTGTGAAATTATCAGCAGGAGCCTATTCCTCATTGAATTCTAAGGTCCATGAAACAAGTAGAACTCCTTATCTTCACCGTTTACTATGAAATATGGAATGGCGTTAAAATGACCGTAGGATCATCATCTGCTACATAGACACAATCAAAGGAATAAAGGACCATAACTTACCTGCATTAAGCTTTTCTTGGTGTCTAATAGGAACATTAACACCATGTAGGTTGCATTAGCTTTTTCTGCATCCTGTTTTCTAGGAAAAGTCTTCAATGGCTTGCCATGCACCTCACTATGTAATGGAGGCTTATGTTTACCTTTGAAATAATTGTCAGCCCTTTGGAGCAGACCAGATCAAGAAACAAACTCCACAGGAAGACTAGAACTATACTTCATTGAGATAGGCTATAATAACAGAATCTTGCAAGCTGGATAGTGCTTTATCGCATAAGGAGGAAGCTTCTTATACCCCAGTGAACCAGGGATGGACCTGTCTGAGTCTCTTCCAAATACTATTTTGTTTCCTAGGATTTAAGGAACATTTCAGCCCTCTTTGCTTACATTTAGTTTACATTAGTTCTTGCCTATTTCCCTCAAGGTCATCTCCCTGATTCTCTACAATTGTCAAATGATGAATGACTGTTGCGTGGCAAAGGTGTCTTCATGTAAAGTAAAACTGCCAACAGTCAGCAGGGGAACCTTGAGAACTGACACTGAGGACCCTTCAGGATTTGGCTTCATGGCCTTATAAATGGGTTGGTGATAATATTGGACTGGAGTCAAATTAGATTGTGGGGATGAAGAGTTGGAGGCCGTTTTCACCTGAGAGACATCTAAAGACATGGGCCATTAATTTATCTCTGGCCCATAACATTTCATACAGCAACTTGTGCACTACCACATTCCAGTTTACAATAACAATCATACAAACACACACACAAAACAAAATTCTAATCTAACCAACTATTCCCAGAAGTAAAAAAACCCAAACCAAATGAATATCAGTTCTACAGTTCTACAAAACCTCACTAAAGCAGATCATGTATTGCTAGTGCCAAAAGGCCTACTTGAGAAAAAAAATGGTATTTGGTGCCTTATAGAAGGGGAAAAGGTGTTCCAAAGTATGGGAGCCACAACCAAAAAGGGGGACTTTCGGGTCCCCGTTCCATTCAGCTCTGAGGGAGTAAGGACTTACAACATCCCTCCTCAGGAAGAATGCATCGGGCAGGAGCCACAGTCCTGATTGTATTCAAGGCTCAAGCCGTGTGAAACATTAGAGGTCAAAGCCTTTGCTTTGGCCCAAAACTATGTTTTCCACATATAATTCATTCCTCTCCTTCTGGGGATGAATTAATTTTGCATGTGTTCATTAGCCTGCCCCATTCCATTCCTCTGTTAATCTATTAATCATTATAGTATTTGGATGGGACCCAGGGATTCATTTCTGCTGGCAGAATTTCAAAACAAAGAGGTGAGGATGTTCCTTTTGCCCACTTAGATCCTTTAGGAACTTTTAAAGGAGACAAGGAGTAAGGACAATTACCTCATCCCCACACAAGGAGGCCTCCCCTCTGAATTATAATTTATACCTGAAGGGATCAGACTGATAGCTTTCACTAAAAGTAGTCAAGCTCCCACTTGAGACATACTGTCAAAAAGTATTCCAGTACTTCGGTCTTCTCACATCCTCCCAGTGACTGGACTATTGCCTTCAGTGGACAAAAACAATGGAGAAAGGAATTACATTGCTGTATGGAAAAGAAGTATTCGCATGAACAGTCTGTCCCCAGGCCCAGCAAAGTCTCCTTAATCACCCTGGAAACCTACTCCAAATGTATGGAAGACCACACAAAACAGACTGATTTTCAGGATGTGGAAAATGACAGAAGGACAAGAGGAATACATTAACTGATGCACACAGACAGTTCAACGTGAGCTGTCATACTTTTATTTCTAAAATTATTTCTTTCTTTAGACCAGCATTTCTCAACCTTGGCAACTTTAAGATGTGTGGACTTTAACTCCCAGAATTCCCCAGCCAGCCTTGGAGAATTCTGGGAGTTGAAGTCCACACATCTTAAAGTTGCCAAGGTAAACACTCCTCCTCCTGCTGCTCCTCCTCACCTCCCTCCTCCTCCTCCTCCTCCTCCTCTATGTTCTTTTTTGCTGAAAGTGCCATAGATTATCAATTACTTTCCCCTCTAAAGATAGATGAATATGAATAATCCTTTTCATTTTTAATCTGCTCAGGCTACTAGCCTATGCATAACACTATGTCAAACCATTTACCTGATTTGTATTTTTGCGGGGTAATGATTATCCTGTAACATGCCATTATTTCAGAGATGGTAACCATTTATCAAAATTGCGTGAGCTAGTAAGTGTGATTGTCACCTAATGGGACTGAACGTCATAATTAGTCTTGCAGAGTTAAATATCATGGCCAGCCTAAGCAAGGGGTACAGCTAAAGGATTTCAGCAGCACCTGCAAATGTGGGACTGGCCAGTGTAAAAATTATGTTACAGTTGAATATATCATTTGGCAGAAAGTGTACAGGAAGCATTGTGAACACATCAGAAAAAAATATTATGCTGTAACCTTCAGGTTGTATGAAACATTTCAACTTTCAAATTTTTTAAGAGGAGGAGATCCATGTGCAAGCTCTTCGAATCTAGGTATCAGTCCCAGTTTTCTGACACCCATGACATTTCTGACATATTCAGAAGGTCAATATACATTTGCTGTATTGACAGAACATTCTAAGTGGTTTTGGGTGATCTGCATGAATGTATGGGCTAACAGCTTTCCCTCTGCCCTGTGTTTAACCTTTAGCTACGTCTTGAGACTTACCTAACCAATCCATTAAAACACTTTTCAAACCCGGAAGAGCTGCATTTCTGGTCAGAACTAGCAGGAAATGGCAGAGAGAGTAGATGCTCTAGTTTCTGAGGGCATCTGACATAGGTAAGCCTCAGATATGCTAGGATACCTATTTAAAAGCATCATATGCTTGATGCTTTTAAAAGTAGGTTTAAAAGGGCCATTTAAAGAAAAAACAACGAAAAAAGCTGTTGTAGAGCTTTATTCTCAGCCCAGCCTGGGAGCCACACTTCTCATTTTAAGCATAGAATTCAAAACCACATTGTGATAAAAGGGAAGTAGAACTTAATGAAACATTAGGAGAAATGGACGGTAGAAGTAATCCGACAGGTGCAAAGTAATGGTGCCTGGAGGTGAGTGCGGACTCTTCCTGGAAATCTTCAGGCAAGATGTTCAGTGTTCTGCTGGGGCTCCTCTGAATTTCTTTACATCAAAGCAGCAGATTGAACTCAGTGGTCTGATACGTCTGCTCCAAGTCTATAATTTTTGATCTAAGTCAGAAAGCAAGGTGGAGATAGAAATCTATAGATTTGTGCCCAAATCCATTTCTGAACTTTGTACAGCAGTTTTTTCAGTTTTTTTTTTAAAAAAGGAAAGCCAGAAGTGTTTGTATTGGGAGAACTAACTGCGCAGAAAAAACAGACTGTATGTATCAGTGAGAAATCTATTATACACAGGGGACATGCTTGCAGAAATGCATATATAGGGGAAAACAAAAGTGCCACAATAACGCAGAGATGAAAATAATTACAACAATCCGCACAAAAATGTGTATGATTGTCTGCACACATTCTGTTTTAAGCAGAACAAAACCACCACCACAACCCAGATTGGCAACTACTGATGTGGAAATGGGATTGAAAGAATGGAAGCTTGGAAAAATGAGAGGCTGAGTGAAAATGAAATGGATATATGTATCTATCCTTGCTATAATCCACAGACATTTGCAGGATTGATCAGAAAGTGGTTTGCGGCAAAGCACACAATGCTACCGAGCTGTGAAGATATGGGGGGGGGGAGTTTCCCCATGTGCACACATGCATGCATTTTCTTCTTGGAGTACAGCTGTCCTTGTTGCTTAGATTCTTTTGTTTGGTAAAAGCAATTGTTGTTACAAGGAAATGGTTTAGCAATTTCTCTCCTCTCACTTTCCCAGAGCTGTGTTCTCTCTCTCTCTCTCTCTCACCCTAGATTAAATGTATGCAAATGTTTCTGTCATTTTATGCACAACCTGTTACCTTCAGAAACCTGGGTGAGGTTTCCTTACAGGTTCTTTAGTTGCTCAAGGACAATTATCTCCTCATTACTGTGCTGATGGGTGCTGTGTAAACACCTCTTACAAATCAAGGGATTAGATTTATCTTGCACAGGAATCTCAGTTAACCAAATCTCCCAGCTGAGAGTGATGCAGCTAAAATCAAGTTTCACCCTTGTGACTCACTGATAAAGTCTTCCAAATCCTTCATGTTTCAGTTGTGTTCATTTAACTGATTACACATAATCCAGAAGTTTCTAAATGAGAGTGGGAGGAGGGAATCCTCCTTCATTTGTATATTCATTTGCCAGTAGACCTGAAAAGAGTCCTCAAGAGTACAATCATCTGCCCCACAGAACATTTTCAAATTGTCTTCAAAGCTTATAGTACCTATAAACAGATTTGTGCACAGCTTTCATTATACCCCAAAAGGCCACATCTGTTTCCAGATGCCAACATCTAATACTGGAACTAAGGGAATCAATCAAGGATCTGCAATTGAGAGCAGCAGTGCATCCAGGTTCTATCACACCCCTCCATAAATTTTCTCCTCATCCTCCTGATTGGGCAGACAATTCGGTGGAATACAATTACTCTGGCCTTCTCATGCCTTCTCACCCCTAACCTTCTCACAAAGTGGACTGCAAATCATACATGTATCAGAACTTTCCCCTCGTGGCGACAGGCATATGAATTCCTAAAATGTGTATAGGGATCCACATGCTTGAGCTGGATCTCAGAAGCAACTGCATTTCTAGAAGCTACTCAATTTTGACTTTCACAATTCTCCTCCATAAACTTCTTTCAGTAGCCCCCACGTGGCACGACAACAGCAGGGGGCGAGGGGAATTACACAGCAAAAGCAGACAAGGTAGGGCATTTCTTCATCCTGGCTTTGTCCACTGAACATGTAGTATGATTCAAATTGGGCTGTAAATGCATGCATCAATCATGCCTCTTTCTTTTCCCAAACTGCACATGTTTAGTTACAGCAAGGTTGGGCAGTCTGTAGCTCCAGGACCACACCTGGTCCTCAAGTCCTCTTTCTGGAGCTATGGGAACGCTCTCTGGCCAGAGCTACTGAAAACCGACAGTATAAATTTTCTGTTGGTGGAAAGAAATGGAAACTGTAGTGTGAGCCCTAAAATAGGCAAATCCTCAAACATCTGGGAAACACAGCTGGCTTACCCTGTTCACCTAGGGTATGTGGCCCCACTCACATCGTGTCTCTCAGTCTCTCTCCAAAAGTTAAGTTTGCCTTTAAACACACCCAACAAACGTGATTTTGAGGCCTTGAAGGATGGTGTATTCATATTGGCTTGGACATGAGCATAGTTCTCCATGCAGCCTGGGATCTTCTTTTATTATGTTGTGGCAACCTATGGAGATGTCTACTCATAACTACTGGGAACCTATCTCCCCTGCAGACCTCCACCTGAATGTGTAGGGAGTTGCAGTGAGCTGAGGACAAAACTGAATGTGTGACCTAGTTGTTCACCTGTTCTGATCTTCCACGTGTTGCGGCAGGCCCGGAAACAGCTGTTATATTGACGCTGCATTTCAACAGCAAGCTCAAGAGAGCATTTTGCCTTACAGGTGCTTTGCAACCAGCAGGAAACAAATGGTTTTTATTAAATCTTGACAAGTAGCAACTGAAATGTAACAATAAAATTAAAATCTAAACTTATTTCTTCCATATTGTAGTATAAACATCCTGCTCTGAAAGGCTAAGGGTAGGGGGTACTGCTCTCAGTGAAAATGTACAGAAGAGGGTATGTACATAAGAAAAAACATCCATATTTTGGTTCATTGATCAGCAGTTAATTTTTTTTCCAGCACCCAACGAAACAGCATTTTTTAAACAAACAAATGAGCAAGCTTAATTACAGTTTTTAAAACTAGTGATGGCAAGCAGTATCTTAAAAGAACCATTCTTCTTTATCTTGGTCAAGAAGGATTTTTTACTTTGTGGAATCCTTGGTGCTCTCTGAGCTTGGCTGTTGGCTTGCAGGCTTTTCATTACCTGACTAGGTAATGTTGTCAGTGCTGGTGCATGTGGGGTTTGCTCCCTGTTTATATACAGTAGCTTGCCCTGCCAGTGTCGGTGGGGGTGTGGTTTTTTCCTTGGTAGTTCCTTGATTATATAAGTATAATTATATAATTATAAACAGGTATATAAACAGGGACCATCTCATCCCCATTACATCGACCCGGCCCACCCAGTCATGCAGAGGGGGCATGCTCCAGACTCGGAGAATTCCGTCTGGCGCGGTCCAGGAGGCGGGCCTTCTCTGCAGCAGCTCCCGCCCTTTGGAACATCCTTCCCCCGGAAGTGAGATTGGCCTCCTCTCTTCTGGACTTCAGAAAAGGGCTGAAGACCTGGTTATGTCATCATGCCTGGAGTGGGGAGAGGAAGAGCCACTCTTGGGCTGGTTGGTTCCCTAGTCCTGCTGGGGCCAGTCTTGTCCCCCCTTTGGGTGGAATTAGATCTGCCATCACTTGGATTTCATTACATTTTATATTTATATTTATTGATATTGATATTTGATGAATGATATTTATGATTTTATTGAAATTTAAACTGTTTTATTGTGAACCGCCCAGGGTCCCCCATATGGGGGAGTTGGGTGGTGATTAAAGTATGATAAATAAATAAACAGGGAGCAAACCCCACACTCACTAGCACTGATGGGGTTACCTAACCAGGTAATGAAACATCTGCAAGCAAACAACTGAGCTCAGAGACCATCAAGAACTCCACAGTTCAACCCTGAGCTACAGATGTCCTCTTCTATTTACCCTGTTTATTTACAGTCTTCACCTGACAACCAACGGAAAAAAATTCTCTGCCTGCTTCCCATAAAAAAATCCATACAAAATTTGAACTTCGTGCCTATAACATTATAAAACTAGCACAAGAAGGTAAGCTTATATTGGGGAAGAAACTTTTATAGATGTCATTCTGCTATCTCACATACAGGTGTTTTTTTTCAAAATGAGAAAGGTTAAAATTTCACAAGAATGCTAGACCTCTGGTGATTTTTGGCAATTTCACCTTCAAGACCTTGCAAGATTTCAGAATTCACAGCTGAAACTGGTGAATTGATTTGCTTCCATGGGTGTCTGTGGGGGCGGAGGTGTCAGCCTTGCAAGGTAGTCCAGACAAGAAGCAAACCCAGATGGACTAACTCTACTTGGTAGCTCAGGGTTGAACTGTGGAGTCCTTGGTGCTCTCTGAGCCTTGTTGTTTTCTTGCAGACGTTTCATTGCCAGGCTAGGCAACATCTTCAGTGCAAAGAGGGAGTGGGCCTTGCCCTCAGTTTATATACCGTGGCTTGCCCTGCTTGTGTTGGTAGGGGTGTTGTTCTCTCCTTGGGAGTTCCTTGATTGGGCTGTTGTTTGCTGCTTGGTTGATTGCCTGAGTTAATTGTTCCTTGATCAGGGTGAATTGTGCTGTTTGATGGTTCATCTGGTGTTAATCTGGTGATCTACTCTTGAAAGCTTTTGAGAATAAATCTATACCCCACTCCCCGTGACAGCCTTTCAAATACTGAAAGACTGCTATTGTATTTCCCCTTAGCCTTTTCCTCTTTAGGCATAGCACAAGAATTTATTATAGGCATGGAGGGTCAGTTTGGTGGAGTGGTTAAAGTGCTGGACTAGAAACCAGGAGACTATGAGTTCTAGTTCTCCCTTAGGCATGAAAGCTAGCTGGGGACTTTGGGCCAGTCAACCCACCTCACAGTATTGTTGTTAGGGAGAAAATAGGAGGTGGGAGCATTATGTATGCTACCTTGCATTGTATAAAATAAAGGTGGGTTGCACATCTACTAATCAAGAAATAGACCAACAAACAGATTCTAGATAAAATTAGAATCTGTACTAACACAGAGCCTAAACAAAATAGTATTGTTTAGGCTATGTGTTTCATAGAATATAGCCCAGAAACCCCGCTCTCCTTGTACTGTTTTCTTTCCTAGAATAAAGAAAGATTGGTAGATCAGTAACCAAACTGTCTCCCTAGCTGCAGTTCTCTGAAAAGTATGGGGCCTGATAAGCCAGCATTTAGTTATGGCAGTTAATGGCTTTTGCCTACAGCTTTGCTCTGGGGCTGTGTTTCTTTCTACAGTATATCAAGTTGTTGGGTCTTTCTCTTTTTTTTTCCTCCCTAAATTTTAAGCACAGCTTTGAAATTAAAAGGCCACTTTCATTTTCCTTTGTTTACAAAGTCAATCAATTTGCGCCTTCCAGCAATTATTGAGTAATTAAAGACCGCTGCACAGAGGGAGGACGCATTAAGTCCATGCGTATGAAGTTTAACATCACTTCATTATATTTGCACAATGTTGCCTGTATAGAGGAAGAAAGCGGGCCTGAGTATTGTTCACTCAGCCTAGCAAGAGACAGATAATTTCAGACTTGTTTCAGATTCGTAGGCATTTATTCCATTATCACTGCATGTTTCCCAGTTTTGTAAACCTTTTTCTAACATACCCAGTGTACTCTTTCCGATGTTGTAAGGAGCTTTGTTTTCTAAGGTACCCATTTTGTATACAATTTCACTATTGTATGCATTTGAGCATCACTGTCATTGTTGCTATTGTGGAATTTAGGTACACAAAGTCGAACATTTCATTTGAAAGTGGAATCTGCCCCTGAAGAGACCTAGGAAATTATAGCAATCAAGATGTTATCTAGAACAACCTTTGGACATTGGTCTTGAAAAAATTATACTGTCTGCTTCCATGTTATAGGGCAGACAAGGTTTTATTGAAGGCCTTTAGGTGGGTTGGACCTTGATATTTGATAGAGGACTTCTCTCAATAGCTACTCACCAGAACATGAAGATATGGGTAGGTGGAATTCTTCAGATACCCACAACTGGAGGACGCCTTTTCTGTTGTGGCTCCAAAGTGTTGCAAGGCCAGGATGATGCTGACATTGGGGATATCTCTAGTTACCATTAAAACTGCCATTGGACAATTGCCTGTTGCTATGCCCTCCACCTTCTCTTCCAGGAAAATTATGGCCAATCTCCTTTTTTTCCCCATGGGCAAGTTTTTCTGGACACATTCAATTTATATGTGTACACACACACACACACACACACACACACACAGGCATTTAGGAGAGGGTGCTAAGAATTCCCAGATTCAATCAGGCTATCTTCAGATTTTAAACATAGGAATGCTAAATGTTAGCCTGTTTGGGATGACTCAAATGTGGAATAAATAGTGCATGAGCTAGAACAAATCAAGGGTGTAGTCAGACTATGTAGAGTTAGATATAAAGGTGAAGGATGGCTTGACACTAAATTTGGCACTTGTTATATTACTGACAAACAAATCATGGCAGACTAAGCAGTTTTGGGTTCATTATCAACAAAAACCTGAAGGAAAGCATCCTCAAATTCAACAGACTTTCAGACTGAGTAATTTACCCAACTGTTAAATTCCATCAGTGCTACAGCTTTCAACTGATGCAGGTCTGTGCCCCAACCAGAAGTCAGAGATGAAGAAAATGAAGAATTCTATGAACCAATTATGAATCAATTGAAGAATCACAACTTCAAAATTGTTATAGGTGATATGACTGGGAGGAGGAGGAGGAGGAGGATCTTTCCCCCTGCTTTTTTTTTAAGTCCCAAGCATTACAATTTTACCATTTTTCCAGTCACCTGAGCTAGAAGGATTTCACTCACAACTCCCAGACAGCCCATAGGTTTGTTTGGGCTATTCAGGAGCTGAGGATAAAAGCTTTTCTATCTTAATTACAATTACAATTAAATCCTAATTAGAATTTAAAACCCAAACAGGTTTCTGGCAGGTTTTAAACCAGCAACCCTCTCTCTACCAAATGACAATCTTAGGTCATAACTACAACACGACTTCTTCAATGCTGGTAAAGGGAGGTGTTGAACCTATTACAGTGCATGATAAGCATTGGCCCAGTTGAAGGGGCGGTCCTTCCTCTGCAAAGTAGCCAGTGAACTGCTGAGGTTAGCCTGCCCCAAACTAAAGTGCTCTATCCTGAACAGACGGGGGCACACAAGAGGGTCACAGGGAGAAAAAGGGCAATTTTGAAGGGAAGCACAAAAGCACATAGAGATTGCTTGGAGGGGAGTGAAGAGCAATAGAGTTTGACATTGTCAATTTCTGCCTCCAGAAGGGCCTGGTGATGGGGTTAGAGGTAGATCCATATCTGCTTACAATTTACATGTCAGTACCAGGTTTTCACTTGAGGGAATGATATTAAAGGCAAAGCTGAAGTACTTTGGCCACATAATGAGAAGACAGGACACCCTGGAGAAGATGCTGATGCTAGGGAGAGTGGAGGGCAAAAGGAAGAGGGGCCGACCAAGGGCAAGATGGATGGATGATATTCTAGAGGTGACGGACTCGTCCCTGGGGGAGCTGGGGGTGTTGACCGACAGGAAGCTCTGGCGTGGGCTGGTCCAAGAAGTCACAAAGAGTCGGAAGCGACTGGATGAATAAACAACAGCCAGGTTTTCAGAGCCTGGCCATTTATTTTATGGAGGCTCCTCCTCCTCCTCCTAAGCGCCTCTCTGCCACCGGTTTATTCCTGTGAGTTGGAAATTGGATTTTTAAAATTACTTTATTATTTATTTTGCTAGGATTTATTGTTTTCTCTTGTTCTTATGGACTGCAATCTGCCATTAGATTCTCCTGGATAGTGATACCACCATAAATATTTAAAGAAAGGAAGAAATCAAGAAAGCAATAAAAATAAAAATAAAAAAAATCTGGACAAGTCTGCAATTCAATGGATAAATGTACTCTGGTCCATTTAGAACTTGCTAGTGACTCTGTGGACCTTCACAAATGAACAGTTTGGAAAAGAGAAAGCCTTTATTAGACCTATTATTTATTTCATAGTTGCAAACTTTGGGGTTTATTAAATCCCTTCATCGGGGTCAATAGTTAGAAAAAAGAGGGGGAGGTGGCTAATTTTATTGCCCAGGTGCCAGTTGCATGATAAAACATTTCTGCATGGGGCCTTGGGTCTCCTTCCCACAGAAGTGTTGCAGTATCTTTCCATGCAAGAGCCCCTAGTCAAGCCAATTTTCTTCTGGTTCAGCTCACTGAAAACCAGGGGTATCCACTGGGCAGACAAAAAGAGTCAAGAGAGCGCCTGAAATGGTGCCATCAGCACCCCTGCTAAAAATTCAAAGACTTCTATTTTGCACTTTGGACCACATGACTTACACTGGGCTGGGCAAGATGGAAATGGGAAGTAGCCTGCTTTCTCACTGGTGGGAACTGTCAGCTCTCCTAGGTAGATCAGACCAGAAAATCAACTCCATAGGAGGACCAGAACTATACTATTGAGGTGGTGACGGGTAGGGGACATTATGGCGGGAGCCAGAGGGCAGGCCATCTTCGGGGAAGACGCCCCCGGTGTTTGTTGCTGGTGGCATGTTCTGGCCCTCTGCACTCAGACCCAGGCCCTGGTCAGCAGACCCACAGGGGCCCTGGTCTTCGGCTGCTGCTACTTAAAGCCAGGTCTGTTAACAACAAAGCCCCCCTCATAAGTGACTTGATCACTGAAGAGGGGGCAGACCTGGCATGAATTACTGAAACCTGGCTGGGCCCCGAAGGGGGGGTGCCCCTTTCGGAAATGTGCCCGGCCAGGTTTACGGTATGGCACCAGCCGAGATTCCAGGGCAGGGGGGGAGGGGTAGCAGTTGTCATCCGGGAGTCTCTGGCGGCCTTCAGGGGCCCTGCCCCACAAGTGGCTGGTTGTGAGACCCTGTTTTTCAAGTTGGGTGCATGAGAGCAGTTGGGAGTGTTGCTGCTGTACCACTCTCCCTGTTGCGTTGCAACCTCCCTGCCTGAGCTGCTGGAGGCCATCTCGGTTGGCAGTGGAGTTCCCCAGGCTTATGGTTCTGGGGGACTTCAACCTGCCTTCCCTGGGGTGGGCCTGTGAGGCAGCTCGGGAATTCATGGCTACCATGGCAGCCATGGGCCTGACTCAGATTATTCGCGACCCAACTCGAGTCAGTAGCCTCACCCCGGATTTAGTTTTCTTGTCGGAGCAGTGCAATGTGACCTGAGGGGAGAGTTACAGCTATCCCCATTGTCATGGTCAGATCATGCCCTGGTGGCCTTGAGATTCTCTTATGCCACCCCCCTCTGCAGGGAGGCAGGACCCATTTGATTGGTCCGCCCCCAGCGACTGATGGACCCAGTAGGGTTTCAGAGGGAGCTGGGGGTTATACCCGGGGATCTGCTGCATGGTCCAGAGGAATATGGTCCAGCTGCCTGGCCGCCACCTGGAATAGGGAGGCGGCTGGGGCCTTGGACAGGATCACACCTGTGCCACCTCTCTTGCCTCATCACACTCGATGCTCCCCATGGTTTACGGAGGAGCTGAGGGTTTTGAAGAGGACTAAGAGATGTCTAGAGTGCTGCTGGAGGAAGTCAAAGACTGAATCCAACTGAACACTGGTTAGAGCCGCTATTAAGTCCTACCTGGTGGCGATAAAAGCGGCAAAGCATCAATACTTCTCTGCTCTTATTGCATCTGCAGAATGCCGCCCAACGGCCCTATTTAAAATCACTCAATCCCTTTTGGGGAAGGTGGGTGCAGTGACCCACCTGCAGGGCCATGCAGAGGAGTTCTCGGAGCATCTGCAAGACAAAATCACTCAGATCTGCTCTACGCTAGACTCCAGGCGTGAGGCAGGGTCTGTGGAGATACCAGGGGATCATACTTACCATGTTACCTGGGAACAGTTTGATCCTGTTGGACCCGAGGAAGTGGATAGGATCCTCCAGACAGTAAATGCCACCACTTGCCAATTAGATCCATGTCTCTCCTGGCTGGTGAAAGCAGCTCGGGAGGTGACATGTGGTTGGGTCCAGGCGATGGTTAATACATCCTTGAGGGAGGGGGTGTTTCCAGCTGCCTTTAAGGAAGCACTGGTACAACCCCTCCTCAAAAAACCATTGTTGGACCCTACTGTACTGGAACATTTTCGTCCAGTCTCCCACCTCCCCTTTTTGGGGAAAGTGATTGAGAAAGTGGTGGCATTACAACTCCAGAGGATTCTGGAGTAAACGGATTATCTAGACCCCTTTCAGTCAGGTTTCAGGCCAGGATATGGGACAGAAACAGCATTGGTAGCACTTATGGATGATCTCTGGCAGGAGCAGGATGGGGGTAGTGCATCCATCCTGGCTCTTCTTGACCTCTCAGCGGCTTTCGATACCATTGACCATGGTATCCTTTTGGGTCGGCTCAGGGAGTTGGGGGTGGGTGGCATAGTTTTGTGCTGGTTCACCTCCTTCCTCCAGGGCCAGTCCCAGTTGGTGGTGATAGGGGGGGAGAGATCTGACCCTCGACCTCTCCTTTGTGGGGTGCCACAGGGCTTGGTCCTCTCTCCTATTTAACATCTACATGAAACCGCTAGGTGAGATCATCCGTCACCACAGGATGAGGTATCATCAGTATGCTGATGATACTCAATTGTACATCTCCATCCCAGGTGAGGTAAGTGATGCTGTGACTGCCCTCTCTCGGTGCCTGGGGGCTGTAGGGGTCTGGATGGGGAACAACAGGCTTTGGCTGAACCCTGGTAAGATGGAGTGGCTGTGGGTTAAGGGTTCCTCTGTATCCGGGACGTTGCCATCTTTAGTTCTGGATGGGGTTGCACTGCCCCAGACAGACCCAGTGCATAATCTGGGGGTCCTCATGGACTCACGGCTCCTGCTGGAAGAGCAGGTGGCAGCTGTGGCTGGAAGGGCCTTTGCACAGCTTCGTGTTGTGCACCAGTTGTGCCCCTTCCTGGATCGGGAAGCCCTTCGGACAGTCACTTATGCCCTTGTTATCTCCCATATAGACTACTGCAATGCGTTCTACATGGGGCTACCCTTGAAGAGTATCCGGAAGCTTCAGCTGGTCCAGAATGCAGCTGCGCGGGCTATTTTTGGCACCCCTAGAAGGGAGCACATAACACCTTTGCTACGTGAGCTGCATTGGATACCAGTTTGCTTCCGGGTCCAATTCAAGGTGTTGGTTATCACCTTTAAAGCCCTACATGGCATGGGACCGGGTTACCTGAGGGACCGCCTCTTCCCCGTATCATCAGCCCGTCCCACCCACTTATGCAGAGAGGGCATGCTGTGGACCCCGTCAATAAGAGAATTCCATCTGGTGGGGTCCAGGAGGCAGGCCTTCTCAGCAGTAGCGCCTGCCCTCTGGAACATCTTGCCCCCGGAGGTAAGATTAGCCCCATCACTTTTAGCCTTCCGGAGGAAGTTGAAGACCTGGCTCTGCCACCAGGCTTGGGGCAGGGAGGAGAATCGACATACTTGGGGTTGGCTGGTGCCTTGAAGTGCCCCTCCTACATGATGGTTGAAGAGATCATAGTCATCTGGATTTTATGAGCTGGGGTAGTTAAGAAATTGTTTTAGTTTTTAATGGGATTTTATTGGAATTTTACTGTGTTTTTATTTGCATTTTTATTGTATATTTATTCTGTGCTGTAAACCGCCCAGAGTCCATTCGGTTGGAAGAGATGGGCAGTGACAAATTTGATAAATAAATAAAATAAATAAATACTTTATGGAAATGGGCTCTAATAACAGAATCTTGCAAGTCTGATTATGATGTACTCCCCCTTCTCCACTTCTTATACCCCCTGTGAATCAGGGAGGCATCTCCTTCAGTCACTTCCAAATGCTGGCTGGGGAATTCTGGGAGTTGAAGTTCACACAGCTTGAAGTTGCCACAGTTGAGAAACACTGCTCCACACCAACTCATGTCAGGCTACAAGGCTTTTCCCAACCAAACTGGCTCTTTTGTTTTCCCAGCCACAAGCAAGCAGGGGAAGGAAAGGGAAGAGAATGAGATGCCAGCTGTGGGCAGATCTCTACTCCTTCATTGGTCTGGTGGGAAAAGCTTTGGTCAGTGGTTCCTGCGACAACCATGGGCTCTTGAGGGAAAGCTCTGAGATTTGTTCAGGCACAGTTACGGTGTCTCTGCTTTAGTGTGGTTCTTGATGCTTTAGTGCACTTCAGTTACCACTGAGGTGCTCAAGAAGGATTTCGAAAAGCAGTCTATAAGCATAGAGAGATATCACTTAAGCCCCCATTTTTATAAGTGGAAAGCCCAGCTGCCAAAATCCATTCTCTGTGATTCAGATATGAATGTGGATTATGCCAGTACACTTTAAAAAAACAACCAGCATGAAATTCTCTCCTGTTTCTAGTTTAGATATTAATTCCTGGAGGGAAAAAAATCAGACTGAGCAACTTTGTACCCACTGCACTTATGCTACAGCTTTGACCAGCTCCATATGCTTCAAGCAAAGTTGACTGCTTGAAATATCCTTTTTCTTAAGATTTCTATTTATGCAGTCCTTCAATTCATATTTGAACATCAGGGTGAATAACCCTGAGCTCCGAGTCTTAGTTGCAAACCTCCAGAAAGCTGCTGCCAAGTTCTAATTTGTGATGTGTCTAAAGGAGGAAATCATTAAAATCATGGGAATAACTGGACTTGATTCAATTCCATTAAGCATACATTTCTCACTTTCTGTCTTGGCCCTGCCCAGCCACTTTTTATCATACAGTTCCTAGCATGCCATTACAGCAACGAAGCCCTTAGCCTGCCTGCCCTCCTCAAGTTGCAAAGCCCTGCTTTAAACTACTTCATTTACATTATCTTACATATTAATATACACTGGAGTCTAAAAGAGTTTCAGGATAATATCTGCTGGCTCAGAAGAACCGCAAGGTCTGGACATATGCCTATAGTGGGAAAACTGCCCAAAGCCTAACTGTCTTATGAACATATTCACTATCCATGGAGAGAATGCAGGCTATTGAAGAATGGGTAAAAATTCAGGTACAATATATAATATTCTGAATGGGAAAAGTCTATCCTTCGTATTGCTGCTATCGTAATGATTTCTGTCCTTACTAGTATTACTAATGAAGTGTCTGATGTTTTTTTAATTATCATTAATTACCTCCTTAACTGAAATTGAATAATTGCAAGGAAATGCTTGATGTTACTTTAAGATCATGTATAGTTAAGACTGCAAATTTTACACTGCAAATCAGCTTGAAGGTTTGGAGAGCTTCCATGTAGGAGCCCCATCCAATCTGAAGTTCTGCAAGATATTAGCAAAGAAGAAAGAGAGGACGGATGACTCTGCTTTCCCCTTTTCCACTGAATCAGTGGACCTATGCCAGCTCCAGGATCAGCAGAGTAAATCAGCAGGGAATTTCAGAGTCAGCCTGTGAATCCAGACTCACTCCCAGTGCACTCACTGAATATATTCTGGCCCTCTATTTTTTTTTCCTTCTCCCAGTAGTAAAGCTCAGTATTCAGGGAGCAAAAAAAAATAAAAAATAAAATAGGGATATTAGAAATCAAATCTCTTCCTCCAGGGTTGGACCATTCTCTCCATCCTCAGACAGGGAAATCCCAAAAGTTCTGAATCTCCCATCCAAAGCAATGGATCTTTCCTTTTATCCTGGCAAAAGTGGGGTGGAAGAAGAATCGTAAGCTATTGCTGCATGATTCACAGCTAAAGGAACTTCATAAAGACCAGTGTGTGTAATAGTTGGAACATATGGACTAGCTTCAGGAAGGCCCATTGTCAAATAGCTATAAAGTTTACTATAGGCTAGGCACTATTATCTCATCCTAACCTAATTCATAGGACTATTAGGGGAATAAAAGGGTTATAGTTATCCCATCCTGAACCTTTTAGAAGATTGGATAATAATTATTTTTTTTAAGAAAGAGAAGAACACAGTATGGTTCAGAAATGGCTTGATTTAATCTACTGCAATGGTGGGGAGATTTTCTGCCTTCATTTTCATGGGACACCAAGGGAGTCCATTGGTGAAATGATGACAAAGGCAGTGAATAGTCAATCATATACACTGATAGGATAGAATTTTCTCTCTCTATTTTTTCCTGTTTTTAATGGGTTATGGATTTTTCTCTTTTGTTGTTGTTAACCCTCTCTGAGGGTATAAGACAAATACCCTCTCACGTTTCCTGCCTCAGAAAGGCTAGAAATTGCACCTCTGATTTCCATCAGCATAATTAGGTTTTGTTAGCTACTTCATAAATTTTACGCTCATATTTTCATTGCCCTCCTACTCAAGTTTAGCTAGAATTAGCACTGGAATTTACAGTATGAAGGTGTCAGAATGTTATCTTGGATGCTGTTCAAGTTGGGGGCTTCATTTTATCCAAAGTGCTTTAGAGAGAGGGGCGGGAGGGGACTTAGAGTTCCAACTGGCAAATCTTACAAGAAAATGGATACATTTCTGCTTTCTTAAGGCATCTTTGACAAGGCTTTTTGGAGCAACTGAATCTCCAGGTCTGTAATACAGAATACAGAGAGATCGTTTGGAAACCGAAGATGTAGCACCAAGGAGATGACTCTTTAGCAGGATGGATTGTCCCTCCTGGACAGCATTTATACAGTCATATGACTTAGTTCCTTTTGTCTCCTTCAACCTACAATCTATTGTGAAGAAGAATGGTATGGTAGCCAAATAGTCAGAACTGTGAATTTATTTACTTCCTTGTATTTTTGTCACAACATTTCTTAGAGAAAATTCTTGCATCTCCATATTAGGTTGAGAAAGTGGCTGTAATGGTATGTGGGAGCGACCTTGGGAGACAGGTGGAAGAGCTGCAGACTAGACAACCATCATACAAAAGGTATCTCAGTTCACAGAAGGAGAAGAGGAGTGGGGACGTGTTTCAGAAGAGACCCTCCCTAGTTTTCTGGAAAGTAAAAGGAGATGAGGGGACAAATACTTCCAGTCTTGCAAGATTCTGTTACTGTAACCTTTCAATAAAGACAGAGATAGTACTCATAGTTGTGCTTCTTGTCTGGACTACCTGGAAGGGCTAACAGAGGCTTCTCTTTTGGTCTAAGGCAATATTCCCCAGCCTGGAATCTTCTCCATGAGCTAGGACTACTGCATTTCCCAGGATTCCTAGACATTGATTGTAGAGACAGAAACATTGATCTAAGCCTTAATCAAAGCCTGTATGGTGATGGTGACTTTCCAATGTTCACAATCATCTAGGAATAAATATTTTTATAGTTGTGCCCAAACACATCTGCCATTCTTGTCCATCTTTGTTGTGTTCTTATTTTTTGCAACTCAGAGAAAGACTGACTAAAACTTATAAGAAGACATCTTCCAGTATATTTTGAACACCTAGATACACTAAATATTAGAATTCAAAAATGTCTATTTCATTTATTTATTGGCTAGATTTGTATCTCGTCTGTTGCTCATGAGCTGAAGGTGGCATTCACAGGGCTCCCTCCTCTTAGCCACTACTCCACCCTTTTTTTCTTTTGCTACCTGTACATATCTTACACATACTCACAGAACCTTGGAGGCAGGGGAAAGGATTGCTTTCCAGTATGTGCTACTATACAGAGAGAATTAGGTACTCTCCATTTTGTTGATTTACCTGACAATCCACAGTGAGTCCCCTTCTTGATTATAGACACTATAATGCTTAAAGCAACTCTGAGGGACCACAGTGTTGGTTCACATCAGCATTGTTCAATTGGGCCTCAATCAATTGCCACATCCAATATTATTGAATCACTAAAGACCAAACTCAGCTGAGCAAGGCATCTATCACTGGATGATGATTTATTTTGTTCAAGGCTGCTTTGCTTTTAGCCTTGTTGATCTTTTATCTTTAAAGCTATTCTTTATTTGGGAATGGGGTCTTCATAAAAATGCAAAGAAGGTGATCTTGTGGCATTTGAAGAAACCACTTCCCTTCCCTTCTTTTCTGCCATAAACAGTTTTTATTCCTTCTTTACCTCTAAACTGTCAGTGAATATGTTGGGCAGTTTAAGTGCATTTGAGGAACAATACAGAACGTGCAAATCTTTTGGGATCAATGGATTCTCTAAAAATTGCAGAGGTATAATTCTTCATTTCCCTAACAGAATTAGTGTAGCCATGCTGGTTGGGGACTCTGGGAGAGGAAGGGCAACAAATCTATAAGGCATAAAATTGAAGGAAGCTGGTTAATTCATGACGATTTTTCAGTTCCAATGGGGAATTAATTACTTGTCAAATGGAAGCATTAGATCTGCACAGTGCTTCAGATTCAGCTTCCAAAAAGCGTTTTGAAGCATGCAGATGTACAAATGCTGCAACTTTCTCAAACGCTTTAAGGCAGTTGTAATTTTTTCCCAAGATTGTACAAAAGGTTACAATTGCTTTATGGTGGTGCAGGCAGGTGGTGCATCTCTTCTCTTCATTCTCTTCAACACACATGTGTTCTAAAACACATTTTGGAGATTGAATGCAAAGCACTAGATGCCTTCCCCTCACCCCAGCTTGTGCTTCAGTAAATGCATGCATCCATGTATGAATACTAAGAAAATACTTGATTAGTATTTGGATGGGGTACCACCAGACAATTCAATAGCTTTAGGCTAAGACTGAGAACTCATTGGAAAAAAGCAATGACAAATTACAAGGATGTGTCCTTGTAATCAACTGGGGGACAGGGCGTTAACTTTTTATCCTAGTGGGATGAAATGTTCATTGTTAATGAAAGGGGTGTGAGTTCTGAATTTAGTAGGGAAATAATGAGAAATCCCTAATGTAAGTCTGGAGTTCAGAATGAAAGTATTTCATGACTCCAAAGTGGATTTAGATCCTCCAAGCCAAGGTCTGAATGAGGTCCCTGCCTTTTCTTTGTCCTTCTGTAAGGAAGACAAAATCTCCTTGTTCGCTCACTAGGAAACTCTGGAGATGCTCAGATGCTCTGTGCTCAGCATTCGGAATGTAAAGGAAAAGACCCAGCTTATCTCCATAATAATACTGAATGGCTTGCCTCCAAAATAAAATATACAACAGCTGAGACTTCAGGACAAGGAGGACACATAGTCAGCAACTGAGCTGAATGGCTTGAATTCTTGAATGGCAATCAACATCAGTCAAAATTATTGGTTTTTTATCCAACAATCTAAGCTGGGGGTGTTGACGACCGACAGGAAGCTCTGGCGTGGGCTGATCCATGAGGTCACGAAGAGTCGGAGGTGACTGAAGGAATAAACAACAACAAAGCTTTGTATTTATTTACTCTTTTACTAGATATAATGTATGGGAGAGAGATGATGCAAAAAGGAATTTTAACCTGGAATCATAGCTTTGTGCAGATGTGCAGTGGGTGCCTTGAGAACGAGTCCTCCAACCCAGACCAGAGCAGGGCAGTGATTTTATTTCCATTTCCACGAAAGTTAAATTACATACAATCAATAGGATGGTTCCCAATATATTTCATAATTTCCCTTGTCGAGTTAAGTATTACAATTTGCTAATCACTTTCAGAAGGGAACTATGGACCAAAGAAAGAGGGGAACAAATGTAAATGTGTTTCTGGAGTCCTTCTGTAGGATGGATGATCATGGACATGAGCCATCAAACATCAAGCATTGTTAAATCTCAGTGATCTAAAGCAGTGTTTCTCAACCTCAGCAACTTTAAGTTGTGCGGACTTCAACTTACAGAATTACCTAGCCAGCATAGAGAAATCTATGGGCCAAAGAATTTAACATTGGCTACAATGTACTTAATGGTCCTAGTATGGTGGGAAGTTCCATGTTCAGTTATACACAAATTTCAATCACAGGGACTTCTGGGAAGAGCTAGGAAAATCTATTTGAAATCCTGGAAAGTTGAAGTGTCCAAAACAGTGATCTAGAAGGATTAATTGAACTGAGGTAAAGCAACTTCCAGTGTCCCTACAGTGGTGCAAAAAATAATGGTGTTTTATCTCATGGTGATGAAATTGGATGGTATCCAGTGTAATGTTTCAGACAACCCTTTGGAGATCATAGATTAAATGCTCTTTGTTTAACAGGCGCCTCCATAGAATATCTTTGTATTTTTCAGCCATAAATCGTCTTCCATAAAAAGTAATGTTTATGAGGTTACATGCTGATGGCTTAATCCATTTAATCTTTTAATATTCTATAACTAGTGCCTATTTATTACTCACGATCCCCTTTGGAAAAAATAAATCTTGTCAGACATCAGTGTTATTTTGATCAGTAGCTGGAAAAGATTTCCTGCAAATAATTGTACCCAGGAGGTTTTAAATGAATTATCACACATTTGTTACTGCAGAGAAAAACTTCCAGATCACTTGATACCAGCTCAGATATTTATCAGTGAAGACAGTTCACATGTTTGGCTGCCCCACCAATGGGTTTCATACCTCTGTGAAGTCAATTGCTGGAAAAAAAACAGTTCCTAATGAAGACTCGTCCCTGGGGGAGCTGGGGATGTTGATGACCGACAGGAAGCTCTGGCGTGGGCTGGTCCATGAAGTCACAAAGAGTCGGAAGCGACTAAACGAATAAACAACAACAAAATGAAGTTGCTGTATCAGAGCAACTCAATTTAAATAAAGACTGGGTCACCTTAAAAGATTCAGCATGCAGAAAACCAACATATCAAAGAACATGAGAATCTAAACTCATCATTACTCATTTAGATTTCATCAATGTGCTCTTCATGGGGCTGACTTCGAAGACTACTTTGAAACTACAATTAATGCAGAATGTATTGGCAGGTATTAGTTACCAGAAACATAGAATATTGTGTGGTGTGCCCTGCATTGAATTTACCTGGAAGCCTATAGGCAGCCAAAGTTCTGGTTTTGACCTATAAGGCCCTATATGGCTTAGCACTTCGGAACTTATAACACCACCTCTTCCAGCTGGAATGGATCCATCTGATGCCCTCCTCTTGTTTATGTTTTATATTGTTATTGCATTGTTTTAAAATGTTGTAAGCCACCTAGAATCACTATTGTGAGATGGATGGCTATATAAACCAAAGAAACAAATCAAGGTGATTAATTGTTTCCTATTTCTGTGAAGTTCTGGCCCTGGCTATATGGAATGGTCATCTCCCAGAGATTAGACTTGCTCCTTATGTAATGGTGTTCCAAAAGATGTTGAAGCCGTAGCTTTTTCCGATAGTATTTACCCATAACTGTCACCGTTATTTAACTTTGGAGTTTTATCTATTGATGCTATTATTTTTACAGTATATGGCAGATTATTGACTTCATTGGATTTGGATCAGTTTATTTTATATGTACTTGTCTTTTACCATGGATGTTCTAATTTTTCTAGCTTTTTCTCCCCATATGTGCAATATTTTCTATTAGGGTAAACTGTTGGGAGTCCATGATTGATTCAGTAAGTTGGAAATGTAATGATGGATGGATGGATGGATAAGAATAGGACTCATGAAAACTTCTATTAGCTTTTCAACAGCAGTGAAATTTCAGGAACTAAGCTTTTTTTTTTTTTAATTCTGTGACTCCTCATTCTGAAAGGACCAGGACTAAGCCACATGCTGATTTAAGATTCTGGTTTTGTTCAGTTTCAGTTGTTAGGGCTGTTTTGAAACACACACACACATGCAGACACACTTACTATGTGACACCTGTGCTGTTGACAGGGAATCATAGCACAAGAACATCTTTATTGATGCTGGGGAATCCGAGCGAAATGCAATTCCATCTGCTAGCATCAATTTGCAAGAGATGTCAGCAAAACATCTTACGGAGTTGTGAGCAAATGAGGTTTTGTCTCATTGTTAACAAGGTTGAAATGCCAGGTTTGTCACCAGGGGAGATGACCCTTGTTCACTGGCAGGCCTGCTATATTGTCTGTTCCAGCTTCTGTGATCGGTTGTTAATCAGAAGTGTTTCTCCTTTCCCTTTCACGCTCGATTTCCACCCTCCTCAACCAACTTTGCATTCCAAGTGGATTCATTATGAAGTGTGTTTTGGCAATCCAATCTTGACATTTTGCTATCAGCTTTCTGATGGCTGGTCAACATGGCTCCTGCCACCCATCCCAAGGAAGAAAAATTGTGATCACACCAATTAGGTGGTTTACTCAATCTTTTTGTCTGCAAGACAAAACTTGGGAATGGCTTTCAAACCATGTGAAGGGAAATAAGGAAGCAGATGTGGCTGGTAGCTCCCAGAACGAAGAGCCAAGCAATTGCTCATGATGCTGTATGGTCCAGAAGTGCAAGTTGTGCAAGAGATGTAGGCTTATCTTGCTTCCTCCTGCCAAAGGCTGCCAAGTGCAGTGATCAGACTGAAAGAGCATTGAAAGGAATCTCTGAGATGTCAGAGAGAGAGAGGGAAAAAAAAGAGAGATTCTATATATAAACTGCCTGCTGCAGATTTTTAGCTATAGCAAAATTATATGCAGAGAAGTTAATAGCAGTTATTCAGCAAGTCTTAGCAACAGTACTTATTTCCTCAATTTACTTTGTTGTGGCTTTGATAATGCCAGATGGGCATGGACTGGTTGTGATGAAAGGTTTTCAACTGAGGTCCACAAGAATTCCCTCTTGTAACACATTGCATAAACTGCAGAGATTAAGATGTTCACAGTCTGCAGTAACAAGCTGCAGAAAGGAGATGAATTTTGCTGACCACTGCTTTTTTAAGGCATTGAATCACCTTCCTGAGAGTCTAACTTTCTTCTCTGACCTTCACACCTTATGTCATCTCTGCAACCAGGGCTTGCTTTCTATGGGCTCTGTTTCATGGCATACCCTACTGTAATAGGATAGGCAGAAGGAATAACCCCGAGGAACAGGAGGAAGACCTGCTACCAAGACGATGGTCAGATAAGAGAAATCTGAGCCAGAAGCAGAACCGTAATCTGAGTAAGCCTCTCAGACAAGACCCACTCTAGTTTTCACAAAGATAAAGAGGGGGAAGGGGGAAGTGCACCGAGACTTGCAAGATGGATGTCAGCCCTTCAAGGTAGACCAAACTAATTCTAATTCTAATACTATTTTTATTATAAGGTTACAATAACAGAACCTTGCGAGTCTGGATGTACTTTGCCCTCCCTCCCCTTATCTTTGTGAGAACTAGGGAGGGTCTTTTCTGAGAGGCTTATTCGGATTACAGTTCTGCCCCAGTCAGTTTTTTTTTTTTAATCTGGCACATTCCATCACAATGTTGTATTGACTTTTGTACTGTTCATTGTTCTAGTTGTTTTAGTCTGGGCTGCTCATGTTTGTGGGTTTTAATTGCTTTAATTGTCTACTTTTTATGGATTTTGTAAACTACTCAAAGTCTTCTGGAGTGGGTGGCTATTTTAAATTGAATACATTAAATGAAATTAAAATTTGCACCAGGAGTCAAAGGCTCTGCATTCCTGAAATAAGTTGGGATATGGGGAACTTGTTCTTTATAGTTGTGGTCCTACCTGGACGGAAATGTTCTCTATTGTGTCAGAATCCTGGCCAAAATAAATTAAAGGAAATCAGATTCTGATTGAACGTTACAAATTATTTTTAATTCCTAAATGGATTTTACGAAAAAGTTAAGACTGAATCGGGGGGGGGGAGGGATTTTTCTTAGTTTACAATTGATGGCATCTTGTTCTTTTCCTCTTTTTCCTCCTTTTTAAAAAAAATTTGATTGTTACTCCTACCTTTGTGGTTATTTTTTGTTATTTATTGGTTTTTGATGGATTTTGATTGGCGTTGTGATGCTGTTCTCACTGTGATTGTGATTGATTTTAATCTAACCAGGGATGATTTAATGTTGTTTATATATAGTATGTAAGCCTCCAAGAGTCTTTTGATTGTGGCAGGATAGATGTTTGATAAAGAAATAAATAAAATGATAAAAGCCGATTGCTGAAGGGGGTGGTGGAATCCCCTTCACTGTATCCAAGCAAAGCTGGATAAATATTTGCTAGGGCTGCTTAAATTTAGAGTCCTACATGGAGGATGGGGCTGGACTCGGCAGTCTAACTACACTGTCACAACTCTCTGCTTTTCTGAAAGAAAAACAAATAATGGAGTAGAAGCGGTAGTGGAGATGTCATGAAAAGAAGCCTGTGTTTGGAAGCGATGGAATCCATGGCCTACATCTGCAAAGTCCTCTTTTATTCCAAAAGTCGATAGGCAGCTGAATCCTTTTCCCAGGCCTGCAACATTGTAGAAGGATAATCTATAGCGCTAAAAAAAATTGTCTTTATGCTACGAAATAAATAGAGCTGCACAGACCTTCAGTTCAACAAAACCTCCGTTTAAGGTCCCCATGAAGTGGAGACTAGCTTTGATGCAGTGAATCAAATTTGATAGCTGCAAAATGCTTCACAGCTTTGCAAAGCGTTTCACAGATTCTATAGATTTTCTGCTGTTGCAGGGGGGCTGCTGTACACAATATACAATTTTGCAACCTCACTTCCATAGATGGAGAATGTCAATGCTGGGACAGCAGAGTGATGAGCTCTCTGACATTGACATGAGTAGCCTGCCGGTGGATTTCATCACCTCATTACATCCTCTGCCTATCAGAGAGCTTTTGGATGGCAAGGCTAATGTGGTTTGGATGTCGCTCACTTTCACAGCGCCCTGCTTCTTCAGCATGGCCACTCACAAGCTTTACCTTTGCTCTCCATTTTGCTAACAGATTGCTACATTTCTATGCTGGTCTTGCCAATAGAGCTGGGAGTAAACTCAGCTCCCAGCACTCTGAATATGGACTCAAGGTGAACTTTGACTGAATTAATGCAGGCACTGCCTCAAACTCTTACTGTTTTTAAGAGCAGAGAAAGGATGACAAGTAATGAATGCTTTAATGAACATAGAATATTTCCAGGAAGACACATCTGTCATACCAGCAATGCCTGCCCAATTCTTGAGGCAACCCAGCCTGATTTCCTCCAAAACCAGTGAAAAGAGGTCCTTCTAAGGAGGAACCAAACTTTCTGGCTGGCTCCACCAACCCCATAGCAGGCACATCACAAATCCCAGTGACCCCCAATTCTACAAGTGTGTGTCAGCAGGCATTTTTTCCATGTCATGCCAAGCTTTTGCAGCTCAGAAACACAGGCACAAAAGCGAGAACTTAGCTTTTAAAAATGCTTGATTTGTTTATTTTTTATTTTTTTGACTTGGAGTAGGAGATTCCTTCCAGCACAGTTCAATATAGTTGGGAGCACATGCAGACAGGCCTGTAGCATCTGTCTGAAACACTTTAAAGCAGCTGTGTCTTTTCCTGAGCTCATGTGTCTGCTCTCAACAAAGTGCATTTCGTTTAAGATGTTCGCAGCAGGTGCTAAGTGCCATCCCACCTGCCCAATTCCAAATTACATTTTACCTTTTAAATATAGATCTCTGCTCAGCCTGAATAAGTTCTCTGCAGGATGATTTGGAAGCTCTTGTGTTATCCTTTCCTTTATCCTTCGATCGCTCCCTTCAAAAAGGTGCAGAGGAAATATTGCAGTGAAACCGTTGATGGTGTACTGGCTGAAACTTAGTTGGATTAATCTAAAAGCCCCTCATCTCTGCTGTTTATTTATTTGTTAGACTTATATCCTGTCTTTCCTCTAAAAGCTCCACCTGGTTTACAGAAAGATCTCTCTACTGTTATGTCCTCAACAGCAATCCTGCATGTTGAGCTGAGAGAGAATGAAAGATTCAAACTTACCTTCTGAGATTCCATGACATGGAACTAGAACCTGGGTCTTCTTGGGCTTAATCCAACATCTTAGCCACTAGACCACAATGGTTATCTTGCCAAATAATGAATCAGCAGCAATCACTTTTATGCTTTCCTAATATAACCTATGGATGACTTTCCCCCCCTAAAATCAAATCTTAGAACACTTTGAAATGAATCAGTGTGCCTTCAAATCATGAATCAACAACTTGGATAGAACTGTGCACTCTCCCAATCTCAGATCTCTCATTTAAATTGAATCAGGACTTGTTCACACAGGCTTAATACTGAACATGCTAGTCACTAAAATACTACACGTCTCTACTGTTTTTGTCATTTGGGTTCTTCCTCATCAGGATACAGGTGGAAAGAAAGACTGGCTTCTTTTGATTTTAATTAAGTCAAGGCTAGCAACAAAAACGGCATGTATAATATCACCGAACAGAGAAATCTATGAGCAACTGATCAAAAGCCGCTCATGAAACTAAAAAGAAGACATTTGGTCTCATATATGTTCACTAATGGGCTGGCTGATTTAATATAACACCGGCATTTAAGCTTTGCGCTATTGTGTTTCAGATCAACTCAAGAAAAAGGAAGAACGGCATTAAGGGCAAAGTGTGTGGTTGATTAAAATTTTTACCAGGATGCAATTGTTTTGTGTGGGTCCATGAAAAGTAGATGAGGCACAACGACTGTTGAGACTAATAAGCTAATTTAGTGTATTTGTGACTAACAACTCCTTTCTCGGGGAAGCCACCTGCTAAGAATAAACTGCTCCTTCTTCAAGTATTATTGCCACGCTTAAGACCTTAAATGCTCCATTTCTCACATCAGTATCTCTATATATGTTATATACATTGTATAATAATACATTTTCTAAGAATGAAACTGTGTCTGCTGTTACAGAGAATGAGTAGACCATTTAGCATAGGACAAATTATCTGGAACTAATAGACTCTTCCTTTTCCATGCTGGGCAGTCAAGGGGTAAGGAAACAACAAAAAAAAAAGGCAAAGATTTTACTGGGAAGTGATTATTAGTCTGCACTCATAGCACTGATGTGTAGCAAGAAATGGAGTCCAGGTGCATCTGTTCTTCTGGACTTGAAAATGTGCACAAAGTAGAACATATTTGCAAAAGAGGCACTTAAAGAGGAATGAATATCCATTAAAGCTGAGCAAGAAAAAAGTGAGAGGAGGTTTGATTTTTTAATAGCCTAAACTGCATTCAAAATCTGTTTCCTTGTGCTTGTATTGATTGCAAATATGAGCCTTATTTGGGGGCAGTGGAACAGAAATATAGTAAATAAAAAATAAAATAATGTATACTGGGGAAAGTACTGTAAAACAACCTGTGTGTATTTTCCAGCAATTAAAAGGGGGAAAATTATGAAACAGACTACTACAATCATGGAGATGGACCCAATTTTGTATGATCCAGATAGGTGTATGGTGGCTGAGGAGATAAAGCTAAGCATCAGAACATGAGTCTTAATTCTCAGACTTCTTTCATGGTCTCATGAGTTCGAGTAAAATTTTTTGTATCATCACACTTGCCTAGGAATGTCCCTACTGATGTGATAAAAAAAAAAAAAAGAGAGAGAAAAAGCTGGATGGTTTTTAGATTAGCAGCATCCATGTACTGGATGCTGAAAAGCTGATGCAGTCTCTGGAGTATCCAGTTGTAGAACCAAAGGTGTACATTTGGAAGGGCCTCTACCCCCTTTCCATCTGCTATGCAGCAGCAGAAAGGAAGGTGAAAGCCAAAAAGACAACCACAAAGTCCCTAGAGAGGCTTCATTCTTGTATAGCTTCTATGCAGCTCTCTTGGTCACTGATGTCAAAAGGACTACATATGACATGGGGAGAATTAATTGGCCAAGGATAGTTAGTTTAGAGCCCTTAAACCTGAGTCTTGGGGGCGAAGGGTTAACCTTCCTGGCAGTTTGGAGAAGGCAGTCCTTGGTAAAGTCCTTAATCCAGCATAAGATACCTTTGTCTCCTTGCCACCGCTAATGGAGAATGATGGGAAACTCCTAAGCATGCTATCATGGCACACTTGATTACATGATAAGAAGTGGGTAATGAGCATGTTATGCAGACTTCACAATTCAGCAACAAAATTACCCAGAAAGGGTTAACCCTTCCTCCCCTAAGACTCAGGTTTAAGGGCTCTAAACTAATTATCCTTGGCCAATTAACTCTCCCCGTGTCATATGTAGTCCTTTTGACATCAGTGACCAAGAGAGCTGCATAGAGGCTGTACAAGAATGAAGCCTCTCTAGGGACTTTGTGGTTGTCTTTTTGGCTTTCATCTTCCTTTCTGCTGCTGCATAGCAGGTGGAAAGGGGGTAGAAAATGGTGTATTTATACAACTGGACTCCAATATCCAATACGCTTCCACTGATTTCCCTTCCCCCTCTCTTGGTAAGGTAACAAAACTAAAAAGTCTGGAACTGGGGAGGGAAGTGGACTGAGGAGAGCTGAAAGCCATAGCCACCAGAAGGGCAAGGCAGTCATCCCAGTGTGTGTGCCACTAACACGCAAGCCAGGGTCATGTAGTGGTAAATATGGTGTACGAGGAATGGGGAGACCCAAATTCTAGTCCTTCCCCAGCCATGGAAGCTCCCTGAGGGATTTGGAGCCAACCTATCTCTCTCAGTCTGAAAGCCAGGGTGGTAGAGTGGTGAAGGTGTGTGTCAGGCCCAGCCCAAGAATGACAAAGAATCAATCTAGTCAAACTTCAGTTCTTTTCTCACACTGTATAGACAGAATCTTGCCAGACTAAAGCTACTCTACCTAACTTAAGGGGAAATGACTTGGGAAGGCTCTAGGGCAGGGCTAGTCTGAACATTTTAGTCTTCCCACATCCCATCCTTGGACTGCGTTTTCTTTTATATTGCCCTCCTTCTCGGAATGTGTTCCCTCTTTCCTGAAAACCAGCAACCACATCATCTCCCCCTTCAGAGACACATTCTATAACAGAGTGGGAGGCCCAGATTCTAGACCCCACCCCAGCCGCAGAAGTTCCCTGGGGACTTTGGGCCAGTCCTTCCCTCTCAACCTGTGAGCCAGGGTGGTGGAATGGTGTTAGTGTAGAATTAGGATTGGGGAGTTTCAGGCTATAGCCCCTCAACAGTCACAAAAGCCCACCTGGTGACTTTGGACCAGTCCCTCTCTCTCAGTCCAACCTATCTCATAGGATTGTTGTTGGGGAAAATGGGGGGGGGGCTATATATTCCACCTCAAGCTCCAAAACAAAAGATGGCATCTAAATTAAATCAACCAACCAATCAATAAGCAAGCAGGATGAATTGATAGAGGGAGGAAATCACTGGATCAGCCAAGTCATGTCAGGAAGACCATAGAATTTAAGTTAGAATTATTTCCTTTCAATAACTGATGAATGAATGTAAATGGGACACTGGACAGGAATTTTGTAGGCACAGGTTCTTGCATGGTCCATCAGGGTTCATCTGGACCTTTTCAGCCAAGATCTGGTAGTCTTGGACCTTGCAGTTTGCTCAGTGATGTATCACAAGAATGATTTCAGTTTGTGATGTTATTTATATTGCATTGAGGTTGTTGTTTTTTTAAAAAATGTGTACACCCTTGGGAAAGTTTCACCCTTGAAGATGGCCTAAACATAAATCTCAAATAAATAAGCACAGAAAGATAGATAGCAATGAATACATTCTAGCCTAAGCGTACTCTCTTTAAAAGTAGAGACATCTTCTAGAAATGCTAGGATATAAACTCCCAAAATGCCTAGCTAGTATGGCCAGAGGGAATTGTGGGAACTAGAGTCCCAACACAATTGTGGGGTACCTGGTGGGCAAATATCTACTTAGGTGGTGATTTGTTGTTGTTGTCGCTGAACTTATCTGTTTGTTATTATATCTTTGCCAGGTTATGTTGTCTTTTGGCTGTGAATAATAACACATTACTTAGGACCATCATATTGGAGCTGCAAAGAAATCCGTAACATGAATTCTAAAATAGGCTTAATATACTTTAAAGACAGAGACACAACCTACCAAAGTCCCTAAAATGTACACACCCTGAAAAAGCTTGAAAATCCAGACTCTGCCCACATATTGCTCCACCTGCTTTTCGTTATTGCCCCATCCATAGTGACCTTTCCCCATTCCAGATGTTAAGCATGGCTCCTGTATAGCAAAAGACTCTCACTTATGTTTTAGAATATCTCTGCACCTAGAAAATGTAAACATTAGAAGAGATGAAAAGCATACATCCCATCTCTCTTTTCCCCCCACTCCTCCTGCTAACTTCTAGTTGTTAATGTTTTGCAAATTAACGCCTGCAGTATTGGGTTCTGTTTTTGGAACCCATGACTGGTGATGAATTTTGGGGAGGTGGAAAGATAAGGTGCATCTTTCCCCTCTTCCTTAAAATCATGATGGCAATAAGAAGAAATAGGTCTATTTGTAAGTGGCAGCCTTTCATCTCTTGCCTACAGCATCTATCTCTGCACCTTTTCCCCTACAATCTATATTCAGGCAAGAAGAATCACCTCCTTCCAGATTGGCCATTCCCCAACTTTCCTTTCCCTTGTTATTGTTGATTTCTGGATGTCATACAGCCACAGTTATATGAGTAAAGACCTAATTGATTAGGGATAATGGGAGTAGTTAAATTTTAATCCGGCTGTCCATCCTCTATGGTATCCTCTAGGATTTCAATCAATACTTTTGCTGTTAGGTCTTCTCTGCAGTAATAATACAGGTTGTAGGCTGGGATCAGAGTCTTTTATCAATTAAAGTGCAGGAAGCTGGCAGGAAATGAAGCAACTGAGTTCACCACAGTTATCCTGAAGCCAATACATTATTTCCATTGGCTGGGTGGTGGGTGGGAAGAAAAGGAAGATGTGAGCAATCTCTGAGATAAATTAATTCAAGTAGCCCTCTGGAATGCATTTAATATTGATTATTATGAGCCTCCCTCAGCAATTTTATCCATGCCACATAGTTTATAGGCATCAAAGTTAAAGACCCTCAAGGGGGTTTGAAACTCTTCCTTATGAATCTGTGGGAACCTTTCCCTGGTTGTCATTCATAATCATTCTGAGATATAGAAACAGAGATTGGAGGAGATCCAGGAATGGTATATAGGAGAACATCTCTTCCCCCACCCCACCATTATTTCAGTATTGTGAATGGCTAATATCTGATAAGAACCTTACTTGGGACAATTAATGGCACAGGATATCACTCTGGTACTGTGACGGAAAGACTAGAGCAGTGTTTCTCAACCCTGGCAACTTTAAGATGTGTGGACTTCAACTCCCAGAATTCCCCAGGCTGGCTGGGGAATTCTGGGAATTGAAGTCCACACTTCTTAAAGTTGCCAAGGTTCAGAAACCCTGGACTAGAGAGATCCCAGGCTGCTGGAGTTAAATTTTACTATCCCTAACCCCAGTGCTGATTATGTTATAGTATTCAGCAGTATGTTAGCTCTCTGGTAAGCCAGTTAAATGCATCATACAACCATAGTGTATATGTCCTGATTTATAACATCACCTATCCTACCAAAAATTCTTTTTTTTATCATCATGCCTATTCACTGCATATTTGTAAGGGCAATAACAATTGAGTTTATACACCATTCTGGATTGCTTCACCTTAGCTGGAGATTGCTGGACATAAGGTTTCATTCTGAAGGGTTTTCTGAATGAAGCAAACAGCAGCCACCTTTCGTGTTTCCAAAGGGCAAAATTGTCCATATTAGATCGTTTTGAGCTTTATTTCCAAAGCAATGATGAGGGCACTTGGAGAGTAACACTCTGCAATTGAAGAGGTCCTTACAATGAGGAACTTTAATGTAATGAAGGGCAGGGAAATCTACCTAAAGTTCTCAGATGTTTCCTGCAAGACAGAGGCATTGCTGAGAATAACTCAGAGGGGAGAAACAGAGGAAATGTTCCTGCGAAGTTTGACCTTCCTATTGGGCAGCTTCAAATAAAGTCATGCTGAAACCCAGACAACATTTCTGATAAATTGCTAGTGATTCTTTTGTTGTTGCTGAGGGTGGTTTCTTTCACTGACCTTTCCAAAAAACCTTTGTCTGGGTGTGAAGGAAATACCAAACATTTATACACACAGAGTTTATGACTGCTACCATCTCATCATAGCCTGCAGCATAATGATCATGGAGAGATCCTAATTCCTTAATGTACAAATAGATTTGCAAGGCAGAGTGGTTGCGTCCATTAGTTTTAATCATTTGCTTTTGGGGGCTCTGATCAGATTAAAAAGAACTTAGAAGATGCTTGCTTGAAATGGAAACCAGATAGAAGATGGATCTTGCAAAGGAAGATGGATGGAGGTGACTGAACTACCATTTTTATGACATTAGGATTGGCTTTAGAGATTACCAACATGGGATCCATTTTTAAACATGTATTGAGAGGTCTGGATTGTAGCTGAAAGTATGGCCTGCAAAATGATTATATAAGGGATAAAACCGTAAAGGTCTTTAATGTGCTTTTTTTCTGAGTGAAGTATAATATATATGTGCCATACCTAATCAACTTGAGATGATCTCAAAAAGCATCTAACTGATTTCGATGCTTTCTTCCAGAAAAAGTCTGTTAAATCCATCCTCTGTCCCAGCCACATCTCTGTATGGCAAATTTCAAGCAGATGGCTACAACTAGGTGACTTTGCTGATCTTAAGAGTAACCTAAGCAGGGTTAGACTTAGTTAATACTTGGCTGAGAAATCACCATGAAATCACAGAGCTGTAGGCTAAGCTGAGAATTAGAAAAACAACCCAGAAGAAGGCTGTGGCAAACCCTTGCCATATGATTACTAAGAAAGCTACATGGAAGTGTCCTTGAAGTCACCCTGAATTGATCTCAACTTCAGTTTTATGGATGAGCATTCAGTCCTGAGAGTCCTTCCTACCATTTAAAAGGAGAACAGCTGAGACAGCTGGTTACTGATTTCCCACTAAGCTTAGCTTTGCCAAAGATGAGGAATGGCTCTGGACAACGTTGAAAGGTAGACTTTGTAAGCAAAGTATGTATACATGAGAAGGCAATGGTTACTAACTAATGATGGCAGATACAAAGTTGCCACATGGAAACTTGATTTTACGAAGAACAAAGTCCACTTTTGACTGCAAGACTAAGAGGCTTAGCAATTTTTTTACCTTATCCTCCAAGAATGAAGACACAATAGGTTTCCTTGTACTATAACTGTTGATGGAAATGCCTGCCAAATAATGATGGGTCCTGATTTATATTATCTCTGGTCTTGGGGACGGGAGACCTTTCAATACAGTTGCTGGGATGAATGAGGGGAAATGTGCTCTTGAGTTTGTGACCTGCATATGGGCTTCCAGAGACTCTGGCATGACATGAAAGAGATATTTTCATTTTTCTACACACATGCCTTTGGGATAGAAAGAGAGAAAGACAGAGACGGGATACACATACACTTAAGAATGACAAGCATTTTTGATAGTTTCCTGTTAAACAAAATGAAGTGTGTAAAGAATAATACGACCTACCCATTGCAGAGAAATCAGATCACCATTGCACTCATATTGAAGTAGCTAACAAAAGGAGGGAAATCTCCTGCCAGATAGAAAATGTCACTTAAATGTCAGAGATTTCCACATGTTTGACAATAGCTTCAGTAAAAAAAAAAATATGTAAAGTTTAACCAAATACCTTTGAAAAGTCAATGCCATTTTTTTTTTTTTAAAGTATCAGTATGATGTAGAAGAATGCTGGCTTATGTTTGCTGGGGAAATAACTGCAATTAGAATGTTTTAGTATATTGTTATGAGCCAGTTGCACTGAAGCCTTTGCTCTGAGGGCTAGGGGATAAGGAAATGCTGAGTGAATGGTCCAGATGCTTAGCTTACCAGCAGAAGAGTAAATATCTAGTAAGACTCATGTCTTAGGATGAATCTGGGGGAGGATTTTATTAGGTACTTTTATTGGAGATGTTCACAGTGCTAAAGCTTACTCCTTGGCAAGAAAGCTGTGATGAACGCCTACCCAAGTTTCCAACCAGACTCACTCAAGAAGCTTATGGATATCTGATTTATTGCTGGATAGTATGCAAGTTCAAGAGCAAAGCTGAGAATGGCAAACACACAGGTGTTTCAAACAATTAAAGCTTAGACAGTTCCAATCCCTCCCTCCAGAGTCAGACAGAGTCCACTCCCTGCAGCCTGCAGGTGTTCCTAATGGTTCCTGATGGTCTTCAGGAAAGTGTCCTTGAGCAGGCGAGATAACCCAAATAGACATTCCAAAGTCTCTACATCAGTGCCTGGCACAAAAGAACAAGAGCAGCCCCCTCCCAGACAGTAACACGTGTCAGCACCAGCATGGCATGGGAACTAGTTACGATGTTCACAGGAACATTGGAACAGGAACCATGACAAAAGCCTTGTCACTAGTCCCAACACCAAGGGAGCAAGGAGGATCTTGTTAGGATTTGTAGAGTTTAGTCCTCTGTTCCGTAAGTCAGTCATGATGTCTTCCCTATGGATGAAGAATTGCAGGTCAAAAACCTTAAAGCAGGTTCTTCACCAGAGTGCCTTTAGCTTCTAAGGAGCTAATAGGCCAGTATTTGATTTGAATATAATTGCTGCTCGGGAATGGATGAACCATTGTACATTTTGCTTAAAATAACATACAGTCTTGCAGATGAAGAAAATGCTGGCATATTTTATATTACATTTACCACAACCTGTTTAAGTATCCTATTCTGCTAGAAAGTGACTAGTCCAGCTTCATGACTGCTCTACAGATAAATAGAGACCTGGATCTCTTCAGTCCTAATCCAACATTCTAAGTATGTTACATGTTTAACAACTGCTAGTTGTCCTCGGTGTATTTAAGTGTCCCATAAAAGCAGTTATGACATGACACACATCATGACATCATTATGGCCTTCTGGAAATCATTTCAGACTGAATTGTCCTGGATGGCATTTGGGGAATGAGATTGTTACCATTATTGTTGGTATATCCTGATGTTTTTGTTTTATGATGTAAATGACCAGGTATCATTAGGAATTGTGATGGTATAAAAATACAATAAACAAACAAACAAACAAGTGGCATGTGTGAGGTCACTTGACCCCTTCCTCTTCTGCAGATGTCCTTGGCTATTGATATATATTCTCGTTTCAGACATTTACCTAATTTGTTGGTAGTGTTCAGGCTGTTTCAGTGTTTTGATTGGATCTGGAAGGTATCTTGAGAAAGAGGCGATTAAAAATATTTTTTAAATTAACAAAAAGTGCTTATGACTGAGATCTGCCCAATGCAAGCCCACATATTAAATTTGCTTGTCCAAAGAGGTGAAGACTCATTAAAATAACACACAATCCAGCACTCCTTGGATTCATCCTAGGAAGGTGAATCTTAAGACTATTTCTATAAAGTGTGACCTTTTCTTCTTTCTGGTCTTCTTATTTGATTTTGTGTGTGACTTTCAGGTACCCTTTTCAAATCCTCATCCTCTCTTGTCTTTCAATGACCTTTTTTTTTTTTTTGGGAAAAAGAGTGATAGGTGATATTTTTTATTATTGCGAATGGAACCTCAGGTCAGCATCGTGTAATGGAGTCTAGTGCAGGACTACACCTGGGAAGATTAAGAGTCACTGTCATCCATTCTCCTTAATATCTGCTAACATCTGTTCCCCACAAAGCTATCTAGTTCTTTTTCACATGCTCTTTTTCTCTCTCCTAGCAATTCAAGTGACACTTTGATTTTCCAAGCACCTTATTCAGCCTAAAGAGCTCCAACACTTGCTTCCCAGACTATATATCTTTTCTACCTAGCTAAATTCAATTGTGCTTTTTATTTTTAAAGGGACATATCTCCCAAGTTCCTTTTTATTGCATTTTCCCTGCCTGAAAAATACTGAAGAGTGCTGATTGAGCATCAAGCATCTATCTGAATGAAAATAAAAAAAAAGAGAGAGAAATTCTGAACTGTCAGTTTTGGAGCTGCTGTACTAAACCAATCAAGACACTTTTTTTTCCATGTGGGAATTCAAAATGGAATTTGTATTGATATATCCAGCCTAACACTTCTATTGATCAGGCATTGACAGATATAGGCTTAGTAAGCCGTATGTTAGTTGCATAGTTTTAAAGTGGGTGAAAATATAAATTTCAAATTTACAGTGTATGCAGTCTCAATTTCTAATGAGAAGAATTCTATGAATGAACGAATAACTTTCTTGATTAGTCAAATGACCATATCAGAAAGTTGGGCATCAGCCACTATAAGATATAAAATATAAAATATGATACCATAAAACAGCTGAAATACAGTAAAATTAGATAAAATATACCATGGTAAGATAAAATATGATAAAATGCAGTCAGGTAAAATAGAGATAAAAATGCAAGATATAATAAAACGAGTAATAAAATACAGAGACAATGTGAGTTTAAATAAATCCATCACCTTTACCTGCCACCCCAATGTGTTCTATAAATTGCATTCTCAGTTGGTCAGCCCTAACTATAAACTTAACAGTTCTATTGATCACATACGTATTTGTGCCCTGGAGGAAGTAACATAGTCTTTTGTTGCAGTCCCAGTATGTGGTTCTGTCAATTAATGTCTGAAGGTACTGAGCCCTTGCTGGGGCATATAGTTGGCAGTTAAATAGGACATGTGCAATGTCTTCTATTTCGGGTGCTCCACAAACACGTGTCCTCTCAAGGTAAGGCACTTGGTGGAATCGTCCATATTTGACCATAGAATCTAGTTGCTCAAATCTTGCTCTAGTAAGAGCTATCCTATGGTATTGAGTCAGACCCATCGTCAGGTATTTTTCTATTTGAAAGGACAGTTTAGGGTTTCTTGGCCTTTTGGCCAAGATCAAGTGTAGTGTAGAATTCTGTGATGATGATGATGATGGTGATGGTGATGGTGATGGTGATGATGATGATGATGGTGATGATGATGATATACAGTATCTTATTAAGAGTTTCTATTTTCAATTCACAAATAATCTTTTAAAGCATCCCAAAAGGATTTAATATATATATATATAAAATCCTTTTCCATATAACGCAACCATCATCCCTGAAACAGTCAAATCATCCATAATTGGCTGATCCCTTTAGTAGAATTAATCAAAATAACAATATTCCTTTGTTTATGGTTACAGATTAAAACCAAACCAACAAGAACTGAAATAACATGAAGGAGTATGCAGAACTTTGAATCCTGTAGAACTGGGCATCAGGTGAAAAAATTCAAAGATTGTGGGGGAAGCAAGAATGTTAGAAACGGATGTTTCAGCTGTGAACTCTGCAGTTTCAAATCAGTCTCACAAGCAAAACTGTAGAGTGGGCCACATGGTCTCATTGATATCATCTCTTTTTAGTAAGACATATCAAAGGCCTCAATTCTAAAGGCTGAAATAACAAAAAAGCAGAGACATGAGAAGAATACTATGAGGATGAGAGATGACCTTATCATGAGGCTTCCTCACCCTTCTTCCCAAAAGAAAAATTCAGTACATTTATAGCCATATTTTCAAAAGTCTTTATCCAGTGCTTTCCATTCCACATGTTCTGAATATTGCACTTCCACCTTTCAGTTACCTGTCTAAGAGACATTGTAATGTTCCCTTTTAGAATTGCTCCATGTCATTAAAATTACTGTGAGGGTGCTTTGCTTTCCAAGGACTAGACACACCGCAGCATAGCAAATCTGTACACAATGTTTTAGTACAGCACACACCTTTCCCAACAACTGACTATTGCTCTCCACCCTCCTAGGACTTGCAAGGTGATGTTGCCATGTAAATATGTCTTTAATACTCAGTCCTTTAATACTTAGTTCAAGCAAAAGTCTCACAGTCTGCAAAGGGGCAGACAACCTTTGCCTCTTCCAAAAGTTCTTACACTGGTTGGGATGAGGTGCTGCCTCAGTGTGGTTGTTCCTCTTCTAGTTGCTACTAAGCTCCCAGGAAAGCTCCAAGCAGGAGTCCCATCAGGATATGCTGCTAGGCCACAACTAGGGGCGGCAAGCGGGGCATGTGCCCGGGCACCGCGCTGGGGGGCACCAAAATGAGCGCTGGGGGGGCATGAAAATGGGTGCGGAATCCATGTTTGCCCTGGGTGACACAGACCCTAGTTGTGGGCCTGTGTGCTGCTCACCATAGCTTGTGGTCCTGGCAGTTGATTAATAGTCCTCTTGCCTGTTTGTAATAACTGCCAGTCTCCAGAAGTTGCCTCCGCTTCCCTGTCTTCATGCCATTCTCTTGTCTCCTGTTTTCCTATATCCCCTTTCCCACTCTGTCTTAGCATTTGCTTTTGTAAGCTGAAGGCCTGGGTGGGGTGAGGCTGCATCTGGACATCAGCATGTCCTTGAAAATGCCAAAGTGTGCCTCAATTATTACAGGCAGCTGGGTCTCTGGCTTGGATGCTTGTGAGTAATATTGTGAGTGAGTGAATGAATGAGGGAAATGGGGTGAGAAGCATTTCTGCCTGGCTGCAGCTACCTTTCCCAACTTTATTCTCTCACAATTATAAGTCTTTATTTATAACTATCTGTAGGATTATGGGGAAAGCGTGTGCAACTCTGTGCATTCCTATTCTTGTCTACTTAGAAGTAAACCTTCTTGAGTAAAATGGACTTTTCTCCTATAATGTATACAAAATCCACATGAGGAAAAAAATCCCCTAGAAACCGATATTATTACCTGCAAATCACTTTTTAAAATAAACTTGCCCCTGTGCTGCTGCATCGTCATCATCATCACCATCATTTTTTGAATTAAGATGATGTCATTAAGCTTGTTCAACTCACACTTCAAAAAAATTAGCAAATTGGAAATGAAGTACTTAATAACCCAGGAGATTCCCCCCCCCCCTTGGTATTATGTAATTGATCAGAAACTGATCAGAAAGATTAAATTGACAAATAAGATTGCCTGTGAAATTTACTAGATAGCAGGAATTTGGGGAGGCAAAAAAAAAAAAAGGTCAGTGGGGAAATTGGCCACCCCCCAATTGTACAGAGCTCCAGTTCACTGTTCACAAAATGGAATATTTATGATTCACATTGAGCAGCAACTGAGCTGTAAAATCTGTCCTGCTTCAGTAGCAGATACCTTAAGAATCAGAAGTTCTTTCAAAAGATTGCAGAGCTGCACACCAGAAAGGGGAGGTGGCATGGTGTCGGGGGTGGGAGGGGGGGAGTTAAGAAAAGGCAAGATGGCAGTCATGACAATATGACCAAAGCCCTGCCTCTTTTGTACATGCATCTTTTTTGCCTGCACATACAAAGGGGTGGGTCTTTAATTGCCCTGCTAAGACTTGCCTTTTCTGACCGCCCCCCCCACTGCAGATGCCAGTGAGAGATGGTCCATAAAGTGCAACATTTTTGTGGTGAAAGTGTGTGAAAGGTCCCCTGTGCCAGCACCATGTCTGACCCTTTGGGGGGACGCCGCTTTCATGATGTTTTCTTGGAGACTATAGTGGGATGGTTTGTTATTGATTTCCCCAGTCATCACCTTCCCCAGTGAGCTGGGTCCTCATTTTACCGACCTCGGAAGGATGGAAGGCTGAGTCGACCTGAGCCGGCTACCCGAGAATCCAGTTTCTGCTGGGACTGAACCTGGGTCACTGGGAGAGTTTCGGTTGCAATACTGCCACTTACCACTCTGCGCCACACAAGGCTCCTTTTTTGAAAATGAAATGTTTTTTGAATGAAATGTTTTTTGAAAACATTTTTGAAAATGGTCAAATTCTGATTTTTACAATGGCATTGGGCTAAAAGCCCACCCTGAATATTCAGTAAAAGTTTATATGGTTCAATATGTGAGGAAATGTTATTTTCCCCTTCCTAAATGTAATGGCCAATCAAAATCCCTGGTCCTTCAGTTTCAGGATACACTGTTTTTAAATATGCTGTATTTTGGCCAGATTTCCAAGCTTCCCCAAATGGTGTGCTTCTAGGGATGACCCAGGTCTTTGGATAAGTTTCATATTCCCACACTGTCTGCCTTTTACTTGTTAAAAAATTAGATATAATACAATGTTCAGAGAGAGGGGGGGAAATGAAGCTTAATATAGCTGACCTCCTAATTCAAGATGCCAAAGTTCTGAATTGTTAAGACATCGGCTGAATTTTTGCATCATCCAAAAGTGCATGAAATCATCTTAAGGAAAGTAAGTATCTAGACTTAAATGCTATCAATGGATTTGAAATTAAGGTTGATTCATTAAAAAAATGTATTTAGGATATATTAGACTCCCTAAGGAATGCACTTGAAAGGATGGACATCAGATTTTTTATGCTGGAGGTATAAGAAATTTGAGGGTTCCCTGATTGATATGATATGGTCATGTGATCATTTAGTATCTTTTTGGGATAGTGTATTAATGCATATTAGCAGATTTATGGGAAAGTCTTTAAATGTTAAAGATGTTAATGTAATGTTGAATTATATACCAAAGCTTTGGAATTTGACTATTTATCAGGAACTGTGGTTGTATCGAGTGCAGGGGGTGGTGGGGGTGGTGGCAAAAAGAATTATATTAAGAAATTGGAAAAGTTCTATTATTCCAGATGGTTGTCGGAAATATGTGATCTATCTGTTTTGGAAAAGGCAATTTTTTCTGCTAATCAAAAGATGCAGCAATATGTGTTACTATGGCAGAGATTCTGTAATATCTTACAAGAATATTGTCTATTGTTCATATTATAGTATGAATTCATTGGTAAACCAGTGACTATTGAGAAGTATAAAATATAACAGATTTTTTTTTCTTTTCCTTCTTTATTTGCATTTTTAATTTTTATATATTTTTTCTTTTTCTTTGTAACAAAACAATCTTTAATCTTAAATACATTTTTTAAATCTGTTCAATCGTGTCCAGTTCTCAGAGACTGCCTGGACATGTCCCTGCAGTTTTCTTGGCAAGGTTTTTCAGAAGTGGCTTGCCATTGCCTCCTTCCTAGGGCAGAGAGAAAGTGACTGGCCCAAAGTCACACAGGTGACTTTGTGCCTAAGGCAGCACTAGAACTCATGGTCTCCCAATTTCTAGCCTGGTGCCTTAACCAGCACATCAAGCTCTCTCTTAAATACATTAAAATGTCAATAAACAATCATTTAAGCTTGCTAGAAATATGGGAAACTGTATTGCTAAGCCAGACTGTTATTCACATTTCATATAGGACTTGAACCTGGTTCCTATGTCATGAAAAGCATAATCTGGCTGTAGGATGTGGGCTGCAAAAATTCAAATGGCTACAAGATGCTAGCAAAACTATACAGAAAATTCTAACCCTCTGCTGCCATCTACTGGTTGCCTAGATTTTTTCAGCCTGGTAGCACCAGCTGTGATTGGAGTACTTGGTGCTCTCTGAGCCTTCAGTGCCACTGAAGATGTTGCCTAGCCTGGCAATGAAATGTCTGCAAGAAAACAACCAGACACACAGAGCACCAAGGACTCACAATTCAACCCTGAGCTACAAATATTCACTTTGATTGGTACCAGCTGTGATTACATTGGTGCTATGGTTTTTCTTACAAGGTACCTACAAGAATCACAATGACAATGGAAATTATGCTCTGTGAACATTGTAAAACTGCTGTGTAAATCAAACTTCATGCTTATTATTGAATTTTTTAAAAAACCCTTAATAACATACATGCTTCTACATTCCTGGTAAGAAAGTCATTGTTTTTTATATATTACAAGATTGATTGCTATGCTTGGCTTCTTGCTCAGCACTGGAGTACCTAATATTTGCCAGTTTCCCCTGCCTTGTAGCATACAGGACATCATGAAGGTTATGGATCCAAAATGGATTGAACAGCCCCATGAAGGTTACAAGCCCCCTCCCCTCCCCCCCTGAATAAGACAGAAAGCTACAGAACATGGGGGTGACAAAGTTGGGTGTCTTATCTTGTACAAACAGAAGCTCAAAGTTAGTACTGGACACAAGCCATATATTTAGAAATAGATAATGCAAAGTAAAGCAGCTGATACAATCAGATTGAGTTCATTCACTGCTCTTGAACTGGTTGGAAAAGGAAATCTGTGTGTGTGTGTGTGTGTGTGTGTGTATCTTTGCCTATCAGTCTGTAGCTAGGGGTTGACTGAAAGATGTCCCACCACATGACTGTGTGTGAATTTTTCTGTGTTCCTACCTGCAAATAGTGTTATTCATGAAAGTTAAAGAAGAGTAGGGAAGAGAAAGAAAAGTTGGCCTCTATCTTCAGAGGACAGTTTCTGTAGACACTTCACATCCGGTGTGGTGGAAATAGTAGAAGATGCTGTGCTATGGATGGTGAGGGCTTTTGACATATAGAGTATTTATCCTTATCTCCATCATTTCTTGGCCTGCAATCCCCTACTTAGGTACCTGGAGTAAGACCCATTGAATTAAAATTGACTTTGTGGTGAGCACTATGATAGAAATGAATGGTTAATATCCATGAGCTCTGGTGATTGGGGTGAAAAAGGTCAAGTTTGTGGATGAAATTTCCATATGCAGACATTTCCAAGTCCCAGACCTGCAGTGAAACACTTACTGTTGTTTTGATCACGCATTTATTTTTTCTGGGTGCAAACCTCTTTTTCCCTGTTCAGATGTTTCCCTGTTTTGTTGTCTCCCACTTGGTAAATTGTAGCGAAAATTGTTTATTTTCATGCTTTAATTTCATAATTTCTCTGTGAATGAAGGCTGAGAACTAAATGTTTGCAACTGGATTACACTATTTTCCCCCTTTCATTTACCAAAAAAACCCAAAAAAACCTAAACCAGGTTATTCAAGGACTGATACATCATGTAGGCATTCTCTTTGTGCCATCTTTCTGTCTTTCCTTCATAATTCAGAAATGTCCAACTTTCAAGATTCCATCTTCTCTATATTCCTTTCATCCTAAGCCACTTTCTTTTTGTTGTTTTGTATTATCCAGCAATAATAAATACATCCTGGGTTTTTTTTCCCCAGTTGTTGAGAAGCTACATTGTGAGTTAGCATAATGTCAACAGGCATACTAGAATTAATCAGAAATGTAGAAAATATACATTGAGCTTAATGGTGAAGGAAACAAACAAATAGACAGGGAGAGAACAGTTTTGCTCCAATAAACTTTCTTTTCGTTCTTGGGTTTGCATGAAGTGCTTTGATTCAAGTGGCTTGAAAGTGAATTGTGAAATCCCACAATTCCTAATCACAAGTTTTTCAAGAGCAGCAAATCAATTTCTCAAACAATGAACAGTGAGAGGGACATAAGTGCCAACACACACACACACACACTCATGCACCAAGTACCAATCCACTACCCAACCCTCCCCAAAATATAAATCTATGCTGTCACTTACAAAGGTGTTATTCTCCCAAGAAAGCTCTTTTTAAAATGTTCTACTTCAACTGTATTAAATGTGGAATGAATAAATCTCAAGGAAAAAAATTAAATTATACTGTGTTAAGACTTTCATTACTGAGTTAAGACTTGTAATCGAAAGAAGGCTGAATTCATGAAAGTCCTTAGTATAAGTTAACATTTCTATTTCCATTTTATCCCCTTTTTTGAGATGGGAAAAAAATAAGTGTATGCTAGAGGAAGAGTGAGAAGAACTTTACTTGTTTTCTTGTCAAGGTACCCTACTTTTTGTTTAAAAAAATTAATTTAGAGCTTATGCTGTTTAGCAAAGCACCCTGAATTAGACGTCGAGTTTGGATTTGGGTGAGGGTTCCCAAATTTGTGTCCCATTCTAGTGTGACTGGAACTGTGAATGGGGCTATGCAGACGTAAGTGTGAGGCTGTATAGATTGGCACAGACTTGAAAAAGCCTATAACTCTAGCAGTGGTATTCTTATGATAACAGTTCACACACTGTGCTGTTTTTTAGCAGTCAGGGCTGTGTGATTCTTCAAAGAGAACAATGTTTCTGAACAATGCTTCTTCCCAAAGGTGTTTTAGAAAACTATGTGGTCCTGTTGTTTCTAAAAATGAAACAAAGTGACCGTGAGCTGCACCTTGCTCGGCTTCGGAATCTCCCTAGCCTCCTCTTCTCCATGCTACAGAATAAGGTTGAGAAGAGCTTTCTTTGTTGAATGTTGCAGAGGAATCTTCTCTCAGATCTGGGGAAAGGATGTTCAGGCTGGATGACTTTGGAACATGATGTCAGCAAATCCTTAGCTGATAGGTATCATCAGCATAGAACTGACACTGTCAGATCCCCCTGATCAAAGGTTTTACAAAAACCCTTATCAGATCATCTACCATCATTTCCTTCTCCAGGGAATGGAATCCGTGTCGCCAGATGGGAGGAGGGGGTGTGAAGTTGGAGTGTGAGGTGGTTTATTATGGCTATGGAGGACATCAAGGACATGGGGTTGAGATATGCCGGGAATACCATCTGGATGGGAGAGGGGTGACATGGTTTCATGGGAAAGGGGACTAACTAAGGGAATGTAGTTTTTAAGTTAGGTTTGAGTGGGAAATCTTTATTTGCAGCTTGCCTTCTGTACAGTTCATTACGCTTCATTAAAGCGGTTAAAGGAATCCCAGACTCCTGACTGTGATTGTGTGAATGCTCGAATGATCAGGTGCTGACATTAAGCTGCAAATCCATCTTTTCAAAAAACTCTTCCTGAGAAAGTAATCAGCTGAGAGTTGATGAATCATGCCTAAACACAGAAAATCCTGGGCTAAGCAGCCATCGCCTTTACCATCATCGGAGAGGACAGTGCTGTATGCCAAAGTGGAAGAAGAAAAAGTTGAGATGGAGAAGAGCTCGGGGAGTGGGAACAGCGAGTGCGAGATGGAACCCCAGCTCAACACTACGGAGTTGGAAAGTGCCCTCCATTCCCTCAATTTTGTGAGAGAGCCTCAGACGCCAAGTGTTATCATAGAAGAACCACAGGTCCTTCCCAGCCTGGTGCCAGAGAGGAAGAGGGAAGAGCCCCTCCATCCATGGAGGCACAAGTAAGGGTGCAGAGTCTGGGGTCGCATGGGACCATACCAGACCCCAATGGAACTCCGCAAGAAATGTGGAGCCTGGAGGTGAGGATATCTGCTATGGAAGTGGTGTTGCAGCAGGTATTGAGAACCCTGGAGACCATGGCGTACCCCTTGGCAGAAATCTCAACTCAGCTATCCAGATTGGCATCGCCAGACTCACGAGGAAGACAGTGTACCCTAACCCCAACCTGGGATTTCGAATCCCCAGTGTGGCACCGGCAGAGTGGAGGCCACCCAGAGAGCCAAGGTGACTGGGGGAGAGCTCTGCCTAGTGGGGCAACACCGGCTGCGACCCTGAAGGACATACAGGTTAAGTTTGATGGAGACCCATGACAGTTGGCATTCTTCTTGACCAATGCGTCCATATACATGAAGGAATATGGGTCTTGCTTTCCTACTGAGTACAAGAAAGTGAGCCAGGTAGGCGCCAGGCTCTGGGGACCTGCAGCAGAGTGGTTTGTGCAACTGCACAATGCCATGGTCCCGGAGCTGAACAGCCTGCGTGACTTCATGAGGGCACTGAGAGACCAGTTCAAGGACCCACTCAACAAGATGAGGGCGAAGACGGGTATCCAGCAACTTAGGCAAGGGGGAAGGACCATGGCAGATTACGCCATGGAGTTTAAGGCTCTTGCTGAAAAAGTTATGGATGGTCAGAAACCACTAAGATTGATTACTTCAAAGGGGGCTTGCAGCCAGAAATCCTGAGATGGGTGCTGTGCCATGGAGACCCCCCCCCCCACTTTGAAAGAATGGATATGCCTAGCAGGGAAGGTGGAGAATACCCAATACTAATTCCATCAGCAACTTTGAGCACAAATGATGGGAAAGAATACCGTAGCCCCAGGTCAATTTCCCTTCACCCAGCAAAAACTGTTCCATGACAAGGAGGATCAGAAAGACCAGCCAGGAAAAAGGGGCAGCTGTTTCAAATGCAGGAAGGACACCCACAGAGCAGCAGAATGCCCATGTGGGGAGTCAGACGCACCAAAAGGAGCAACCAAAGCAGCTAAAACCCCACTGACTAGATGCAAGGCAGCTGCTGCAACAGCACTGGCTTGAAAGGATCCAGAGGTGAAGTCCCTGATTGACTCCAGCGAAGACTCCAGACAGGAGGAACTGGAGACGGTGGGAAATGAATTTCACCTGTTCTAAATTGCGCCCGCGAGCAGGTGGAAACTCCAAGGCGCAACATACCTACTTCAAAGATAGACGACAAAGAAGACCCTTTGGTGAGTGATGATTGCCCCACCTTGCTGGTGAAAGTATAACTAAATAACTTAAGAACCCAGCACAAAGCCAATCTGACAGGTATGTTAGACTTGGGGTGCACAAAATGCTTGATACACCCCACCCTAATTGACACACTGAGCCTTAAAACCAAAAGAGTTAAAAATCCAATTATTTTCACCCAGATGGAAGGTTCAGTTGCCCACGGGGGTCCCGTTGGATTCCGGACTGAGACTTTGGCCATGAGGTTGGGGAGGCATAAAGAAACCTTGCAATTTATTGTAGCCCCTATTGCCAACTCTTCTATCATCCTGGGACTCCCGTGGCTAAAGAGTAGAAAACCACAAATCAACTGGGACTCAGGTACTTTACTGTTTAAAAATGGGGTTGGCAACCTCTTTACTGTACCACAATCTGGGTGGAATGTAGCCGGCACCCTCCTTAACCACACCCCTGTGGCAGAACCTGTGGCACAGCCCAACAATCCACCTGAGTATACAGACTTTCTTGATGTGTTCGATGAGAAAGAGTGTGACCAATTGCCTCCTCACAGGAAAACTGACTATGCCATTGAAATTGACCCAAAGGCTAAACCACCCAAGCCAAAAATGTATGCTATATCAGAAACTGAGAAACAGGTTCTCAGGGAATTCATTGACAAAAACTTAGAGAGAGGGTTCATTGAGCCTGCCAATTAACCTTTGGCAGCCCTGGTGCTTTTCTGGGCGAAAAAAGATGACTCTCTGAGAGTCTGCACAGATTACCGTGGAATAAATGCCATCTCAATAAACAATCAATACCCTCTCCCCTTAATGAAAGACATGCTATCACACCTATCGAAGGGAAAAGTATTCACTAAACTTGACCTCAGAGAAGCCTACTTTAGAATTCGAATTCAGGAGGGGGATGAATGGAAAACAGCATTTAACTGCCCTCTAGGTTCCTATCAATACAAAGTCCTCCCATTTGGATTGGCAGGGGCCCCTGGAGTGTTTATGCAATATATCAATGAGGTCTTCCATGAACATTTGTACAAAGGGGTTCTGGTTTACTTGGATGACATTTTAATCTATTCTGACAGCCTCAAAGACCACATTCAGCTTGTCAAGAAAGTCCTGCACAAACTAAGAGATGCTAAGCTGTATGCCAAGCTCTCTAAATGTGAGTTCCACAAGTCCCAGCTGGACTATTTGGGCTATTGTATTTCCTCCAAGGGTGTTGAAATGGATCCTGCCAAAGTACAAGACATCATGGGGTGGGAACCCCCTCGCACCAGGCATCAACTTTAAAGTTTTCTGGGCTTCACGAATTTGTATAGAAATTTTATCCCCCAGTTTGCTCAAATTGCTTTGCCTCTAACTGACTTATTAAAAACTAGAGAGAGGGGGGAAACCTGGAAAGTTACCTCCTCAGGGGCTAGACTTGCCTGGACTTCTGATTGTCAAACCACTTTTGACTGTTTAAAGCTTCTTTTTACTAGAGAACCCATTCTGGCTCACCCAGACCCAACTCGTCCCTTTATTGTACAAGCAGATGCTTCTGACTCAGCTATCAGTTCAAAAAGATGAAACAGATTTTCCCCGCCCCCGCGCATACCTCTCATGAAAATTTTCTGACTCTGAGCGCAGCTGGCCCATTTGGGAAAAAGAAGCTTTTGCTGTAAAGACTGCTCTCACACATTGGAGGCATTTGCTAGAGGGTGCTTATTATCCCTTTGAGGTTTGGACTGATCACAAAAACCTCCAAGCTTTACAAGCCCCCAGGAAATTGAATGGCAAACAAATTCGTTGGGCTCAATTTTTTAGCCGTTTTAATTTTACCCTAAATTTCCTTCCTGGCAAGAGGAATTTTCTTGCTGATGCACCTTCTCACCTCCCGCAATATCACACTGCCCAAACTCAAATTGTAGGCACAGTTTTCTCTCAGAAGCAGCTTGGCATGGCTTGCGTAATGCACAAACAAGCAATAGCTGGGAAAGTGAAAGTGCAGGCTGACCTGAAAGAGAAACTGCTTCAGGAGCTCCCTAATGATCCCTGGCTACAATGTAACAAAGCCCAATTAACTGAAATTGACAACGTCTGGTATTGCAATGGCACAATCTACGTGCCTGAGTCTCTTCGCCAGACAATTTTGCACCGTTCCCATGATATTAAATCTGCAGGTCATTTTGCCTTCACAAAAACTCTCCACTTGGTGCAGCACCAATTTTGGTGGTCCTCCCTTTGTGCTGATGTACAGACCTACGTCACCTCATGCCACGTCTGTGCCCAAGTGAAGAGAAAGGGGGGGGGGGACCGCAAGAACTTTTACAACTCGTAGCCTCCCCCAAGGCTCCATGGAAAGAAATCGCCATGGATTTTATTGTGGATTTACCTGAGAGTAAAAACAAGACTGTTATTTGGACTGTAATTGATTTGTTTTCCAAGCAGGCTCATTTTATACCTTGAGCTAAAATCCCAATTTCTCAGCAATTAGCCAAGCTATTTCTCATGCACATCTATAAAATTCATGGGTGTCCCAAGCATGTAATTTCTGATAAAGGTGTCCAATTTACTTCCAAATTTTGGCGGGCATTTTTGAAATTAATTGGTGTCCAGCAATCCCTCAGCTCGTTGAGCCATCCGCAGATGGACGGAGTGACTGAATGAGCTCAGTCTACTCTAGAGAATTTTTATGCTGCTACATTAGCTTCCAACAGGATGATTGGGTGGACCTCCTCCCTTTCGCTGAGGTTGCTTATAATAATGCAATTCACCAGAGCACTGGTTTTTCTCCTTTTCATATTGTTTATGGCCAGGACTTGGTTCCAAACCTGAACTTCAATTGCAATCCTTGCCTGACTCCTCAGTAGCTGGCTGGGCTGCACAGATTGCCACTAATTGGCCGGTCATCCGCCAGGTGTTAGATCACACCCATGAAACTCAGAAAAAGTTTGCTGATCATCACAGGTGCCCAGAGTGGAAATTTAAAGTGGGCGATCTTGTTTATCTCTCCACCAAATTTTTATGCTCCCAATAACCCTTGAAGAAGCTTGCCCCTAAGTTTGTTGGACCTTTCCCCATCACAGAAATTATTAATCCTGTAACTGTTCAATTACAATTACCCCCCACTCTCAAAAGGCTTCACCCTGTTTTTCATTGCAGCTTGCTTAAACCTGCACCGGAACGTTCTCAGTGGCACCAGCCTGCAGCAAGCCCTCCACCCATCATGATCAATGGCCATCAGCATTTTGAAGTTAAAGACATTCTGGACTCTCATTTTTTTCACAAATCTTTACAGTACTTGATTCAATGGAAGCATTTTCCAGATCCTGAGTGGGTTAATGCATGTCATGTTAATGCTCCTATTTTAACCAAAAAGTTTCATGCAAAGTATCCTTCTAAACCCTCTCTTTACTAACCTTACCTTCTGATAGATATTAAATGGCACTGGAGAAAAGATGGCAATGTTAAGGTATCTCAGAGCAAAATCTCCAGGGGACCAACTTACACATGAGTGGAACTCTTGTAGAAAATAAAGAAAGAAAAAACAAACAAACAAAAAAAGAGAAAGAAAAATAGAAAAATAAGAATATAGTAGAGAAAAAGAAAAAAAAATACATACAGAAGTTACTTCCCACCTTCATCAAAAGTATAAACAATTTTAGTAACTTATCACCTTCTCTTAAAATGCAACCAATGATCTATTCTTCCCATATCCCATCTCTTATCTATAAACAAATCCTTAAAGCCTCGTCATTTCCATCCTGATGTCAGCAAAAGTCCATTAAGGGTTACCAGAAATAGCAACATATCTATTTTAACCTTGATCAGATAAACAAAGCTTATATTCCTTCCTTTTACTTCTAACAATCTTAATCTTTAGTCCATTCAAATAATGTAGTAGAACTTGATTTCTTTTCATTTTTTCTTTGTCCCTTCTCACAAGATTCTTCAAAACGTTAACAAGCCTCTTTTGTAAATCCAATATAGGAAAATTATCCAGGTCACTCTCTTGGTTTATTGTTGTATATCATTTTTAATTATTAAAACATCAGCCACTCTATTTTTTTCCTTTTTTCCTTTATTTCTTTTCTTCACCTTCTACTCCTTCTTTTTATTCTTCTATCTTTTTTCTGTTTGTACTAGTTTTTACTGTAGTAATTATACTCTTTAATAAAATTACTATGAATGGAACTCTTGTGTAATAGTGGCACCATCTTCTCATCCTCTGGGTTGATACAAGATGATACAATGGTCAGTGATACCAAAAGAGAGCCAGTAAGAGATCCCCATGGCCTCAACACAAATGTTAAATTCTCCAGGATGACTGTCTTGAACATTTCCAAGATCGCCCTTAATACAAATATGACCAGTTTCGTTGGAGAAGCTGTTGGGCAGCAGGTTGAGTGGTACACCTAAGCAATCCCTGTCTCATGATGTTAGGATTTCATTGGTGGCAATTGATTCTCTGAACAGGAATGCAAAAATATATAATCATGCAAAACCCATCAGCAAATGAGCAGGAGGAAAGGAAGGTTAAAACATCATTACCTAGAGAGAAGCATGGGAAAAGAATATGTTGGATTTGAAGTCAGAGGGAATAAAAGTCAACCTCTTTTCTTCTCACTCTGCTTCTAGCATAGTATATTTTTTCCCATCTCAAAAACTGGGACCATCTTCCAGCCTGCTCAGTGACCATCAACTGTCTATACTGGCCAATGTTCCTGAACTGCAGTACAGATTTAGTTCATAGATATATTGTCCAAGTCACTGGGAGCTTCTCCTAAGCTTGGCCTAACCTGGGAACCCTGACAGTTTGGCTTAAAAAGATGAAATCTTTAGGGATCACAGCATCAACATCTTTAGGGATATCTTCCACCCTGGCTTGCGTTGTGGTACGGAGTGATCAGGTGGACCTAGGGTCATTGTGAATTCTAGCAAATCAAATTAAATCACTATAAAAAGTATTCCAGCAAATAAAATTAAATCCATATGACAACAAGAATTGGCAGCCCATTCACAGCCCATTCAAATACTCCGCAACAAATCATGTTTGCAGTTTAAATAAATCCCTGGATTCATTTCTGCTTCTAAGGACCCAGCTGGTGACTGTGGCCAGAAGTTCTCAATATAGTGGCAATAATGTCCCTGAATGTTGTTAGTGATAGCTGCACTAAATGCCTTAATCTGATTTTAGATGATAGTAGGTGGGATTACTTTACACCAATCCTCACTTACCCTAATAATTCTAGATACCATTTAAGATATTACTGAGCTAGAACCTGGCTAGCACCAGTATCTTAGGAAATTGTGAGCTGTTCACATGACTAGGCTTCACTAAGCACACTGGGCATTTTCCTAGATCCTGTCTTTCCTGCATCCACGTGAAACTTCTAAATCTGCTCCAGATTTTCTCCTCTCCAACTTTGCAGCAGAATTTAGATGGTGCTTTATATGGGCAAGAGGAGGATGTGAGCCCCATCCACTCATCAGAAATATCTAACATACAAGATTGGATGATATGTACTGCTTCCCTTAAGAACGGCTAGTCCTGGAATTTTGATGCACAAATCCCAGTCCTTAAATAAACTTGCTTTCTTGAAGCTAAAAAGAAATAATGAGAAAGGCTTTCTTTTGCTACAGCTTTAGACCCCCTTCTTCCTTAGGAGAGCAAGTTCAGGATATAACACAAAGCAAGAAGTTATTCTACAGAAGGCAAATTCAGCTGGCAGCAAGTTCAGAAATGAAGGGATGGGCAATCATTTGAATATATAGTGCATGTATAGAAAAACATGTCTACCTTTATCTGTTCTGGACAAGGCTTTGAATGCTTGACCTAAAAACACTTGACCTACATTTCTGTGGTTTAAATATATTTGTGGTAGCAAATTAAGGCGACCATTTTTTTTCTTCCCCCATTTTGCCCATCAGGGGCCTTGTATATAACAATTACCTAGTGAGCAAATACACCATGCTTTTCCATATTTAGGAGCAGCTCTACCTAATGAATCTAACCTAATGAAAATGGTTGGCAAATTCTGTTTTTGTTTTTGAAAGAAGAATCGAACAAAGTTTGCAAGCTTCTTCATACATGGGGGAAGAGGAGGAGGAGGAGGAAGAAGAAGATTGAATGTGAACAAAGTAAAATTGATTTACTGCATTTTTATTCCATTTTCCTTTTAATGCTATCCAGGTTATACCTTTGAATCTACTTTTCATTTGTTGCTTTTCTGTGTTTTTCTTCCCACTTATCTCCGAGATTGACTGTTTTGTACCTTGTTCTTTAGCATTGTGCTGTATTTTACCACCTCAGGGCAGTTTTGACAAAAGATACTTTGACAGGGAGACACAGAGCGGCTTGTATAAATAGTTAGACTTTATTATTGGTTTGTCTCCAGATTTGATTTTTTAAATATATTTATGCCTTGCTTTTCTGTCAGACAACTGTTCTCAAAGGAAGCTGACATTAAGTGAAACTTAATAAGAGGCATTTATTTATTGCTTTTAAAGGCACTGGTGATCGATGGCGGCACTGAGGGAATGGTGATTCTAAACTGTCTACTTTCCTTCGCTCTTCCAGTTGCTTGACTTTTCCAGCTGTTGTACCTTGAAATGTCCATGATTTCCATTAAAATAACCTTCCCCTGGAAAAGCACAGCTTAAGAACCAGGTCCAAGGTAGCACCAGATGTTATGGTTCCCTAAAGGCATCTGCTCACTGAGATGGATTGTTAGCAGCTTCTGTCTCTTCATGGTGGCAAAGGGAACTAATGAAGACTCAGGAGGCAATAAAATAAGAGTATCCCTCATCACTGTCACAGGATTTTGCCCTGAGCTAATGCAGGAAAACCAACAGAAGGACTGGAAGGCGGGTGAAGTGGAGAGGAACTATTTTAGTTAATCTTGCATGGCCTTAGGCTGCAATTCTGGGCCTACTTATCTGACAATAAACAGCAGTAAGTTCAAGATGACTTACTTCTGAAGAGACATTATAGGATTGTTCTCTAAGTGACCAGTTTGATATTTTACTGTAAACCCTCTGATGGGGTAGAAAGTCAAGTTGTAATAATAATAAGAGAACTCCTTCATGAGAAATAGAGTTGCTTCCAACCTCTGCCATTAGAATCGCTGCCGTGAGATAGAGGGCCATCTTAATTGTTCAAATAAATAAATAGATAAATAAAGTACATTTCATACCAGCAATGGATAGTTAGCTCTGAGCATCCTACTGCAAACTTTCTCTTACAAGGAATATACAGTAAAAAGGGATGCTTTCTGCATTTTCAGGATAGACAAGTATGCAAGAGATAAATACAGTGAAGAATGGATGCATGATTTTATTTCATACCAAAACTGAATTGTTAAGTAGCATCAGTAGAGACTAGAGTGCAGTGTAGTGGTTGCAGCTGGACCAGATAGACCTAGATTTGAGTGCCAATGTACGAAGCTTGGTTAATGCTTATCTTAGTCAGATGTTTGCTTAGGCTTAAGACAGTGTGTAAAACCAGCCCAGTGTATGGTTCAGTGTATTGTGCAGGGCCAGAAAATGAGTTAATTCAGTTCCCAGGTTAAACACGTTGTGTAAATGCTGTGGAAGAGCCATCTGGTCCCCCAAATTGTCTCCCCATTATATATATCTAAGATGGAATGAAAAAAAAAAAGTAGGGATGTCTCTGTGAGAATGAAAAAGAAGGGAGATCTCCATGTCAGTGAGGATACATGGTATTGCCTCATCTGTAGACTACTTGTTCACTGTGCTGTGCAATCCAGGGCAATGAGTGTTATTCTTGGTAAGCAAAGGCTATGATTGTGATGAGGAGGTACTCCAATCTCCCTGACTGATTCTTCTCTTCTACTGGGAGATCCAACGTGAAGGGCTGTAAGTGCAGATCATGAATGGATAATGTCAGCTAAGCACAATACTGAGATAACTCACTTTTTTGTTGTTGTTGTTTATTCATTCAGTCACTTCCAACTCTTTGTGACTTCATGGACCAGCCCACGCCAGAGCTTCCTTTTGGTCGTCACCACCCCCAGCTCCCCCAGGGACGAGTCCGTCACCTCTAGAATATCATCCATCCATCTTGCCCTTGGTCGGCCCCTCTTCCTTTTGCCTTCCACTCTCCCCAGCATCAGCACCTTCTCCAGGGTGTCCTCACTTACTCACTTACCTCATGTCAAATAACTATCAGATTGCAATAGTTTATATCAATGTCAATTTACTGAAGGTTCAGTCCTACCATTTTATACAACCCAAGGTTCTATATTTCCTGTCATTGGGTCTAGGAGTCATATTCTATTTTTCCTATTCCATTAGAATGATGTCTTCTTTGTCTATTTCAAGATAGTTGAGCTAAGATGGCAGGTCAAGTCAGGAGTGGATTAAGCTTCAAAGTAAGTACATGTATTGAACTGGTGGAGTGTTAAGGCATGTTGAACATTTCTTCTGCATTTAAAAAAAAAGATTTTCCTTTCATTCGATGGAAAACAAGCTGTTTTCTTTCTTCTTTTTCTTCCTTTTTTTCTTTTTCTTGAAGGAGATGAGAAAGAAGGATGTTAGTAAAATAGTCATAAATCAAATACAGTATGTAATGATTAAAGTATTGGGTTAGGACTGGGGAGATGCAGGTCCTAATCCATTCTTGACCATGGAAACTCAAAGGATGAGTTTGGGCCAGTCACTTTCTCTCAGTCCAACCTACTTCACAGAACTGTTTTAAGAGGATTTAAAAAAGGGAGGGAGGGAGAGAGAGATGATAATTGTGATGGTCACGATGATGATGATGGTGGTGAGATAGCCAAGGGATATTTGTAAATATGCTTTCCATTGCACCATCATATCCATAATGGTTTTCAGAATCTCCTTGTTCACACTCTTCAATTTAATCCCAAGATAAAAATTATAAGAGTTTTTCATATCTGGAAATTGGTCAACTAGGGAAGTTGTGAGGGGTTGGAAACATATGTAAAAAAACCAACTGTGGTGATAACATCTGCAAGTCCATCATCTTGCAGTGATACAGTACTCCCTAAAACAATTCTAAGACACTCTGAAAATGAGATGCACATGTTTTTTAAAGCAAAACTATGGAAATTGTAGGAATGTTTCTGCCATAGGTCTTTCATAGTAGTAGAATATATAGTCTCTCTTCCCACCACTGAATTTCTAATTTTGCATGCTATTCTAAACCCAACCATAATACTCATCACCTACTAAGTGACAGCTTTTTCCCCACCCTTCTCTCTAATTTATAAATGTGTGTGTTCATGTGTGTGTCTTCCTTTGTAAATTCCAAGCATCACTACATCTTCCTCAGTGCAATGAAATACAATAAATTTCCCAGACAAAAAAAAAATAACCATAGAACAATGTGATTGAAAAGGACCTTGGAGGTCTTCTAGTCCAACTCCCTGCTCAGGGCAGAAATTTTCAGACCATCCCAGATAAATGGCTGCCCAACTTTGGCTTGAAAACCTCTAGTGATGGAGCATCCATGGCTCCTGGGGCAGGCTGTTTCATTACTTAATAGCTATCATGGTCAGGAAATTCTTCCTTATTTAGAATTTGGATCTAAATAAAACTTCCATCCATTGGTTCTTGTCCTTGGGTGCTATGGAGAATAAATCCACACCTCTTCTCCATAACAGTCCTTCATATATTGAAAAACTGCTATCATGTCTCCCCTTAGCCTTCTCTTCTTTAGGTTAAACATAACCAGTTCTTTTAACCAGTCTTCATAGGATTTAGCCTCCAGTCCCTTTACCATTCTTGTCACTCTTTCTAGTTCCTCAGCATCTTCTTTGTATGTGGTGTCCAGAATTGAAGACAGTATTCCAGGTGTGGTCTGACCAATGCAACATAAAGCAGAATTACCACTTTGGATGATCTCAACATTATACCTCTATTGATGCAGCCCAAGGCTGCATTGGGTCCCATAAGATGAAACTTTTTAATCAATGGGACCTAGAACAAATACCTTTCTCCATGTAGATTTAGATACATTAAGGGCCATGCTTTGGGGATGGTTGCCCAATCAACTGTCAGGAACCAGGCCAAGAACCACGCTGAGCTGGCCAACTCTAGTTCTTTATTATTCTTACCATATAGACAGAATCTTGCCAGACTAAAGCCATTCAATTAACTTAAGGGGAAATAACCTAGAAGAGCTCTATGGTGGAGCTACCTTGAACATCTTAACCTTGCCAGCAACAGTGTCTTGGCTGTGAAGCCTCTTATCTGTCTGGAATGTGCTCCCTCCTTCCTGGGAATCAGCTGCAGCACTGGAATCCACCACATCAACTGTGAATCCCTCTGGTAATGGGACCATCTATTCCACATTGTTCCATTTATCAAGAAAGAGGCTATAGGCAAATTTATCAAAAACCTTACTGGTTTAGGTACACTACATTCACTACATTTTGACAATCTACTCACTTTGTCAAAAGGAGTAATAAGATTAGCCTGGCATGACTTATGATTAGCAAACACATGCTGGCTTCTGGTAATCACTTTGTTTCTTTCTACATGCTTGCAAACCCACTGCTTGATGATCTTTTCTAGGATTTTCTCAAGTATTAATGTTAAGCTGATTGGTCTGTATTTTCCTGGGTTGACCTTTTTCCCCTTTTAAAAGATTGGGGCAATGTTACATCTTCAGTCTTTAATCTTCTCACATTTCCCTGTACTTCAGAAGTTCTCAAAAATAGTGATTCTGATATCATATCTGCCAGTTCCTATAGCATCCTGGGATGTAATCCATCTGGCCTCCAGGACTCTTCAAGGACATATTCAATCAATTAATCAATCAATTGGCCAATCTTTTCATCCCAAATCCCAAACCAACCTCCTATTTCTTTAACTTAGGCCAAATTTGCTATTGTCATATACTCAAGTGCTCATGCAATGAAATGCCTACAGTTGCTCTAATATTTCACCCAGCCTTCTCCTTCGTCCCACCAGCTCTAATGTAAGAACACCTCAGAGGAATCCTGTCAGCTACCTCCATTTTACCCTCTGGTACTCAAGTAATTCCCAAAACAATATCTCTTTCCCACTAGATCCCAGATAAAAGAATGAGGGCCTTTGCTGTTGCCTGATAGAACTACCCCAAGGGACATCCACCTTTGTTATCCCACTCAGATGCATGTTTGGTTCATAATCCCTAACCCTGAAACAGCCACTGTTGCAGCAGAGTTGATGTCTTACCACTTGATGGATGTCAGCCCCCACTATGTAGACCATGAAATCAACTCCACAGGATAGCTAAAACTCATATTGAGATTGGCTATAATAACAGAATCTTGTAAGTCTGTCTGTGCTGTACTTCCTTCTCCTTCTTATAGCTCAATGAATTATAGAGGTGTCTGTCTGAGCAGCTTCTGAATGCTATCTGGACTTTCTGGACTTAAACAAATGCTTAGGCAACAGAGTTTGCATACCTCTGTCATGGTCATCTTCCTTGCTCTTTACACTGGGGGCAGAGAGTCTCTCAGATATGGGACCCAATAAGTGTGTCTGGGAAGTCTGTGCAGTAGATACCAACTACCTTCCATCCAATAATGGCCCTGCTGTTTATGGGAAGTGTTACGTCAGTGTGTTGGTATAATTCCTCTTTGGTAGTACTGAGGTCTCCTATAATCATATGCAGAGATAACAATGTCAAATATGGACAGGTGACTTTGTATTTCTGTAGATTTATCTAATTACCATTTAAAGCCTTCCAAACTGGTGGCCATGTAGCATCATGTGGCAGCAAATATCCTTGTTTAACTATGATCTGCATGAAGAAGTTGCTCCTTTATCTCTCCTGGATCTCTCACTATTCAGTTTCATAGGACGGCTCCATGTTCAAGTATGATGAGAAAGGAAAACAAGGGGGAAAGAGAACTGAGAAAAAGAAAATCATGTTTGGCATTTTGTGGAAGGAATCTACGTGGATTTGACTATTATAAATGTGTGTCTAATGGCAATCCGCTCATAATATGTTTATTGCAAGAGCATCATTGTTTAAGGAAGAGCATTCTGTTTGTCTTCATAGATGGTGTAACTTGCATCTTCTAGGAATGTACTTTAATACTGGAAACAAAGTCTATATAAGCCTAGTGCAAACTAAAGCAACGGAAGCAGAGTTGAAGGAAACTGGACACAACTGCTTTCAAATTTTGGTGGCCTTAACTTTGCCAACCAGAACATACTGCTGAGATGCTATCAGTGCAAAATATATATCTCAGAACTGTAGGTCTGATACATTAAACAATGTTTTGCCCACTAGCAAATTATTCTGGTGGCAAATTGAACCCATTTAAACTTAACTTTTGGTCAGGTTTTTTTAAACTATTTTTTATTGGCTTGTTTCTAGATGGCTACTGAGAACAAAGCTTGCTCTGTTGTCCAGCAAATTGAAGATACGTTCACTCAAAAGCAACCTTTGAGTTTATATACAATCTTAACAGGAATTGCATTTGAAAAATAGCTTTTTTCATTCCTTATGAGGGAAGTAAACTGTGTTTTTATTGCAGTAACTGTTGACATAAAAAGAAAGAACTTAATCCTTGTAAAAGACTGCCTTTTTGTGAATATTCAGAAAGTTGGTATCAAATCCATGTTATCTTCAATGTTTTCATCCACAGTATACAGAAGCAGTAATATTTACAAATTCCTGGTTCTTTCCTGGTTTTAGATATTTTTTTTTTCTTTTTAAGTTGGGGAACCTACTCACAATGCAAATCCTTCTGTCTTTTTAAAAATCTTTTTTATTGGGCTAATGTCCTGAAGTCCTCAGAAGCTAAGTAAGTCAGTGAACTGATCCACCCAATGGTGTCTCAAGTAATAGCTGTTCTGTATTTTCAAGCGGTCTATGTCCAGTAATACATTTTAATAGGATGGCTGCTTCCAATTTATTGCCATTTGCCAAGTACTTTTGAAAGGGCTTTGTTGCACACAGGCATACACACACAAAACCCAATGAATTATGTATACTGCTTCCACATTTAGACATTGTATTAGCCCATGTAGTATTTGTATGGAGTCTTTGCAAATTCATTACCAAAGTATTATCATATTAATGGCTTGGGTGACTAAAGTTATCAGGGAGGAGTAGGAGTAGGAAGAGGGGGCTGGAAAAATGAATATTAAAAACCCATTCCCCCTCTGTGATGGAAAATGGTCCTTGTCATTTGCTGGAAAAAAAAAATTGAATGTCTAGAAATATGATCAAAACTATACAGTAGGAGAACAGCCCATAGAAATTCATTTGTTGTCTGAAGAAGTATATTGGCTTTCAGTTGATTTACACAATACAATTTCCCTACATACAAGCAGCTAGGGTGTTGGAAAGCCATCAACACGAGAGACCATCTCATGGACAGCCTGGGACATTTGGTTGGAGAAGATGAAGGAAAAGATGTCCCTCCCACTTCTGCCAAGGTACAAAAAGCCAGTTAGATTAGTAACTGATTCTTACTTCAACATTCCTTGAGAGTATCTTGGGGGAGTTAATGCATCTGTAATTCACTGCCCCTCATTCTCCTAAAAAGGACATAAGGTCAGATACATGTTTATAGGAATGCAAGTGTCCAAAATGCAAGTTCAGTTTTAGACAAATCTTTATGAAATCTTTGAGTGAAGAGTTGATGCTTGTAGTCTCCACTGTCTGCTGCCTGTCCATGTTACAATAAGGAGTTTTTTGCCAGATTGTGCCATTTGGCTCCTGTGGAAATCCACAGCAGATTATTTTTCCATCTCTAATTTGATTCAAAGCTGATTTCCTGGGCTCAGAGTCCTGCAGCCACCCCTGATGTTTTCTTCTTGGGCTCTTCCTTCTTGCTCTTCCTACCTTTCAGTTTGCTATCTGTGAGCATGCAAACGATGATGCCAAGAAAGGAAGTAAAGCAATATCTTTCTCTGGCTTGATTCATGCTTGTTGGTTTGTTTCATTATGGTACTTGGTCTACATTCCCCCTCCCCACCCCAAGCAGCTCTGCTGTCCATATCCACTCTTGTGAAGATTGGGCCCAAAAAGGAAAAGCAAATGGATAGACAACATTAACCATGGCAAAGAGGGGACAAACTCGCTCATCTTGTCTCCAAAATTTGGAGCTAGCATAACTCTGACTTAATGAAGTGTACTGCTTTAAGAGGTTTTTCACCTTACTCACAGTGATGGTGTCCCTATCTATATACAGGGCTTAAAGAGAGGTGAATGAGATCCAAGGATTTATGAAACTCAGTAAACCGTCTTGGCCCACTGTAAATTTGAAATTCCTCTCTTGCACAGGGGAAATAAGTTCAAATGAACCAAGCAGCTTTGGTACCCCAAGATTCATTATTGTGTTCTTTGACCAATAACTTTTGCTTCTTCTTCTGTCTCCCGTCTCCTTTTTCTTTCACCCCCATCCCCCTTTTTCCTTACCACAAATTACTGAGACATTTATGTATCTCAGAATAGAATTCAGTGAACTGGAAACGACACATCCCCAAAAAGCTCTCAAATCAATCTGAAAACAGGTCTAGAAGAAAAGAACCCATCTCTACTCAATAAGCATTTCTTTTTCTTTTTAGAAAAGACATGGAAAATCAGAGAGGGTAGGGGGAAAAATCAATGTTACTCAACCAACATTGGAACATAAGGCTGTTGTTTTGGCCTTAATCCGTTGGGTGAAGTGACATCAGATGATTTAAGAAAAAAATGCTGAACAAAATTCCTTCCCCCTCCCCCAGAATGAACAAGATTTTATTTCCCCCACTCATAGATTCATGTAGTAATTGAGATACCTCTATATTTTCAATAAAAATTAATTCATCGTTATTTTGACAATGAATGTTCTACCAAATTCTTTATTAATGGATTAGCAAATGTTGATGTTTCACTGTTGTCTTCTGCTGTGTTAAGATAAAGCCTCAAGGAGCCAAAAACACATGCATAGCATTGGTCTAAAGCTTCTGAGGTGTATAACATCCGTAATGAGAACCTAAATCAATTAAAATATATATTTGTGTGATAGATAGATAGATAGATAGATAGATAGATAGATAGATAGATAGATAGATATGATATAGATATAGATATAGATATAGATATACAGTAGATATAGATATAGATATATGCACACACTGTATATATAAGTGTGGACTGGATTCTGTGTCCTAACAGCCAGGAACCACGCTGAGACAAGGAACTGGTCTCTAATGTTTTATTGCTTGTACATAACAGGAATCCTAACAAACTGAAGAAGCGTGGGAAAAACCCCGACATATAAACCCCAAAGGTTAAGGCGGTCCCGATCTGTGTCTCTTTGAATGGCTGCCCAATTCCTCAGTGCTACCCATGCGCTTAACAGTCTGGATGGAGCCCCCTGCTCGCCATCCTTACTCATGACATTCTGACTGGCAAATTCTTCCCTATTTATGGCCTTGTAGAACACACAGAACAAGATGATCATGTGCAAACTACCATTTGATTAATAAAACTTGTTTTGCAAATCATTTCTGAATGAAGGTTTATCTCTGCTGAAATGAGGAAAGAGGGTGAGTGTCGGATGATTTGCAAGGCAGGACAGGAAACAAAGCCGAGGTTTGGAATTACAATTGCTTGGGGTGGAAATTGCTTGTATGATCAGTTCTGGATGCATTGCCCTGTCATGAATTCTTATCTTTCATCTCTGAAAGCATGGTAGAGCTTACCCAGGTTTTGATATTCCTATATGAAGAAGCTGCTATACCTGCTCCCCAAGGATTTTGAAGGGATTGGTGAAATATACAATGCCCGATACTTTCAGAATAAAATCAGAGATGTTTCCTTATTAGGTAGGACTTTAGGATCAGGGTCATTTGAACTTGGAGAAAAGCAGATGAAAGACATGCAAAATGCATAGGAATCTATGGGAATAGTGGACAGAGATAGGCATTGTCCCTCTCCCACAATGTTAGAACTTAAGCTCATCCCTGAAATGTAAGTATGGGGAGTTTTATATTCATAAGCAGATCAACCCAGACCAAGAGGACAGAAGTTAATATGCAGCTGCTGTCTTTGATGGATACACGGTCGAAGCAATATTGTGCTTGTTTGTGATGCCAACAGATGTAAATATGTTTGTGCTGTGCTCAGGCAGATAAGGATGTTTGAGTTATGAGCTGTCAGTTCTTTTGCTGTTTTGGAAGGAAAATGAAATCTCTGGCTACTGTACCTAGACAACTTTCAAAGAACAAAATTGGATGCAAGTGAATTGCCCTTCTTATTTTGTTGAAGAAGGGAAACATGACATTATAGCATCCTAGCATTGCCCGAAATATATTAGCGGAATGATTCAATGAGATTAGGCAGAGTTTTAATGCAAATGATGAATTTGCCATCCATGCCCGCAACTTACGGATTTCTTCATAGTCACTGCTGGCTGAGCTAAAATTCATAAACTACCTAGCTGTCTTCTCCCAGGACAGAGGGGGAAAACATGATGGTTGCCTGTTCTCTGTGTGTGGAGTATTGGCTGCTGCTATGTTGTGCACACACAAAAATCATGGCAGTCAAATTCCTATGCCCTTCCTGTAGAGAAGTGAGAGCCACAAAGGGAATGGACAAACTGGTCTAGTTACAATTTGGCAGTCAGGAATTGGCAGTCACCAAAAGTGGAAGAAAATATTGGTTCTTTCTCATTTTAATAAGAGCTGGCCAAGTGTATTATTTATTATTATTCAAATTTAATTACTGCCCATCTCCCCCAAAAGAGGGACTCTGGGCAGTTGACAATAAAATCAAGCTCCAAACATAAACATTAAAATCTCATAAAAGCAACGACATCACAATTATTATAAAATACAATAAATAAATATAAAATCCAAGAAGGTATAAAATCCAAGCTGGTGGGAGGGACTCTAGGGTGCGAGCCACCCCCAAGAATGGTTACTCACTTTCCCGCCCCAGGTGAGACGGCAGAACCAAGTCTTCAGGGCCTTCCAGAAGGTCAGTAGTGAAGGGGCCTGCCTCTTCATCATTTCTGAATCAGCATAGTTACTGATATGTCGCTGTCCCTTGGTTTTTGCTAAGGTAAAGGTAAAGGTTTCCCTTGACGTTAAGTCCCGTCGTGTCCGACTCTAGGGGGCGGTGCTCATCTCCGTTTCAAAGCGGCGTTTGTCCGTAGACACTTCCTCCATGATGACACGGAACGCCCGTTACCTGCCCGCCGAAGCGGTACCTATCAATCTACTCACATTGGCATGTTTTCGAACTGCTAGGTTGGCAGGAGCTGGGCCTAGCCATGGGAGCTCACCCTGCTGCGCGGTTTCGAACTGCCGACCTTCCGATCGGCAAGCTCAGCAGCTCAGTGGTTTAACCCGCAGCGCCACCGCGTCAGTCGCTAACTACCCATTTAATCCTAGACCTGTCTACAATGAAATTTAATGGAATGTCCTCCAGGTTGTATGTATATAAGTTTATAGCTTGTGTGGAACAAAGAGGAGGAGGAATGAATTAATGAATTAACCCGCAGCGCCACCGCATCCCCTTGGTTTTTGCTACTCCTATAATTTTGTGATGGAACTCGTCCTGTCATTTTCTTATACAGAATTTCAAGCAACTCCCTCCTGGCTTTAGAAGGCTGATAAAGACTGTTCCATTAAGGTCTGCTGGGGCCACACCGCTGTGATTATTCCTCCGCATAAAGGGTTGGGTTCTCCACTTTATGTCTAGTTGTATTTTGATTTATGGCGTTTAGTTTTGATGGATGATGCTCTGTTTATCTTGTCTGTTTTTAACTTAAGTTACAGATCTGGGGAATTGTGTGTCACTCAGAGAGGCTTTGATTGGAGTGGTTTATAAGCCTTCTAAATAAATGCATAAACAAAAATACGTAAGTGAAAATAGCAAAATGAAGATCTTACGGCAGAGGTAGGCCGAGTGCTGCCTGTGGACACCACGTCTATCTGAAGCTCCTCACCCCATCTTTTCACGTGGTTCTTTTATTAAAAGTCTTAATAGAACCCCTGCCAGGATGCCACCATGCTACAAAGTAGAGCAACAGTGTCTAGCACAATTAACACTTTTAGTCCACACAAACACCTTATTTGGATAGTATTTTTCTGATTATTGGCTGCCCAATCTATGGTGACCATTTTATGAATGTGCCTATCACATGTTCTCTCAGCAATTCAAATGTGTCCCAGCCTCAAAATGGCTACCTAATCCCATCTCAGGGAAAACTGAAACCAAAGGGCTTGTGTTAGAGAACATTGTGCACAAAAACACATATATTAGGGAAAATGCTGGGCCCTCAGATATGACGATAGGAAGGAGGTCTAGAACACCTGGGCTAAGCCATTGCTAAGAACAACAAGAGTGCCCTGGAAACATTCCCAATAGCTGCACAGTTCAAGCACACATTCTTCCTTTTTCATTGCCAATTCTCAAAACTGCCTGTCTTACCTCTTTATTGTACAGGGAATCAAGACACCATCAAAGGACATATTTCCCACCAAAGCAGTAACACAGGGTTGTCCAATTTTATCTTTTATGAAATTCAGCTTCAGATCCCATGGCTGATAGATCCATTTTGGCACTAGGTGAAGACTGGAGCTCTTATTTTTAACTGCAACTAGCAATTTGGGATTCAAATCATGTATTCATTGAAATAAGTGTAATCTGATTTTAAATAAGGAACATTTTAGCTACAACAGCAGCCTGAACCACACACCTTTGGTCCATCTGCTTACAATTCTTCTCTCATCATCTAGCTAGAGTTCAGGTTATGGCAGAAACGTGAGGTTTTAAGGTTCACCTGGAGCAATGCTGAGACAGTGGTTGGTCTTCTCTCAGTTGAAGAAACTTTAGGTGAAAATTGAATCATCAGAGTTGTTTTGGTCCTGTCAAGTTTCCCTGCAATCCCAGTTACTGGGGAGTAGATGCCAACGGAGAAAAAAATGATGGAGAAAAGAAATTACATGGAATGCACTGAGAAGGATTTTTCAGAGTTTTAGAAAGCTGTTTATATATTCTGGTTTAACACTTGACTGGTCCCTTGGTTCTGAATGCTGACTTTTGGAGAAAACAGTCTAGGGTCTCTCACAGAGAATGATTATCTCACTGAACAATAAATTCAAGGATTTGTGGAGAGTTAAAAAGATACCACTGGTAGAATGGAGAAATTCATGTGTCCTCTAGTTGAAACTCAAGTTATTATTCAGAAATTTCAGGAATTTTCATCCCTTTTTTTCAGGATTAGAAAAGAGAAGTTGGAAAGAGATTTTTCTAAGAAATGTGTGTATGGGTGGGGAGAAGTAAAGGAAAATAGTGGGTGGTGGTTAAATCATGTATTTGCACCTGCATATGGTGGGAAAGTTATCTGTGCTCAAATGATCTTAGGAGCTGAAGAGATCTAATGCAGATATTAAGTTGTTATTTTCATTAAACTCTCTTTTTGTCTCTCTCTTTGAAGTCAATTCTACCGTAAAGTTCTTGTTCCCAAAATACAAAAAAAGAAATTCAGGCTTTTGATGGCATTTACAGAATCAGAATGACTCCTTGATACATTCCTTGACACACATATCTGTATCTACAGAGAAACTCCTAATACTTCTTTCAGCCAGCTTCTCTATTAGAAAAACTAATTCTGGCTACAATCATCTCAGATTACCAAAACAAAACGGGGAATGGCCCCTGAGACAAGAGAAGAATTCATAAAGCCCTGTACTTCAGATTTCTATACACTCATGGGTAGAATCAAGGATTTAAGTCTCTCTGAAGGATGGAGATAGTTTGTATTTCTAAGAATCCTTGTAATTTCATTTCCACTCTAGAATATTATGGCTGTTATTATGGATGAAGAAGGCTCTTCAATGTCCTATTAATTGAGATTTTTTTTGTATGATAATATATTGAGTTTGTTATGCTGTTCACAGTGAATTAAAAGTTCCCCTCTATGCTTGGCAGGTCAGAATTCTGGGAGGAGAGAATAATAGGGCTGTTTCCTTTAAACTCTACCTGTGAGTTGTTGAGAAGAATATAAACATTGTATAAATCACGGTGCTTGATCAAATACTCTGAGACAACTTTTTTTTTTCTATCTCTGCGTGTTTATTGAAACTAGGAGGCATTCAAAGGAATCATTACCAAAGAATTATAGTTGTCTATCAATTTATAAGGGAGGATATTTTGAGATGCTTGTGTGCACTCCTCTATACTGGTTCATTTCTGTATCTGCATCAGCATTCATTGAATAGCATTTTTCACTTCCTTGCAAGAGTCACAGCCGTTTGTTACAACTTGTGATGATGTCAAATGCATTATGACATTATCATGCAAATGAAGCAAAGCAAATTGTCTAATCACTTGCAAGGTGATGTTGTGACACATGTGATGTCACTTCCCACCTACCCCTTGCCCCTCCTGTGGACATCCATGACAGCAATGCTAAATTTGATGGAACCCTGCAAAATAATCATTTGTTCTCTGCCTTATCACTATGTTAGGTTGGAGGGCCCAGGACAGTGGTATGCTCAAACAGTGTTACTCTGTGACTGGCTTAGTCTACTGTACTAAGTTTTAATGATGACTGTTTGAATGAACTACAAATGGCTGGGTTCATCTAACACACTAAGCCAAACTCCATTATGACTCAGCACCGTGTATGAGCCCAGCCATTGTGATTTACCACTTTATCTCAGTCTGACTGAAAATATTTTAATTAGTCTATAATGAAAGGTAAAACAATGTTAATTAATGTTACTTAAACAATTGTTGGCATGTTACAAGCCCTTTCCCCAATTTATCATTGCCATCATTGGCTACCTTGCTAGCTCTAATATTGGAGATAATATAGAAACTGCTGGGAACACAGGGGTTTTCTGAATCATTATTGTCTAGAAAAATAGACATCAAGAATAACCATTAATTTATCCATTGCCAGCCTGGCATCTTTGAGGAAGGCTGGAACTGAATTTCTCTGAGTTCGCAGCCATAGAAATACTGAAGAAGCATGGAGTAGATGCATAAGAGAAGGGCCACCATGCACGGTGATAGAGAAATAAGACTTAGTTGTTACTGGAGTCCTATGAGTTCAAAGGTCAGACTTATCACCCAAGTATTTTTTCAAATCACAATGAATGAAAATGATAGAACTGTTTACTGTCAAAGCTACAGTCATGTGCTGAGGTGAATTTTCAGGGAAATTCTGAAATCTTTCTACTGCAAGCTTACGCACAAGAAGAATGTAAGTCTTCTGTTAAAATTTCAACTCTGAAATGTTGCTACCTCTCTCTCTCTGGATAAATAGTACCTCCCATGTTGAATGGAGTTGTCTCAAATGATGTCTCCTCAAATATCGAATGTGTATGTCTGCAGCTGGATAGTTTGTATATCTAAATACTGGAACATGTGTGAAACTATCAGATTATCAGATCTGGATTGCAAACATCTGGGTGATGGCTAGAAGACAGCAGAGATCCAGAAAATGCCAATACCCTGTTGCCATCTAGTGGTCATCTGGATTTTTGCAGACTGCAAAATAGGTTGAATAGGGATTTAGGCCTGGGATTCTCCTGCTCATAAAATTTGAAACCTCTCTGGAATTGTTCCCTTGTACAATTCTGGGCTGTGCATCACTTGCCTCTTTGACTTCTCCAATTGTATTTGTGTTTTCACTCTCAGCCCGTTCCTTTTGCTTTTTTGGTTGCACACCTTTTATTTATATTTATGTGCATATATTTATGTGCATAAGAAACCTGGCCCTGTCTTGGACTAAGATCTAAAACTCTCAGGGTTAATTGGTTGGGTCAATTAGCTGAATTCTGGAGCTTGAGCTACACCTGACCTCGCTGTGACCCAATTAAGCAGATTGCACAAACAGAGGCCATATTTCTGACTTACAATATAGGTATATTTATTGTCTGTAATATGTAAACACTCATTCTGAGTTTGAGGGACATAACTGGGGAAGCCAAAAAGCTTCAGGGAATGCCTTTATGGTTCTCCTGGTAGAAATTTGGAAAGGAAAGATATCTGGCAGATGCAGATAGCTTCCTACAACCCATGTGCTGAGATGTAAAAAGAAAAAAAAACTGCACTGAGGAAATTTTAAATTAAGAAAAGGTTTCTTGGGGAAATTATGGTAAGAACCACGTAATGTATGAGAAGCTGCATGAAGAATTACAGACAGAAATATAAGAGAGATCCAGCACCTGAGAATACTCCCTTAGTAACTTGGACAATAGCAGGCTAGATTTCTATTGATTTGCACCCTCCTATTAGGAATATAGCCCTAATCTGCTACTGCTACAGAAGAGCAGTGGTGGAGCCAAAGATGTCTTGTTTGATAGTATTCCCAAACAATCACTACTGATCTCATTGAGTAAACCCTGAAAGGAAAGTTGATGGTCCTTCTCAGAAATGTTCTTTGTGTGGAAAAAAGGTCCCAGGTTCCTGAAATCTCAGGTAGGGCTGGCAGAAGTGTGTCTGAAACCTTAGAAAGCCACTGCCATTTCAACAGTATCAATCCGGATGCTCAAAGGATGTATTTCAGTGGACTGGTTCATAATTTGTATCATGACATGGTTTGCCTAATCTTGGTTGGTTGGCTAAGCCATAGATGGCTGTATTCTTACATTGCACTAAGCTAGATATGCATAACCAGAGGCAGCAGGTCACACATGGTTCCAAGCCCTCAAATTGCGGTAGAGTTACAATTGTCCATGTAACAGAAGTGTAAGGTAACTATATTTAGCCTACTTAAATTAACCTAACTTACATTCATATTCAAAATGAAAAAAACCTTCAGGTTTTGCCATGTGCAATTCATTTCTTTAGTGCTAAGCAAGGTCCTCTGTGGGTGTGGGTATGTCAAAAAAACTCAGGATAGCAGCAGCAGATGTAGAGAGTAAGGAAGATGACCTTGATGGAGATAAGCAGGAACCATCACCTAGGCAAAAGGGGCTGAAACATTTTAAAGTCCAGAACAATGAGGTAACACTTGGAAGCAGATCAGATAGATTTATTTTATTTATATCACCGCCTATCTCCCCCAACTGGGGACTCTGGCGGTTTACAATAAAAGACAATAAAAACGTATAAACCAAAAATTATAATCTAGGAATATAAATAGAATAAATAGATATAAAACCCAAGAGGAGATGGAATCCCAATCAGTAGGGAGTGCTATGGTGCCAACCATCCCCAGGCGGAGCTGTTACCTTTCCATCCCAAGCAAGGCGGCAGAACCAGGTCTTCAAATTCTTCTGGAAGGCCGGGAACGAGGAAACCCATCTCAATTCTGGGGGCAAGATGCTCCAAAGGGCGGGCACCACTGCAGAGAAGGCATGCCTCCTGGACCCCGCCAGATGGAATTCCTTTGCTGATGGGGTTCATAGCATGCCCTCTCTGCCCAACCGGCAGATACCTCCCTGATACATTGAAGCATAAAAAGGAGGAGACTTGCAAGATTCTTTTATTACAGCCAGCTTCAGTAAAAATAGTTTTAGCCTTCCCGTGGTGTTGATTTTGTGGTCTGGTCTACCCAGTAGAGTTGACAGCAGACATGCAGCTGAAGCCCCATCCTGTTTTTCTCTGTGTTTGTTCCTGAAATCACGAATCACAATTTACAAGTCACAATGGCTAAGACAAACCCAACCAAATCACTTAATGGCTGAATGTGACATGTGAATCACAATATAAAGTGACTTCCTAGATCAGCTTCCAAGAAATTTCAAGGTTCCCTGAACTTACTTTGAAAACATTGTATTCAAAGAGAAGACTTCAGCTGTGTCTATAGTGCACCAGCACAGTTACCTGAAAGCTAGTAAGAGACTTTATGAGGCCAATACCCCATAAATCAGCATGGTAGACCAAGGCCTGAAGCATGAAATCCCCCCGTGTGGGTATACATCATGAGCAGATGTTTGCTATGGACCATTAATTTAATTACAGAAAGTCTTCTAAGAAACAAGAAACTATCCCAACTCCAGCAAAAGTTGGAGTGCACTTCCCCATTATGCCAATCTTTCTTTGGAAGATCAAGAGATGGAAAGAAGTGGCAATGAATGACTTAAGGAAAACATTGCCAAACAAAAAGAGGGAGGGGAGAAATCACCCTTTTAGCACCTCAACAGATGCTTTCTCTCCACTAAATTCTAATTAAGTTCCTGGCCCGTGGAGTATGGCAAATAAGTAGAGCCAGCTCTATTGGCCACAAGGAGACATCATGGCGTGATAATTGTTTGCCTGCTGTTCTTATTGATACCCTGAAAACTTGAATCAGCAACAGAGATACAGTATTAGAAGAAAAAGATTTGACTCTGGTCTGACTTTTGAGCTCTGACCAGATTGCATGGAAATTTAGGCTAAGGGCGGTAGCTTCGGTGTGTGTGTGTGTGTGTGTGTGTGTGTGATGGCTGGGGGAGGGGGGCAACCCAAGGCAATTCATTTTTTTTTAAATAACACCTTTGGTCTGTAGGCTACAATACATTTTGCTACATGTCTTTGTCTTGTATAAAACAGCAAAAGGCTATATTTGCAGAAGCAAGATGTGTCTTGAAAAAGCAAAGCTGCACCAAGTCTCGAAGTGTTAATTTAAGCAATGAAGTCATTTTCACGGTACATTTGAATAGGAGAGAGAACACAGTCAAGGGACTGAGGACATAGTCAGTTTCCTGCAGGTCTCATGTTCAATTTGTGATACCTGTAGTCAAAGGATGTTTGACTATAGGTTGCCTGAGGCGCCTTAGGGAATCAGCTACTGGGATCCACAACACTTGTCTATTGCATGATCAGCTGGGTTTACACAACATGTGAGCCCATAAAACACAATCATTATTACACAAGATGTCAAAAAAACAAACATGCAGTTGTATTCTCATGATACACTGAATTATAGAGTAATCAACCGCATTTTAGCCTAGTATATTGCGCAGATCCACCCACCTACCACTTTATGGTATGAAGTGTCTTGAGAACCCCCAGAATTAATCAAATAAGTCATGGTTTTGTTATCTATGGAAATTTGTATTGCATGGGCAGAGCCTATGGTTTAGTATGATGTGTCATCTCAGCCACTGCCACAAGAAGTAGCATTGAAGTAGATCAGGACCAGGAACCATTTTTCTACGGCAGTGTCAAGAGTGATCTGGTAAGGTCATGTGCTGGGTTTCTTTAGTAATCAACTTCTAAGCCTGAGAAAGGCTCATTTCCCAAAAGGCAAGAATGAGACAGGAAATAGGGAGAAAGGAAATATGGCAACCCTCCACAGGACAGAATAATGGAGAATGAAGAATGCATAGAAAAATGGAGTCTGATAAATGGGTTATGAAGCTGTGGGGATGCAGTTGTCCTACTCCTGCCTTAGGTGGACCAGTGGCATGATCCTAAATAAAGCAATGTGACCAGTTTGAACACTCCTTGAAATTGCCTATAGCAAGTCTCCTTTCCCTTCCCTTCCCTTCCCTTCCACCAACTGGCCAGATGGCAGTGTGTTAGGGCACTTGTAGTCCCAGACATCTGGAGGACAACAGATTGTGAAGCTGCTCTGCATATTCTTATTTCTCCTCCTTCACTATAAGAAGACATTCCAATAAAGCAGCAAGTCAGACTAAGAGGTCTCTAATAAAGTGGGAGAAGCTTACCTCACATTTGTTTTTAGTGCACTAATTATCAGTGAACTACCTCAGAGGATATAAATATAATCATATTAAGCTTAATTACAGAGCATTAATTACAGGGAAACACTTTTAACTATTGCCTTGGAATTGAGCAATGTCTTTGTCGTACATTTTGTTGATATTGAGGAGCAGATGCAATTAAAGATGACTGGCCCATATCCAGAAGCTAGCAACTGGGTCTTATTTACAATATATCTCTATATATCTCCATCTCTATTTATCCACACACTTATATATTCCAAGAGAATTTTGCACAATAATGAACTATAATTAATACATACTATCTATGTAAACATTCAGTTTCTGCATATGAGCTAAAGCACAATGAATGCTGAGGAAAGGGGTAGGACAAGGCTGTCTCTATGTGTAAGTTTTACTTTTTGCTGTTTGCACTTGAAAATACCCACTGAAGTCTTTAGACATGCAAGGCCATAAAGACCTGGCTAATCACCCAGGCACTGGGGCCAGGGTGCTGATGGAGCTCTGATGTGGGTGCATGTCTACTGGTAGTCCTTGCTTAACAACCATTCATTTACTGATGGTTCTGACTTACAGTGGTGCCAAAAAACCCGACTTATGGCCAGTCCTCACACTTATGACTGTTGCAGCATCCCCCAGGTCACATGAACACAATTTGGGTGCTTGGCAACTGGTTCGCATTTATGACCATTGCAGCATCCCATGGCCATGTGATCACCATTTTCAACCTTCCTGGCTGGTTTCTGACAAGTAAAATCAATGGGGAAATGCATGATTCACTTAACAACCACATGGTTCGCTTAACCCCCACTGCAAAAAAGGTCATAAAATTGGGTCAGATTCACTTAATGACTGCTTCACTTAGCAACCAAAATTCTGGTCCCAATTGTGGTCATTAAATGAGGACTATCTGTATCTGTTGTTATAATTGCGAGATTTTTTAGGGGCCTCGACTGCTATTCCTATTTCTTGTTTCTGCTATGTGTTATTGTCATGGATTGTGATTGTTGCTTTTATTTGTTTTCTGGCTAGTGTGCTTTGGTAGATGGGTGGAGGAAGGAAGGAAGGAAGGAAGGAAGGAAGGAAGGAAGGAAGGAAGGAAGGAAGGAAGGAAGGAAGGAAGGAAGGAAGGGCAGGCAATGTGGGAACTATGTTTTCATAGGTGCATTCTGGGAGACTGATAAGATTTACATAATCCGGACATGATAACTAAGGTAAAAGGAAAATATGCTCTATCAGAGGGATCTAAGGTCATCTAATATTGGTCAAGCCCCATGGAGCCCTTCATGGAGTGTCATCAGGACAAAGGAACCAAGCTGGAAAGTCTTGGGTAGGACCTCAAGCATCCTCCAAAGGTTGTTTCCAGATTGTAATTTTTAATGTGTCAGAAGAGGAATATAACTATGTGACCGGAGAAGAATCTCTTTAGCTGTATTTAATTTCAATTACATTTAAACACAAATACATTTTTTCTGGCTCTACCTTCTAGCTTTTGTTGTCCATTTTTCATCTTGGCCTTCAAAGGCCAAATGTAGCCTTCAGCTTGGAAAAAGCTGTGGATTAAGGTAAAGTTTAAAAGGCTTAATTTTTTCATGTGAGTAGGTGCTAAGGGAAAAAAGAACACCTTCATTTCTGAAGCAAGTTCATCTGCAAAATGGCACTTTTTCTTCCTCCAGGATTTTCCTTCCTAGAAAAAAAATGGCTACAACCATCATTCAAGTACATGTTTATGAAAAAAAAGTAATAGTTTTTGCCAGCTGCAATTAACAACACGTTTCTGACTCAGGGCTATTGGGAAACAGCTCAGTATTGCATTTCCTACCTCTTCCTGGCTTCTACACCAAAGAGCAAGAGAAGATGTCATCTGTAGGGGAGATTATATTTCTAATTTTTCATGGGTGTGACAGGAAAATGAAGGTGGTTGTGGTGTCTGGTTATCCTCTCCTTGTACTAATGAAATACTAGTCCAACTCTGCAGTAAGCAGCTGCATCACCCAGATAATTCAATATGGCTTGAAGGCCTTCAGCTGGGATTACCAGTGAAACAGGGTGGCTATGCATGGACGTGCACATGAAGACAACCAGAAGAAGCCTTCACAGAAATTACATCCAGCTTTTTAGAATGCAACCACCTTAATGTTTCAATAAGAGGTGCTTGACTTAAAAAAGAGCTCTTGCTAACATTTTGCAAAGTCCCTTTCTGTTAGGATGACACACACGCAAGAGACAGATCTTGATGCTATTGATCATGATGGTCTCTGCCATATAGAGGAAGAAAGTAGTGACTTCATTCTTAATTGGCTTTGTTATACTACTGCATAGTCAAATCCGACCCAGCAGTATCAGCATCCCCAGAATGTGATTCCTAACTGGTTTGGATCATGAATGTCAAGAAGAAATAAAAGCATTTTTTAAAAGAGTTTTAAAAATTGGTCCAGCTGCATGAACAATAATTTGAGAAAATATCTTGCCTGTTCCCAACCCCTACTTTGCCCACCCACCCCAGTATTCAGAAAAGGCTACCCTTTTCATGCATAGGCACAGAGTGCCTTATCATTTAAAAGAAACTTGCCTGACAGCCCTGAATTAATGTTATTTTTCAACTATCTCCTTCCCCACAATCCAGTTTGGCTAAGGTTTATCAAGGCCACACCCCAGCAGGAGGTGGCATTTACATCTCTGCCTTGGAGAAAGGCATGGTTTTGTCAAGGTCCCTCTTTCCTTGTTGACAGTGGGGGCAAAGAGGAACACATTTATTCGTGACAATGTTAGCCACAACATCCTCTAATTTATGCAATATTTCTCCTGGGATAAGAAGTGAATGGACACATTCAGCCAAAGAGCCAATGGGTTCATGAGGGATTCCAGGCTTGCTGGCTGATGTTCCAAACAGAACAGGCAGTTGGCCAAGAAGACATCCCTTTGCAGTATAAAATAAAGAATGATAAGGGCTAGGAAGACAAAGAAATAAGCGTTTTATGGGTCAACTGTCAGCAATCCCTGATAAGGGTGGTGAGCAAGCAACACGGAACTGCATCAAGGCAAGCCCTGAAACTAAAGAAATAGCTTTTTTTATTTGAGAGAGAGAGAGAGAAAGAGAGAGAGAGAGAAATCAACATTTTAAAATATATTCATAAAGCAACACATATTCTTCCTGCAGGGCTTTGCATATTCTTTGCTTTCATATTTCAGTGTAAACCCATTTTGCAATCAACTTTGGTGAGTTCAAGAAAGGAAATAATTTATGTCCTGTATTTCAGCAAAGGTCAGAGACTGCTGGATTTAACTCATGTTGCTTAAATTTGTGAGAAAAGGACAGACAGAACGCTTATTAAAGAAATCCATACCACGTTATTGCTGGTACCAAGGGAAGAAAAATAATTCTTTTCTTTCTCTTATTTGTATCCCTTGACTACTAACAAACGACTTTAAGCAGTACCAAAGATTGTATTTAGACATCACAGTCTTGTACTTGAATATTCTCAGAGGTTTATAGCACTACTTTCGCTTTCACAAAAACTACATTACGATGTTGTGATGCAAACTCCATCCCTGTTGTATGTGTGTCGCAACATTGCATGCATATGCATAAGAGGTGGAGCTTACCGCTTGATTACATAGTAGAGGTTTTATCGTTCTGAATGGTTCTTTGGACACCTCTGACAGGGGATTGTACGAAAGAGACAACATTAATATATTGAAATATTTTACACAAGAGACGCCCTATTCACCCTCAAGAGATAGACACTGGCATATGATGTGTTATACCTATGGTAAGTTCTTGTTCACAGTGGTCTCCACCCATGCCAGATCATCTTGAGGAAGAGAGATCATTCTCCTTCTGGATGAGTGACCATCAGTGGGAATATATGACTCCATTGGCCCCTAAAGTCTTAAATGTGGATGCAATTATGCAGACTAGAGTTCTCTGAAGTCTACTCTCCTGCTCAAAGGGATCTCTGCACAATGCACTTGCCACTGTATTTATCTTCCCTTGAAAGTACTGCATCTGAAAATCACACTTCTGCAGCTGACACTCTGGTGAACAGACATCTTGTTCTTGGATTGTACCTTCTCTAGCCTTCGGTGCTACATGGCCCATTTCAAGTTTGAACTGAAGGCCTTACAGGAACTACAATGGTACTACATTCCTTCTCCAACACAGACCAATGATACTCCCACACTAACTTTTTTTTACATAGGAATGCCACTGGATGATGAGTTTGATGAGTTACCCCCATGAATCAGGGAGGCATCTGCCTGATCCACTTCTGAATATTTATTTTTTAGATTTTTTATCCTGCCTTTATTATTTTTATAAATAACTTGAGGCAGTGAACATACCAAATACTCCCTCCTCCCCCTGTTTTCCCTACAACAACAACCCTGTGAGGTGAGTTGGGCTGAGAGAGAGCAACCGGCCCAAGGTCACCCAGCCGGCTTTCATGCCCAAGGCAGGACTAGAACTCACCGTCTCCTGGTTTCCAACCTGAAGCCTTAACCACTAGACCAAACTGGCTCTCATTATTATTATTTTTATTATTATATTTTTAACATATCATTTTGTTTCCCAGGGCTTAAAAAGAAAATGTTTCAGGCCCTTTTGCCTAGGTAACAGTTCTTGCATATTTCCATCAAGGTTATCTTCCTTACTCTCTACACTTACCAACTTTAGCTCTTGATGGGATGGCGCTGAGATGGAACTAGTGTACAATGTGGTATTTTTCCTGGTCTCACAGCTCCTGCTCGAGGAGCCTCAGCACAGAATTGTCTGGTGCACCAATTTTACTTTTTCCTGTGTTGGGAGGCTGTCCTCTTGGACACTCATGCCTTAGCAGCTTTGTGTGTGAATTACTGTCATGTGGCTCTGCATGGACTGCCATGCAGAAGCTGCATCTGATCCAGAATGCAGCAATGTAAAGCGGTTATGAGTGCCCGTGTATCACTGCTTCTGTGTGGGCTGCAAGAGGCTTCTGGGTACAATCCAAGGTGCTGGGTGTCATGCCGAAAGCCATGCATGGCATTTGTTGTTTATTCGTTCAGTCACTTCCGACTCTTCGTGACTTCATGGACCAGCCCATGCCAGAGCTTCCTGTCGGTCGTCGACACCCCCAGCTCCCCCAGGGATGAGTCCGTTACCTCTAGAATATCATCCATCCATCTTGCCCTTGGTCGGCCCCTCTCCCTTTTGCCCTCCACTCTCCCTAGCATCAGCATCTTCTCCAGGATGTCCTGTCTTCTCATTATGTGGCCAAAGTATTTCAGTTTTGCCTTTAATATCGTTCCCTCAAGTGAGCAGTCTGGCTTTATTTCCTGGAGGATGGACTGGTTTGATCTTCTTGCAGTCCAAGGCACTCTCAGAATTTTCCTCCAACAGCACAGTTCCAAAGCATCGATCTTCCTTCTCTCAGCCTTCCTTATGGTCCAGCTCTCGCAGCCATATGTTACTACGGGGAACAACATTGCTTTAACTATGGGGACCTTTGTTGTCAGTGTGAGGTCTCTGCTCTTGACTATTTTCTTGAGATTTGTCATTGCTCTTCTCCCAAGGATTAAACGTGCATGCCATAGGATTGCATAATGGCAGGATTACTTGTATCTCACTTGAAAGCTTCAACAGAGGTGGCATGCTTCAGGTCCCATCTATTAAGCAACGTCATCTTATGGGGACAGGAGCTGTGCCTTCTCTGTCACTGTGCCTGTCCTGTAGAGCAACATTCCCTTCAAGATCTGCCTAGGTTTTGCCAACCTTCAAGAGAGCTCTGAAGACCTGGCTCTTTCCACAGGCACAGGGGTAGGGCATCTGGGGAACATACTAGCTAGGTCCGTGTTGTGAAATCTCTGTTCTTTTTTCCCCTGGTATGGCCACTGGAATTTTATTTTAACTGCTATATGGTTAGCTACCCAAAACCATGTATGAATGGGAGGCTATATGAGTTAGAATTATATATACACCTACATTTCCTCACACATGAGCACTGAGGACATGGAGTCCAAGACAGAGAAGAGTTTTTGTTTCAGTTTGCTAGGACCAGTGATCAAGCCAGGTGTGATGAGTTTGTTTGTACATGCATATATAACAGTTCTTAGATTTGTTCAAATCTAGGAATAGGAGTGAGCGGTAGACTGCCTAAAACAGCTGTTGTTGATTTCCCAGTTAAAATAGCTTGCCTTAATGCCTACTTGCATTTATTTATATGGTAGAGATGCAACTTATATGGAGGAAGGAAAAGTTTGTCCCTTCCTTGGTGGCATGAACCCGATTTAATTGTCCCTGAAGCTATTTGCAACCTTTATTTTAAGTTTTCTTATGCCCCTAACTTCCCTGTCCATTGTGACCCTACAAAAACTTTTAGCCCATCTTTCCTTTTCCTTATCTTTTTCTCTCTTTCCTCTTTCCCTTGACATATTAATTATTAACATACTGACCTCTACTGGGGAGGATCAGGATGACCAAATGCTGGTCTCTGCTCTTTTGATGTCTTCACCATGAAGTCACTTCTGGGGTGGCTTGATGCCATGTTGCTGAGTAGCTGGATCAATAAAACAGATACAGCCAACCTTTTCTTCACCCCTTTTCATTCTGATCACAGTCTGCTGACTGCTAATCACCGGGGTGGTGGTGGTGGTGGTGGTGGAATTCCCTTGCCAGTCAAACTGAAAGCATGATTGAAACTGTGGGCATTTTTTAAAGGAATCATGATCAGGCTGAGGTTGACTTTACCCATTTTCCATCTCCTCTTGGTTCTCAGGCTACCTTTGTTCTGTAGGATAGATAAAGTTGTTCTTCTGATCTTTTTCCCACTGTGCAAAACACAGAGACCTAGAAGATGCCATTTTCCTTCCCTGAGTCTTATTTACATCACAATGGAGCTGTTTCCTTCTTTGTGTTGTTGCCTTTGCTTCTCTCTCTCTCTGTGTGCCTGTATTGACAATGGAGCAGCAACCAAAAGGAGGTAGAAATGAGCAGATTATTTTACATCAAGAGTTCACTGGACTTGTAAAACCTGAGCAGCGGCCCTGCTTTACTGTATTTCAGTCTCTGCAACAAGGGGGCAGGGGGCAGGAGGAATGTGTTAAAGGTATTGGAATGAATGAAAACAGGGTACGAATGATACTGGGTGGATTTGCCCTGTTCACTTCAAAAGGATTTCACAGGTTGATTATGCTAGTCTGGTGTTTTTGGATTGTACTGTTAGATTTTTTTTTTAATATTTCCTTACCAGGTTTGTTTCTGAGCTGGGACCAAAGAAACAGGCAATTGCATGAAATTCAGTTCTTTATTCTTCACCCAGGAGCAAAAGCAATGTCAGCAAGCTGTAAGGTGGGCGATTGCGCAAGACTCCCTCCTTAAAGCACATCATATAGGTTCCCTTCAACTCCTCCTTTAGAATATCACCCCTTACTCAGTTACTCATACTCCACCTTAACCTCGTTCCATATTAGGAACTTCCTCCCTTGCTTCCTAGGGTGCCTTGACCATTATTAAACAACGCCTTTCCTCTGGAGAAGCTATCTTTGGAATGTACAGCTTATCTTGTATGGGCATAGCTATCTATCAAGGTCTGTTAGAAAGGAAGAGTAAACAAGCCAACAAAACTCTTCAAGGAAACATAACATGGTTTCAGAACTATAATACAAGTGCAAGTGTTTCTAATATATTAATACTAAATACAAAATACATGAAAATGAAATATATTTGTATTTAAGTTCTATATATGTTAAATCTTCTATCAGTACAATAGATGAAAGGTATTAAGGCTGCCAGGTTCTTATTTTCCAGGAAGTTTTGAGTGGAAGGAGGGCATTTTTTTCTTGAGAAAATGTCGAAGCTCCTCCCCTCCCCCCCTTTGGACCTCACAGAAATTTCCCTTATTTTTTAGTATTAGATATCATTCAATTTTATGAAAGGGAATTCACTTTTACATTTTGGGGAAATTCTCAGGGGTGTAGTAAGATGTTCTTGCATTTACATAATGATGCGACTTGTGGGTCTGTGTGGGTGAGGGAGGGGTCTATCTTTTCTTGTACAGTTGTGTATCTAGTAATCTAGTGCTTCAGATTCAGTTTCCTAAATGTGCTTTGGAACACATGGAGGCACCAATGTAGCACCAGAACACAACTCTAAAGCACTTGTGTCTTTTCCCAGGATTATGCAGCTGCCCTCTGCAGCTGCCACGTGGGCTCAGGAAAATATGCAGCTGCATTAAAGAGCTGCATACAGGTGGCATTTTTGTGTCCCTGCAAGTTCTGAAGCCTATGTTTGAAATCAAATCTGAACCCTTGCACAGCTGTAGTATCCAGCAATCTTCAGTCTTCCTGGTGGCCCATGCTGCAGTTAAATCATAAAAAAGATATCAGTCCTCCCATTGAGACTTTTTAAATTGGGAAGTGTAAGCAGCCAGAGAAACCTGGGCAGAAATACAGAATGCAAATTGAAATCTTCCTCCTCCTCCTCCTCTTCCCCAGCTCATAATCCTTCTAACATGACCAACAGTAACACTCTCTGCCACTCCAACAGCCATACTCAAAATGTCATCAGAGAAATAATTCAAAAAAAAACAGAACAAAACAAAACAACTTAAGAACACCAAGGGAGATCTTGGTGTCTTATTCCACAGCCCACTTCCCTCTTCAGATAAGTTTGTTTGTTCATTCATTCATTCATTCATTCAATTTATATAGATAAGTTGTCATTTATTTGAAATATGAACAAACCAGAGCTTTTGCTGAACTGTTAAACAAGAAGCAAAAATAATCATATTGGCCACGTTGGCTTTGGAGAAAATTGGCCATGCTGCTAGGAATTAATTTAGCACCCAGATATTGGGAAGGTTGGGAGAAAGAAGGAGAAGGAGAGGTTAAATGAGGTTATAGGGCAGATTGTACCAAATTAGGCTGCAGGTTGAAAATGCCATTTCTGAGAGGAAGGAAGGAAGGAAGGAAGGAAGGAAGGAAGGAAGGAAGGAAGGAAGGAAGGAAGGAAGGAAGGAAGCCGGTCACTATATTGAAAACAACACAGGCATTTTAGACCAGTCTGCAAGCCATAACACTCTTTCACCTGCAGCATTTGGTGTATACAGAACCACATGTATATGGAAGAGAGAGTTGAAGTCTGAAATGAATCATTGTATTTTATCACCTTGGGGCTATAAACAAAATATCAGCACATGGCATCCTGAGGGGGATTCCAAAGCCACAGTGCCCTAGAATAGTTGCTAATTGTCCCCTGTCCTGCACAACCCCTTTGAAAATGTGCTAAATCTCACACAACAAAGTCACTTTAGAACTACTCCAGCATATTGAGGCATTCTAGTATTCCCTGTTGGAGGGAGGGTCTCAATTGTATAACAATATATTTTGCTACAAAATGAGATGCTGATTGATTCAGAAAAGGGTAGTGTTTGCACTGCCTCCCAAATCATAAACTAACCAACTATAGTTTAATCTAGATAACATGCAAAACCAGTTTATATGATTAATTTGTGGTTCACTGTGCCAGGCAAATCCAGAAAATTGGATCAATTGAATAAACCATGGTTCAGTTAAATATGGGATAAATATGTCTTGCCCATCCTGTTAGGACTATAAACTCCAGATTTTTAGTGAAAAGTTGATAGTTCACATGTTATTTCTAAAGCATGAATATTTGATCTGGAGGTTTGATTTGCTGAATCAAATCATAAATTTTAGATGATTGAAGGGAATCAATTCAGACACTTTGGACAACTTCTGTGCTTGCACAGAACTTTTTAAAATCAGTCCAGAAGTCCAAATCAACCCAATTTGGCTGTTCAGTTTGGAAGTACAAATTGAACTGAACTGATTTTCTGGATCAGTTTACAAGTCCAAATCAAATTGGATTGCAGGTTTGAATGGAATAGAATAGAACTGATGAATCGTATCTGCTATTGCCTGACTTGCACAAATTACTTCTTTTCTCAAGGGGAAAAAGCCCTTTTCATACCCTGAAATAAGTGTTTAAGGCAGGCAACAGAGGAGGGATCAAAGCAGAGCTGGCTGTGCTGCCTACATTGAATGTCCAAGAATCTGAACAGGGGAACACCCTGTCTTAACACTCAGTAGATCCTTAATGGAAACATTTCTGAGAGAAATGTCTGCAAAGCACTCTGAGTTCTGAGGAAACGGTTCTGCTCTAGGCCAGGATCCAAATATACCATTTCTCATCCCTGCAGAAATCTACCTGCATTTCTCAAACTGCAGTTGCATATGCTGCTTTGCAAACCGGTTCTGAAACTGAATGCATTTTGAAAGGATTTCATAATAATCTATGAGGATGGGAGCAAGTCGCTCCCTGCTGCAAACATGCAACTCGGAAATGCAAAACCCAGATCTGCTCAGTGTGAGCTTAAGGAGTGAGCCAAAGTATCTTATCAGCCACCTTCCACTTGGGAAAGGAATTGGAAATTACAGTCCTCTGTTTTTGATTTTACACCTGAAAGATTTCTGGTTGCTCATATCCCAATATATTAATGTTCCTGTGTTGTTGAGAAAAGGGTTCTGTTTTTTCGCAAAACACTTTTAAGTTCTATCAGTAACAGTTACTTCAACGTGACCTTCCAAGATTTTGAAGTTGCAGTGTTATTGCATCGCTCTGTCTCTCTCTTTCTCCTGTAGACGCAGGGCAAACAAATTTGGGGAGCCATGTTAATTAAGTACATTGATATATATGTTGCTGAAAGCTGTGTGTGGATTATTTTTGAGAGGAGGGGTTCATAAGAAAAATAGTTTTGAGAGGTTGGAAATGTTCTTCCCCAAACCATTTGGCTTGTTGATGTATATGTATTATTAATATCAGCATGAATCAATCCACTGCAGGATGAAGGATCATAATATACCACACCAGTCCACTGTAAGTTAGTAGATTTTTTCAGCTTCCTAGACTAGGGCTGAGAGAGAGTGACTGGCCCAAAGTCACCCCGCTAATTTTCATGCCTAAGGCAAGACTAGAACTCTTAGTCTCAGCTTCTAGCCCAGCCCCTTTAACTCCTACACCAAACTGTCTCTCATTTTATTTATTTATTTATTTATCAAATTTGTCACTGCCCATCTCCTCCCCCTGGAGGGACTCTGGGTGGTTTACAACAATATAATCCAGAAAACAATAAGTATATAATAAAATTCCAATATAAAATACACTATAAAACAATTTCACAAAGCTACTAAATATAAATAAAATCCAGATGGCTGTGGTCTCATTCAGTCATTGTGTAGGAGGGGCACTTCAAGGCACTCGCCAACCCCAAGTATGACTATTCTCCTCCCTGCCCCAAGCCCGGTGGCAGAGCCAGGTCTTCAACTTCCTCCGGAATTTAGCGATGGGGCTAACCTCACCTCATGCACACGCATATGAATATACATGTGTGCGGGTGTATATGTTTGGATGGATGGAGGGATGGAGGGAAGGAGGGACGGACGGAGGGACAGACGGATGGATGGATGGATGAATAGATAGATAGATATAGAAGTTAGAATTACCAGTTTTATATTCTTTCCAATACAAATGTTCATTTGTCAACAGGTTTACTCTCTGAAAACTGAACAGCATGGGACCAAATCTGGAGTTGGGGGTGCAGAGACAAAAGAAAGATTGAGTTAAATATGGGCTGGATGTGGCTGGGGGCTGCAGAGGAAAAAGAATCCCACCCACCCTGGTCCCCCTGGGACATCCCGATGGGAGAGGCAGGTGGGCAGCTGTTGAGAATGCTGGTGTCTGGTCCATTCTAAGCCATTCTCTCCATCATCTTGTTCACGTGCAGAACAAAGCTATTAAGAGAAAAGGAAGAATTCCAGGAGCCACAATCTGCACATGTTCTCTCTACCTCCTTTTCCTTTCCTCCTTCCTTCCTTCCTTCCTTCCTTCCTTCCTTCCTTCCTTCCTTCCTTCCTTCCTTCCTTCCTTCCTTCCTTCCTTCCTTCCTAGAATAGTCATGAATAATTTGACATAGCCAGAATGAATGAAAGACAAGTGAAAGTGAGGGCAAGGTAAATTAAGAAGCTACTATTTACAGGGAGAGTGATGGAAAATCGAGGCACCGATGAAAATATTTATGGGAGAAATTCTGAGTAGTTTTGATTCAGTTCTCTTACTTGCATGCATGAGTACACATTCTGACCTTTCTTGCTTCCTAAACAGCATCAATTAAGGCAAATTTTGCAGCCTTCCTCTGGCCTATCTCTTATTGCCACACACAAATATTGTTTATATTTAACATAACTCTTCAGCAATTTGAACTTTCTGTCATCAGTTATAACTATACTCAAGGTAGCATATGTAGGTTAGGTGAGTGTGCAAGAGAGCACTTTCAGTAATGGCATGGTCAGTGACCTTTAGTAGAGATGGTGCAATGGATAAGAAATAATTACTTCGAGTCTATGCTCGCTCTGTGGTTTGGAAAAGTGTTGCAAGTGTCTAACCCAAGAAGATTTATGTTGGAATCTGTCCTAATAGCATAATTGTGTTCTATATATTTCTGTTAAGTGTGAACAGGGAGTGAGGAGAGAGAGGGGAAAATGGGCTGGTTGTAGTTAATGCAACCAGCAACGGTGGACATGCCTGCCACACAAGATTTATTTGCAGGTCAACTGCTATACATTTGCAGCATTGCTACCTTCTGCAGAAGCAGAGTCATGATTTATTATAGGCTTCACTTCCCACATGCCAGGTATGTGGGTAAATGGAACTAAGAAAAGAGCACTTTAGATATTTACATTGTGGGGAAGTGGTTCCTAAACCATAAGCCACCAAAAGATTTAATTAACCTTTTTCTCTAGAAATCTCTGTCCATTGATCATTTCCTTGCTTTATCCCAATCCCATTTTGATTCTCTCTTTCTAAGGCTGCAGCATGAGAAATTATGCATTACATCACTTGGGAGAGAAAGGCTGAAAGCATCGTGATGGGACAGGTGTTTTGTGTGCATATCGTCTTTGGTTCAGTCGCTAACTTCTCCAGCTTTCTTAAGACAGATTCCAGCTTTCTGTTCCTGGAGAGTTATGGCCAATTTACGTAAACAAGGCTATGTAGGCAGGTCAGCAAGTGACTGAACCTATGCCACAATGTCACCACACAAACTCCACCCTTTATGTCCCTGTGTGCATCTGTGTGATACAAATACAAAAGGGTGGAACATGAATTGTGGTGTTGCAACACATGTTTTGTCACATTGGTGTCATTGTGGTTAGGAATGGATGCTTAGGAATGCTGCACTACATGGACCAAGGAGCTTCATAAGGCCACCTATGATGTTTCAGGCTGTAGGCAAGAGGCAATTTCTGTCTGGGTTTCTGTGGCCAACTGTCTCCCACTGAAACCTAGCAGCATAGATAGAGCACAGAGAAGACCAACTACATATTGATCGTACCTTCTGGAAGGGTCATGCATTGTCCACTCTCTCCTGTGTGACTTCCTGGTGTGATTTAACACTAATGGCTATGGACTTTACCCTTCTGCATAGATATTATACTTTAGAATGAATGGTAACATTTTAGGATGGGGTACACAAGTATCTTGAGGTATCATCATCATCCTCATCCTCATCATCCTTATCACAGCTTTCAGACTAAGCAAATGTTATGCAAAGTACAGAAAAAGCATAAGGAAGAATAAGCAAAAGAAATTAAAGGAAAGAAACAAAACAGAAGTAAATCTTGTCTCCACTAACGCCATTCCCTATATTGTTGTTGCTGTTGTTGTTATTGCCTATAAAGATGAAGCAGGTGAGGCCAACAACATAATATAAGACCACCAGATTTAAGTAGGACAGAAAGAATCTAGACAGTCTTTGGGGGGGGGGTCTTCAAGGGACCAAATGGGCATCTTAAGAATTTTGCCCTTTTTTTCTGTTACGGGAAAAAATATTAGCTTCCTATATGGGAGGGTTTATGGTTTTTCAACTCTTTAAAAGTGTGCCTTAATATGAAAGGCACATATTACCCCCTAACTCCTGAATCTGGGGGTACGGTAGATGTAGTAGACAGACCCTTGTGTCTATGGGTTGTGCAGCAATGTATGATAATATTCTGAGTATTTCTTAGGCTAAATCCCTTTTGGGAACCCACACATAGCATATCATATCTAGACCGTAAAAATCCAGAAGACTATTAGATGGCAGCAAAGATCTCCTGGTCAGGTAGATATTGCAAGTCAGATCTGAGAGGCCTATACTTCTCTCCCTTCATTTGCACTCTTATGTGTACCTTGTCTTTCTATCCTCCCATTGTTCTTATTCTATTGCTACCACTTTTATTTCCATCTATTCTCTCCATCCTTACTAGCCAGTAAAGCATTTTCAGAGAAAAGCTGCCAATGAGCTTAACATCTTAATTTCTCTTTCTATGGGAGGGAGGAAGAAAATGGGCAGCATAGGGGTCCAGTTGAGCCAGGCCCGGCATCAATGGAACCACTGAGCCTGAATCATTCAAAGGGGTCAGTGATGAAGCCATCTTTTGTAGGAATTAGGTTCTCTGGAGAAAGCAGACCTGGGCCACCATTCCAGTCAGACAGTTGACTGGCTGAGAATGACCTCATTAGAGAAGTGGCACAACTCTATTTTGCAAGTGTGTCATTAGGGATCTTCCTTTTCAATTTCCATGAGCTACAATGCATTAAGTGCAATGTTCTTCCTGTTAGCCATTGGGTTTTTTTTAAAGCCCCGTTTCCTTGTGCCGAAGACTTTTACTAGAATGCCTCTAATTCAGTTTGTACTAGGAAGACATTTAAGTGTCTGAAACCATTTCCGAAAATGCTAGTTTGGAGACCTGAGATGATGTGGGGGCAGGGGGAATCAATTTGTTTTCTAAAGGAACCATGTTTATAATCTTCTATTGGCTGCCAGATTCCTCATCGTTTCCTGTCCTTGAATTTTGTTCATGAAGCTGTCACCGGGAAATGTTGCAGTTGATTTTAATTTATTTAGGAAATATATGATTGTGTTGGCACAGGACCTCTTAGAGTTCTCAGATCCAAGAATTGAACATATAGTTTCCCAGGCAGCCTCTTTCTCCCTCCATTTGTGCATTTTATTTTCCTTCATCAACTAGCAGTTCATAAATTTATTTACTTTTTACCTTGGATATGGCCAGGCTTTCTCTAAAAACTTGCCCTAGAAATAGAAACATAATTTCCTTATCTAGTCCTTTCTCCATTAACTGTAGTGGAAGGCATTCTTTCCAGGAGCATCTTCACCGGCATGTCAACCCACCTGATGTGGAGTTCCCAGGGGAATCTACCCAAATTTCTGGGATTTTTAGAAGAGGGAGACCTGAAAATATTGTTTTTCTGTGACAGGACATATTCTATGGAATTCTCTGACCTGTGAAATCTGATCAGCTCCTACTTTGTTAGGCTTCAGGGAGCTTCATTTTCGTAAATAGAATGAACATTGGTAGAAAAGCTGTTGTTTTGTTTTTCACCTGGATAGCACTACTCATGAAATAGATGACTGGAGAAATGCAGGAAATTAGGGTTACAGTTTGGCAAAGGAGGTGAAATTTCATTCAAAACCTCACTGACTAGCTGAACCTCCTTGGGATTTCATTTATGGTCTAGTGGAAGGATATCCAGTCAAGGTCCAGTTTGAAAATCTGAGATTTTGATGTGGACCATCAATATTTACCCTTAGATAGGGAACCAAGCAGTTATTCAGGCAACCTGTACAAAGGTTTTCATATCTATTGATAGCATAGTAACTATTTCTAAATTTACAACTATATCTATAGATAAGAATGTACAAATGTTATGCAAATGTGCCTCCATCTTCACTCTACTTCCAAAATACAGTTCCTCTTTATTCAGTTAAGTATTGATTGATTATGTGCCAACGAGTCATTTTTGAGTCCTAGTGACCACATGGACTATCTGTCCCTATCCTGTTCTTTCTCCATGACTATCTGTCCTTATCCTGTTCTTTCAGGTCTCCCAATGGTACATTCATCACCACTGCAACTGAATCCATCCACTCTGCTGCTGGTCTTCCTCTTTTTCTCTTACCTTTCCCAACATTACAGCCTTTTCCAGAGAGCTGGATCTTTGCATCATGTGTCCAAAGTAGGATCATTTGAGCCTGGTCATTTGTACCTTGAATGAGAACTCTGGGTTGATCATACCAGCTACCATTCCCTAACCATGAATATTTGTCAGGTGGCTTTGAGGGACACTGGAGAAAGCAGCACACAAATATATATATATATATACACATACATACATACATACATACACACACAGACACAGACACAGACACAGACACAGACACAGACACACACACATATGTGACTTGCCTAATCATTTACTTTATTCAGACCTTTGGTGTCTATTGCTCAGGAATAGAGACATTGAGTGCTGCTGTTTTCTCCCTCCATTAATGAAGCACAGATATGGCAGGTGAAAAAGTCACATTTTAAATCTGAAAGAAATTAAGAATTGATTCAAGGGAATAAAAGAGAGATGGGTTTCTTTCTCTTCCTTCCTTCTTTTGGGCAATGTAATTCAGAGAAGGCAGATGGCTGCTGAACGTGGAGCTAGGGAAATAATTTTTGCAGCCTTATTTGAATGACTGATCTGTCTATATACCTAATTCTTTTTTACTGCTAGAAGCACATCTGAGGACACATTAGTCAAGAAGGCTTTGACAAATATTGAGTTATGCTGTAGGTTAGACAGAGGTCCTCTGCATTTAATTGCTATGAATCACCTTTTTAAGTAAGTAAATACAAAGAACGTCTGTTTCCTTCCCCCAAATAATAATATTCCTTCGCAATTCTTTCCCCCAGTTCTTTACTGCCTCAATTCAACTGGACTCTAGACAGTTGAGAACATGTACAATAAAATACAATTATAATACCAGATATGAAAAATGTATAACTAATAAAACGATTATGTAAACATAGGGGAATTGGGACTGTTCTAATTCTGAGATGGTAAACTTGTCTTTGAGGATATATGAGCCCAAGTATGAAATGAGATAGAGGGGAGTAGAAATGTTCTCCATGAATGAAGCTTTTTTTAAATAAAAAAATAAAGAGGACAGTCTATGTGATCAAAGCTTCTCTGACAAATAGGGGAAGAGCAACGATCATGGATGAATTAAGATCTGAACATGTAATTTCTTCACCCATGGCTTACTCTTTTTTACCATAAAGCCATCTTATCACTCAGAATGGATGGTTTTTTGGGGCATCCCAGGACAATGACTTGAGATGCTGGGTTTTAGTTTTGTTTTTAGGGTTTTTATTGTGTTTGTGGTTTTATTGATATGAAAGACCCAGAGTTGTGCTCTAAGGTGGGCGGCCATACAAATCTTTTAAACAAATAAATGAAATGCTTATCCTTCAACCCAAAGTAGATTATATTTTGGGATGGGCCAGGGGCCCTTTTGGGCTTGGAAAACAGGTGGTGTGACTGCTGACCAAACTGGCTATTATGGCAGATGGCCACAAAACAGGCTGGCTTTATGAACCATTTGGAGGGGCCCTCCACGAAATGATTTAAGCATGCATTGAAACCTCCAGCACTGAGTCACTGTGTCCTTTCAAGGGCTTGGTGAGGTTGTTTCAGGGGCCTCCCCATGTCATCTGAGAAGGTGTACAAATTTATGATGATGTGTCATGCGCTGCCTACCTCTGAATGATGCTCAGACACTGGTTCGGTGGAACAGGCTCTGGTTTATTCACAGCGCAGGTACAGCATCGGAAAAAAGCTGAGAGTGACAGGAGCGCGCCGGTGCGGGGTTTAAATACCCCGCGCCGGTCAGCGCCCCCTCACTCGCGGTCACGTCACCCCCCTTTGTCCAACACGTTGACCTGCCGGTGGGTGAGGGGTTGCGAGGCCCCGCTGGCGTTCTGGGATCGCCCATCATCGGTTTCTCTATTCCTCTGGTGATTGCTGTCAGCTGGGCGATCTCCGTTGTATTAGCGCTAATGGCTTGGGTGTGCTCCGCGATCCGTTTAGCTATTGTTTCTTGACCTTCAGTCGTTGTGAGTTGATGGCTACTTATCTTGAGCCCCTTCCCCTGTTTCCTTGCTATTGTCATGTGTGCCATTGCGCTGATGACTTCAGCTCAACGGCACTCATGACATGATGCTTCCACTGGAATTGTCACTCAAGAGTCTTTAACTGGAACTGGGAACCTAGTGAACACTAAAGGAGTTATACAGTAGTTGGAATTCTGCCCTAGAAGCCTTTGACTTAGACTATGAGACACACACTCAGAAATGAGGTTGTTTGCATGCACACCCATGTATGGTAGCAACACAATCCCCTGTAGGTTTAATGTTAACAATCTTTTCAGCTCTTCTCCTTTCCCCTAAACCCACCCACCCATCCATCCAATTTGTTAGATTTCTATCCCACCTGTTACCTCCAACAGCTCAAGGTGGCATATATGGGAACTTCTCTTTCTTGTACCCACACAACAGCAAGCCTGAGAGGTTGGTTTTGGCTGTAAGAGTCTGCATGGCTAAGGGTGAATCTGAAACTGGGTCTTCCTGGTTGTAGCTCAACAGATAGATAACAGGGACTGTCCAGAAAATCTGATGAGGTTTTGACTTAGGAAACATACTTTTGTGTGTTCACTTGTCTTTCAGGGTCAAAGCATATAAGATCTCTTCAAAAGTGTTTCTGATCCAATAGTTCCCTTGTAATTCAGCCTATATTTTTGGTTTTGACTTTCCGTTTTATCACCATGGCCAATGACTCCTGTGAAGTGTGTTTTTGATTCAGTGGACGTGAAAAGTAGATTTTCGTTTTTCCTCCTTCCTCCAGAAGGAAAGCAAGAAGCTTTGCCACCACTCTGATTTGGTTTGATGATGTTATTGCATTGTTCACATAATTCTATGACATAATCACATAATATGATCCCCAGTTGGATTACTGATATAACCAGAAAAAAGTAGAACATTTCTTTTTTTATTTTTAAAAAATGCTGGAAAGCATGCTCAAAAGTACAATCAAGAAAATCAGAATGATGGGGTATTATTATTATTATTTATAATAATATATTATATTATTCTGTATTCCCAAATGACAACAGAGGATATGGCAGACTGGCTCCATAACCAGTAATTTTAACAAATGTGACTGATTTCTCCTACATTTAAATTCTACTTCAAAGCTTCTTTTTGTGAATAGTAGCTTCCATTATTTTTTAGTTGAGATGATCATACAATTATACCTAATCAATGACAGAATTCAATATATGACACATCAGTTGTTTTGTTCATAGCTTAGGAAGCCTTCTCGACCGCTTAGTTTTTGGAGAATTTCTATACTGTTTTTGCCAGAGATGCCTCTGGAATCTCTGACATTTTGCATGATATTAGTTAGATTGAATGAAGCAAAAGTTGGTGCCAGCTGTTCTGGACCATCTTGTTGGTGCTGAAACCAGAGCATCCAATCCTCTACTTAGTCTAATTGTTGGCATCTTAGTGATAAATCAACTTTCCTTCCTTCCTTTAAAATATAGTGAGAAGATGGGGATTTATTCTATCTATCTATCTATCTATCTATCTATCTATCTATCTATCTATCTATCTATCTATCTATCTATCTATCTATCTATCTATCTATCTGGAATAGACTGAAAATAGTTCATCAAAATTATTAACCTCTACTGTTAGAAAGGAAATCACTAAAATGTTATTCCTAATACCATATATTTGACAAAAATCAATCTCTTTCTCAAAGAAAAAAGGGATATAATATGCATATACTGAATGATATTCTTCCACTAAAAAGAGAATCAGTTTGGTGAAGTGGTTAAAGACAGAGGCCTAGAAACCAAGAGACCATCAGTTCTAGTCCTGCCTTAGGCATGAAGGGTGACCTTGGGCCAATCCCTCTCTCTCAGCCCCAGGAAGAAGGCAAGGGCAAACCACTTCTGAAATCTTGTCAAGGAAAGTGCAGACATGACAAACTACATAGTAAACCATGTCTGCTGTGACAGTTAGTGAGCTAGGGAGGTGTGGCTAGGCTTTTTAGTTTTCTTCGCCATGATCACCAATCTGGTTCCACTATGGGTAGTTGTTGGTTTGGTAGTTGAGCTACTGTTGCCTATTCTTCTAGAGACCAACTGGCCAGGCCCCTTTGGTTTCTTGCCTGGGCGAAATGGGATTGTGGTAGAAACAGCACACAACAAACTACCAAAACAACTGGAGAGGTGGAATCCTGGGTGTTCTCTGAGGTTGTTTTCTTGCAGATGTTTTGTTACCCAGCTAGGTAGCATCTTCCACTGAAGATGCTACCTAGTCTAGAAACAAAACATCTGGAAGAAAACAACCTCAGAGAACACCCAGGATTCCACAGTTCAGCCCTGAGCTACAGATATTCTCTTCTATTGGTACAACTGGAGAGGATTGAAAAATTGGTTTTGCAATGTTTATTGACACAGTGGGTCACTGGACCCTAAGCCTTGGGGGCCAAAAGCTTGGAGTACAAGGGTTCAAGAGTATATAGAGGTTCCAACCATTTTAAATTTTGAGACATGTAAGTTTAGAAGGCAATTACGTAAGCAGTTACTTAGCAACAAGGCTGAAGATCAAATTTTTGATGGGACCTCTATTTTTAGTGACTAAACACTACAACAAAGTTTGTTCATTTTATTTGTTATAGTAGGAGCTGTTTTGATAAGAGTGTGCTACGAATTTTACATGTCCTTGAAATGTCACATCTCCTTGGTAACTTGGTGTTTCCTCCTACATTAAGAAGGTCCCTCTTTGGTACTGTTTACCACTATTTATTGTACGCTAAACATTTATGATTGTTTTAAAGGTAAAAGGTGCTTAAAAAGTGATTTTTCACTAATGTCCAAGAGTTTTCTATCGGGTTGCATTCTATTGCTTTAAACGCTAGAAATTTCTTCCGCTTTATTCAACAAATGCTGTTACCCTCATCCCATGAACTAGGAATACATGTATGCATACTAAGGATACTAAGAAACTCTAAGCTTAAATAAGATGAAGAAAGAAAAAATAGCATAACCAGACAATGACAGCAGAGAAAATAAATAGTGTTAGAACATCTACATATCTATCTACTCTACTCTACTCGTCAAAAGATTAAATACTTTCTTAGGGAATTATGTCTCTCCAGATCAATCTGGATTTGTTCCTAAAAGAACTATATTGGACTCAATTAATGAAGTATAATATATTATGCTATATATAGTAAAATTACACTACCTTTGCAAGGATTAGATGTTTTTAAAGAGTAAATCTCTCTTAAAAAAAAAGCCTTCCTGGAAATGGGGGTTGGCAGTAAGTTCATTTCTATTCATTATAGTTGTCCTAACAGCCAGGAACCAAGCTGAGACAAAGAATAGGTCTCTAGTGTTTATTACTGCTACATAACGGAAAATCCTAACAAACTGAAGAAGCGTGGGAAAAACCCAGACATATAAACCCCAAAGGCTAAGGCGGGCCCGATCGGTGTCTCTTTGAATGGCTACCTAATTCCTCAGTACTACGCATGCATTTACAGCATGGATGGGAGCCCCCTGCTCGCCATCCTTACTCATGACAATAGTCACCTGCAGAAGCGGTAATTAACATCAATGGCTTACATGTGGAATCTCTTCAAATGAATAGGGCTATTTATTTATTTATTAAATTTATATCACTGCCCATCTCCCCCAATGGGGGACTCTGGGCAGTTTACAATAAAATAACACTAAAAACATAACCACTTAAAATTGCCATTAGTTGTTGTTTATTCGTTCAGTCGCTTCCGACTCTTCGTGACTTCATGGACCAGCCCACGCCAGAGCTTCCTGTCCGTCGTCAACACCCCCAGCTCCCGCAGGGACGAGTCCGTCACCTCTAGAATATCATCCATCCACCTTGCCCTTGGTCGGCCCCTCTTCCTTTTGCCCTCCACTCTCCCTAGCATCAGGACCTTCTCCAGGGTGTCCTGTCTTCTCATTAGGTGGCCAAAGTATTTCAGTTTGGCCTTTAATATCATTCCCTCAAGTGAGCAGTCTGGCTTTATTTCCTGGAGGATGGACTGGTTTGATCTTCTTGCAGTCCAAGGCACTCTCAGAATTTTCCTCCAACACCACAGTTCCAAAGCATCTATCTTCCTTCTCTCAGCCTTCCTTATGGTCCAGCTCTCGCAGCCATATGTTACTATGGGGAACACCATTGCTTTAACTATGCAGACCTTTGTTGTCAGTGTGATGTCTCTGCTCTTAACTATTTTATCGAGATTGGTCATTGCTCTTCTCCCAAGGATTAAGTGTCTTCTGATGTCCTGACTGCAGTCAGCATTTGCAGTAATCTTCGCACCTAGAAATACAAAGTCTTTCACTGCTTCTACATTTTCTCCCTCTATTTGCCAGTTATCAATCAAGCTGGTTGCCATAATCTTGGTTTTTTTGAGGTTTCGCTGCAAGCCAGCTTTCACACTTTCTTCTTTCACCTTCATCATAAGGCTCCACAGTACCTCTTCGCTTTCAGCCATCAAAGTGGTATCATCTGCATATCTGAGATTGTTAATGTTTCTTCCAGTGATTTTAACTCCAGCCTTGGATTCCTCAAGCCCAGCATGTTGCATGATGTGTTCTGCATACAAGTTGGATAGGTAGGGTGAGAGTATACAGCCCTGCCGTACTCCTTTCCCAATCTGAAAACAGTCCATTGTTCCGTGGTCTGTTCTTACTGTTGCTGCTTGGTCGTTATACAGATTCTTCAGGAGGCAGACAAGATGACTTGGTATCCCCATACCACTAAGAACTTGCCACAATTTGTTATGGTCCACACAAAGGCTTTAGAATAGTCAATAAAAGAGAAATAGATGTTTTTCTGAAACTCCCTGGCTTTTTCCATTATCCAGAGGATATTGGCAATTTGGTCCCTAGTTCCTCTGCCTTTTCTAAACCCAGCTTGCACATCTGGCAATTCTTGCTCCATGAATTGCTGAAGTCTACCTTGCAGGATCTTGAGCATTACCTTACTGGTATGTCAAATGAGTGCCACTGTTCGATAGTTTGAACATTCTTTCGTGTTTCCCTTTTTTGGTATGGGGATATAAGTTGATTTTTTCCAGTCTGATGGCCATTCTTGTGTTTTCCAAATTTGCTGGCATATAGCATGCATTGACTGCATCATCTCGCAAGATTTTGAACAGTTCAGCTGGGATGCCATCGTCTCCTGCTGCCTTGTTATTAGCAATGCTTCTTAAGGCCCATTCAACCTCACTCTTCAGGACGTCTGGCTCTAGCTCACTGACCACACCATCAAAGCTATCCCCAATATTGTTATCCTTCCTATACAGGTCTTCTGTATATTCTTGCCACCTTTTCTTGATCTCTTCTTCTTCTGTTAGGTCCTTGCCATCTTTGTTTTTGATCATACCCATTTTTGCCTGGAATTTACCTCCGATGTTTCTAATTTTCTGGAAGAGGTCTCTTGTCCTTCCTATTCTATTGTCTTCTTCCACTTCCGCACATTGCTTGTTTAAAAATAATTCCTTATCTCTTCTGGCTAACCTCTGGAATTTTGCATTTAATTGGGCATATCTCCCCCTATCACTGTTGCCTTTTGCTTTCCTTCTTTCTTGGGCTACTTCTAGTGTCTCAGCAGACAGCCATTTTGCCTTCTTGGTTTTCTCTTTCTTTGGGATGTATTTTGTTGCCGCCTCCTGAACTATGTTGCAAACTTCTGTCCATAGTTCTTCCAGGACCCTATCTACTAAGTCCAGTCCCTTAAATCTATTCTTCACCTCCACTGCATATTCCTTAGGAATATTAGTGAGCTCATATCTAGCTGATCTGTGGGTCTTCCCTAATCTCTTTAGTCTGATTCTAAATTGTGCAAGAAGAAGTTCGTGATCGGAACTACAGTCAGCTCCAGGTCTTGTTTTTACCGACTGTATAGATGTCCGCCACCTTTGGCTGCAAAGGATGTAGTCAATCTGATTTCGGTGTTGTCCATCTGGTGAAGTCCATCTATAAAGCCATCTCTTAGGTTGCTGGAAGAGAGTGTTTGTTATGCAGAGTGAATTGTCTTGGCAAAATTCTATCAGCCTATGTCCTGCTTCGTTTTGTTCTCCCAGGCCATGCTTACCTGTAATTCCAGGTGTCATTTGACTTCCCACCTTAGCATTCCAGTCTCCTGTGATGAAAATAACATCTCTTTTAGGCATGTCGTCATCATGTCTGGGGCTAGTTGAACTCATCCTCTGTTCCTCCCCAGCAGCATTTTGACCATCTTCCGACCTGGGGGTCTCATCTTCCGATGGTATACCGACATATCTCTGGTTGTACTGATCCATTTAGTTTTCATGGCAAGAATACTGGGGTTGGTTGCCATTACCTTCCCCAGGGATCGCATTTAGTCTGACCTCTCTGTCATGACATTCCCATCTTGGGTGTCCCTTCACGGTTTAGCTCATGGCATCATTGAGGTGCTCAAGCTCCAGCACCACGACAAGGTAACAGTCCTTTGCTGAAGAAAATTACCATTAAAATATACATAAAAACAAATGTAAAATCCAAGTGGAGATGGAACACAATCACTAAGAGGTGCTATGGTGCCAGCCATCCCCAGGTGGAGCTATGGCTCTCCTCCTCCCAAGCAAGGCGGCAGAACCAGGTCTTCAGTTTCTTCCAGAAGTCTGAGAGCGAGGAAACCCGTCTCAGCTCTGGGGGCAAGATATCCCAAAGGGCGGGTGCCACTGCAGAGAAGCTTTGCCTCCTGGACCCTGCTAGATGGAATTCCTTTGCTGATGAGGTCAGTAACGTGCCCTCCCTGCCTGACCGGGTGGGACAGGTTGATGTTATGGGGACGAGATGCTCCCTCAGGTAACCTGGTCCCATGCCATGTAGGGCTTTAAAGGTGATAAGCAACACCTTGAATTGGACCCGGAAGCAAATTGGTACCCAATGCAGCTCACGTAACAGTGGTGTCACATGGGCTGACTTTACAGCCCTGATAGCTGTCCGCACAGCCGCAACTGTCCGAATGCTTTTCAAGGGTAGCCCCATGTAGAGCGCATTTCAGTAGTCTATATGGGAGATGACAAACAGACATGAGTGACTGTTTGGAGGGCATCTTGGTCCAGGAATGGGCGTAGCTGGTTTACCACCTGGAGATGTGCAAAGGCCCTCCTGGCTGTGACTGCCACTTGCTCTTCGAGCAGAAGTTGCGAGTCCAGGAGGACCCCCAGGTTCCACACTGGCTCCGAATGGGGAAGTGCTATCAGATACAAATCCCCACACTCACCTAGTTTGTTCTGTCTCATCACTGAGGAATTAGTCAAGAGTATTAGAAAAAAAAATAATATTCATGGTATTAATTAAAAACAGAATGTTATATTTTTTATCTGTTTTCAGGCAATGTTTTACTTTTCTTAGGAACAGAAATAATGGCATATCTTGACTGCGTAACTTTAGTTGTGACAACAAAATATTTTGTTGGCATACTTTGGCAGTCTGTTCTACTCAAAATTCTGATTCTCATTTTTTATCTCAAACATTTCCAATTCTATTGCCTGTTACTTGGTATCACATATACAAAGAATTATTCATTTATACAAAATTATATAAAAATGAGGTTCCAACAAGCTACACATTGTAGTTGCTGCTGCTGCTGCTGCTGCTGCTGCTGCTGTTGTTGTTGTTGTTATTATTATTATTATTATTATTATTATTGCACTTTTTCTCCAGAGCAGAAAGCTGTATAATGGAGGTCTAGGCATACCAAAAATATTTTGAAGGATTGTTTTTTTTTTAAATTCAGTGAAGACAATTCATATTATTAGAAACTCAATGAATGTTCAGTAGGTTCAAGCTGGCTTTTGAGTTACCACAATACCCTTTCCTTGATCATTCACAGTTCAACCTTTGAGGATACATTTGTTCAAAACCGTGGAAATCTAGAGGATCTTTTAGAATTTGAAAATTAACTGTAAATGCAAGTGCTTTGATTTCTGAATATATTTTGCTAAAAGAATGCATAGCAATTTGTATTTGTATTTGTGATACATATACCAAAGGGTGGAGCATGAATTGTGGTGTTGCAACACATGTTTTGTCACATCGGTGTCACTGTGGTTAGGAATGGATGCTTAGGAATGCATACCAATATGAACCTGATTTAAAATGCAAGAAGCTCAATCATTCATTTGGAAAATACAGAGATGGTATCAGACAAGACTGGGTGGTCAACAGGTATAGTCAAAAAGGTCAAGAGGGCGGTCACAAATAAAAAACAGGCAGAGCTTCAATAGCACTGTCATGGCCACCATCTTGATTTTTTTTAACCATATCTAATGGATAAAGGATATAGTAATATTAGTCATTTATCTTATTTATTCTCCATTATTTCTACGCTGCTCCAAATCATATAATTCTGGGAGATTCACAGTCATTTAAAAATGAATAAAACCATAACATGAATCAATGGAATAAAAGCATATAATCAATAAATAAATCCAGCTCATATAATAACAATAGCTGCCAATAGATTAAGATCCAAAAAAACAGACAGAAGAGAATGGTTTTACATTCGCCACCCCCAAATGCCAACACAGGGGGACAACCTTATCTGGGGTGGGGTTGACTACTCCAAGACTGGGGCAACAACAGAAAAGGTGTAGATCCTGGTCTCTACCCTTGTGACTTCACATAGGAAAAGTAGGCTGTGTAGACATTCGCTTGGATATGAGAATGCTTGATTTAGTGAAAGAATTTCATCAATTTTCTATTAATTTTTTCATAAAAAGCATAACCGGTCCTCTTTAAAATTTTAAAAACTTTGGAAGGATGAACTGAATTAACATCACAGGGCTTCTTTGTGATACAGAATTTCTTTTCAGCCAACCATCAAGAATTAATGATGAAACTAATTCCTTGATTATACTCTGCTAAGATTGTACTACATAAACTAAAGCTGTTCTAAACTGCGTTGGAGGGAGTGTACCCAATTTGATCCTTGTTATCACTCTGGTGGCAGTATTTTAGTCAAATGTTTTTAAAAAACCTGGGAAAGTCAACCAACAATTGTCCACGGTGAATTCTGAGATAGTTTACTGACTAAAGTTCTTCATGCATATAAATTGATCTAGCACAATAAATTGATTCAGTTTTTATTGTTAATTTATTACTGCAATGCAAGAGAAAATTAAAGCACATCTTTTGTTAGACCAATGCTATTTAAGGGAAATGGCCTTGACTGAAAAATTAACATAAAACAGCTTTCACAAACTCTAATGAAGGATAAATTCAGTTACATTTGATCACTGTGCATTAGCTATATCAGTAATATTTATTAATTGCAGAAAGTTTGATGCAATAAAGTTCAAGAGTGCTAAATATTTTAAGAATGTACACACTTGTTGTCATTTGTATATCTCCAGTTCAGTAAGGATCTGACAAAAAGGTATGAATCAAATCAAATTAAATCTTTATTACCAGCATAAAAAAGATACAGGAAGTCCTTGTTAACTTGTGGTTAGCAGTTTTTAGGGACAGGCTGTGCTCTGGAGAAAAGCAGCTCAGGAACACAGAGCTTGTTTAAGCAATCTCTCCACCCTGCAAGGGGGCAAAAGAAGGAAAAAGATGGATCAGGCACAGCATGAGAGAACATTATCTAAATGTTACGGCAGCAACTAGTAATGTTCACAGCGTCTCTCTCTCTCTCTCTGTCACATGGTTTGCTTAGCAATTGTGTTACTTAGTGACCATCTCACTGGAACCAATTGCAGTCACTAAATGAGAACTACCTGTCTCAGTTTTTCTTCTCTCAGTTCTTAAATTTGTAAAATAGTACTCGTAGTATCTTTCTGAAGATGGATCTATGCTTTCACTGGAGGAAAAAGAACCATTTTCAGTATAGCATTTTCTAGAAGAAAAACAGGTGGGGTTTTTTTGGTCTTAGGAGGAAGAATGAGACACTCTCTTCTTTTATATTCTAGACCAGCTCACCAGATATTCTGCCTCCTCCCATATGCAGAGAAGCAGATGTAGATGTTTCACACAGCTTTCTTTGGGCATTTTGATGGATAGCCAGAGGTTCCAAAGTATGATAGGACCACCCTGTCATCATGGGCTACCTACAGTTTTCAGCAGAAATGAAGCTACTTCAAAAGTATTTCTCAAACCCTGAATTCTTCAATCTAGTTCACATCCCAGCTGGCACCATTCTCCATGGAAAGTGTGATTAGCTAGTTTTTACAGTTGTGGGTGAATGTTCCTGAATCTATTTTCATGCTTTCTATCATTCTTTGCCATTTGTTACCCATGTTTATTGCTTCTGTCTTCCCAGAGGAGATCTATAGTCCCTTTAGAGAAATGTGTTGCCTTTTGGTGTGGGAAGGACAGCAATTACAGTTCCTAAATATGAAAATCATGGATCATAGAACAGCTTGAATATAAATTGTCAAGCAAATGTGTGACCTGTTAGCAATAAATGACAAATATAGGAAGGGGATATCATAACTCATGTTACAGATATAGATGCTTTGCCTGTGAACTAGAAAATGTGCCATTTTTTTGGACATGAGTAAAGACAGGACCACCAACAGAGTAAGGATTTAATGAACTAACAATTTAAGCCTGACACAAGTGTGCTGGAATCTGTAAACACTAATCAGCAGCTATGGTGGAGATGGTTTCCATTTGGCAGTGTGGAAAACAATAAAGTCTTTCATTTTCTGTTTTCTACAACCTTTTCGGTCTTTTTGCCTCCAGAGTCAATGTATTTGTCATGCATCTCATGTTAAAACTTCCCCTTTAGTGGTGGGCTTTTAGCTACTTTATTAAAATCTCTCTCCTGCAGAAATGTTTTAAAATCCTGGTTTTTCAAACACTATAGAGGCCAGGGCATTTTGTGATCTCACCTGGTTGACGATGGGTGCTTTGAATTTTGTTATATTTTCCCCAGTGCACTACTATTTCCTTTTTGCATTTTGCATTTTTATGGTATGTTAAACTCTGTACACCACATTGAGTGTTTCTGATTTGTTGGCCTTATATATCTAAATTGTTGTTGTTGTTGCCATTTTATTCATCAAATAACACAGTACAAAGAACAAACAAATGGAATAGTATCTTTGGTGCTCTTTGGAAATCTGAGTTCTGTTCCAGAACCTAAGACTTATCCAAGTAATGTCTTAAGATAGAACGTGTGTCCAGCAACATGTTTTTTTCCTAAATCCACAATTTCATTCTTCCTAACCTTTGGTAAAATGATAAAAGAAACTGAAAATAGTAGGCTGACCATACGTCCCATTTTGAATGGACAGTCCCATTTTTTTAACATTTCCCGACCGTCCCGTCGTTTTAATATAATGTCAATTTTGTCCTGTTTTTTAAAAAACGTTGGAGCTGTTATTGGGAAAAGCGGAAAAAAATTGAAATTGAAATTGGAAAGGAGGCTGACTTGGCAGTAGTTCTCAATCTGGTGGGAAACCAAGAGCAGGAACTGCAGGAACAGCTGATCAGTGGTGAGCAAGAAGGAAAGTCACTGCTGCCAATCAGTGCAGTAGAAGACGGTCGGAAAAGCACACCCAGCAGAAAAGAAGCCGATTGGCTCTCAGGCCAAAATGGCAGGAAGAAAATAAAATAAAAGGGTGCGCCAGAGAGGAACGGGTTGTTGGGGACAACCGTTCACTAGACTCCTCCATTCCTGTCCTCCCGTCCCAGCTCGCCACCGCCCTCCTGCACTTCTCCAGCCTCCTGCCGCCTCATTCCTGTCCTCCCATCCCAGCCCACTGCCACCCTCAGCCCTCCTGCAACCTCTCCGCCCAACGCCACCCCTGCACCAGCCTCTCCGGGCCCAACCATTGCTGCACCTTCCCAGCTTACTGTCGATAACTTTTTTTATCATCTTTTTTGTGGATACGGAATATTACATAAGTTTAACCCCGTCCCATTTTGCCATCCCAGTATCCCATTTTTTTTCTCAAGGAACTATGGTCAGCCTAGAAAATAGGGAAGAGGGTTGGAATGATCTGATTGCTCCCACAAACAGTGGGCAATCAATGCCAGACTGAACAATCTTCATTTCTTCTCTCATAGTGTCATTACTGTTCTTTCTTACCGACACTGTGATAGAGACAATCATTTTGGAAGTCAGATGGGACCCAGAAGGAATGTGTGGAAGGCTTCTGTTGGCAGTCCACTGTAAGGATAAGAAAGATCTATAAAATGTCCCATGAACCAAAAATCCCTTCCCTACTTCTATCTCAATTCACCATTAAATACAGACAGCTTGTTCAAATATCTAAGTGGAATGGTTAGCTCTTTTCTTCATTTGCTTCCCCAGTTCTTTCCCATTTCAGTACTATTGCAGCTTATATGTAGTTTAAATGTTAGTTGTTTTGTAGAAATACTTTGTAATGTTGCTGCTTTTAATTTGTCAACTGCCACCAAAAAAGTGAAATTGCAGAGTAGGACCATAAGAAGTGATAATGACCACCTTTCAACAAGAGTAACCTGTTTTCCACCTCCATATTTAATAACTGAAATCACTTTATGCTAAGATTAGAAATTATTATGTCAAAACCCAAAATGACAAAGCACTAACTAGGTGTGGGTCAGATCACAATTTACAGCAAGCAAAGAAAACATTTCTGGGAAAAGAAGTTAAGGCCCAGTGCAGTCCAGATAAATAGCATAGTTGATGAGACAATCCCACCATGCTCTGCATAAGTCTACCTTTGTCTACATGAATGTAGTTTTGGTCCACAAGCTGCATCTGGTCAGGAATGTCATAGCCTGTATGCTGAGTGGAGAACCAGGCTATACACGTTACACCTTTGTAGAAACAACAGTGTCAGTGCCTGATCACTCATGCAAGATGAAAAATAGTTAAATTCCTCTGTCCAAAGTCACTCAAATCTACCCTACTTTAAGTTAAGGAGAGTAATTGGTGATTGTTTTTCCTTTTACCAAGTAACACTGAATCGAAAGGGAAATAAGGTAAGAAGAATCCATCAACTGCTACCTTTAAATTGTTCCATATTAAAACTTTAAGAGCAGAACCACTCACCAGACTTGTCACTGAGACAGAATAAAGCTCAGCCATCAGGGCAGTACAAATTATGTCAACATACTTTTCTGCTAACTCAAGGACTGGCTATGCCTCAAGTTAGAAGAAAAGATAATAGCATAGAGAAGGAAAAGGAGAGAAATCTTCTTTAGACATTACAAAGGGTTAAAATTCACCAGGCAAGCATCAGAAGTACCAGTTTTCCAGCAGTGCTATCAGTAGCCATTTGCATCTTCACCCATTCACCCATTTTCACCTGTGGTTTCTGTCTTTCTATGTGAATGTAAGACGCCTTCCCAACCGCAAGTCACATATAGTTATTGGGGGGAAAAAACCCTCATCTTTCTATTGAATAAATCTGGTAATTCCCCAGAAATATATTTGACTGTTCAAATTGTTAGAAAATCTGTAGACAACTTGAGAAACAGGATCAAGGAATAACCACTCCCAGAGCTCAGGAAATATTTATTTATTTGTTTAATCAATTTATATAGCTGCCCATCTCCCACTTGTGACTCTGATCACAGAATTAAAACTAACAGCACAAATGTAATAAATAATAACAATAGTGGCACAATAATAGTGTAATGGCAGCCAAGTCCAGCCAATCAAATAGCCACAATCATGTCAAGGAAAACAAAACAAAACACAGTGCCAGGTTCACCTGAGCAATGCTTGTTGGAAGATGGATCATCTTATCCAATAGCATGAAAAATACAATAAAATAGCCACACCCAGTCAGATGTTGCAGGAAAACAATTGTTAATTTTCTTTTTTTCTGCTCAGGATAGAACCCTTGGGTGTTATTCTCACTGATGATTTCTGATTTAGAATCATAGAAGGGATTGGAAGGGAACTTGGAGATCGTCTAGTCCAACTCCTTGTCAAAGCAGGAATCTATGACTACTGCAGAACCCAAGAGGTGGCCATTCAGTCTCATTTTAAATACTTCCACTATAAAATTAGATTGGTGGTAGCCCTTCTATTTTAGTTTCACATCTTCCTCTTTTGTACTTTCTGCTGTTGACTTTTTAAGATCTTCCCTGTTTTAAACATCCAAGCAATGAATTCTTCATCACTGCAACCATTCGTCTCAGCTCACTAAATAAAACCTGACATTTCAGGACTGAGTCTCCACTGCATTAGTCCCTGGACAGTCATTTTGGGGTTGCTGGCAGTGGGCAACTGCCAAGGTATTTATCAACAAAGGCTTACTTACTGACCTATATCAATGATCTCAGTATTTACATCAAGTCTTTCGAAGTAATGTCCGTTAAAAGAACAGCTTATATGGGTCACAGGTTATTCAGTGGCTAATAAATTCTACAAAAAGACACATGTGGATTGGAAAATGTTCTGATAGAATAGTTGATGGGTCCAAAATGCTGCATCTGATAATTGTGGAATGTTCAGGATAGGAAGGAATCTATGGAGGAATGTAAATGTGGTCCATTTATTATCCATAGGGGAATATTTGGATAGGGAGGGAGGGAGGAAGGAAGGAAGGAAGGGTTAAACATCTATAAAAAGAACCATTTCCATGCTGACTTGAAATATTATGGTTTGTAATCTTAACACACCTGAAGTATTTCTTGATGCAGAAGAACTGGACCTCAGAGCCTAAATTCAGTATGTCACAGCCCAGGGGTCCCAATGCCTTAAGCTGGTGATAAGAACACTGACAAATTCAGTGGTATTTAATGACCACAATTGGGACTGGAATTTTGATTGCTAAGCAGAGCAGTCATTAAGCAAATCCAACCTGATTTTACCTTTTGGGGTGGTCATTAAGTGAATCACAGTGGGCATTAAGTGAACCATGTGGTCATTAAGTGAATCATGCAGTTCCCCATTGATTTTGCTTACCAGACGCTGGCCAGGAAAGTAGAAAATGGCAGTCACAGGATGCTGCAAAGGTAATAAATGCAAACTGATTGCCAAGTGCCCGAATTATGATCATGTGCCTCGGGGGATGCTGCAATGGTCATAAGTGTGATGACTGGTCATAAGTCAATTTTTCCCAGCACTGTCATAAGTCCGAACCATCACTAAATGAATGGTCATTAAGCAAGGACTACCTATAGTTTAGGGCTACTAGAGCTGAGCTGCAATATCCAGATAGTCACCAGATGGCAGAGATGAGCTCATGCTAAGAAAACAATTAAGAACCATCTCCCAGTCCTTGCTATGGTGAAATCCATGATGAACTGTTTCTGCTTTGTGCAAAATCTTCTACATGCATCTTCTACAGGCTTTTCCCCTGAGAGGAAAGAATTCAACATATAAACTGTACTCTTATTTGTCACTTAAGTTAGTACAGCCCAAGAAATGTTTTGCCTCTGAATCCTACTGATAACTGATGAAGATTTGGATAATGGCTCCCTGGGTGCCAGCTCTGAACAGTCAGCTAAATTCTCCTATTATAATTCTCTCCTATTATAATTCTCAACAGTTGCTGAAAACCTAGATCTGTTCCATTAGATGCTTGTTATGACATTGTCCAGAACTAATCAGCTATGTTGACATATAGCCTCAGTGCAGGAAAATGTCCCCTGATCATTACAGCCATACCAACATTTGACAGGTTCTCTCACCTCTTTGCCTGCCAAATGAATAACGAAACTAGATTGGCTTGTTTAGCAAGCAGCTGGTAGAATTGCCCTAATGCGTGATATTTTTATTCTTTTGTAGTTATCTTTTTAATTTTTTTGTTGGTCTGTTTGAATTCATTGTAATGTAGGGGAAAAGAATTACAGTTTAGCAGATTGCAGACCTGCATAAATGATAATTCCATATTGGTCTTCATTTTATGGGTGTGTTATAATATTCTGGGGATCACATACATTTTGAAAGACAGAAATTAATTTTCCCAGTTATAGGACAGTGATTAATTTCTCAGCCCAGGAACTTTGTGGTTTCATGTACATTTATTATCCACAGCTTGGAAAATACTATTGTATTGCAGAGAAAAGCATGTTCACCCTATTAGTGAGCAGGAATTATTCTGATGAGGGTGTGCACTCACAAAAGATCCAGGCTTTGGGCTAAGTATTTACATGTGTGCTCTGTTGCACCGAGTTGTGTTCTGGGACCAGTAATTTGGCAATCTGCAGAAGCAGAAATGTGGATGTTTAACTCACTTTTATTACAGCTCAGTCCAGCTGCACATATGCCTTTATGGTCTTTTGTGTTCACTTCTAAAATATTTCTTTTTCTTTCTCTTCTTTCCCTGATTCCCCATAAACCAGTGTTTCTCAATCTTAGCAATTTTAAGATGTGTGGACTTCAGGGAATTCTGGGAGTTGAAGTCCACACATCTTAAAGTTGCTGAGGCTGAGAAACATTGCCATAAACAATCAAGTCCTCTTCATATCAGTCTTGACTCTTAGTAACTATACAGATACTTTTGGGGCAGCAATGCAGAAGTGGTTTGCCATTGCCTTCTTCCAGGATATACTTTTGATTTTCCAGTCTAGCCTTCAGCCCTGGACTTTCCATTTGGTCTCCCATCCAGGTATTAATGCAGTCTTACATTGCTCCATTTTCTGAGATAGCCAAGGTCAGCTAAGTACTACCACTTGCTGGGCTGCGCAGCTCTGAAATGGAAGGGTATGGCTAAGCCGCTAACAGCAGAACACAGCCAGGGAAGCAAACGTCACACAGAATTTCTTTAATTAGATTTAATGTCAAGAAATAAGAGATATAAAATCTTAGGAACTGAATACAGGTACTCCTTGCTTAATGATAGCCCTGTTTAGTGACTGTCTGAAGTTATGATAGTGATGAAAAAGCAATATTATGACCAGCCCTGACACTTACAACTGTCGCGACATCTCCACGGTCACGCGATAGCCATTTGCACACTTCATAGCCAGCTTTTGACAAGCAGAGTCAATGGAGAAGCTGCCAGTAAAATTGCAAGTTGCAGTCATGTGATATCTTACTTAATGACCCTGTTGCTTAGTGATGGACTTGCGGGTCCCAAATGTGGTCGCTAAGCGAGGACTACCTGTAAGCCAAATTCCCACCATCACTTATGAGCACATTCATTAAGGTGTGGTCTCTGTGAGTCACTTGAGTCTGTTTTTCCCCCAGATAACAAGACAGAAGGACACAGTACCCTTTCCCGCAAATACCCTGACACTGAACCATCTCCCTACTCTTCATTAGTTATGTTTTGAAATATTCCCTTTTCTTTCTCAGCCTTAGTGAGTTCTCATACTGGTATCCTAATAGTTTATATCCAGATCTTAAGATTTTTTTTTTGATATTGGTAATTATCTTTGTTGGACTGCAATCATAACTTTTCCAAATACTAACTTTACCAAAGGGCACAGGGTTAAAACCAACCACCTTCCCATCCATCTATTTGTTTATTTTTAAAAAAAAATATATAATTTGTATTAAGAACTTTAATTGCAATAGTAAAAACTAATACATATTAAACTTAGAGAAAGAGAAGAGCATGGAAAAAAAGAATAATAGGTGCAGAAAGAAAGAAAGAAAGAAAGAAAGAAAGAAAGAAAGAAAGAAAGAAAGAAAGAAAGAAAATAAACAAGTCACAACAAATATAAACAAATTTAATAACTCTTCACCACCTGTAAGGTTACAAACAAATATCCCTTCATTCCATATCCCATCCTTGTCTATAAGCAAATCTATAAAACTTCAACTTTTCAGTCCTGGTGTCAGCAAAAAGTCCATAAAGGGATGCCAGAACTTTGCAAAAAGAAAAAAAAGTCTTATTTTAACCTTGATCAAATAAACCAACTTTATATTCCTTCCTTTTACTTCTAACAGTCTTAATCTTTAATTCAGTCAAAGATTGTTGTAGGATTTGATCTTCAATTCTTCTTTATCCCATCACACATATTTCTTCTACACTTTAACAAGCCTCTTTTGTAGATCCAATAAGAAAATATTTTCCAGGTCATTCTCCTGGTTCATCATTTATATTTTCCTTTTAATTTTTAAAACTTCAGCCAGTTTCTTTTGTATATCCTGTAAAGCATCCTTTTCCAAATCATTCTCTTGGCCTGTCATCTGTAGTTCCACATTCTGTACTTTATCTTATCAGATAAAATTTGTTCCACATCTGTCATTCCTTCACTAACATCTTTTAGATCTTTTAGACATAGTCTATCCATAGAACTTGACATCGTTACTGACAGTGTTGATATTGCAGTTCTCTGGCTCCATTCTTCAAAGATCTCCTTTAATATTTCTGAAGTCATAACATTTTGTGTCATTTTGTAAGTCCCTTTAACTGACATCAAGTATTAACTGACATCAAGAACAGGCTTGTATCTTTTTTTTTCTTCTTCTGCTTAGAATATAACTATCCTGATTGATTGATTGATCAAATTTATAAGGCCACCCATCCCAGAGGGAGTGACTCTTTAGTCCCCACTAGTGTCCAGTTTCTAAAATCATCACTTATATTTTGTGGTTTTACAACAGCCAGGAGAGCCAAAATAAGTCTGTTTCCCATGAGAAGCTGTTTATTTTTTATAATTAATTCCAAAATTTTATAGCAAAAAGTCAATATTCCAAATTATCTGGACCCTTAATCCATTTATAACTTTCATAGATCAAAATCTTATTTAGATTTTTGCTGTTTATTTCAAATCCTTTAAGTTCTTAAACTTATAATTAATTTTTGTTTTGTTCAGACTTGAAGATAAACTCACCTGATGAAGACTTTTCAAACCTGTCATTCTAAAGGTCTCTAACAGCTTTAAGATAGTTAATAGGCAATTTCCAAAAATGATTAGAAAGTCAGATTTGTGAACTTTGTGTCCATTTAAAAGGCTCTGCGGTGGTTGCAAGCAAGATGGCTAATCGTGTCATCTCCAGGTGCTCAAACCCACAGAATACCACTGGTCTCCTCATGAGCAGCAGCCATCTTTAACACATGTGGACGATCTCCCATCCTCTCCTTATCTGGAGAGGTTCCAAGGACTGTTTACTCACCAATTCCTTGGTCTTTGCTGTGGCTATTGGCTCTGCTTTTGCAGAACCATATTCAGTTCGCCATACCTCCCCTGGAAGTCCATATTTATTCGTTTCTTTACAACATTTCTTTTTCATCTTAAATATAATCCCAAAATGGGATAAATAATTACCATGCAAATACATTCCTTGGTAATATATTCATTATCATAACTAAGTTCCTTTTCAGGGTTGCTCTTATCAGTTTTATAGTATAATGAACTGAAAGTACAAGGTTCCACATTTTTATTTCTCCTTTTTTATGTTGTCTTTGAAAAGCGATGACAGAGAAACAGATCATTAGACAATTCACCCATAATCAATATCCAGTTCTCACTCCAGCATTCCAATAATTATGCAGACACTCATCTTCATGGAAGCCATCTTCTTTTGTTTCTAAAGAACAAAAATGCCAGAGTTATTCCTGGATGTGTCATGATAACATCCAAGAGGTATCTTAAGCTCAGCATGCTTGACCTTGTGGACTGTCCATATGCTAGGCATCCATCAGTCAGTCTTCTGAAAGTTAGAGTAGAAGTCACTGCAAATTGAGAAAATCTCTTGATTACATTTGGGCAGCTTAGTCACTGGGTTATCACAAACTGCAGTGTTACTTAACATGCTGGCCAGGGAATTCTGGGAATTTAAGTCCACACATCTTAAGCTTGCCAAGGTTGAGAAACACTGACATATTGAATGAATGGAGTCATTATATGAATGGGGACGGTACCTGAGGGACCATCTCGTCCCCATAACATCAACCCGTCCCACCCGGGTCAGGCAGGGAGGGCATGCTACAGACCCCATCAGCAAAGGAATTTCATCTAGCGGGGTCCAGGAGGTGAAGCTTCTCTGCAGTGGCACCCGCCCTTTGGAACATCTTGCCCCCAGATTTGAGACAGATTTCCTCACTCTTGGACTTCCGGAAGAAACTTAAGACCTGGTTCTGCCGCCTTGCTTGGGAGGGGGAGAGTGATAGCTCCACCTGGGGATGGCTGGTGCCATAGCACTGCTTAGTGATCCATCTCCATTTGGATTTTACATTTGTTTTTATGTATATTTTAATGTAATTTTTATCTGGCTATGTTTTAATGCTATTTATTGTAAACTGCCCAGAGTCCCCCATTGGGGGAGATGGGTGGCGATATAAATTTAATTAAATAAATAAATAAATAAATGGGGTCCTTAAGTGCTGTGGAACGATCCATTTCACAGATCATTCATTTGTGGGTCTGCTTATCTGACTCATAGGGTTACTTAAAGGAGCTGTGCAAATCCTTTGAAAATGGAGCTTCTGAATGCATGGGACCATGTATGAAGCTCCTCTTTTTGAATGATTAAAGTGACCACCATTTTTTTCCAGGCTCAGACAGCTGTTTTAAAAGGCTCTTCTAGCGGTCTCTTCAGATTTGCACATACGGACTTGATGTAGTAGGCAAAGGGAATGATCTTGAGGGGCAGGAGGAAGAGCTGTTACCAAGACAACAGTAAGGTAAGAAAGACCTGTGCTGAAGCCAAGAAAGCAACTTGGGAAAACATCTCAGACAAGTCCCTCCCTAGTTCACATGAAGATAAAAGGAGTAAGGGGAAAGCACACCCAGTTTTGCAAGATTCTGTTGCTATGGCTGTTACAATGGCTGCCAGTAGTCCTGACCTATGTGACATTGGTTTCTTAGTCTGGTCTATCTTGAAAGGCTGACACTAGTGGTCTAAGAAAACAAACCTTCTATTTCTCTCCTTCTCTCTGATATATTAAAAGGGATGGCAAGAAAATTTCCAGTCACTGGGAATCACAAAGAATACCATCTGTTGCTTATGTCTTCTCTGCAGTGAATTGTGACTGTGCCTAACCGTGACTCCCTTTTTGGCCAAGGCAGAAAAAAAAATCTTTACTTTAAAGTTCTATAAAAAATCAGAAATGGGCTAAGCAAATAACGGCAACCTATTTGTGAGCAAGATCAGTCCCTTCTGATGCCTCTGAACAAAGGATTTTGGGGGTCAGTTCATATAATTTACTACTGACATCAAAACAGTACACAATAAATCACATTTACAATTATTTCTTTTTAAAGACAAAAACAAAAAAAACCCACAAATCAACTTGCCGTTTCCAGCTGCCATTTCCAACTTCCTAAAGGTGGTTAGGAGATTTTTCAGTCCTCCACGAAATTATTCACTTGAACAGGTTTTCAAAATGAAATCAGAAAGCTAGCAAGCATGGCGTTGTTGCAACACAGGAATCCATTTGAAATAATTTTCAGATTGGAAAGTCACCATATGGTTTTGTTGATTTCTGAAGAGGAAACGAGTCATGTGGATAATGCTATGCAGATGGGACTCTGCTTTAAGGGGACTCATGCCAAGGCCTTGACGACTTTTGGCCATCCTGGGAGCCAAACGCCTCCTGATTAAAATCTACACGGATGGCAAAGTTTGCTAAAGGAAAACTGTACACCCCAGTAGTTATTATTTATCAGCAAGTCCTAATGATACAGTTGCTTCTATCTTATGCTTGACCTGCCTCATGCTAGATCTCATAATATAATGCTCTATACCTTTTTGACTTCAGTTAGCTTTTAATGTAAGATTTTAGGAGAATCTGAATCTCAAGCAGAAGTTTTGAGCAGAATATTAGAAGCAGGCATGGGAAAAGAGAGAGCGGTTATCAGAAGCAGTACTGGTAGATGGATGGATGATTCCATCCCTTTCATGTATGTCCCATTTTTTATCTTACTAACAACACTAAAAAGTGTTCAGTTCCACTTTTTATGCCTTTGCAGGGGAAAAAAAAAAGCATATTTGTAAACATTTTGTTCCCATCTGCAACACAGTTTCAGACCCATTTCTCCTATGTATACACTCTTTACAAGCATTGTTTTGTTAATGAATAAACTAGTATGTGCTTACTGTTGCCTGACCTCGACATTTTGGAATGCATTTTCCCCAGTGTTCATTCTTATGTGCCTTTTTCAGTTGTAAGTTGTGTCAGCAGATTCTGGAAAAAAAAATAGGATATCGGTATGATAAATTGGTCTATTTATCAAAACATTTGGATAGACATTTATGTATCACTCCCAAATAAAATCATCACCCAAAAAGAGGATTGTATCAAATGAGCTGTGTGTCTACTCAGCCTGTTGACCAGGTGCAATTGAACTTATTGATAGACAAGTTCAAGGCTTTGCTGCTCTATCTATCTATCTATCTATCTATCTATCTATCTATCTATCTATCTATCTATCTATCAATCATCATTTTACTAAAGTAAGGTTTGGGCTATGTAGCCCTTCAAATGGACTTTTCTTTGTAAATTAGGATATGTGGCTCCAATCCAATCAATAGGCAACCTTTGAAAGGATGGATTCATCTATCCATATATTTGGGAGGTGCTGTGATTTGCAAAGAGGGGTGAAGAAACATCACACAAGTAGGGGCCAGAAGCATTCTTGAAACTAAAGACAATGTTGAAGGCTGGTATTTTATCACATGCCAGCTTTTCCACATCATTTAAAAAATGAAATAATTCTTTACAAACAGAAAAAGTCAGGTAGGATAGAGATGTGGCCTTTGCAAAGGGAAACATTTGTGAGTGGATTGCATCCCTCCCTCCCAATGCCTTGTAGTAGTAGTACTTTATTAATTAGTCAATTGACCATATCAAAGCATAGGCATCAGCCACAGTAAGATACAATAAAACAAAATAAAGTAAGATACAATAAAATGAGATAAAATAGACTATGGTGAGATAAGATAGATACAATATAGTAAGGTAAGATGAAGTAAGGATAAAAAGTAAGATAAAATAATATAAGATAAAATACAGTGCAGAGATGTATAATAAAATGAATATTAAACTCAAAGACTGTATGTGTTTAGTGAATTCATCATCTTTCCATGCAACCCCAATACTTGACAATGGGTTTGACCCAATTCCATAGGATAGCTCTTACCAGAGCAAGATTCAAGCATTACATTCTATGGTCAGGTACAGATGATTCCATCAAGGGCCATATCCTGAGAGAACATGTGTTTGTGGAGCATCAGAAATAGAAGACATTGCACATGTTCTGTTTAACTGTCAGTTATATGCCTCAGCAAGGGCTCAGTACTTGCAGACACTACTTGACAGAACCATATTTTGGGATTCCAACAAAATATTATCTTATTTCTTTCAGGGCACAAATATACAGTTTATGTAGTCACTAGAACTGTTAAGTTTACAGTCAAGGCTGCCCGATGCCTTGTAGTGGACCCCAGCCGCAGATGATCTTCAAGCAGGACCCAAGCATTATTTCTTAAGATAATGTTGTAACATGTAACATGGATCCTGTCCATACTCTGAAAATGATCACATCCTATCCTGATTTATATTTATAGCAAGATGCAACATTATAATATGTGTGTGAAAGAGAAGGAGAGAAGGGATTCTAGAGTTTTACTCATATTTTTGACCTGCAAATTCTACCAGCAGTAGTTTCCCATGGATTCAGATAACAATGTGGCTTCTTGTAAGGATGCTTTCTTCATCCTACAAAATATTCCTTCTGCTTTCTTATGCACAACAGATACTTGAGATTCATAATTCTTGACACAGCATGTTACCCTGGGAAGCAAATATCTCTGTCCCCTGCAAATGCTAATTTCACTGCACAGTCATTCTCTGTTTTACAGAATGGCCTGAGCAGCATCTCCCTATTGAGAATGAACTAACACATCTGCTAATTTCAGCAGATCTCTGGGAATTAAGTTTCCATGGATTCTCTTACACATGATCTACAATTTAGTATGGTTGTGCAATGCTCCAGATTCACTTCTAAGCAGGGGTTTTGGAGTGGGAAGGTGCCAGAATGTAGAGACCTTGGAGGGATCAAGATCGGGGGCGGGGACGGATGGTGGTGTAACTGTGGGCTCTGTTTGACCTTTTGGATATTATTTGGATGCTGTTTGGATGCTGTTTGGAGTTGTGAAGTTGTGAAGACATGGTGGCTGGTTGGAGGTATTGCTATTAGGACCTACCTAATAGGTCCTACCTTCCTCTCTTTTGGACTGCTTCAAAGTTTATTTGGAGCATATGTGTTGGACTTGGGCATCTTGGGCAGCTGATACTGAAGGGGCAGAGCAGTGTGTTTCCCCAGTTCCCACGGACTTACATCTACAGTGGGAGCTTTGTAGGGGCTCCTGTGAGGAGTTTAGTCAGAGTGAGTTTGCTGCCACTTCTCCATCTAGGGGTGGCAATCCAGCTGCAGGAGCAGTGGACATTGCCATTGGGGATTTGGCAGGCTTTGGCAGTGGCGATGGGAGCCAAGGTCTTTCCCACATACCATTACAGAACAAGAGGGCAGCTGTAGCCTTGGATCAGATTGCATGGATCAGACCCATGCAACCCCTTTCTTCCTGTGGATCCTGGCACTCTCCATGGTTTATGGAGGAGCTGAGCAAGATGAAACAGGAGAAGAGATGTCTAGAGTGCCACTAGAGGTCAACAAAGTATGAACTCAACTGAACATGGGTGAGAGCCTCTATTAAGGTCTACCATGTGGGGGTAAGGGCAGCAAAGCATAAATATTTCTCCACCTTTCTTGCATCCATGGATTGCTGCCCATTGGCCTTGTTCCAGGTAACCTGAGCCCTTTAGGGCCAGGAGAACCCAGAGATTCACCTACAAGGCCACACAGAGGAATTTTCAGGGCATCTGTTGGACAAAATCGCTCGGATTCATTCCCAGTTAGATTCCAGCCTTGGTGCAAGTCCTGTGGAGATGCCTGGAGCACAGTCTTGTCCTGTTATCTGGGAATGGTTTGAACCTGTCAGGCCTGAGGAAGTGGACAGCATCCTTATGACTGTAAGCAGAGCCACCTGTTCTTTAGACTCATGTCCCTCCTGGTTGGCCAAGGCTGCCTGGGGATGACATGTGGGTGAGTTCTAGCAGTGGTGAATTCATCTTTGAAATAAGGGATTGTCCCTTCACTCTTAAGGAGGTGTTGGTCCACCCCCTCCTCAAGAAACCATCGCTGGATCCCACCATACTGGACAACCAGTATGAGCTGAGCTATTTGGAGAGGGTAATTGAGTGTTCCTGTCCCTCCTTTCCTCATACTTTCAGGAAAATTCTTCCTTAAGATTGTTCCACATGAAGAATTTGACTGAGCTTTGAGTGTTGGGAATATTGTTCCCAGGGAGGTTTAAATAGTTCAAAAACTGTTTCCAAATTTACCTCAAAAGAGATACAGGCCCTTCTACTATACTGTAGCACAGATGGTAAACTAGGAAGCCAATCATTTTATTCTATGAAGTTTTTACCAACTTATCCCACCTCATTCCCCTGTACAAACACCAATTCGTCTGAAAGTAGAGCATCTCTTTTGTCCACACATCATTAAGATAATTGATATTTATTATCCTGTCCATATTCTCTGCTTTTTGTTTTAGATGTGAGGATAAATCACATCCACAACAGGTGGCAAGGACACATTTTGGGTCTATTATGTTGTCCTGATAAGGCTAACTCATGCTATTCACCTTCCCAATGTGACTCATTGAGATTGATTTGAGCAACAGGCTTGTACTAGCTGAAATGTGGAGTAATTAATGTAGCCTTATGCTAATGTATGCACATTCTGGAGTGTGCATAGATTTGTGAGGAGGGAGAGAACAAAAAGGGATTAAAGAGTTCACTCAAAGTACAAATTAATTTATTGCTTCATTAAATGGCCTCTGAAGGAGGAGGGGACCTATTAAAAGCATGAACAAGGAATGGAAACATGGAAATGGATGTTTAAGTACATCACCTTTATAAACCCCATTTTGTTTTTGAATGTGTGTTGTTATTTGGAATAGCCTTGCATTGTTGGTTTAGCAACCAATGTGTTTTTATGTACTTGAGCTTGTTAATAGTATCAGCACTTTATACAAGTGATTCTTCCTTCAGAAAAAAATATTTTTAGCTTCTGGTCACTAGCTATTCACATAAATTTCAAGGTTTGGCTGCATCATTTATGAGTGTTAAAATATTTTTGCCCTATAGACATATGTAGATTAAATAAACTTCCAGAATTAGGGTTGTTTTTTCTGCATGCTTAAAGTTGTGAAGCTATCCCTAATGTGTTATAGTAGTACCATCCATTATGATTTGGGAAGGTTGAGAAAATAGCTTCAGCAGAATTTTGAAATGAATATGTTGATTCTCTAATTCCAGAATATATAAGAAAATCTGGAACATAGTTGCACACTGAAAACAACACTTTTCAGAATATTCCAAGGTAGTTTGCAGTTCAACATAAGATGCATAAAAACATGTAAATCAAAGAAACATTTTTTATTTACTTATAAGATTTATATGGCTGTCCATCATGCCATAACTCTGGGTAGCAAACATAACAACAGTGAAAACATCAACCCTCCTCCCCAAACCATAACAAAAACACCTGGATTTTTGTTACCAAAAAGCAAACACTGCTCCATATATCCATATTCAGTTTCACTGGGCTCCAGCCCATACCCAATACTTGCAAAGGCTGCTCCAGAGAAGGAACATGTAATGGAATGTGAGGGTGTCCTTGGAAGATGGGGGAAGAGATGCCACCTAGGAAATGATTGGATAAGAGGGGGCATAGCCCACAGCTGCATAATGGGTGGATAAAGTAACTCAGAATGGAACCTCCCTAACTCATCAGGCTGTAAAAGAGACAGCAGGAGATTTATACCTTCAGACTTGCTAGATTATGTTAATCTAGCCTTACAATAAAGTAGAATTAGCTCATCTGGTGGTGTTTCCTGTCTGGTTTATCTGGGCGGGCTGATAGAAAAATTCCTAGATTCCACCAGAGGAAAATGGTTAAGGGAAAGAACCTGGAGCGTATCTGTAGATTGTAAGAAAGAGGGCCTTGATGGAAATATGCAAGAACCATTTCCTAGACAAAAGGAGCTGAAACGTTTAGTTCAGGGTTTGTTGTTTATTTGTTCAGTCGCTTCCGACTCTTTGTGACTTCATGGACCAGCCCACGCCAGAGCTTCCTGTCGGTCATCAACACCCCCAGCTCCCCCAGGGATGAGTCCGTCACCCCTAGAATATCATCCATCCATCTTGCCCTTGGTCGGCCCCTCTTCCTTTTGCCTTCCACTCTCCCTAGCATCAGCACCTTCTCCAGGGTGTCCTGTCTTCTCATTATGTGGCCAAAGTACTTCAGTTTGGCCTTTAATATCATTCCCTCAAGTGAGCAGTCTGGCTTAATTTCCTGGAGTATGGACTGGTTTGATCTTCTTGCAGTCCAAGGCACTCTCAGAATTTTCCTCCAACACCACAGTTCAAAAGCATCTATCTTCCTTCTCTCAGCCTTCCTTACGGTCCAGCTCTCGCAGCCACATGTTACTACGGGGAAAACCATTGTTTTAACTATGCCGAACTTTGTTGTCAGTGTGATGTCTCTGCTCTTGACTATTTTATCAAGATTTGTCATTGCTCTTCTCCCAAGGATTAAGCGTCTTCTGATTTCCTGACTGCAGTCAGCATCTGCAGTAATCTTCGCACCTAGAAATAGAAAGTCTTTCACTGCTTCTACATTTTCTCCCTCTATTTGCCAGTTATCAATCAAGCTGGTTGCCATAATCTTGGTTTTTTTGAGGTTTCGCTGCAAGCCAGCTTTTGCACTTTCTTCTTTCACCTTCATCATAAGGCTCCTCAGTTCCTCTTCACTTTCAGCCATCAAAGTGGTATCATCTGCATATTTGAGATTGTTAATGTTTCTTCCAGCGATTTTAACTCCAGCCTTGGATTCCTCAAGCCCAGCATGTCATATGATGTGTTGTGCATACGAGTTGAATAGGTAGGGTGAGAGTATACAGCCCTGCTGTACTCCTTTCCCAATCTTAAACCAGTCCGTTGTTCCGTGGTCTGTTCTTACTGTTGCTACTTGGTCGTTATACAGATTCCTCAGGAGGCATACAAGATGACTTGGTATCCCCATACCACTAAGAACTTGCCACAATTTGTTATGGTCCACACAGTCAAAGGCTTTAGAATAGTCAATAAAACAGAAATAGATGTTTTTCTGAAACTCCCTGGCTTTTTCCATTCTCCAGCGGATATTGGCAATTTGGTCCCTAGTTCCTCTGCCTTTTCTAAACCCAACTTGTACCTCTGGCAATTCTCGCTCCATAAATTGCTGAAGTCTACCTTGCAGGATCTTGAGCATTACCTTACTCGCATGTCAAATGAGTGCCACTGTTTGATAGTTTGAACATTCTTTAGTGTTTCCCTTTTTTGGTATGGGAATATAAGTTGATTTTTTCCAGTCTGATGGCCATTCTTGTGTTTTCCAAATTTGCTGGCATATAGCATGCATTACCTTGACAGCATCATCTTGCAAGATTTTGAATAGTTCAGCTGGGATGCCTTCGTCTCCTGCTGCCTTGTTATTAGCAATGCTTCTTAAGGCCCATTCAACCTCACTCTTCAGGATGTCTGGCTCTAGCTCACTGACCACACCGTCAAAGCTATCCCCGATATTGTTATCCTTCCTATACAGGTCTTCCATATATTCTTGTCACCTTTTCTTGATCTCTTCTTCTTCTGTTAGGTCCTTGCCACCTTTTTTTTGATCATGCCCATTTTTGCCTGGAATTTACCTCTGATGCTTCTAATTTTCTGGAAGAGGTCTCTTGTCCTTCCTATTCTATTGTCTTCTTCCACTTCCGCGCATTGCTTGTTTAAAAATAATTCCTTATCTCTTCTGGCTAACCTCTGGAATTTTGCATTTAATTGGGCATATCTCCCCCTATCACTGTTGCCTTTTGCTTTCCTTCTTTCTTGGGCTACTTCTAGTGTCTCAGCAGACAGCCATTTTGCCTTCTTGGTTTTCTCTTTCTTTGGGATGTATTTTGTTGCTGCCTCCTGAACAATGTTGCAAACTTCTGTCCATAGTTCTTCCGGGACCCTATCTACTAAGTCCAGTCCCTTAAATCTATTCTTCACCTCCACTGCATATTCCTTAGGAATATTAGTGAGCTCATATCTAGCTGATCTGTGGGTCTTCCCTAATCTCTTGAGTCTGATCCTAAATTGTGCAAGAAGAAGTTCGTGATCGGAACTACAGTCAGCTCCAGGTCTTGTTTTTACTGACTGTATAGATGTCCGCCACCTTTGACTGCAAAGGATGTAGTCAATCTGATTTCGGTGTTGTCCATCTGGTGAAGTCCATGTATAAAGCTGTCTCTTAGGTTGTTGGAAGAGAGTGTTTGTTATGCAGAGTGAATTGTCTTGGCAAAATTCTATCAGCCTATGTCCTGCTTCGTTTTGTTCTCCCAGGCCATGCTTACCTGTAATTCCAGGTATCATTTGACTGCCCACCTTAGCATTCCAGTCTCCCGTGATGAAAATAACATCTCTTTTAGGCGTGTTGTCCAGTAGGTGCTGCAGATCCTCATAGAACTGCTCTACTTCAGCTTCTTCAGCATCTGTGGTTGGGGCATATATTTGGATCACTGTGATGGTAGATGGCTTGCCCTGAATTCGAATTGAGATCATTCTATCATTTTTTGGATTGTATCCAAGCACTGCTTTAGCCACTTTACTATTAATTATGAAGGCTACTCCATTTCTTCTGTGGTCCTCTTGTCCACAGTAGTAGATCTGGTGGTGATTTGATGTGGAGTGGCCCATTCCAGTCCATTTCAGTTCACTGATGCCCAAAATGTCTATCTTTAATCTTGACATCTCACCAATAACCACATCCAATTTGCCCTGGCCCATAGATCTTACATTCCAGGTTCCAATGGTGTGTTGATCCTTAGAACATCAAATTCGCCGTTCACCTCCAGCACCGTCGGCCACTAGCCGTCCTTTCGGCTTTGAGCTAGCTGCGTCATCACGTCTGGGGCTAGTTGAACTCATCCTCTGTTCCTCCCCAGTAGCATTTTGACCATCTTCCGACCTGGTGGTCTCATCTTCCGATGGTATACCGACATATCTCTGGTTGTACTGATCCATTGTGTTTTCACGGCAAGAATACTGAGGTGGGTTGCCATTACCTTCCCCAGGGATCGCATTTAGTCTGACCTCTCTGTCATGACCTTCCCATCTTGGGTGGCCCTTCACGGTTTAGCTCATGGCATCATTGAGGTGCTCAAGTTCCAGCACCATGGCAAGGTAACGATCCTTTGCTGAAGTTAGTTCAGGGTAATGAGCTATTATTATAACAAATCTCAATAAAAGTAGTTTTACCATTCCTGTGGAGCTGATTTCTTGTTCTGATTTACCTAGAGGGGCCGACACTATCAGACCCAGTGTAATGGATGGATATCCTCAGGGAGAGACTTTCCCCCAAATAACCTGGCCCTGGGTCATTCGGGGCTTTAAAGGGGATAACTGGCACCTTGAATTGCACCTGGAAAGAAACTGGAAGCCAGTGCAGCTCATGCAGGAGTGGTGTAATATGAGCAAACCATGGAGCTCCCAGCACTGCTGCATTTTGGACTGGTCTGGATGGTCTTCAAGGGCAGCCCCATGTACAGCACATTGCAATAGTCTAGCCGGAAGTGACCAGAGTGGGAGTGATTGAGGAAGGACTTCCAGTCCAGGAATACAATTATGCAATTGGTGTATAAGATGAATCTATACAAAAAAAACAGCCCACTCCAGCTCTGACTGCCATCTGTGCTTTGAGCAGGAGCCTCAAGTCCAGGAGAACCCCCCAATTGCATCCCTGTCTGTGGGAGTACTACCCTATCTAGAGTAAAATATGGCACCTCCTCAGATCCAAAAGCCCAGAGCCACTCTGTCTTGTTATGGTTGAGTTGAGCAGGTTCTTCCCCACCAAGATCTCACACCTCCAAGCACTGGGCCAACACCTGAACAGCAGGGGTACATAGCTGGGCATCATCAGCATACTGATTAGCCTATACCCCATGCCACCAGATGACCTCCCCCCAGTGGTCTCATGCTAAAGAGGAGGGGCGAAAGGTTTGAGCCCTGAGACATGCTACACCTGCACCCAGTGCATTTAATAATGAAGAAAGAATCCACAAAACTGGGTTTGCTCTGACCAAGCAGTTTGCAGAAAGTGAACAAAACAAATAGTGCATATAGAAATTAGACATACACATTTATTAGACAGAAAGTATTTCTGAATACTCTCTTAGTTTTTTTCTTGAATTCATAATAAACTGATGCAGAAATAGGGCTGAACAATCTGCAATTGGTAAAATGAAAAATTCAGCCCAAAGAAAACTGAATAAATGGCCCAGCCCCCAATTCTGAGTGGCAACCGCTCAGCAAAGATTCAGGAAGAAATTCTGCTTGATAGGTTCTCTGAAATATGGAAAAGTTACCACTCCTTTACACTGTGGATTAACACACGGAGACCATTTTATGGCGCTGCAGGTTAAACCGCTGAGCTTGCCAATCGGAAGGTCGGCGGGTCGAATCCACGTGACGGGGTGAGCTCCCGTTGGTAGTCCCAGCTCCTGCCAACCTAGCAGTTCGAAAACATGCAAATGTGAATAGATTAATAGGTACCGCTTTGGCGGGCAGGTAACGGCATTCTGTTTAGTCATGCCGGCCACATGACCACGGAAGTGTCTACGGACAAATGCCGGCTCTTCGGCTTTGAAACGGAGATGAGCACCGCCCCCTAGAGTCGGACACGACTGGACTTAATGTCAAGGGAAACCTTTACCTTTACCTTTAGCCACAGAAATAACCTCTTTCCACTGCTGGATTCTTTCATTCTCTAGATGACTTGATATTTCAATAATATTTTATTATTATTATTATTATTATTATTAAATTCAGGTATTGTACTGTAGTCAATAAAAAATATTCTATCTGGTCTAGGACAGTGTTTGCTCCATAGTTTAGGTATCAAAAAAGCAATCTACAAATTTAGTTATATTTCACTTGCTTCTGGATTTCAACAGTCAGACTCATTGCCATGATAGGCTTGTATATCTGACAGATTGGTATGTATATATGCGTGTACAGACACATACCAATGAGAAGCCATGAAAGTGCTGGGCCAGGATAAGAAATTAACATTAATTTGATTAATAACTCCTGATTAAAGTCAATTACCCCATTTATAAAATTAACTGATCTGCATATACTAATCATCTCTCACTCATAGAAAGCAATCACATATGCATAAATATATAAATAGCAGATAAGCAATAAAACATTATCCATCTTCCTCGTACCAGCACAGATGGAAGAACGAACAAATGAGTGAATGAAAACAAAAAAATAAATGAATAAGGGGTGAAAATGGGGTGAATAGAAGGGGAAGTTTCATTGGGGAAGGAAACAAAGAGAAAAGGATAGGGATATAACTGGAAGGGTGTGAGGAAAGGGGAAGGAAAGAAAAGAGAGCATAGTTCAATTTAGATTTTTAAAAAAGGGTTACATTCACCAGGTAAGCAGCCCCTTTAAGCAATGGCTAATTTCAAAGGTATTCACAGCTAGGCCACTGTCCACATCCTATATACATCCAATGCTGCATTGCTACTAAATATGATATGTCATGTATGAGTGCATCTGGATCCAATACACTTGCAATTCCATAGCAAGTCATAGAATGTTCTCGTTTAGTTTATTTATTTATATTTCAAATTTCTATCACCGCCCATCTCTCCCGAAAAGGGGACTGGAGGTGTAACATGAACATGGATGTCCTGACCCAGTGCCTGGAGGCTGTAAGGGCCTGGATGGGGTGCAACGGGCTTCAGCTCAACCCAAGCAAGACTGAGTGGCTTTGGGTTTGTGGGCCTCCTGGTGCTAAGGTTTTTCCACCTTTGGTCTTGGATGGGGTTGCACTGCCCCAGACAGACCCAGTGCTCAATCTGGGGGTCGTCGTAGACTCACGGCTCCTGCCTGAAGAGAAGGTGGCAGCCGTGGCTAGGAGGGCCTTTGCACACCTTTGGGTTGTGCGCCAGTTGTGCCCATTCCTGGACCAGGAGGCTCTACTCACTGTCACTCATGCCCTCGTGACCTCCCGTCTGGACTACTGCAATGCGCTCTACATGGGGCTGCCCTTGAAGAGCATTCGGAAGCTTCAGCTGGTGCAGAATGCAGCTGCATGGGTAGTAAGTGGAGTCGGATATTTGACACACGTAACACCGCTGCTATGGGAGCTGCATTGGTTGCTGGTGTGCTTCTGGGTGCAATTCAAGGTGCTGGTTGTCACCTTTAAAGCCCTTCATGGCTTGGGACCAGGTTACCTAAGGGACCGCCTTCTCCCAGTTGTTTCTACCCATCCAGCTATAACTCTAATATTGGAGCTGTTATAGTTTCAATTGGGAAAAAAAACCCAAACAAATTGGAATATTCCCTCAAATCAGGAAAATGCTTGAGGAATTAATTCCCCTGCTCATCTCAAAAATATCTGTTCTCATGCCATCTCTTATCATTGTGAATAACAGTTGCTCATCCTTCAGCAGAAAGTTAATGACCATTCCCCCCTTTGCCACCCACATTCATTCCATCAAATTGATTAGCTGCTTCACTAGAAGCATGTCTGCAACCATATCTCTGTCTCATCAACAGTTCAGCTGATGCCGCTACCAGTTAATTAAAGATAATGACTCAGAACTTTATCACACATTACATTTTTCTCCACCATGTCCCTTTCTTTTCCACACAATAAGTTATTTGGGCTTCATACATGCTAAATTTGCTAGATTCTCCTTCTCTTTTTTTTTTTTGCTGAGAAAAATGGAGAAATCTGGATCTTTATTTGTATATGGTATTTATATGACTGACAGTGTACATTTGAGGAATGGAAGGACACAGTGGAGATGACTGGACTTACCTAATGGGGGAAGAGGAGGGAAAATGAAGTCACCAAGTCCAGTCACTCTTTCAAACAGTTCCTTGAGGGTGATTGTCTGTCTAGATCTTTTTTCATCTGCATCAAAGCAAGGGAGGAGTTTATTTACCATTTGAGAAGGGTTTCTGAAGTTCTTTGGCCAAGATAAAAAAAGGAGACTGAACAGAATCTGAAACCCCAATTCTTACACTTTTCTAAATGGTTACTGTGACCTAGTAGCATCACATGTGATTTATATCACTTTATATAGTTAAGCGGGCAGAACTGCAGACTGCATTAATGAGATGAGATTAAGAACATTCCCGATCTATTTATAAAACATATTATCAGCATACAATAAAATCTTATGCTCTGCCCTCATTGTAATTCCATCCATATTTTTTAGAATTTCTAATTATACAAGCAAGAGGTTCTAAAGCCACATTAAAAAGAAAAGGAGAAAGAAGACATCCTTGATGTGTGTCTTCATATAAATTCATCCATAGAGAAGACACATTGTTAATAATCACCTGTGATTTAGGAGTTGAATAAATCATGCCAATCCCAAATACAAAACTTTGAAGACAACAAAAATAAATCAAAGCCACTTCAAAAACTGCCAAGAGACCATATCAGAAGCTTTCTCAATGTCCAAAAGAATTATATTTACTTGGTCTTTTCTATTTGGAAAAGAAGCAAAAATATCAGTGAAAAATCTGGTACTGTCAGAAGTTTGACAGCCCCGTATAAATTCACCCTGAACTAGGTTCATGATAGTTGGAAGAATACCCTGTAATCTGTAGGCCAAAATAGTGGCTAATCTTTTAGTACTCACGTTTATCAAGGAAACAGGTCTGTAATTAGAACAAATAGTTGATCCTTGTCTTGTTTGGGCATAATTATGATGCTTGCCTGGTTAAACTAAAAGTCAGAGATTTGTCTGAAAAAGCTTCACTATAGACTTCAGGTAAAATGGGAAGCAACAAGCTTTGATCCCAAACCATTGGGACAAGCACTCTTTTTCCAACTTCACAGATTTAATTATAATGATCATTTCTTGAAGGAAAAGAAGTGAAGTAAGAGTAGAACTTGATCCTGGGATGAATGTGACAAGCCTACTTTCTGTAAAAAGGTATCTATTTTATCTTCTGTTGATGAAGAATTAGTGTTATATAGATTAGAACAACATTGAAATGATTCCTGATTAATGAGTCTGGGATCTGTATACACCTTTACATTTACATCCCAAATAGATGTGCAATATTATATTGCTTAAATTAAGTTTAAAAGCCAATAACTTACTAGATTTCTCTCCCTTTTCCTATTATTGTTGCCATATGAAGTGCAACAAAAAGTCTGTTTTAGATGCATAAAGCTTGTTAAATTCATATTTAGCAAAGGCCTAAGATCTACAGTATATCAGTCTGGAGATAAGTGGGATGCATAAAGCAATAAGTTTTCCTTATTTTTTTTTTCTCTAAACATTCAATTTTAACCAACTGTTGATTCTTTTCATATGAAGTCTATGCTATAATGCAACCTCATATAAATGCTTTAGTGGTTTCCCATACCAAAGACAGTAACATAACTGAGTCCCTGTTAGTACAAAATAACACCTTCCGCTATTTCCTATTCCATTTTATCATGTAGCAAAGATACATTAAAGGATCATTTAAAGAATATATGCAATTTTTCATGAAATAGAGCAATAAACTTCATGGAAGCAAGTCAATTTTTAACGGTGTCCACATTGCATGCTTTAACTTTAGATGACAAAGAATGAGAAATCAAATAATCTAGCTAAAAGCAATTCCTAAATGCAGAGGAAAGAAAGCTCTCTTCCTGTTGGGAAGGATTAGTAAAATGTCAAGTATCTACAGAAGCTTATAATCTTCCAGGAGATCAAATACTTCTGGTATCAAAGCTTCTTTACTTGATCCTGAAGAGTCTTGACCACTTCTAGTCAATCAGTTTTAAATGCATTCACTGACTTCCCACGATCTTCCAGCTGAGACATTCTGTTCTGGTCACTTCCATTTTAGAACATACAAAATTGTCTTTAGTAGCGGTTATATGTTTTATAGTCTTGAGCTGAACAGCTCTCATGTCTTTTCATCAGCTGCTCACATAGTCACTTTAGGGGAAAAAGAAGGTGGTAGAACTTTCCAAGATCCCATCCAGATAGGTAACTAACAAACCCTGCTTGTCAATCAAAATAGTCATTTTGTTTATGGTTCTGATATTAGCAGGCAGCATAACATTATCAATTTATAAATTGTAGGAAGATGCCAGAGAATGAAGATAGGGGTCTGGCCACAGCACCATCATGACTGGAAGACTGCTTTCATTAACAATATGCCGTTCCAGCTTTAGTTTTTATCTGGTTGGATTTTAACATTTGTTCCATGCTGTTTGGGGAGGGGTGTGTGCATGTGCAATTCGGGTATAAATTAATAAATTAATGTATGCATGCATTTGGTGACAAATTAATATCCAAATCTTTATGTGCATTTTTTCTTTGGCTATACCAATTCATTATGAATTGGAAGTAGGTTACAGCCACTTTGACTGGTTCTCAGTTTATCTATGCTGGCCCCTGTGGAATAACATATATTTGTAATACAGTGTATATTTGTCTTCTGTTCTCCCTTTGTAACAATCTTTCCCTACCCCTTCTCCAACTCTTCAGTCCTTTGTGGGGGGATCTGTAAGCCCAGTGGGGGCAATGCTTTTTAAATACATTGGACAAAATGGGTTCTAAGCCATGAAAATTTATAATATGAACCTCATCCTTTCAGAGGCCATGATCTTTGTTTTTGTTTGTTTGTTTTTTTTTGTTTTGTTCTGTTCTGTTGCCCATCATAACCACCCCCAGTGCACTTTCTGGAAATGGAGCTAGGAATTGCCATAGACATAAAGCAGAACACAGTTCTTTTCTGTCGATAGTCAACAAAGCTGCATTTTCTGATAGTAGGCTTTCTATCTCACCTTCTTTTTGTGGGCTTCTTTTATACATGAAATAGTTTGAAATTAATGTTGATCCTGACATGCAGAGTTTTAAAGGCCAAAGAACTTCAGTGTTGACTGTTACTCACAAATGCAGGAAGCATTTGCTATTAATTGCTAGATGGCAAAAATCTTTTGGTAATACAGGAAACCTTTTTCCAGGAGTTACCAGTGATCCCATTTGTTCCAGCCTTCTCCATCTTAGCTATGTTAACTGGAAATCCTGGGAACTCCAATTATTCAATGTATTTGGGAGGGCACTAGTAGAATCCAACACCTTTTATGTTAAAAAATGTGCTACTGGCATATTTACTCAAAGGAAGATATGGATGAATTTAGGATTATCTCCCCAAAAAGAAGAGTAGGTATTTAAAAAGGGGTGTGAGGTAAAAAGTGAAAGGTCCCCTGTGCAAGCACCGAGTCATGTCTGACCCTTTGGGGGGACACCACTTCTGCTACATTTTCTTGGCAGACTATAGCAGGGTAGTTTGCCATTGTCTTCCCCAGTCGTCACCTTCCCCAGCAAGCTGGGTACTCATTTCACCAACCTCGGAAGGATGGAAGGCTGAGTTGACCTGAGCCGGCTACCCGAGACTCCAGCTTCCACCGGGATCGAACTCAGGTCGCGGGGAGAGTTTCAGTTGCAATACTGCCGCATGTCACTCTGTGCCACATGAGGCTGTTTAAAAAAAAGGCAAATGCAGACAAAACTTCTGGAGAGTTGTAGCTTTGGCAACTCCATCTAAAATCATTGACTGAGGCCTCTTCCAATAAATTATATGTTTCACTCACTTGTGTGTCATACATACCAGCCAGCCAACCCAAAAGTGCTGGGCTAAGGCAAAGCATTAAATATTAATTAGGTTAATAATTACTGATTAAAATTAGTTACCCCATTTATGAGATACACTGATCTCCTCCCTGAACATACCACCCATTTTCTCATACATACAAATCGCTTATACCAGATAAGCAATAAAACATTATTCATCTTTATTCTTCAAGCAGATATAGATGGATGGATGAATGAATGGATAGATGGATGGATGGATGGATAACAAACAGAATGGAAATGGGGTGGGAGGAATGGGAAGCTGCACTAGGAAGGAAAAAAAAGAGAAAGAGATAGGAATAGGGATATATCTGGAAGAGTGTGGAGAAGGAAAGAAAAAAGTAAGAAATTCAGTTTAGATTTTAAAGGTAAGTAGCTCTTCCCCAGTAATGGCTAATCTTCTAAAGTATTCAGCAGTGATATCTGCAATCATTTACAATTTTTCTCCACTTCCTTTTATTTTCTCAGAAAATATAAGATACTTCTATTCAAAGGTACTTATTTCTGGCGGGGGGAAAAAGCTATCAGGCAAATGTGGAATTGAATGATGGTCCCTCCTTTTGCTATATGGTAAGCCTTGAGGATAAGATAAACTAAATGCCCAAAATATGAGAGATGCAGCATCAGATGTTGCTGCCATTTTAAGGTCAACTATCAGAGGGTCTTTAGAGAGGACAGACTCAAGGAAATCTTATGAAGGGAGGATGGAGACAGATGTAGCAAAGATGGAAAGTGTAGCAAAGTCTGGTTGGAACCTACTGTTAGGTCTACCATATCTAGCAGCATCATCCAGACTAAAGTCAGATGGCAGCAAAGAATTAAGATTTTCCATGTCTCATTGCTACCATTTAGCAGTCATCCAGATCTGTGTAGCTTAGGTATGGTAGGTCTTTTTTATTATTCATTCAGCCATGTCTGATTCTTGGAGACTGCCTGGACAAGCCCCTGCAGTTTTCTTGGCAAAGTTTTTCCAAAGTGGTTTGCCATTGCCTGCTTCGTAGGGTTGAGGAGAGTGACTGGCCCAAGGTCACCCCAGCTGGCTTTGTGCCTAAGACTGGACCAGAACTCACAGTCTCCCAGTTTCTAGCCTGATGCCTTAACCACTACACCATACTGACTCTCATGGTAGGTCTGCTCATGTTCTGTTCAAAACTCAGGCAAGAAATCCAGTTTCTTTTAGTCGCCTTGTTTTCTGACTTAAAGAAGTTAATGTATGCCAGAATTGCCTGAAAATTTCTGGCAAATAGTTACACACATGAACACGCTTACTTGGCTCACTGAAAGGAATAAAACAGTGAATCTGAAAGCTATAGTGCAAAGAGATTGTACAGATTATATTTGTTTCTAGTAGATAATGAAACCTGGAAGAAACAGGGACAACATTTTTACCTCTTTATGAAGGTTTAGGTAGCAGTTAAAAAGTCATGGACTATTCAAGATGCTCCTTAATTTCATGTAACTGGGGGAAGATGGCTTATTCAAAACACTGTTCCATCAAACTGCAGATACTCTTACATTAATAGAAGCGTTAACCCAACTTGCTTGAAAAACATAGATCCTTAGATCAAGTCATATTAGTGGTGTGTCTCCTAAGACAGTTGGTTTAAAGTGGTGTTTTAATTAATGGAATCTTTCTTAGATCTATGGCTGTTCCAAATGATAGGTTATATTTGAACATGATTTGTTCTGGGCATCCTCACTGAGAAGACTGCAGAACAAAAATGAAAAACAGAAACAGAAATACCTCCCCCCCACCTGCAAAGAATAATTATGCAGGAAGTCTTTGTAATGAAACAAAAAACGTAGTGTGCATTTCTGATGGTGTCAGCCTTGCAAGATAGTCCAGATAGGAAGCAGGCCCAGATGAACTAATTCTACACTATTGTAAGGTTACATTAACAGAACCTTGCAGGTCTGAAAATACATTTCTCTCCCGTTGTCTTCACAGGCTCAGACATTTGCCACTTCCCCATTCCTTCTGCAGGCTGAGCTGCCTCTTATGTGAGCTGAGGCTCTTCCCCCTGTCTCCCAAGGTCATTCCCACATACCATTACAGTTGGTTTCATGAAATTTTTCAGAAGATCCCTAGCCAAATATATCAAAGTCACCTGCCTGGAAATTAGGTCTAAAACCACTTTTAATTAGCTGTTGCATCTACAAATTATACAATAGTCATCTTGTTTCCCTTGTTGATTCTTGACTTCAACTGATAAGGGCTGTTGGAACTTGATAACTCTTCTTTGTAAGAGGAACTACAAGGATGGCTTGATCATGCTCCCAGCAACCTGTAGGATAGAATTCATATTGTTCCTGTCATATATAACCCAATGATACCTGCCACTTGTATTTTCATGGCTGGAATACTTTGGAGTTTCCAGGCACTATATTTCAGAGAAGGTTTCAATTTCTTCCATATTCTAAAAAAATGTTCACCAGTTATTCAAGCTGTTAAGCATCATATACCAAAGCAATTTTCAGGTAACTGTAGCTTTTGACTGCATATGAATAACTGAAATTGCAGCTCAGTGGCAGGGGTAATTGCATCAAAAGAGAGTTAATCTTTGTTTAACTCCTGTGACTTTATGTACTTGATGTACTGAAAGCAAGAGAGTGCCACTGTTTCAAAATAAGGAGATTGTTTTCTTTTGGTAAGACTGTAGACAGTTTGTCTAAGAATTATAGGGTTTGTGGTGGGAAAGATGTAACATCCCTTCAGAGTCTTATGTCTACTTTTCAAAATATGTCTCTGGAATTTGGTTGAAAGACATGTTTTGTTAGTGCTTCAGAACCTGGAACTTGGATTTCACCAATAAGGGCTCCAGGCTGATAATTACGTTTGAGATTATGTAATTGCAACGCTATTCTTAAAGAACTTAGCAATTGTCTCTGTTCATCTGCGTGACGACACTTAATTTAGAATTTGCAGGTCGGATACTGAAGAAATAGAACACCAAGGGAGACGCCAGGTTGGTGGTAAATCTTAAGAAAGGTTTATTAAGAAATGCACCCAAATACTTACAGCATCAGGAAGAGATGATCCCAAACAGCTGGGTGAGCCCTAACGGCGGGGAAGGTTCAGGTCCTGGAACTCGACTCACCAGGAAGCTGGGAAAAGGGGGTAGATCCCTTTGGAATCCTCATCCCGGTCCTGGGATAACTAGCAAGGGGAAATTAATGTTTATATTTACATTCATTGAAGAGGAAGAGATGACAAGAAAGTAAGCCAGTACACCATGGGAGAACACACATTAAAGGGAATGCCTTCAAGTACACAATGGGGGAAACCCATTGAAAGGAATGCAAGCTTGGAGCCACTTAAGAGAGCCCCTAGGTGAAACTGATTAGGGTCTTTGTCAATTTCAGATAGCAGCACAAGCTAGCCAAAGGTGCTAATTAACCTGTGGCTAGGACCTTTTAGGGAAGTGTTGAGCTGAAGAGAAGAGCAGTTCTGGAAGAGATAGCTTGTTTAAGCAATCCTTCCCTTCTGCAAGGGGAGATTCAGCAAAGGTGAAAAGGGGAAAGATATAAAATACAAGTTAGTCAGTCAGCCACAGGACAGCAATATATGCTAGGATGCTTTGGAGGTATACATTTAAAATACATATTGCACAAAGTAACACGGCTGTGGAAATGAAGGCATGTGCATCTTGACGGTACCCTCCTGCAAGTGGAGTGGAGTACTAAATGGAACTAATTTACACACGGTTTCCCCTAAATCAATCTAGCTCATTTCATTTTTGCATGTATTCACCCGCAGTCTCTTCTGTCCCATTAAAATCTGAAACTTTCAACAGAAAGGCCACATTTAAAAAACATATTGGAAGATGCATTGTTTAAAGTACTTTTTATTTTTAAAAAGTCATCTTTTAAATATATGTTTTGGTGCAATATGAAGCTGAGAATTGGGTTGGAATATTCAAGAAAGTTTAAAACTAATAGATAGCTAATTTGGATTTATACAATGTTCCAGGTTGTGCAGATACAGTCAGAAAATGTAAAAATCATACCCTTCAAATATTTGTTCCTATTGACTTCTTCATCTAAATATACACTCTCATTTTAGGTGTTGATGTATCATATTAGAGAGGCAGTTTGGTGCAGTGGTTAAAGACAGTGGCCTAGAAACTTAGAGATCATGAGTTCTACTCCTGCCTTAGGCATGAAGCCAGCTGGGTGACCTTGGGCCAGTCCCTCTCTCTCAGCCCAAGAGCCAATCAGGCGTGATAGGAGAGTTCTAGTCCTGCCTTAGGCATGAAGCCAGCTGGGTGATCTTGGGCCAGTCCCTCTCTCTCAGCCCTAGGAAGAAGAATGCAAAGGCAATCACTTCCCAAGAAGTCTTGCCAAGAAAACTGCATGGACTTTTCCAGGCAGTTGTCAGGAGTCAACCCTGACTCAAAGGTGTGTGCGCGCACACACACACACACACACACAAATCATTTTAGAAAATCTTGACAGGTCTGTGAGAAATCTCAGTACAGGCATACCTTGGAGATAGTGTGGATTCGGTTTCAGACCACTGCAATAAAGCAAATATCGCAATAAAGCGAGTCACACAATTTTTTTGGTTTCCCAGTGCATATAACAGTTATGCCTACACTATATACATATGCAACAGCATTATGTCTGAAAAAACCCAATGTACATACCTTAATTAAAAATACTTTATTGCTAAAAAATGCTCATCACCCTCTGAGCCTTCAACGAGTCATAATCTTTTTGCTGGTGGAGGGTCTTGTAAAAAACAACAACACAGTATCTGAGAAGTGCAATAAAACAAGGTATGCCTGTACAGAGGATACTAAAGATCTTAGTGCCTTTCTTGGTACCTTCTTGCATTTCAGAATTGTAAAATGCTCTTGTACTGAGCTTTGTGAAACTGAAAAGAACATCATATAATCAGGTATATATTACGGGGTGGGACTCCGTGGCATTCAAAATTTGCTTCACCTTCCCTGTCAATTGGTTCATTCAAGTAAACTGTTGAATAATTGATATCCTTTGGGGATTAAATTCTTCTATGTGCAGAGGACTAAGACAGAAGTAATAAAACACTTAAGAGTGGAAGCCAAGCTGAACCCTCTAAAGAGAATTAGATCTTAAGATGTTGTTAGGCATCTGCTTTAGATGAATTTGATGCTATTTCTTTTGCAAATGCTGTTGAGATTTGGAAACTCAAAGGCCTTGGGGAGTTTGGTTGAATTCTGAAACTGCAAATTAGTCTCTCTTTCGTTGTTATTTTGTTTGCACAGTTGGTAGAATGCAAATACATACTTGACTAAGTGTGTTTTGGAAATACTGCTTTACCTTAAAGAGCATTAGGAAAGATGCCATCATTTTTTTTCCCCAAAGCCAAGGAGAATTTAAATTTTGTTTAGGTGCATAAGTATCCAAGAGAGAATGTGTGTGTGTGTGGAGAGTGCTGAAACAATCTCATATTGTTGCAGTGTAAACTCTTTCCCTTGCACATTTATGTGTGATGCCACATCCACAAGTGACATCATAATATGTTTCCTCATTTTCCTTTCATTATGGTTAGAAACAGAAACTTATGTTTAAGTAGGGGATTATTTTGATTGACAACCTGAAATTGTGGTGAGATTTCTTCCTAAAATTAGAATCAATATTGAATTTAACGTTCCTGACCAGGCAAAACCACAATGGACATTTTAAGGATTTTCTTAAAAAGATGAATTTCAGGAAAGTTTCTTATTTTGGTGATAATATTCATCTGGCAGGAACAGGACTTTCCTTTCCCAATATGACTAATTGGATTATTTTTGGCTATTAATCCCAACAGGTACACAGATTTTGGGATTTACGACATTGCACTTCCTGATTGAGCCTTCAGATGCCGTTACCACACGGGGAAGTAATGTTTTGCTCAACTGCACTGCAGAATCAGATCAAGGATTTCCTGTAATCAAATGGAAGAAGGATGGAGTCTTCTTAAACTTGGCAGTGGATGAGAGAAGACAACAGTTTTCCAATGGATCTCTTTTGATACAAAATATTGTCCATTCCAGACATCATAAACCTGATGAAGGCCTTTATCAATGTGAAGCATCATTAGAAGGAACTGGAGCCATCATCAGTCGAACAGCCAAAGTTTCAGTAGCAGGTAAGGATTCATGTTGGGATGAGATGAAATTTTCTGGCTTACTTGAATATGGAATTAATGGATGTGAAGGTACTTTTAAGGTTTCTTTCCTTTGCAAAGTTAGAATACATGGAGTCTGGTAGCACCTTTCAAACTGATCGACTTTATTGAGGCAGAAGGTTTCATGAGCAGCAGCTCACTGGATCAGAGGCAAAGAGAAGGTTGGATACATGTTGATAAGTATAGAGAATTAAAAGGAGGGAAGGGGGTGATAATGGGTTTATGCAATAGCTGAGATTGGGAATAAGTTCTCATAGAGGGGGGTGGGGGCTGCGTGTTACCTTATCAGTTTGCAAACTTAATGGGCTAAAAATCCACTCTCCCTGTTCAAGTCTTCTGGAATGGATTGGATTTTTTTACTGGATTGGAATTTAATTGACACTTATTATATAGTGGTGGACAAGTTTCTCTGTTTCTATCCCTATTTTGAGGTCAATGAGGAAGTGGCCTGCCAGGCTGAACTGTGCCACTGTCTTGTTGCTGTTGTGAGCTCTGATGTCCAACTAGTGCCCATGTATTATCTTGCACAGGGTAAGGGTAAGGGTTAGCTACTTTGTCCCCTGTAGAATCTGGAAAGGCAATGTTGGCACATGATGACATGTATTTATTTTATTTTTATTTATTTATTTTTCAAATTTCTATCACCGCCCATCTCTCCTGAATGTATCATATCAGAGGATGAGAATCTGAAGGCACTTCTAGCATTGTAGGTGATGCTGTGTGGGCCTGTAATGGAGTCGTTGTTATAAATGTGGGGGAAGAGTTGGCAAGGTTTTGTTCTCATCTTTGTATTGTTGTGTTTCTCTTATAGTGGGTGTATAGCTATTTTAAACTGAGTGGTGGTCCAAATAAATTTTACAAACCAGCCCCCACAGCTAACAAAAATGTAGTGCTATCAAAGATAAAGTTATTTGGGCTAAGTAGGAAGTCTCAGCCTGATGGCCAGATGTGCTCTGGTGTTGTCAGTGTCCAGATTACCAGTAGATTCCAGCTTTCTCAAGAATCCTGTGCTGTCTTTTATGTAATTTGGAATGCTGCCAATTGTTCTGATGCTTGAAATAATGGGGTTGCTTGGGTGACCTGGTTTGTGTATTTTGGGTAAAATGTGTTTATTGGGAAGAATATATGGTTTCCTCCTCTTTGGGGAATCCTGAGGTAGGGATCTGCTTTTTATATCTAACAACCTCTAACTAGTTTGTAATTTAGCCTTCTCTCTCACTGTAAAATCTTGTGCAAATGTAACCTGGAATTGAGAATAAATGTCATCATATACTGTAGAATCAGAACAAGAGTTCATAGCAGACAAAAAAAGAAGAAAGAAAGAAAGAAAGAAAGAAAGAAAGAAAGAAAGAAAGAAAGAAAGAAAGAAAGAAAGAAACTGGATAAGTTGTTGCTTTCATACCTTGCTGGTGGGCTACCTGAAAGTATCTTACTGATCATTCTTAATAGCAAGAGACAAGAAGATCAAACCAATCCATGCTCCAGGAAATAAAGCCAGACTGCTCACTTGAGGGAATGATATTAAAGGCAAAACTGAAATACTTTGGCCACATAATGAGAAGACAGGACACCCTGGAGAAGATGCTGATGCTGGGGAGAGTGGAGGGCAAAAGGAAGAGGGGCCGACCAAGGGCAAGGTGGATGGATGATATTCTAGAGGTGATGGATTCATCCCTGGGGGAGCTGGGGGTGTTGACGACCGACAGGAAGCTCTGGCGTGGGCTGGTCCATGAAGTCACAAAGAGTCGGAAGCGACTAAACGAATAAACAACAACAATGCCTAATTGGCCCTTTCTTGCTGCAATGCACATTTATTGTCTTCAAAAACAAGAGGCATTCTTTGAAGCTAGGAATTAACTGGTTTCCAAACGAATGCAGAGTCAGAAAAAAATAAAATAACAAACTTTTCTAAAATGTAAAATGCACTTTTTCTATTATTTCCTGCCTCCTCTTTCTATTTTCACTTTTTAGCTTACAAAACTTGGTTAGATTGGTTTCAGAAGCCTGAACTTTGTTTCTGCAGTTCATTTTTTGTGAAAGGAATGTTACTTTTATGCCTTTCCTGTCAGCTTCAGGAATGCATCAAGTTGGGGACAAGTGGAAACAGGATGTTGAGCGAGATGAACCTCGTATTAGTACCACAGTCACAGCAAGCAACAGACAATTTTCTCTCCATAATGAGATGGAATGTGTGTTAATAATTTTTATTATTAATTTTTATTATTATTATTATTATTATTAATAAAACTTGTACACTGCCCATCTCACTATAAAAGTGACCCTGGGCGGCTTACAAATAAAAGTTATAAAACCATTATAAAAATAGAAAAAGTACAAAAATGGAAGAAGATAAGAGATAAAAAAAGATAAAAACCACCAACAGGGCTGCCTATAACTTTTGGATCCCCAAGCTAGTTGGCAGAGCCAGGTCTTGATGCTCTTCCTGAAGGCCAGAAGAATGGGGGCCATATAGATAGTTACTGAAGCCCTATGGAAAAAGAATGCTTCGGTGAATTTTTACACGAGGCTGCCACTATTAAAGCCTGTCTGTTCCATATGCAAATATGACTTTTCCTCTTCTGCCTTATAAGCAGCATTGCTGGAAAAGCTGAGAGTCATAAGCAGAATGTTTTGGATGAAAAGTATCTAATGGAACTCCTGGTGTGATTATTTCAGACAGTGTGAAATTTGATACATCCATCCTCACATAGAAAGGAAAGATCACAATGTTCTTCTGAATGGATAAGAGGAACTCTGGTCCGCACTGGTGGAGATCATGAAAATCAGCATTAAATGTAATATGTTTGATTAAAAAGCCACTGAACAGCAAGACCAGAGGGAAGCATTATCCATCCATCCATCCCTGATCAATGTAAGCCTTTCGAATGGCACCTTCCATCCCCAAACGCAGAAGCTTTCAAAAGGCTGGGAGAGATGCGATTTGTCATTTTTAAGGCATCTTTTCTTTGGCTTCTGATTGCTTAGCAACATGAATTTAACAGATGGTATTCATAAAATGACAGAAACATCATAGCACTGTAAGGGACCTCGGAGGTCATCTGGTCAACTCCCTTGCTCAGAGCAGGATCCATTGCAGCATCTCTGACAGGTGATCATCCAGCCTCTGAAAACCTTTAGAAAAGGAGAACTCATAACTTCACATGACAGCTTGTTCCATTGGCTGACAGCTTGTACAGTTAGGAAGGCCCTCCCGATGTCTAGCCTGAACCTTCTTTGTGATAATGTTAACCTACTGATTCTGGTTCTGTTCCCCGCAGCAGTAGCAAATAAGCCACTCCTCCTTCTGTGTGAAAAAACCCTTCAGATATCTGATGACTGCTATCATATTTTCTCTTAGTTGTCTCTTCTATAGACTAAACATACTCAGATTATCAGAGAGGTTGGTTTCTTTACCCTTCATCATCTTGGTTGTCCTCCTTTGAACTTGCTCCTCTTTGTCATTGTCCTTTTGAACTGTGGGGCTCAGAACTGGACACAATACTCCAAATGGGGTCTGACCAGGTCAGTATAGAGTGGAGCATTTACTTCCCATGATCTGGACTCCATCCTCCTGTTAATGGCATTTGCCTTTTTAGCAGCTGCATCACAATGCTGGCTCATGTTTAACTTGCGGTTCACAAGGACATAGATTTATTTCACATGTACTACTTCAAAGCCAGTTTTCCCCATCCTATATCTATGCCTTATATATTTTTTTCCTTCCCAGATGCAGAATTTTACTATTATGTGGTATGTATGGGGGTTCCCGGAACAGGACAAACAAAACCACCCAGAGACGAAGCATTTTGTGAACTAGATCAGATTGTTTTCTCTATCTGTAACATTGCAAGATTGAAAACTGTTGGTTCTCTGAGAGTTTCTAAGCTAGCATGTATTAAACAAATAGATCTTCAGATCCTCCCATCCCTTCTCTTGAGGATCTGCCATAAAAAAGGTTGGATGACAGCAAAAACATTAAATTGCAACTCTACATGTTCTGCTATGGTTAACTGTTTCCCTGCCTGCAAAGTAGTGCTTATTCTGAAGTCAGCGGACTTAAGCTATTGTCAGTGGTTTCATGTAGATGTTAAAAAGGACCAGAGAGAGCACCGAGCCCTGCAAAACCCCACAGAATAGGGGCCGAGGGTCGGATCTCTTGCTCCTATCAACACCAACTGGGACCGGTCCTGGAGGAAGGAGGCGAACCAGTGAAAGACCACGCCACCCACCCCCAACTCCCTGAGACGGTCTAGAAGGATACCATGACCAATGGTGTCAAAAGCCACTGAGAGGTCAAGAAGATCAAGGATGGATGCACTGCCTCCATCCCATTCCTGCCACAGTTCATCCATAAGTGTGACCAATACTGTTTCCATCCCATAACTGGGCCTGAAACCTGACTGGAAGGGGTCTAGATAATCCGTTTCATCCAGAATCCTCTGGACTTGTAACACCACCACTTTCTCAACCACCCTCCCCAAAAAGGGGAGGTGGGAGACTGGACAAAAATTGTCCAGTATAGTAGGGAGTAAGTTCCAAAGAAAAGTTGTATGAAGTTAAAACTATAAACCAATCTCTCTCTTTTCTAAAAAAAAAAAAAGTTTTATAGTGAGAGAAAATAATTATCAAATCCCTCTTCAGAGAAATATCATTTATTTATTTGTTCATTTAGTTGAATGATGTATAGCCCATCCTTTAATATATTTCTCAGAGCAGCTAGCAACTTTTAATATACAGTACAATAAAATTAAAAACTGCAAATCAAAGATGTATAAAAAAGATATTAATAATTAAGGAAAGTGGAAAATTGGTTTGGTTCATATTTACTCTAAATTCAACAGAGCAATGTATGAACTGAAAAAGAGCTATTTTTCAAAGTATGCACTTCTCCAAATTTTGCAGTGTAACAAAAAGGAACACATTATAAATTGGTGCAAAATTCTGCCATTTTCTTAATCTTTTTATCTTCCCCTGAAATAGTACCCCAACCCTAGTCCCCAGAGTTCTCGCTTGGAGATTGTATGGCTGAGCTTATACCCCAGAGCAGCATCCTATAGTTTGCAAAACAGATAATGTTTCCTTCTATTCACATTTTTCCAAGTTATTTTCATCAAACCTGTTGTATGGCCTGGGAAGTTTTTATGACAGTACACATTAAATTTCTATGGATACATTTACTTGTTCTCAAAAGTTTTACTTTAAAGCCTATCATTCTCGTGAAGATATGAAAATAAATTACTTGCACTTGAATATTTCATACACTGGATGGATGGATTTGGTCCCTGAATTGTTACAGTCTAATACTAGATGGTATAATTTAGAGACAATAGGATGATCCAAATGATTTTAAAATATCTGTTTGATGTATTTCACAGTTATGAAAGACAAACTACAGGGATTCATTGAGTCAAACTTATTTTCTCCAATAAAGACTATGAGCTTGATTTTATCGAATTTGTGAGGCATTAGCTGTTTATGTTCAAAATAGTTCATAATGAAAGCAATCAGATTACTGCTTTCAACATTTCAGATGTTGTATGTGTACATTTTTGAAAGCAGAGGGAAACCACCCCAAATGCCAATGAAAATTTATACAAAATGAAATTTGAAATGTGGAGGCTTCTCAAATAGAACATCTGTGGGAAAATTGAGCTTGGTAAGATAAGGGTAGAGCAAGTTCTAATCAAAACTTTGTTATTTTCCTTAATTTTTTTTTTCTTCTGTGACAAAATGCTTATGAAAATGCTTAGTTAGAAGTAGAAGTTCACAGATCTCTGCACAACTGTCTGAAGCAGCCTTTCTCAACCTTTTGACCCTGGAGGAACCCTTGAGATATTTTTCAGGCCTTGGGGAACCCCTGGACATTCAGGCTCAGATATAGGCCAGAAGTTAGAAAATTATTATATTTGTTTCATGTGTAGGCCTGTATATATGCATTAACAGTGTTCTTAACTAAAAAATAAAGAATGAAACTTACCTTTTCAATGTGAAGTTGCCCTAATTTTAAATAATTTTTTAAATAAATTGTGATCTCCCAGGGAACCCCTAGTGATCTCTCATGGAATCCTTGGTTTCCATGGAACCCTGGTTGAGAAACCCTGGTCTGAAGGAATGAACTATATTGTTCCAATCACTATTTTCATCCACCTCAGGCCCTGAGCCTGGTTCTCAGCTCTCGTTTGATGGCCACATATGGCTTAACATGACTCAAGCCCAACATCTGAGGAATTCAAAGAAGAAAGGGAAGGACTATCAATATTTCACATGTGGGTTTCATACCTCTATCTCAATGCAACCACCTCTAGTTGCCAATTTTCAACTGTCAGTGAGAGGGTGATTCCTCCCCATCTTCTTCCTTTTTACAGCAATAGGAACATCCTTTTTAACAGGGCTCCTTGGCCCAGTGGCCAAACCTATGACTCTTGGATATTTTCCTTTGGCTACATTCATATGGCACACTAATCCATGGCTCACTTAAGCATAGTTTACTGAACTTATCCAGTTGTTTTGCTTTTTACAACTGAGTCACAACTAGCTAACCACACATTTTAAATGTGTATGTTGGGGAAAACCCAGCCTTAGAGGTTCACTTTTAAACCTGATCATTCACTATAGGTCTGGGTTTTCTATATTCAGAGAAGATATCATGGACTCTAAGTAGGTGGAATGGAAGAGAATTACCTCATTCTCCACCCACTACAAAAAGACTCAGCACATCAGGAGTTCTTCCCAGCATCCTCTCTTCAGCCTGAAATGGTCTTCCAAGATTCAAGGGCTGCAGCTTGGAAACCACATGCTATCAGAAACCAGTTGTTGATGAAGGAACAATTACAGAGAGATTAACATTCCAGCTGATCTGTGTTAAGTCTCCACTTTGACTTTTTCTAGAAACTGTCCAGGGTGGTAGCCTGAATCTCAAATCTTTCCTTCCTTTCTACATCTGTTAAGGCTAAAAGACCCATCTAGTTGTAACCACCAGCATCTGAAATAGATAAAAAATGGATTTTAGATAAAGGAAACACAATAAAGGAATTTTTTTTTTTTTTTAAATAGCCAATATGTTTTACGCATGGTGCTGCAAGTGGACCACAAATCACATTTCCCACCCAAGACTTTTTTTCAGAGCTCTCCAGATCTCAGCAATCACCATTTATAAAAATTGTACTTGGCTGGACAGGAATGAAAGCAGTGAAGAGAAACTAAGAGGCTGCCTCCTACTTTAACATCTTATTAAAAGTCTCAATTTAACAGGCTACTGATTATTGGTATTTCTCATAATTGGTGAGTCCAAAGATAGAGACATTACATTAAATCATTTGGGTTCCTTCCTATCAACAATTCCTGGGTCAGTGCTCGAAGGTTTCTCTGGCCTGACTTGCTTATGTCAGCAGAGGTCATTAGGATGGGTGAAAGGAGGAGAAAAGAACATTTTTCTTCATGCATCAATTCCATGCATAGGTAATGATGAGATGGGTAATTGCAGAAGTGATCCTGCTATGATAATGATTGGAGATGGAAGGCATTTTGCTCTGATTCAGATCAGGTATCATTTTTGCAACCTCAGTTCTTTTGTGGGGAAAAGAAATGGGGATTAACTTTTAAATCTGCAAACAAATTTGGAAATTCTAACACTCATGAAAAAAAAAGGAAGAGAAACAAGCAAACAAAGCATAATGAGTTTGCTTTCCCCCTGCGCTAACAACCAGGTTGCTATGTTTTATTTTATTTAATATTTATGTATCCCACCTTTCCACCAAAAATCTCAAGGTAGTATATGTTTTTCATCTCACATGTGCCTTATGCCCTCACCAGTCCTGTAAGGAAGATGGTCTAAGAGATATTGATTGAATCCAGATCATCCAAGGGATTTTGAAAACTGTTGAACTCCTTGAATATTACCTGGGTTAAAGTTTTTTCTTGTTATATACAACTTTCTTTAACACATGCATCATTTCCCATATGTAGACACTGTGGGTTGAATTTTTAATATACAGTTTGAAGTAGAACTTGGCAATTTACATATTGCTCCAAAATAAGCAAATTAGGTAATTTCACAATTAAAATGTTCATTGATCTACATTTTCCAGCACAAGGGTGTTCCTGGTGCTTCTCATCTGTTATGGAAGATATGGGCTTTTAATAATGCTTGTTTCCAATGGGGTGCATAGAGGTTCAAGGACATATTTTTCAGACCATGATATATTTATGGGGCTGGTCACTCAAGAATTCATCTTCATGACAATGCTCTACCATATAACACTCCTCAGCTGAAGGAGGAGCTGGAGATACGTGGCTGGTGTGCAGGGGCTAGAGAGGGTAAGATTTTAATTTACTGAAATATCAAATACAAATTTCCCAAAGCTTTCAAAAGTCTTCATTAATTAAGTGGAAAGAACTTGAGAATTGAGAAGAAATAAAATGCAAGAAAAACTGCAGTCCTTATTTTACCTCTTCAGACTTTGGAATTCTTGAGAAAGGAAGACCCACATGATACTGAATTGATACACTTAATCTGTTATTGCTAACTGGTAGTAGCTGCTGAGGGATCCTGACAAAATTACCAACCATCCCCCCAAAATGTTGTGCATGAAATGAAATTAGCATTGGCCATTAAGGTACTGATTCTACTTCCACAATGTGCTTTATGCTGGTCTACCAGACATCATGAAATAGTTGCTCTGCTCCTTTGCCTGAGTGTGTGTGTCTGTGTGTGTGTAAAATTCTAAACTGGGCCACTTCAAATCTTAATCAAAATGAAAAGCCCTTCAAAATGCTGATAGCCCATTCAACCATATTTGGGTGGTGGTAGTGGACATTTTACCACATTTTCCAACTCATGGCAACACCTGGCTGAGTTTGCCTTGGTTTGGAAGCTAAGCAGCATTAGGCCTGGTTATACTTGGATGGGAGAGTATCAAAGAGTATCAGGCTAGACTAGGAAGTTAAAAAAAAAAAGAGAGAGATGGCAATGGAAGACTCTTTCTGTTCTTTTAGCAAGGATCTATTTGGTTCTGTCCAGAAAATTACCAGGAGCTGAGCTCAGATTGAGGACATTTTTATCTTTAGATCCAACTATACCTTCTGTGTATCATTATTTCATAGGAGTGAGCACTTTGGCTACATTTAATAACTTGCCTAAATTGCTACATTACTCCTAAATGGATCAGAAAAGCATTAAATTTGGAAGACAGCAAAGATTAACAGCTTCAATCCCATCAAGAGCTCCTTGGCTGTCCTGAAATTAAAATGGAGAGACTTCAAAATCTCACCTCCAAAATTTTGACAGTGGAGGGTTGGCCACTAGAGTGGTCTAAAAGTAAGGTCAGTTATTAGCAGGGTCTTCATGAAATAAAGCAAAAGAGGAAGCAGCATTCATTCATTCCTTTGAAATGGACAACAGTCTGCTTTTGCCCTTACCCACATATAAAATTGATTTGCTTGATAGAACTTCTAACCAATTGTCTGGCTCTTGACAATAGGTAATGCACAGGGGAACCAAGCATACACAAACACCTCTGACAAAAATGTGAATAGCCAATCATAAATTTGCTAAAATGCCTGTCTGCTCTACACTTTTGTATTAATTACCTTTCTTTCCTGTAGATCTCTTTAATGCAAAGTTTAATATTCTGGATAAGTCCTGAAGGGAAATGCTTCTGTATACTGCATATTGAGTAAAAATTTTAAACCATAAATAAGACAAGTCTCCTGAATATCAATGAATGTAGGAGCTTTGGGAGACTAATGAGGATTAGTTGGTGGTAGTAAAGATTTCTCAGTTTTGTTATGTCTCAAGTTGGGTGAACGTTGTAGGTATCGAATAGGAGCAAAGGCTCGTGAATCTGCACATTTTGCTTGGGGTTGTTTGGAGCAAATCCTACAACTGGTCTTTCAGAAATTACCAAATGAATAATTTTTTACTTTGCAAAATGGCTAGGCTTTATTTATTTATATTCCCATGGATTTCTCCCCTTGCATTCTCCCTTTCAACATTATTATGGAAGGCATGGTAAGGTCAGTCACGCTGACTGCTTTTGTTTATTGTGTTGTATTCCCCAGAATAACTTTAGTTTTGAGTTTCTTGTTCCTTGCCCAGAGTCTGTTAGGGTTGGAGGGTGGGGAGAGTGGGGAGAGATACATCTACTGTAAAACTAATCCATAAATAAAATTAAATGTGGGCTCTGCTGTAGTCTGGACCGAAAAGACAATCTTTGAAATAAGGGGAAGTTCTGGAGTGATAAGCACTGTTAATGTCTACTATTGGCCAGCAATATTCTCTTGGCAGAAACCCATATGGGAATGAAATTTGGTATCCCCTTTTCCAATCGCTATTCTGCTTCTCTTGCCTCAATTCCCAGTCACTTCCAGCCCCCAGACTTCCCTCCAAGATAAGGGAGAAGCAAGCTGAACAGACATTTTTACAAATCTTGAGGCTGCCCTTGGACAGTAAATATTCCTACACCAGTGTAGCTGTTTCTTAACCTCAGGGACTTTAAGCCATGTGGACTTCAACTCCCAGAATTCCCCAGCCACATGCCCACATGTCTTAAAGTTGCCAAGTTTGAAAAACACTGCCCTAACTGGACTTCATTCTCACTAATATCTCAATAGTTGGGGGGGCTTCCAGAAGGATTGGAAGAGGCCTTCATTTTCATCCCTAGCATTAATCTCCAATACTTTACTCTTTTGTTTTAAGTCATGCTGCTGAACAAATGCTTCATGATCACGAAAAGTATCTCTCTTTTTATTTCAAAAATGAGTGTGGTAAACCTATGCACAGCAAAGCATGCCCTTTTCCCCCTTTCTATCCAGTGTCCTGCCAAGGACCAAATTTTTGCTTCTCCTACCCAGTGACAACACTAATTATGCCAAGACCAAAAATGTTCTATCTTGCATAAAGAGTGTCTACTTCTACACTAGGGCATTCTAAATACATTTCCAAGTTTGTCATAAATGAAAGAAGGCAACATTTAAAAGTAGCATATGAGCACTTATTTATCCTATCCTCCCTGAATAAAGCATTACCACAGCTCCACAGGTAAGAGCTGATTGCACTGATTTTAATATGAGCTGCAACTGTTTTTTTCAAGATTAAGACAAACTTCTGCCCATGGGAATAACGAGAAGAGGATATACTAGAGTAGGCTGCCAGATTGATAACCTAATGCCTACTAGATATTTTGGACTTCAACTCCCAATCAATTCTGCAAATGGGAGGGGATGATAGGCATTGTCTTCTAAGCTATCTGAAAGGCATCAGATAACTTGTGCTTGCTCAGACTGAAAAGTTTGTAGATCTGAACGGAGGCAACAACTTCATCTTCATGCCATTGGTATATAAAAGCTTTACGATTCTGTTTTTTGTCTCTGCTTTGTTTCAAGTCAAGAGAAGAATCAGATTTGCTCAGTGAAACATAAAGTGGTTCAGATCCTGGGCAAACCCATGCTGCGATAAGGGGGTTCATATGATAAATGCTTCTCTTGACCAGAAAATGGTTCTTTTGCTATTGTGTTTTCTAGCACAGTTATAACAGTGGGCTGACGTTCTGTATGCCCTCAATACTTAAAATAGTCAGGTATGTGGTATGGTATCAAAGGCAATTATGATTTCATCAGTGCACGTGGTGTTATACAGAGAAATAAACAAAAATACACAGTTCTGCTCAATCTGTACTTCAACAAGAAGAGAAATCAAGGGTAATAGGGAAGAAAAGATGGAAGAAGGAAAACATTCAGGTACACTTGAAATGGGGATTAGGGGTCAAGCTAAAGGTTTCAGTAGCTAAGTGGATATTGAGGCTGTGAAGTGGTGGAGAGAGAAGAGGGTTGTATAGACCTGAATGAATCTGATCCACCTCATGAGGTTGGGAGAGGCCATTGAGGCCAACCCTCTGCCCAGTGCCAGAATCCAAATTGAAGCATTCCCAATAAATGTTGCACATCCAGCCTATGTTTAAGGAGATCCACCAAAGGGGATCCACCACCGGTTGTTGTTTCCACTTTTACAGGAAAGATCTCTTCTCTGGCAGATTAATGATTGAATTTTCCTGAAATATCTGTCCACAAATGTATTTATTTAAAGGATTAAAGGATTTATACAGCTGCCCAGCTTGCAAAAAAATGTGACTCTGGGTGGCATACTTTGGAAAAAGCAGATTTCCAAAGTCCCCCAATGACAAAACAACCAAGAATCACCATCATGTGTGGTACAACAATGGATAGAGGGAAGATGCACCTCTGGAAGATACTAGCTGGCCAAAGCTCTCACCTTTTTCTTTATGTATTCAGCAGAAATGAACTACATGCTCAGAGCAACCCAAGCTTTCCTCAGGGGCAGCTTATCCCTTGCTGCACCTACTAGAAACTCCATGTGACCATCTGTTACGCATCTTGAACATGCTTCTTTTTTTTCCTGCTAAAAGATAAACACTTCTCAGATTCCATTTCTGCTATGGCTCAATTTATCATGGGTCCAATGGGACAGAAAAACTGAAATCCACCCCCAGCAAGGAACATGGTGAAATTATTTTCCAACCTTAGTTCTGAGAAGTTCCTCCAGCCATAACGAACAGCAAAGGGGAAGGAGGACCAAGATTACTTAAGAAGGAGAAGGATTATTATGGAACTGAGGAATGCACCATCTGTTTAAAGCTGATGTTGCTATTATAGTGCAAATATTTTGTTCTCTGTTGAATCAAACACCCAGAATTAGTCTGACTAGAAATAATTGCAGGAGGCCCTTCTTTTCTCCTCTGCAGGAGTCTGAAAACGGCCTTGAAGGAACTATGTGGCTGTCATTAGGAAGACGTGAGCTTAGCCCAGGAAAACAGGAAGGCATAAGAAAGAAACCAAAGATTGCCCCACTTTAGCTCCAACTGGCATAAGAAAGAGGGAAAGAGAAATGCTGTTAGGCTTGCAAGCTTCAGGTATTATGAGCTATGTTACTAGGGTTCTAGTATTTCTTGCTACATCAGTTTCCTGACCTGGTTTATCTTGAAGGACTGACAGTTTCACTCTTTCTTGCAAATCAGTCATAGCTGTTCAGGAACCTATTGTAACATTTGGGAACCTTTTCAGCCACTGAATATCGATGAGGATACATTTCATTTATGTATTCACTAAAACATACCAGACTTATTCATTGCAGCATAGAGAACCACGGATTACGTCCTGGACTTGCAAACGCAGTAGTCAAAAAAGTCTTCCTCCCCCTGTAGTCCTCCAGATATGCTGAACTTCCAGTTCCAGAATTCTTAGCCCGAAAGGCCAAATGTGTCTGCACGCATGAGATTTAAAACTGTGCTGAAGGCAAGACATTCCATCAGCTATCGTGACATACCTAGCTGCTTTGCATGTCTTTGCATAGCTGAGGTTGTGTTTGGGCAGGAAGAAAATAAGAGGATTTGGATGAACTTGCAAATATCCCTGTGATTGAGGATCCTGGTAAAGAAGTTTCCTGGTTCCAATGAGTCTTGAGACAGGACTCAAGGATGAGCCACAAGCAGCCACCTGTGTCTCCAAGGATCTGCACTGCCAAATTTCAAATGCTGAAAACTGATAGCATGGTTTAATGAGGCAGGAGACCCATGAAAGCTGAACAGCAGAGGCTAAACACAGTTAAAAATGCAAACATTTTCCCCAAACCATGTCAGGGGGAAAAAAAGAAAGAAAGAAAATTCTAGGCTCCCATGCACACTGATTGCATCTCTTGGGTTCTAAAATTCTTGAGTATTTTATTTATTTATTTATCTAATTTATCCCCACCCATCTCCTCCCGTCGGAGGCCTCTGGGCGGTTTACAACAATCCATTAAAACCATCACAATAATAGAAAAAGTAAAATACAGTAAATTCCTGGCTTATCCATGTTCTAGCATTTGGGGGAAAAAAAACCACTTAAAGATTATACTGGAGCCATGCTTGCCCCTTCTCATGCATCCCACACCAGATACATGGTATGAATCTAACTTTTGATGTCAGTCCTAATGGGTGCTTCAAACAGTGTTTGTGATGTGCTAAGGACCTTTGCATTCACCTGATTTATTTTATCTTTCTCCATTATAATATCTTCCATCCCACCAACAATCACCCTCTTCCAAGTACTTCCAAGTATTGCCACTGCTGAAAGACAAGCTTTTCCTGGTGGTTTGAAGGACCAGGATTGAGAACCTAATGCCTACTAGATATTTTGGACTTCAACTCCCAATCAATTCTGCAAATGGGAGGGGATGGGTCATTTCTTGTGGCAACAATGCAGCAATGTTTGCCATTGCCTTCTTCTGGGGTTTTATTTAATTCCCAATTTAGCCTAAAGTTCTGGGATTCCTGGAGATCTCCCATCCAAGTATTAACCAGAGCAAACCCTGCTTAGCATTTTTGAAGTAAGTTATATTAATTGCCAGCTGCTTTGGTGTAGCTTGCTATTACTTGATGTAAGTCACTATTAAAACAATTCATGTATTCTGTTGGCATTTGAAATCTTGGAGCAGTCTGTCTTGGCCTCCTCTACCTTCCTTGTATTCAGGGGCACCTCCAGTGTGTGTGTCTGTATGTGTCAAAGTTAACATGGTAGCCATGACCATAGGATCAAAACCCTTCTTCTTTTTAATATTATGTTATGCATGCAGAAGAGAGGTGAGGTTTTGGTGGCCACCACTGCCATCTTGACTTCTTTGAACTTCCCCTGCAGATGTTGTTGCCTGTATACTTCTCAGGCCATTTGTACAGCTGTAACTGGCCAGATGTAAAAGGCAGAAGGCAAGCAACTAAAGCAAATGGTCTGCAAAACTTCTCTTCTGACTCGTTGTGAACCCTGACTCTGGAATTGGTTGCATAATTGGTCTACATGTTATATAGCTAACAAAAATTGTCTCCCCTTTGACTTTGCTGTATATACTTTCTCTGACTCTGCTGCCTTATACATGGTATTCTGTAATCCATCTGAAATAACAGCATGCTCCCACAAGGCATAAAACAGCCAAGATGAACCTGGTACCCTCCAGATATATTGGATTCTTTACTCACATCTTTCCCAGCCAGAAACTATAGGGTATCATGTCTTGGCCTTTAGAACAGCCTAATCAATATATACTATAGAGTTTCAGTCCCATTTTTCAGTTCATTCTAAATCTGATCCAAGATAGAATTACTTGTATTTATTTACTAATTCCTTCTTTTTTTTTAAATTGACAACCCATTTTTTAGGATAGTAAAGACTGATATTTGTTGCTGTACACAACGGGCCTTAAGAAGTGTGATTTTGTATGCAGTTTACATTAATATAGGCTGTAATATAATAATCTTTTATATGCAGGTAGGATTCTGCTATGGAACAGTGATTTTTAAGTATCATTCCATAATATATGACATTGTACCCAGCTTTCCAAAATGTACAAATGCTAAGCAATGCATCTTCCGAACCATTGCTCAATCTATATTTAATTCAAAAGCCCTTTCTTGCAAGATTTAGGAGGAAACACAATGATGGAAGAAATGTTTAAAATCAGTCTTATATATATGCATTTGTTTGCTTCAGTGTTAGAGGAACATATGTAATCATCTTTTAATTTAATTCTAATTTATTTGTTTCTAGTTTGAACCCACTTAAATAGTATTTTACTGAAACTAAGGAGGGGGCTATTCTTAAAACCGTTAGTTAAGAAGTAGCAGAGACATTAAAACTTGGAGTCTATAATGCAGTGAAGAAGCAATGGAAATCTCACGATATTATAAAAAGAAACTCAAACTCATGTCTGGTAATATTAGCAATTCTTCCATTACTTATTAGTGGCAGCACAAATATCAAGTCCTATGTCTAGAAGGCAAAAAAGGACAATTCTGCTTATTGAGATCTACCCACTTGAGTTTTTTAGTAACCAGATTACTAGTATTTCAGAAACCTGGTAAAAAGGGATATTTTAGCACAAATGCTTTTTCTTCCTGGGCCACAACATAAATTTTTCCAGGAATTGTAAAAAAATACCCAGTTTCTGGTCTCAAGCACTGCATCTCCATTAGGACTGACCATAAGCTCCCACATAAGATAGGACAATCCTCAAAATTGGCTCACACTAATGAGACCTAGTTTGTATTATTAAGGCAGAAAGTCACCGTATGGTGGTGGTAGGGAATTTTGGAATTCAACCTCATTAAAAAGAAAAGGAAGAAAAGAATTTTGAATGGAAATTTGAAAGGTGAATCTAATTTTGCATGCTTTCCTAGTTTCAATTTAATCTCTTGGATGACAACATGACCACTCCACCTGAATTCTATTCAGGCTTCAAAAGTAAAGTTACAAGTTTTGGAGTCTTATCATTTCGATGGATAAGATGGGATTTACCAGAAACGTATAAATGTATGCATTCCCATTCTAGTCTGTTAGAATCCTATTACTGCTCAGTCTTCCACTCCTGGATAGTGATTTGCAATAGGAGGAGGGGGGTGATATTAAGTTCCACATTTAATTTGCCCTACCTATGATTAATTTCAAGAATATTTTGAACTTCTGCCCTGGCACAGACCATCTGAGGCCCAAGTCATCCCTTTTTCTGTCACCTCCAAAATCCTCTCAGTCTAAAATTAGATGATGCAATTACCTGCCAACATTTAGACTAGAAATATACAAAATGAGGTGGCAGAATTTGAGTCTTTTTTTTTTTCTGCCACGGTGCTTACAAAAGTTACATGGGCTGTGTCCTTTGTGACTGTCTGGTCCTTCCAGTTGTTAAGGGAAGCTCACAGCTGTTAAGAGGCTGCTTATCTTTGCCCTAAGCATCTTCTTCCTGCTTCCAACCCAATTCTACTATGATGGTATCACTCATGAACCTCTACTATTTAGGAATGACTGACTTGGGAGGGAAAGGCGATGAAGTTTGAGGCTCAGAAGTTGAGAAGAAAGGCAAATAAGGAAAGGAAAATTAATAGGAATATCTGAACGTGCACCTCATGTGAAAAAAAATTAGATCATTTTTCTTCTCCTATAATATCCAGTGAAACCGAGAAACAGCAGGACAGATAAAAGAAAGTATTTTGCCACAGAGTGTAGAGTTAAGCTCTGGAATTTGCTGTCACATGATATAATTGTGGACAGCATCAACATGGGCAGAGGTAAAATAATTGATTGATAGATTACATGTCATCAAATCAATATCAGCTCCTAATGACCACACAGATAGACTTTCTCCAAGACAATCTGTCCCTAACTTGGTCCTTCAGGGCTTCCAATGGTGTATCCATGATCACTGTAACTGAGTCCACCTTGCTGCTGGTCATCCTCTTCTTCTCTTTCCTTCCACCTTTCCGAGCATCAGAGCCTTCTCCAGAGAGCTGGGTCTTTGCATAATGTGTCTGAAGTAGGATAATTTGAGCCTGGTCATTTGTGTCTTGAATGAGAACTCTGGGTTGATTGGTTTGATTTGTTTTTTTGGCTGGTTTGTTTTCTTGGCTAGCCATGGTATTCTCAAGAGTCTTCTCCATCACCAAGGTTCAAAAGTGTCAGCAGTCTCTCTATCCAGCTTCTTCAAAGTTCAATTTTCACTTCCACTGGCAAATTATTAGAAAAGAAGATAATCAATGTTTATTATTTATGGAGGATGAAGGCTAGTCTTGTGCAGTCTTGGGCAGAAACTAGGGAGATCCAAACTCAAGTCTTCTGTCAGCCATGGGACTCACTGGGTGACTCTGGATGACTTACTTATTCTCTCAGTCCAAATTACCTCGTAGGTTGTTGCTATGTAAGTTTCCTTGTGCTCTGAGAGGAAGTGACATAAAAATGCAATAAATAAATAAACCTACAAAAACTGGAGAGTACTTATATCCCATTGGCAACAGTGAGGAATAAAATGCTGGATGATCTAGTTAATCTGGCAGAGCTGCTCCTTGGTCCCTGGATTTCATTTTTGATTCATATTTTTATATGTAGATTGCTGTAAAGGAGCAATGAATAAGGCATTACTGATTTCCAACATTATTGTACTGACCTATTTATCGAAACATTTCAAATCAGTAACAATACAAGCCACGGCATTTTCTTGCATTGGATTTATATTCTAAAGGCATCGAATTAGGTTCCCAAATGAACAAGCCCAAATAACAAATTCTGAGTAAGACTATGCTATTTTTCTTCCTGCATTTTCAATAGCATGATTTTTTTTTAAATGCTATTTAGTGGAGATTGGAAAGTTTTGGAAGCAACTGGGAAGGTAAGATGAAAAAGAATAGAGAAGTAGGTGACATTTGGGAGTGAATTTCAATGAGTAGGGAGCACAGAAATCAAGCATTAGGAGCCTGTACAAGGTTCTACAGAATGCTCACTCAGATTTTCCAGGTGTTTTATTACCCCGGTCACAAATCCTCCATATGTAGCCCAGGAAGCTGTAACCTGAAGAGGCGATTCATTTAATTCTTTGATGGGAAGTTCCTTGTAACAAGCAGTGTTCTCCTTTGGCCATGCTGACTTGGAATTTGGAAGCTGTGGTCTCATCTAGGGGGTTCCAAGTCAGGGAAGGCTCTTCCCTAGAAGTTTATTACCTCTTGAATATTAGGTTTGTGCAAAGCATTCAAAAGAGCTGTTTTCAGTACATAGGAGCATCTAGGAAGCATCTAATTTTGAATATTAAAGAAGCCATAATTCAGGCTCCCATAACTGCTCTGGCAACTGCTCTTGGCCATCTCTGGACACAAATGGACACCCAGCCATTCTGCTTAGCTCCCATGTAGGTTGCACTCTAGTGGCAAGGTGATTGGGGGTCAGGGGATGATAACATCCTTGTCATAGATGGATCATTCCCCCCTGGTCCTCTGTAGCCAAATCCTGCTGCAAGGAATAAGGGCGCCCTGTGATGTGGCATGTGGTTGGGTTCAAGCTATGCTTAATGCCTCTCTGTGGGAAGTGGGAGTTCCATCAAGGGACTCCTGCTTCTATCAAGTAGGTGGTGGTCTGCCCCTTCTCAAGAGGCCAACCTTGGATCCAACAGCCTTTGACAAATTTTGTCCAGACTTCAACCTTCCCTTTTCATTATTGTTGAGAAGGCGGTATGCACTCAGCTTCAAAAGGTCCTGGAGGAAGCAGCTTATCTGGATTCTTTTCAGTCAGAATTCAGGTGGACTCATAGTACTGAGGAGGCATCGGTCACCCTAGTGGATGACCTCTGGAAGGCTTGGGATGGGGATGGAGCATCCATTCTGGCCCTCCTGGATTTCTCAGTGGTTTCCAGTAGATATCCTTCTGGACCTGCTTAGGGGGTTGGGAATGGGGAGCACTGTTCTTCAGTGGTTCTCCTCTCAGTTGGACTATTGCAATGTACTTTACGTGTGACTGCCCTTGAAGATCACATGTATGTTTTGTGCTGTTCTGGGTGCTCTGAAGTTTGCCCGCATTACACCCTGCTGTGCAAGCTGCACAGGCTCCCAGTTACCATATGGGTGCCTAGCTCTTAAGGATGAGATCTTATACCCTTGGACCTTTCTGCTTTTTGGTCCTACTCCATGTGAAAGAATAAATTTATGTGGGAAATGTTGAGTGATCGGCAAGAATACCTATGTTTGGAACACTTCTTGAAGTGTCTTCAATAAAGGCAATAATTAGTTTTCCAAGGTCTTTATGAGTTGACCTAGATCATTCTGAATTTACTGTGAGAGACCTTGGCCATTACTACTACCATGACACTATTATCAGCATAAACTACCTCTCCTCTGACTTTTCAGAGTGAACTTTTTCACTTTATATGTTCTTTCAAATTCACTGGCATCAAGTTTACATTATATCAAATGGCCTGCAAAAACAACTGAAAACTAAGAGAGATAGTATTGATTAAATACACACACACACACAAACCTGGATTTACTGAGTAAGTCTCTCACCTTCCCTTCTAAAACAATTAAGCAATTAAGGGAAAAAAGTGATTCTGCAGAAGGAAGAGGGGAAAAGGGTAATTTAGTAGAGTGCAAAAAGATTTTTTTAAATTTCCTCTAAGCAATACAATTTAGTAAAATGAAGTGAGTGATTGCCTTCATTTTATCGCTATGGTTCCCATTAGTGCACCTGCAGCCAGGAGCATGTCTGCACTTTCTATCATAAACTCTATTCTCCTGGGTTGATAACTCATTTCTAAGACTTCACCTGGGCTGAAGTCTGACATTCACCATTTTAGTTTAAGAATAAACATTTCAGAATTATAGAAAAAAGGGAAGTGGGTATATTGAAATAATGTATTCAAACCCAGAAGAACATTTCCTTGTTCAATATCAACCATGACAGGCCATCACATCCATAGTTGGTGAAGTGTTGACCCAACTCAAGTGCAAGGTCAAGAGCTGCTTTGAAACTCATAGTGTCCACATGCTGCAATCCCACTATGCAGATCACTCCCAGGACTCTTGTGCTTTTTAAGCCAGCATGATGTACTAGAATGCATTCACCATAAAGGCAAAATGTACATCCATGCTGCTGTTACTTCCCTGCAGATGGAAGCATTTTTTTATTGTAGCCCATACTTTTTCTTTCAAAGAACCTTCCGTTTGCCTGAGAGAATGAAAAAGTGGGAAGTGGGTATATTGAAATAAAGCATTCAAGCCCAGAAGAACATTTCCTTGTTTAATCTCAACAATGACAGGAAATCACAACCAAAGCTTGTGAAGTGTTGACCCAACTCAAGTGCGAGGTCAAAAGCTGCTTTCAAACTCATAGTGTCCACATGCTGAAATCCCACTATGCAGATCATTCCCAGGACTCCTGTGCTTCTTAATCCAGCATGATGTACTAGAATGAATTCATCCTAGTTGTGCGCTTTTCACAATGAGAAGTTGTGCTAAAAGCAGGATATACGTCCATGCCACTGTCGCTTCCCTGAAAATGGAGGCTTATTTTATTGTAGCCCATGCTCTCTCTTCCAAAGGACCTTCCATTTGCCTGAGAGAATGAAAATATTCCTTCAGAAAACAGATAACTGGAATGTGGATTTAAGTAACTGGAAATGCCAGTCCATCAAGTTATATGTAGTTTAATCATACACATCCATACAGTGCTGTTGTCAATTTCATTCTCATCAGGATGAGTTTCTTCTAAGCGGCAGGTCAAAAGTATAACAAGTATAATAATAATAATAATAATAATATAACAAGTAATGGAGAGCTACATTGGATTTGGCTGAATCCAAAACAGGGCAGATAGATTTGGGAGAATTCAAAAGATGTCTGGATTGAATCCAGACTCCACCAAAACAGAATGAATGCAATTTGTGAAACCTCTCCAAAGTTCGGTAATGATTTGGAGGTCCAGAGTGATACAAAGACTTTCCATATAAATACATATCTAGAATAGAAGATGGATAAGAATAGTTGTTTAAGTAGTTATAAATAAGAATAGAGGCACCAGCCTCTGTTCCCACTGGCTGTTTGTCCATGAGAGACTAAACCACAAACTAGCTAACCACAAGTTATCTTAGTACATTTTGAAAACCCTACCCATGTGGATAGTTTATGGTCTAGAGTGTGTTCTCAAGTCCAGAAAGGCGGATTATTTTCAAACACCATTATTAACTAAACCATATATCTGTACAAACCTATTATGGGATCCCAGCCACCGACAATTCTATAGAGGTCTTCAATAATTGTGCTTCCGGGTGAGAGAAGTAGAAGTAATAAATCATAGGACTGCTCCAGAGTTTATTGGTCTTTGGTAGTTCTTTCTTCAAGGGCAACATTATTAACAGAGCTTTGGTTGAGTGTGTGGGACTCAATCCATTGCAGGTTTGAGTTTTTCCTTAGAAAATCCTAGATATTCAGGACTTTTTACAGCTATAATGGCATTCCCCACATGCATTATCCTACTGCACATACAAAAAAAAGTCTTTTAACTATTTTTCATATCTCAGAAGACCATAGCTTTGCATCTATCATTCTTAGATTCTTCAAGTTTGTCTCCAACATGTCTATAATTAATACCATATTTATATAACTAATCAGAAGAGGTGAGGAAGTAATTAACTTCTCCATCCCAAATTAGGAGATCCTACTTCCATCTAAACCACTGCATTTATTCCTCTCTGATGTTGAAAGCTGACTTCTTGCTTTAATTGCTTTTTTATAATGATTGCCTCTAAAAATAGTGGATTATTCTCATTCTTTATGGAGACTGTATATAGGACATTGTTTTACTGGGGAAAAAACAAAACATAGTTTGATGTAAAATCTGTTGTCAGGCTCAAGGATCTTGCAGGGTTCATGCACAGGAAGAAAAAATACTATGATATATGTTCGCCCTCAGATGGGCTATGCATTTTGTCTTTTAAAATCAAATTAGCTCAAGCAGATATTCCTTCCTTCCTTCCTTCCTTCCTTCCTTCCTTCCTTCCTTCCTTCCTTCCATCCTTCCTCACTGAAGCCACTGTCTTATCTAAAGCACTGAATAGTCTTCCACATATCTGGAAGGCATTGCATCACTTTCGAGAACCTACAGTTCTCAAGAATGAGGTTATACACTAATTCATGTATTTCTTCATTAGAGATGAGTTTATTTGGTCATTTCTTTCCCAGAAACTACTGACCAAACTACTTATGGTTGGGAAAACAAGAAACTGAGCAAAAATAGTATTTCTCTTCTCTTGACTCCTGCATCAATTTTCCTGCCAGCAGCATCCACATGGTGGGCAGGTGGGGATGTCAGAATTGGCAAGCTGCAAGTCCCACCCCCTTTGGACATGCACGGAATGTTGGCACATGTCAAGAAGGAGTGGGGATTGCACTGTGATGCTTCATCTCCCATCTTGCCAATACCCCACCACCAAGGATGCTGCTTTCTTCCTCCCTACCTCCACAGTAATATATTGTTCCCCACTGGTTTCACTAGGAGGGTCCAAGTGGTTAATGCCTTGAATGTGGCTGGTTTAAATTCAGGCCAGGTATGAGAAAAGCGAGGAAATGTTCAAAGTGAATATTGTAAAAACTTTGAAAGCTAATTTCTGGAGCTGTACAAAGCACTTGAAAGGGATGCTCTATCAGTGTAGCTGTCTCTCACGGCTGCTGTGAAAGCTATCAGTTGGTTTAGATGGGGCTGATCCCAACATTTTTGATAGGGCTGCCAGCGAAGCAGAGTGGCTGCGCTGTGACACATGAGCAGACAGCCGGGGACCATCTTTTTTTTTAATAATAATAATTTTATGAAAGATCACATTATACAGATAAAACTAATACAAACTATAAAAGATAAAAGTACAAAGAAGAAAGAAGAAAGAAGAAGAAAGAAAAAAAATAAAAAGGAAAAGAGAAGCAACTGCCCCCTTTGTCCCAACAAGTATGAGCGACTTTAACAACTTATCACCATCTCTTAAAATGCAACAATTTCTTCATCCCATATTTCATCTCATTCTCTATAAACAAATCTTTAAAGCTCCATCATCCATCCTAACCAGCAAAAGTCCATTAAGGGTTATCAGAAACAACAACATGTCTATTATAAACTTGATCTAATAAACCCACTAGAATTTCTTCCTTTTACATTTATATCTCATTTTCTATCTTTAAACAAATCCCCCTAATCTCATCATTTGAATCTAATCAGCAAAAATCCAATAAAAGTTACCAGAGATAACAATGTTAACCATTTTAACCTTAACTCAATAAACTTAAAATGCAACAAATGAACTATTTCCCATATAACTCTTATCTATAAACAAAACCTTAAAACATCATCATCCAGTCCTAGTGAGAAAAAATCCATTAAAGCAGTGTTTCTTAACCTTGACAACTTTAAGACGGGTGGACTTCAAGTCCCAGAATTCCCCAGCCAGCATGGTGAGAAACACTGCATTAAAGATTACCAGAGATAACAACATATGCATTTTGACCTTGGTCAAATAAACCAACTTTATATTCTTTCCCCTTGCTTCCAATAATTTTGGTCTTTAGTCCCTTCAAAGAATGTCCAAACACTTGTTTTATTTTCATTTTCTCTTTGTCTCTTCTCACAAAATCACTGACAACATTAACAAATCCCTTTTGTAAATCCAATATAGAAAGGTTATCCAAGTCACTCTTCTGATCCATTATTTGTATGTCCTTCTTAATTAGTAAAAAATCAACCACTTTTATTTGTACATTCAGTATTTCATCTTTTTCCATATCCTTCCTGAAGCCTGTCATCTTTAAATCCACATTTAAATCAGTTTCAGTCTTATCCAGTGAAACTTGTTCCTCTTCTGTAACATTACTTAGTCTATCGATAATGGCTGAGATCCTTAAAATTAACTTCTGAGTCCATTGTTCACAAGTATCTCTCAATGGGTCTATTGTTGAAGTATTTTACTCCATTCTGCGTTATCACATAGAATTTAAGTATGCTTCTCCTTTAATTGTCATCTTTATTTCCTTCTGGTGCCCTCTACTGTCTAACCTTTGAAGTCCATCTTACTATGTTGTTTTTCTTCCAAAAGCAAAAACATGAATAGTTTCCCATGGGAAGGATTCTTATATTTACTTTCAAAATTTTATTAAATCCATCTGGGCCCGTAGTCCATTTATAACTTTCTAAAATCAACACTCTAATCACCTTTTTGCTAAAACTCTAAAATTAAAAAAAAAAAAAAGTACAAATTACAAATCCTTATACTCGTACTTAAAACTTCTGTCATAAAGGATTGAAAGAAACTCACTCAGTGAATGGCACAAAACTTGCTATTCCAGAGGTTCTCAATATTTAAAAAGCAATAAAAAAAATAATTCCAAAGTGATTAAGAAATGAGGATCAGCCAAAACTTATGTCCACAAAGGCTACATTACACTATGTGGTTAGATAGATCATCACTTGTCTCCCAGCTGCTCAACTCAAAAGCAAATTGCAAAAATGTCAGTTCCTGCCATCTACTCAAGAGAAGCAGCTGTCTGGAGTACATGTGGGCAATCTCACAATCTCTTCTTTCTCCAGAGAGATTTTGCCAGCACAGATCCTGCATCCATCCTCTGATTTCAGCCGTAATGTCATTCCCACTTCTTCGGGGATGTCTTCAGTTCACCATGTCCTCATTGGAAGTTACCAGGGACAGTCCTCAAAGCAGGCATGAGGGACATATAAATGATGCAGCTGCTTTAATGCTTCAAGGAATGGGATGTAACATGCACTACTGTGCTTTATGAAACACCTCTTTTGAATAATGCCCTATTAATTTATGGACCCAAGTACCCCCCAAATTAGTTACTCTTCCATTGTCAAGTTCTGTTTTATAGTCCTTTTCAAAGAACAACCAAAGCACCAGAATGTATGAAGGTGCTGTCAAGCTTTGTTTTAAATATTGTTTATTGAAAAAGAAGTAATGTCTTGGCTTATACATAATGCTAAAGCATAATTTATCACTTATAATCCATAGTATCTGGGCTCAACAACAAATTGTTGTATATTGAAATAGAAATTATCATACTAATAGTATAGAGATAGCAGTAGAATAGAGTAGAGTAGAGTAGAGTAGGGTAGAGTAGAACAGAACAGAACAGAACAGAATAATGGAATGGAATGGAATGGAATGGAAGAACAGAACAGAACAGAACAGAACAGAACAGAACAGAACAATGGAATGCAATGGAATGGAATGCAATGGAATGGAATGGAAGAACAGAACAGAACAGAACAGAACAGAACAATGGAATGGAATGGAATGGAAGAATAGAACAGAACAGAACAGAACAGAACAGAACAGAATAATGGAATGGAATGGAATGGAATGGAATGGAATGCAATGCAATGGAATGGAATGGAAGAACAGAACAGAACAATGGAATGGAATGGAATGGAATGGAATGGAATGGAATGGAATGGAAGAACAGAACAGAACAGAACAATGGAATGGAATGGAATGGAATGGAATGGAATGGAATGGAAGAACAGAACAGAACAGAACAGAACAGAACAGAATAATGGAATGGAATGGAATGGAATGGAAGAATAGAATAGAATAGAATAGAATAGAATAGAATAGAATAGAATAGAATAGAATAGAATAGAATAGAATAGAATAGAATAGAATAGAGGAAGCATTCACATATCACTTTTATATGTTTGTTTTTACAAAATAAACATCTCCCCAACCCTTATAGGGAGATATACAAAAAAAAACGATGTCCAGAGTCCAGTGCTTTTGTCTCTCTCTTGAGTCTGGATCAATCTCATTGGGTACACTTTAAAAAAGTACCTATGACACACCCCTGGGCCAGTCTACTTGGCCTTAGCCTAGAGCTGGCCCTGCTCAACCAGATCAATTAAAGTCTTAGCAGCTCTGTTTGCACAACATTTTAAGTTTAACCAGATTTACTTTTTCTGTGTTTTACTGCAGCATTTCTCAAAAGCAACACGAGACAATTATTCCAGTCCAGTAGACAGGGCCTTCCTTCCAAGCAATCTTACCACTTTGATGCAAAATTATGTTGAAAGCAGAGCAAATAACAAAGCAAAGGGATGGATCCAGAGCCCTGTATGAAGTCAGACCCTTTGTTTTGTTCGACAACCATGTTTGCCTTTCAGAGCAGGAGCATTCAGGCCTGGAGAGCACCAGGCATCTGATCTGAGGTTCATGCTGCAGAAGGAATCTTGCTGGAGGGGAGTGGCAGGGGAAGGGTGCCAAGAGTTGAGAAGGGGATTTACAAGCACCAAGCACCAGGCTAGACAGGGAAAAAGATGGACAGTGATTACTATTTCAGTGTGGCTCTACTGGAAGAGAGAGACCGCCAAAAGCAATATACGGCCTGCTAATATTTTGTAAGATGCAGCTTTTAAAGAACAGTTTAAAAAAAGACAATAAGACCAACACACTCTTTTCTTTCTCCCTGACTTTGGTGAATAAACATGGCTATCTTCAAAATGAAACTCAGATTTCAAGAGTGAAGCAAAAGCTAAGCAAACTCATTGTTCCCACTTAATTGGAGCAGGGAATGGACTTCATACTTGATCATTAATTAAATTCAGTGTATTAAAATGGTGTATTTCTTTCTTTCTCTAAACCTAATGAAGTTTTATATGTGGAGAGGTGGGCTATGTTTGCACTATTTTATTTTATCATTTTAGAGGGTCATTATTTGAGAATCTCTGGGTTTAGTGTGTTACACAAGCTAAGTTAGTCTGGTTCATGTTGCAACCAAAAGAAAATGAATTAGAGAAATTAATGAAAATGAATTAAAGAAAATGAATTGAGCAGGTTAATCGTATTATGGAAAGCAGATAGTGACTTCAATCATGCAAGCTAGCTCCATCCTCCACTTCTGAATGTTCCTCAGCCATCTTCAGATAAGAACTTTCCAAAAAATGGTCATTGTTTAGTCTTGTTCTGCACAATCGAAAACCTTTGAATAACAGATGTACTGATTGCAAAGCCAGAAACTTCGCAGACAATTTGGACAATCTCGCTGTAGAAGTTTAAAGAAACATTTGACACTTAAGATGCAGTTGCTTGAATTCTGCCTTCTCTGATTGCAGTGTACAGCCATTTGGAAAAGGCTGCTTTTGAAATTTTTCTCTTTCATGAGAAATAGAGCTATTAACCAAGTACAAATATTGGGCCAAAAGCTATGATGTCAAGCTTTACTGTATTTTTCACACTTTAGCATTTTTCATGTTCAGTTATTCTTCTGGCGAGATTTCACTGTATCACAATTAAAAACAAGCTGTAAACCAGGGATATAAGGAGGCTAATAACCCTAAGATGGGGAATGTTCATTGAGAAGAACTATTTCTTGTCCCCTCCCCAAGAACACAATTAAATCCATCTCTAAGGATTATTTCACTTTCATCTTTCTAAGTGAAGTAGAGATTTCTGTTGTGGTGTAACCATTTCTATGCTCCAAGATTTTTTTTTTCCTGTTGAAACAAAGCCTATGATATTGCTATATGATATCCAAAGAATAGATGTGGCTTATTATGGAGTGCATATTCTAAATTATGACCTGGAAGTCTGCTTCTTTTACAACTGTCAAGAGTTAGAATCTTCCTTAAACACTTTTCTTTTTTTGGTAGTTGTTCACAAGCATTTCAGTTCACTCTTTTCTTCCTGCCTAGAAACTGACTGGGAAAATAATGTCTGTAGATCACCTTACAACATGTGCAAAAATATATTTCTTTTGTTAGGGGCATAGAAGTTTGCCACATTTGGATCTAAAGTGGGCAAAGGTGTTTTGGATCTGATGTGGGCACCCTTGCTATACCTGTTTCAACCTCCCCTCCCATATCTGAACTGATTGGGAAGGAAGGAAGGGAGGGAGGGAGGGAGGGAGGGAGGGAGGAAGGAAGGAAGGAAGGAAGGAAGGAAGGAAGGAAGGAAGGAAGGAAGGAAGGAAGAACCACTTCAAAATAGAACCTCCAACTGCTCTCAAAATAGTACCTCCAACACCAAGCTCTCAGGAGTTGGAAGGATGGTAAGATCAATTGTATCTGGAGGCACTGACAGATCCAGCACATTAGAGATGGGGTGGATGTTAACCAGGAAATCTGGAATAGGAATGGCCTCTTGAAGAGGGTGCACACCACCACCTTACCACCTCTTCTTTCAAGGCTGGTGTCACTGCCCTCTCTCTCAAAGAGGCTATCACTACTACTTGAATCTAGCCCCACAACCTTTTTCTGGCAGCTCTAATATGCCAAGAGAGGCAGGAACCCAGACCATGTGTGGGGGAGCTCATCTTACCCCCTCCAAACCCCCAACCAACAAACTTAGTCTTCTCCTCAGAATCCACAGTTTTGACTGAATCACTCACAAGTATCACCCTTGTCATCTCATTGAACTGCCCTGCTGACTTTGAATTTATATGAGTGATTTAATCTTTGAAGTGCCTGGCAGAAAGGTCACAGAGGCCTCATGGTGGTTCTTCCATTCCATCATTCCCCCAACAGGGTCCAGGTAACTTTAAGTGGTGCTACTTGATGACATTCCACAGATGTGATCAGGGCTGCGTCATATCAACCCTAACTTCACCTTCCTTACTGCCCAATAAAGCAGATGGGCAGGCAATTACAAGTCTGTCATGCAACGTCTTGATTATTGTGCTGTAAGTTTCCTGATAATAACCAGGAATCTGATGAGGCTTTAACTAGAGAAACTTTGCCTGATAAATTGAGCCGGGGGCAACTGTAAACAGAAAGAGAACAGATTCAGAGTCATGAGGGTTGTCTATAACAGTCCAAAATATGAGTGCCAGATGATTCCATAAAACAGTCCAAATGTCAAGTCAAGGGTCCAAATGAAGGGCAATGAGCAAGTGCAACAGGAATGGAGATCTGCAGTTGGTGAGTTTTTCTAACAGAGTAAAGGCCTCAAAACTGCCCTTATATATCCCCAACTGCTGCCATGGCTTAATGCCCTCTCTGTTTAAGGAAGCATGCTGAGCACCTGCACACAGTCTTTTGTAGCTCATGGATGTTTTGGGGCTGGACGTCTGCCAGCATGTGTCCCCTCTTGATCTGAATTGGGTCTTGCCTGCTGGAGCAGCTACAAGCATCTGTCTGTTAGGCTGCTAGTCTGTCAGGTTGCCTCTTCAGTTTCTCACTCAGAGGATTCAGATTAGATCATAACCATTCCCTTTGACATTTAAAAGAGCAAGCAAGATGATCCTCTTTCCTAAAGCCTTTTGGATATAAGGTCCCAGACTGTGAAAGCAACTATCCAGGGAATGAATAGTTTCAAGATCAATTTCTTGCTGCATTGATGGATAATTTTTTATGAGTTTTTCTGAGGGGAAGATTTTTTTTAGATTATTGTGTTTGATTATTTCATTGCTTTTATGATGTTGTAAGCCACCTTGAATCTTGGAAGGAGTTGACATTCAAATGATGGTAATAAATAAATAAATGCTCAGAATAGAAATATTGTCTAATATTTCTAAACCTGCTGCCATCCTTTGTGTTTCATTACAAAGTTCTTTGTTATCTGGGGCAGAAATAAAACCAGCTTACTCCTTAGTGCAGATCAGTCAAAGCCAGCCTTTCTCAACCTTTTGACCCTGGAGGAACCCTTGAAATATTTTTCAGGCCTCAGGGAACCCCTGCATATTCAGGCTCAAATTCAGGCCAGAGGTTACAAAATTATTATATTTGTTTCATGTGTAGGGCTGTGTGTGTGCATTCACAGTGTTCTTAAACTGAAAATAAAGAATGAAATTTACCTCTTTAGTGTGAAGTTGCCCAAATTTAAAATAACTTTTAAAATAAATTGTGATCTCCCAGGGAACCCCTAGCGACCTTTCGCAGAACCCTAGGGTGCAGTAATGGCCAGCTCTTTGAGATACACCAGATCAGGAAACATACTTTACAAGAAGTACTGGAATTTTACTTTATTTGCTACAGGCTGTAGTAACAGAATCTTACAGAATACTTTATTGCTACAGGCTGTAGTAACAGAATCTTGAAAGCCTGACAATATTTTCTCTTCCCTCCTTCTTGTACCAAAGCAAATCAAGGTGTGGTCATTAAATTTCTTTCTAACATCTTCACTTCACTTCAGCTGCCATAGCATTCCATTTCCAAGGTCATCATTGTGGTTTTCTACATCAACAACATCTGTAGTTACTTTATAGAAATGTGAAATAAGATCAAGGAAACATAGCTCTCTGTACCATTCTATTTTTAGGAGATATTAAAACGATGTCATATACTCTTAGCTTAAAATATTTTATTTATTTATTTATCATATTTCTATCACCGCCCATCTCTCCCACATGGGGGACCCTGGGCGGTTCACAGTAAAAACAATTTAAAATTCAATAAAATAATAAATAATAGCAATATTTCAATAAATGTAAAATACAATAAAATTCAAATAAGGGCAGATCAAATTCAGCCCATAAAGGGATATGGCTGGTCTCTGCACTGCTAGGGAACTAACCAGCCCCAAGAATGGCTCTTCTTCTCCCCACTCCAGGCATGGTGGCAAAACCAGGTCTTCAGCCATTTTCTGAAGTCCAGAAGAGAAGGGGCTAACCGCATTTCCGGGGGAAGGATGTTCCAAAGGGCGGGAGCTGCTGCAGAGAAGGCCCGCCTCCTGGACACATTAGAACTGACATCAAAAGTTAGATTCATACCATGTATCTGGTGTGAGATGCATGAGAAGGGGCAAGCATGACTCCAGTATAATCTTTAAGGGTTTTTTTTCCCCCAAATGCTAAAATAAATAATACTATTAATCAATAAAGATATTATCAAATATAATAAATATATCAAATATAATCAAATCCAAGTAATGGCAGATCTAGTTCACCTCATAAGCCAGTAAGGCTGGTCGAAGGACGGACTAGGGAACCAGCCAACCCCACGAATGGCTACTCCTCCCCGCACTCCCAGTCTGATGGCAAAACCAGGTCTTCAATTTTCTTCTGAAGTCCAGAAGGGAGGAGGCCAACCTCACTTCCAGGGGAAGGATGTTCCAAAGGGCGGGAACTGCTGCAGAGAAGGCCTGCCTCCTGGACCCCGCCAGATGGAATTCTCTTGCAGACGGGGTCTGTAGCATGCCCTCTCTGCATGACCAGGTGGGACGGGTTGATGTGGGATATATTGGGGATTGGGGGGTGAAGAGGCATATCATTTCGAGTTCCTTGACCGAGTGCGGGAACACAAATAAAAAAATAAATGTCATTCCTTTTTTTTAAAAAAAAAAACTGAATATCATTGCTGGCTGGGGAATTCTGGGAGTTGAAGTCCACATGTCTTAAAGTTGCCAAGGTTGAGGAACACTGCTCTAGAGTAACAGCTGCTCTAAACTCCACTAACAATCTGTTCTAAATAGCAATGTGATACTTACAGAAAGAGCGACGTCAAATTATTCTGCTTTTTCCATAAATATTGCATTGCTATTTCCATAAACAACTCAGTTTGATGGTTCTGAAGTATTTAGACAACAACAATGCTTGATCAGTTAATTAGTCATATCTTTGTGTTGATCAAAATGTACTCATGGTTGGAATTAAGGCTGGGAGAAAAATCTCACTTGGTCTGTTCTTTAAAGTTAAACTAACCAAAATTGAAGTTCATATGAAATTTGAACACACTAATCTTTCAGGCTTCATACCTTTCTAAATTTTCTGAGGCATTTCTTACTTAGGTCAAAAATTACAAACAAAAATGTGTATTACAGAAAGCTGGGGACATAAATGTGCATGTGAATGATAAAACTAATTTCAGAAGAAATGCAGATTTATTTTATTTAAATGCAGGTTGGTCCAGGAACTGAACAATGCTGATTTCTCCATTTGTCCATCCCTTTTCAGAATTTAATTTTGATAACACATTTTGAGATTCCTGTTTTGACAAAATGGCATAAAGTGAAAAGGCATTTTGAAAGAATTGACAACAGTAGGTTGTTTTTCCGTGTTATTGCAAAATTGGCCTTCATAAGTAAGGAAGAAGAAGATTCCTACTCAATCTAAAGATTTTTACAAATTTCAATAGATAGTTGAAGATGTTCTTCATGAACATGATCCATTATTGCACATAGCTAGAAAGTGTCTTCTTACTCTCTTTTCCAGGTCTTCTGCTTACAAATCCATTGTACCTGGGGAGTAAAGGCAGATTTCTCAACAAACAATTAATCAGAGTAAATTACGTATTTGAAAGAACTGGCAATGCAGATGGTGATTCTTAAGTTAAGTGTAAGGAAAGAAACTATAATTGCTCTCAGTATGTCAGATGTCTCCAAAAGAGCCTGTCTTAGAATAAATGCAACTTGTGCCTGTTTTCTGAAGCTCCATAAACCACTGGAAATACACAGGCTTTATTTCCCTGTAGGCAATGAAGGCTACTGAGCTCTGTTACAAGCAGTGCAAGATGCCAACTGGTGGAACAGTCTCAGCAGTTGGTGCTCTCTGCATTTTTAGCTTGGCATATGGAGTAGCTGGTCAGTTGGGAATTTCCAGATTGTTGCTTGAAAGGCTTTTGTTCGTGTTTATCAGAGTTCTTGCAATCATGCCAGGGCAGGATTAGGAATGAATGAGAAATTTGGAAAAATCAGAATTTTTCTGGCTTACTGGAAACAATCCGGAATGGCCATAGATACCAAAATCTGCAGTTTTCAGCATAGTTTCCAATATAATTTTTTTAAATGCAGAAAAGTACATTAATTAGACAAAGGTACATACAAAAATCGTTTTATTATATAAATTTGTTTGTAAACAACGAAGACTCTAGGAGGGTTCTTTATAAAAAAGGATCTATTAGAAGTACTGATGAAATGCAGACGAACATTCATGCAGTATATTTCGAATGCGTATGTAAACTGATGCAGAGAAGGAATCAATGGAAGTTATGGTAAAATCTGAAATTTGGCTAAGAAGATATTGGCAAGAGTGTTCATCTTTCTGTAATTTGTCTGCAGAGGATATGTTTGGATCAGAATACACACCCAAGTGACTCTAGTCTTTCCCTTCAAATACAAAAATTGAAAAAGGACATTTGGCTAAATTCCTGAACAAGAAACAAAAATGAAAAGTAGGAATTCCAGGTGCCAGTAAATGTTTTCGTTTTGAACGTGTTTTGGACAATGCATTCCTTTTTCAAGGGCACTGTGAAAATAGAAACAGTATAAAACAGAACAATAAAATAACTGGCAGCACGCATATGATTTAATAATTTTTAAAATGAGCAATTCTCTGTTGAGGTTTTCCTACTAATAGATTAAGACTGCTATTGTATCAAATCATTTTGGCCAGGTGAAGGGGTTGTATTAGATTGTCTCCTCTCACGTGCTTCATGCAAATAGCCTGGGGGAGGGGAGGAGCTGCCCGGACTTGTCTTTTCACTTCCTCTTTTTCTCTCTGCTGGAAATGTAGCTCAGCAAGGCTTGCTCCAAAGGCAGCTAAGTCCTTTAAATGTTTTGCTTTTGTTTTTGCTTTCTGTAAATACATTATTTTTATAGAAATGCTTGGTGTGTGACTTTTTTGACCTCTCCTGGGCTAAAGGCTTTCCCAGCATTCTGCAACATTCTCCTTGTGTGTTTTCAGAATAAATCCTAAAACAAAATAGACTCAAATTATAGATATAAGAAGACAAACAAATTATTTGGGGAGTGGGGGGAGGAAACATGATTATGTCTGTTTATGGAACTCAGATACCAAGGACAAGCATGTGCTATAATGAGCATGAGAATGATTATTGACAAGGAACAAGAACATTTTTAAAACACATAATGCATGTTTACCTCTATTGTGAATGAAAATAAAAGAAAAAAAATCCTGCAAAGACAAAATAAAGCACAGGATTGTTTTATGTTCTGGAACGTCCGTGAACTAATTGATGGGTGTGCTGTGCAAAAGTGATAGTTGAGGGCAGCTGCGGTGCTTCGTGGTACAAAAGATGCTGAACAAACACTACTCTCCCCGCTTTTGAATTTGGACCACGAGAAAGGAATTTGTTCAAACTTTTGCTTTCATAAGAGGTGAAAGGAGAAGAAAGGACAGGACCTAGTTCAGATTATTATTGAGTGAGACTCTTATAGGATTCAGGAGAGTATTAATCACATGCAGAATTCTAGAAGCAGTGAGTACTCAGCAGTGGCCTCCAGGACTGGTATGGAGTAGAGCTGTGTTGCCAAAAGAGCATCATTTGCTGCTATTTTGACTGCTTTCTTTTTTATATGAATTGTGCTGTAGTGCAGAGAAGGGCTTTAATAATGGGGTGGATGAAGCAGAAGATGCACAAATGCAATGAAGATATGTATATTCAATAATCACATCTTAAATATATAAAATAGAATTATGAATGCATCCTTTGTAGTTTAAACTAGATATTTTGGATCTCCAGAATAAGCATGTGCTGCAGGAGAATTTCAGAACAATTGTTAACCTAAGACAGTCTTTTTTCTCTTAATATGCTCATCTTTGAACTCAACAAAAACGTCAAATGCTTCCTGTATTATGTTAAATCATACGGGAGTGTGGTGGGAAGGTTCATTTGAAGAAACAGGACAAAGTTGAGTAAGGAATATTAGTTATAGAATCTATACTGGGTCTCTTTACAGTATATGTTTAAAATTAAATAGCAATAGTAGTGAATTGAATTTTGCTGTATGTTATTGTGTCTTGAACAAAAAAAAGGGAGGTCTGAGAAAAAGGCTATTAGAAGTTTTTATTGTTATTATTAAAGATAGGGCATCGGTGACTGGTAGGGGAAATTGTATAGAGGAGGCAGAAGAAATGCACTTGAGAATAGAGGAATCAAGGATATGAAGAGTTTTTCATAAAAAGACTCAGCTCCCAGAATATTTGAACTATCTGCTTTTCCCATTAACATAAAAATATTTTTAAAAACCCCATTCATTAAAAATAACCCATGAAAAATAACTGCTTGAGGTTATATCGAAGTCTAGCAAATTGTAGGCAATTAAAAAAAAAAAAAAAAGAAAAGTCTGCTTCAAATTGAACTCAGCTCCTGGTGATTTCATGGAGATATCCATCTAACTTTTCCTGGCAACAATTTGGAAATGGTTTTCCAGTGTCCTTTGGGATTTTATTTATTTATTTATTTATTTATTTATTTACATGTCCTGATGTTTTCCCATTCAGATGCAAATCAATCAGATCATGTTTAGTTTTTCGAGTTCAACCACTGTAAAGAAAGGTTGTTTGGAGAAAACCAATCCATGAGACGAATCCGGCATATATAATACATTATGAATGTGAAAAGTATACATTCTCCCAGCAAATTTGGGGAGAAGGGAAAGAATCTTCCACTGTTTCTCTATCTACTTGGGAGCCTGGAAAGTGTGTCTCTGTGTGTGTGTGTTTTCAAGCCAACCTTGACTCATGGACTTCATGGACACATCCATGTAGTTTCCTTGGCAACATTGCAGAAGTGGTTTGTTACTAGCTTCTTCTGGGATTGTTTTCAACTTTCCTACCTAGGGCTGAGAGAGTGACTGGTCCAAATTCAGCCAGCTGGCTTCCATGCCTAAGGGAGGAGTAAAAAAATGGGTCTCCCCACTGCTAGTGCAGTACCTTAATCACTACACTACTGGCTTTCTGTGAAAGTTACATCATTTTGGAGGATGCAAGTCCTGTGTTATTGGACTGATTTCCAGTCCACATCTGTGCCACATGTTAATTGATATTATCCTGTTTTTGCATCAGGTCTATGATGGTACCTAAAGAAAAACAGCATTCTCTTTCAAGGTATTTCTTTACAAAACATATGAGTTCTCAAATGCTTATTTTTATATTCATTTTTCTATGAAGTATGAATTTCTAACACATTTATTGTAAAGATACATTTCTTTTCAAATATGCACTTCAGTGTAAAGAAAATATTTCAAGTGCATTTTGTATGAAATATTTTCAGATGTGCAAAAATTAAAGAGTATACACTATGTGTATTACTCAGGGGAGGGAACTGTCGACCTGTTTAAAGTACAGTCTGGCTGAAATCTTAAAAAATTTAAGAGGTGGGAAGGCTTTGATTGGCCACGGTTTGCATTCCTTCTAAAAGAGTGGTAAAAGTCATACGCTACTTGGAGCCTCGTGTGGCACAGAGTGGTAGGCAGCACTATTGAACTGAAAACTCTCCCCACAACCTGAGTTCAATCCCAGTGGAAGCTGGATTCTCGGGTAGCCGGCTCAGGTCGACTCAGCCTTCCATCCTTCCGAGGTTGGTAAAATGAGTACCCAGCTTGCTGGGGGAAGTGATGACTGGGGAAGGCAATGGCAAACCACCCCACTACTGTCTGCCAAGAAAACATTGAGAAAACAGTGTGCCCCCAAAGGGTCAGACATGACTCGGTGCTTGCACAGGGGACCTTTCACCTTTCACACTTGTGATCAGGGCCAAAACCAAAAATGAATGAGGTCAAAATAAAAAAGAATAACATCTACAAACAACCCTTCTTTTGTACTTTTCATTTATGTAAGATAAATTTTCACATATTCAGAGGCATGGGGTGTGTGTGTGATGAAACCATATCACGTGATGCAACCCAAGCTCTACGTCTTTTGTAAGTGTGTCATGACATCTCATAAGTATATATAAAAGGGGCAGAGTTTGTGTTGTGATGGTATGATGCTGCTTTCAATTCTGTAGACACTTCTGGACTAGAAGTGAACATGGCTGCCTACAGATTGGAGTTAGATTTATTTATTCATCCCTATCCTTCATGTTCTGTCTCTAATCTATTAAATTATATTTCAATAGCTACTATTTCTATGATTTTCATAAGGCTTTTGACAGAGCTCCTAGCAGCCAAAGATCTCTGGGCAAACTTAGTGGCTATGGAATAAGAGGAAAGATTCTCTTATGGTTGGTAACTTGCTAAAGAACAGAAAATAAAGAGTAAAGAGTAAAAGACAGGGGTTCCCCCAACAATCTGTAATGGAACATTGCTTTCTAACTTGTTCATAGAAATTCTGAAGTTAGCATTTTGCAGCAAGCTGCTTGATTTTGTAGAGGCACCAAAATTATTTGAGATGGCTAAAACAAAATGGATATTAAATATGCACATTGGGGAAAAAAGAAACGTACAGTGATGAAGTCTGAGGGAAAGGATACTGAATCATCCACAAATTAAGGGATGGAGTTTGGGACCTGTGTGGCACCTATGAAAATGTCAAAAAGATAACATTAAAAGAAGACATTGGAACATAGAAATGCAAGCATCATAGCGCTTTTATGTGATGTGACTACAGGTAGGTACAATTCTGTGTACAATTCTGTTGTCACAACACAGTGCAGCACGACACTGCAAAAGGAGCAGAAAATGGTATCTGGACCTGGCACCACTTTTCTCAGATGAAAGACAGCAATATTGGGGTATGTTCATTTACTAAAAGAGGAAAGGAAGAGTAAGTAGGGGTGTGAATTAAAGGTATGCAATAGTGCATAGTGTGCAGAAATTGTATAGAAGAAGGTTCCCCCCCCCCATTTTATTAACTCAGAATGTTGAATAAAATTGAAAAGAAAGAAGTTCTAAGGAAGATTTTAAAGTATTAGGTTCTTAAAGGGCTGCAAAACTTGTAATTATCTTTATACAGAATGTATTTAAGTTATGGAATTCACAACCACAAGCTATAGTGACAGCTGCAAGGCTGAACAGATTTAAATAGAAATTAGATAAATTAGACAAATTCATGGATCATAGGGTTATCAATGACTGATAGCCATGATGGCTAGATATTACCTCCAATATTCAACCATATGTCTCCCAACACCAGCTGACCCAATTATCTAATGCTAACATGTTATCCTTACAAAGTAGCTTTCAAAAGTTGTATTAAGGTATAATTGCAAAATATTGTGAGCATCTCACATAATTTAGGTTGGGCAATGATCTATGTATGATTTATGAAAGTGCTAAATAATCTCTCCATCAATGCTGGATGGTATTCATTCATCCATATATGTATTCTTCCTCCTTGGTATCTACAAGGAGCTGATTACTCTAGTATTCAATTTTGGTGATTTTGCAGTGTGTCGTCCTGGATGTTACAGATCAAGTATCAACTGCTGTTTTTCTCCAGACAAGTGAACAGTGTGAATCTTTGATCTTTGATTGACATGTCATGGTTATAATGGTGTGTTAGAAAATCATATGTATGCCAAAGGAAAAAGCTTTAGTAGGAGAGAGGAGAAAAAAACATCAAAGAACAGATTAGAGTTTGGGAGGACATGCTGGAACTAACAAAAGCAAGCAAGAAAAGGTGGATGCTCCAGGCTGCAGAGAATAGTGGAAACATTATTATAATGTTGTCTCAGAATCTGACTTTTCATTAAAATCATCCAGAGAAAATCAGCTCTTCTATAATCCCACTGCGTGCCTCTGAAATATTTTTGACAAGATCCACAATCATCCTCAAATGCTTGGTGTGTTGTGTATAGTATATTGCCAAATATTTGGCAAGCTCTGTCCCAAACAACTGCTTATCCTTTTCTTAGGAAGACACGGAGCATTTTAACATATAGTGGGAGACTTGAAGGTCTTAATACGTATTATTTTCCATTAGTTTTCCAAGGGAGCTCATCCAGTTATGTAACCATCCTTTCTAATCTTCCTTAGGGCACTTTGGGAATGAATATATTCCTACAGTCTTTCCATAATTCTAGGTCAGTTTATGGGCCAGCAGTCAGGGTGGGGTAGGGGGCCACTGTTGGAGAAGTTGCATTAGGAGAGATCAAATGGCGTTGAGCTGCCTTGGTTGCTAATGGTTCCTGTTGCTAAAATCTCTCATCCGTGTATTAGACCAATAGTTTGGCATTTTGACTTCCTCACTTGTGTCTAAGCATGGCACAAAGATGCTGTAGCAACAGTTTTTTCTTATTCTATGTCCCCATGTTATTGCCTTCATTTTGTCTGGCCCATGAGTGAGTGAAAGTAGCAATCTGCCTCAGCAAGGTGCTTCATGTCACCTTGTAGCCTACCCTTAGCTTCTGCTGGTGTTTGCAATTTGTGCATAGGCACAGCACATACGTAGAAGTCATTGGCATTGACAAGTGCCAAAGAAAGCAATGGGGGAGAGTGAAGTAGAACTCTTAAAAATGAGGTGGGAGAGTGAGTTGGTTCTTTTCAAGAATCTTTGTTGAAACAAAACACCTCCTTGAAAATCTATACAACCCTGCACGGGACTTCAATTGCCATGGTAGGAGTTGTAGTTTGATATGCTGGAAGAGCATCGGGTTATCAAAAAGTGATTTTCTATGTTCAATAAAAAGTAAATGCAGAACTTCATTTGCAGGTATCAGACAAGTATATCTACTTAGGATGGGTTTATACAATAACCTTTAAAGCCCTACATGGCATGGGACCAGGATATCTGAGGGACCGTCTCATTCCTATTACGTCGACCCGCCCCATCCGGTCATGCAGGGAGGGCATGTTACAGGCCCCATCTCTAAAAGAACTCCATCTAGCGGGGTCTTGGAAGCATGCCTTCTCTGCTGTAGCTCCCGCCCTTTGGAACATCCTTCCCACAGAGGTGAAACAAGCCCCCTCGCTCCTGGACTTCCGCAAAAGTTTAAAGACCTGGTTTTGTCTGCAAGCTTGGAATGGGAGGGGGAATAATTACACCTGGGGATGGCTAGTGCCGTAAAGTGATTCTGAGGGGCCTACTACACTCAAGGACTGATTAAGATCTCTTCACCATGCAGATTTTATTATATTTATATTTTTATTGTATTTTTAATTGTAATGGTTTTATATTTTAATTTTGTTTTATTGTAAGCCGCCCAGAGTCCTGCTGCTGGGGAGAGATGGGCAGTGAATAAATTTATAAATAAATAAATAAAAACCTTCCTGTTAATAATGCATTACTGTCCCTTTCTCCCATCCATCTCTTCACATTCTCTTAATATTGGCCTTCTGTAATGCAGTGAAGATCTGGTTAAGTGCCTGGGCCTGGGGCCCCAAGTGTGTTGAGGGCCCATTTCTTGGATATATTAACATCCATTTTGTACTTTTAATTGTTTTTAATTATTTTAACTGTTTTATGGTTTTCATGATTGTAAGCCACCCAGAGTTACTTATTGAGATGGGCGGCTATAAACAAACCAACCAACCAATAAATATCTGATGACTTTCTCATCAAAATTTCCCAGATGAAGTAGGAATTTGTAAAACAGAATGATAAGATCAGCTGTGTTTTCCCTCTTCCTGTCTCCCTCAGTGATCAGGATGCTAAAAGTAAAATTATGCTGTGATGCTGAAAAGGTGAAGGTTTGATCACCCAGTTAAAATGATGATCAGCCCAGGTTCTAGTCCACCTTCAGCCACAGCAGCTCACTAAGTGATTTACTGAGGAGGAAATATGGGAGGAGGAAGCACGATATACATCATTTTGAATTTCAGAAGGAAAGGAGGGATATAAATCTAACAAAGAAAGAAAGAAAGAAACCTCATCCATGGAAACCCTTTGGGTGACTCTGGGCCAGTTCCTCTCATTCAGCCTAACCTACCTCAAAATGTTATGGGAGGTAGGGAGGAAAGAAGGGAAATCCCCATGTGAGCAGCCTTTAGCTCCTGGAAACAACACTGAAGATAAATCAGATGAATGAATGGAATACAAGTAAAACTCTCCTATTGTGATTACTCTTTTAGTGCTTAAATTTAGCAGTCTTGTGAATGGAGGAAGTGAAGGAGAGAACACTCCAAACTAAAAACATATTATTAACCTTTTGGCTTGTGTCACCCATTGTTTCCATGCTACATTTGTAGCTGTAATACTGCCATTAAATTTCAGAACACAACAATCTGTGGCTAAAGATTTCATCAGCCCAAACGGTGGAGATGTTAGTGACTGGAAAAGTGAATGGTAATTGTCCTTTGGTGTCCTGGGATCCCATGTGGCCCAACACACATGCCATGCATGTGTATTCCAAGTCAAATAAGGAGGTTCGTATACATCTCCAGGCAACTGTGTACATATAAATTGTTACTTTGAGAACTGCAGGCAAAGTCAGACACAGTATATCTGGGAAAATAATCTGCTTTCTTGTACAGGATGTAGTTTTGAATTTTTGTACAAGTTACACATGCCTGGAACTCCACTCAGAATTGCTGTGTGTGTATGTCTATGTGTGTATGTGTATTTGTGTGTGTGTGTATAAAAGTTTGAATTATACAGTATATATATAAAAATTGAAATAGATTTTGTGGGTCTCTTCAGAAACCCAAAGATTTCTTGATAGGATTTAAAGCAATAACATGCTATTCCAGGCTTAACTTAATACTTTTGAGATAACTGGATTTCCCTCCTGCTTATTTTATTTTATTTTATTTATTTTATTGAGGATTGACTGTGTGTGTCCTGCATCTCAATTCTTCCAAATTCTAGTTTAACTATGTGATACATAAACTTGATTCTAGAATTGGAACAGTCATTATTTTCATTAATTCCAACTCCTTTTACTTCCAAATTAGGAGTGGACATTTCTCCCAATAACGACCTCATAGATAGATTTTCTGCATGATAGCATGGTCTTTCAGGTCTTCCAATGGTGCACTCATCGCCACTGTAAATGAGTCCATCCACCTTGTTGCTGGTAGTCCTCTTCTTCTCTTTCTTTCCACCTTTTCCCAGCATTAGAGCCTTTTCCAGAGACCTAACTGTCTGCAAAATATGTCTGAAGTAGGTCATTTGTGCCTCAGGTCAGAATTCTGGATTGATTAGTTGATGATCCAACTGTTTGTTTTCTTGGCTGTCCATGGTATTGTCAGGAATCTTCTCCAACACCAAAGTTCAAAAGAATCAATACTCTTCCTATCCTGCTTCTTCAAAGTCCAACTTTCACTTCCATAGAGTGTCACAGGGAACACCACGGCTTGCACAATTCTGATCTTTGTAGATATAGACAGATTAGGGTATCTGAATATCTTCTCCAAGGTCTTCATGACTGCTGCTCCACCAAGTGCTAGTCTGTGGCATATTTCTTAACTGCTTGTTCCTTTACTGCTGATGGTTGATCCTAAAAGGCAGAAGATATCCACAACTTCAATATCTTCATTGTCAATTCTAAGGCTGGTTGTGATAAATAAATAAAACAAACTGAGGCAATAAATGAAACTAATAAAAGCCAATAAAATGGATACACAAATAAAACAAATAAAACAAATAAAACAAAAATAAAAGCATGGATTTGGGGCTTATTCATCACAGTGATGTCACTAGACCATCACCATGATCGATGGGCCCAAAGCTGCTTAAACTCTGTAATGGGATTCTAAATCCAGATTACTAAAGAGCTTCAATTAATGACTGTTAGGATAAAATTAAGATAATAAATTCATATGTTTATAACTCAATTCAAATCTGCTTCAAAAACCTGCCTCCTCCCTCCATCAATCCATTTTAATTCTCCTCAAGTTCCCACAAGCTGTTCTTTGAAGCAAGTGTGAATTTTCCCACCTCAGGATAATGAATAAGGTAGGGCAGAGAGTTGTCAAAGGTCACCTACCTGTCTATTTCTTTTGATTGCCATTTCAGCGAATTTTCAGTTGTGCAGCCTGTGAAGTATACTAGGTCCAATATTAGAAATGACTCAGAGACATTAGCCAGAGTTAAGAGTCTATTTACATACATACAGCTTTGTACAGAAATCTTCTGCTAAGAAGCATACAGACGGTTTCCACAGCGCAGTTCAATGAGACAAAGTAACAGCATCCAGAGCAAGGTGAAGAGAATACACAGACCATAGTATACTCTTATACAATCTATGTCCAATAGAATCATACATTACACCATCTCATTACACCATGCAATCATATTACACATTTCATCATCTTATTTCATCAGCTTCCTCCTATTTCATCAGCTTCCTACTCAGCCATAATGACACAGCTAAATTGCAGATCAAGTGACTCAGCGATTTCTATCATAATAATTTCTATTCTGTTGTGTAAATTCTGATGTATATTTTTACAAACATCAACATGCCAATGATAGGCTTCAAGTAGAAACTTCCTACATCCAAAGTAGATATGCTTACCCCTGAATATAAGCTCAATTTTGGTTTTCCTAAAGCACTGGAACTCTGTTACATGTGGGTAGTTCTGACTTTATTTTTTTCTGCGTAGGTGCCTAAACTCTCTGTTTTTATTGTAAACTGTCCAGAGTCCCCCATTGGGGGAGATGGGCGGTCATATGAACTAAACAAACAAACAAACAAACTTGCCCATATGCTGATAAAGCAAGACAAGAAACCCCACATGGAAGGTGGATCACAGTAGAAACACATCCCATCTCCCCCCTCCCCGCCCCCGGCAGTAGACAGAATGATAGGCTTTCCTCGCTTTTTAGAATTCACTTGAACATAAGTGAAAGTATGTAAAACTCCATAAGAATAAAAGTGAAAAGAGAGCTTTAGGCAATGCTAATGTGATGCTGTGGCAATTTCATTTGGAGCTTTACTGAAATCTTTCACTGGGCTTCTTTGAGATTTCTTTCTGACCTTTGTACTAAGACTCCAACAATCCAATATATATTAAAAAAAAAAAAAAAAAGCAATCTAACAATTTAAGAGCTAACTCGGGTGTTCAACCAGCCATGTGGTACTATCAGCCACGTGATAGTATTACCATGGATTGCACAAAAGGGATTCTCTTATTTATTTTATTTTATTTTATTTATCAAATTTTATCACCACCCATCTCCCTCACAAGGAGGGACTCTGGGCGGTTTACAATAAAATACACTTAAAAACCAAAATAATTATAAATACAGTAAATACAATAAAAATAAGAAGGTAATGGAATCAAGATGGGCATAAGTTCTTTATCAGACCATGAGTATAATAGTGTAATGGTTGCCTATTCTAGAACACCATCAGACTCATGAGCAGGATCACAAAGATATCTCATTTATTAAAGAATAGTATGCAGGATCACAAAGAAAGCTGAGAATGAAAAAAGCATGCCAAATGCAAACTAAAAACAAATGAGATCCCTCCCCCCTCCCCCCATAGAATCTTCCCAAGCTCACAATCCCAGGTGCTCCTAACGGCTTCTGATGGTCCGTGGGAAAAGACCTTGAGCAGAGCACATAACCCAAACACATTCCATTGAAATGAACATAGATACAGAGCTTGGCACAAGGTTCCACAGCAGCTCCCTCCCAAACAGAAATGTGCGTCAGCGCCATGGCATGTGAAACGTTATGATATACAGTGCACATTGAAACAGTGAACATGACATACTGCCCCCCCCAAAAGAAAGAAAACACTAAGCGGCAGGCTTCAAAGGGTAAGACAAGTGGAAATGGTTAACTAAATCAGGAGCATTAAGGTGGCAAGCAGGCACCCATTCAGGATGAGGAAAGTGTTTCCAGCGGATCAGATACTGGAGGGTGCCTCGAAGCTTGTGAAAATCAACGACCTCCTTGACTTCAAAGTGCTGTTGGCCATCAATCATGATCGGAGCAGGAGGAGGAGGTTGGAGATGCCAGTGGGAAGAGTGGTGGACAGGCTTGAGCAGGCTGCAATGGAAAACAGGGTGCAAGTGTTTCAAATTGTGAGGCAGGTCCAACTTAACAGTAACTGGATTGATAAGACCAACAATAGGGAAAGGACCAATGAACTTGGGAGCAAGTTTTTTAGAGGGTTATGGGGATTTGATGAATTTGGTAGATAGATATACTTGATCCCCAATTTTGAAATCGTGTTGCAAAAAACAACATTTATCGGCTTGAAACTTGTAAGTAGCCTGGGCATCAGCCAAAGCCTGTTGAATCACCAGCCAGGAATCAGCAAGCTTAACAGCCCAGTCAGAGGCAGAACAGAATTGGGGAGGGGGTTGTGGCAGCTCAGGGATGGGAACAAAGTCGTGACCAGAAACCACATGAAAAGGGGTTTGCCCGGTACTGTGATGGACAGCATTGTTGTAAGCCACTTCAGCAAAAGGCAGCAAGTCCACCCAATTGTCCTGATGGTAGTTAATGTATGCTCTAAGGAATTGTTCAAGGGCGGAGTTCAAAATCTCAGTAGATCCGTCAGTCTCAGGATGGGACGACATGGACAGCACCTGTTTGGTGCCAATCAATTTTAAAAATGATTTCCAAAACTGGGAAGTGAACTGTGTCCCATGGTCGCTGACCAAACAGGAGGGGCTACCATGGAGATGGTAGATGTGGATGAGAAACAGGCGGGCCAATTGCGGGGCTGACAGGATGGACGCACATGGAATGAAATGGGCTTGTTTGGAGAAAAAGTCTTTTACAACCCAAATGTCAGTTTTCTTCTGACTGGGAAGTAGGTCCACAATAAAATACAGAGAAATCTCATCCCAGGGACAGGATGGGCTGGCCAGTGGCTGTAGAAGCCCCTGTGGTTTTCCTCCTTTTCACTTTGACATGGCACAAGCAGGACAGGAAGCAACATAGTCTTTTACATCACGCCTTAAGGTTGGCCACCAAAATTGATGGTGAACCAAATGCAAGGTTTTGACAAAACCAAAGTGTCCAGCAGATTTATCATCATGGGAATGCTGCAAAACATCAGCTCTTAAAGTTTCAGGCACATAGAGGCGGTGTTCCACCCACGCCAGACCGTTTTCAAAAGAAACATTGTCTCTATTAGCTAGCAACCAAGTGTCAGATTTCAGTGCCTGGAGAAAGTCCTTCTGTAACTACAAGGAACTTGCACTTTCCGCTTCCCAGACTGGGCTGGGGGTGGGGTTGCCTGCACATGGGTCTGGCTCTGAGTGATGGCAACCAAGCCCAGTTGTGGTTTAGTGAGAACAGTCCCAACTATATTTGCCACATGGTCAAGGTCCTGAGGTAAACATGACAAAGCATTGGCCAGAAAGCTTTTCTTTCCCGGAATAAATTTTAACTGGAAGTTAAAGCGACTGAAAAATTGAGCCCAGTGAATTTGTTTAGGACTGAGACACTAGGGGGTGCGGAGGGCTTCCAAATTCCTGTGATCAGTCCAAATCTCGAAAGGGCATTTAGCACCTTCCAGGAGGTGATGCCAGGCTTCCAAAGTGGCTTTTACAGCAAAAGCCTCTTTTTCCCAAACATGCCACCGGCGTTCAGTTTCAGAAAATTTTCTGGACAAATAAGTGCAGGGTTTCAAGTTATTTTCAGAATCTCTCTGTAACAATATAGCCCCAACTGAGGAGTCAGGAGCATCAACTTGGATCACAAAGGGGCATTCAGGATCGGGGTGCTGTAGAATAGGCTCAGCAGTGAAGAGGGTTTTTAACTTCTCAAATGTTGCCTGGCATTCAGGCGTCCAATTCAGCACTGCCCCAGGGTTTTTCACTTTGCATGTCTCCCCCAAACCCTTGGTACGAAGTAAATCAGTAAGGGGCAAAGCAATCTCAGTGAACCCCTGGATAAATTGGCGATAGTAATTACTGAACCTTAGGAAACTTTGCAATTGCCTCCAGGTGCGGGGACATTCCCAACTTAAAATCACCTGAATTTTTGCAGGGTCCATTTCAATGCCCTTGTCAGATACCCTATAGCCTAGATAGTCAAGTTGGGTCTTGTGAAACTCACATTTGGAAAGCTTGGCATAAAGCTTGGCATCTCTAAGCTTACTTAACACCTGTTTGAGAAGGCGTTCATGTTCCTCCTCGGTTTCAGTGTAAATGAGCACATCGTCCAAATAAACCAGGACCCCTTTAGACAAATGATCATGTAATACTTCATTAATCAATTGCATGAAGACTCCAGGCACCACTGCTAACCCAAAAGGGAGGACTTTGTACTGAAATGAACCCAGTGGACAATTAAAAGCAGTTTTCCACTCATCTCCAGCTTGTATGAGGATGCGGTAATAGGCTTCACGAAGATTGAGCTTGGAGAAAATCTTGCCCTTAGACAAGTGAGCTAACATGTCCTTCATGAGTGGAAGAGGGTATTTGTTGCAAATTGAGATGGAATTTAACCCCCGATAGTCCATACAGAGTCGAAGCGTGCCATCTTTCTTTTCTTGGAAGAGCACAGGAGCCCCAACTGGGGAATTTGCAGGTTCAATAAACCCCCTTGACAGATTTTTGTCAATAAAGTCCCATAATGCCTCAAGCTCCTTCTGAGTCGTTGGATAAATTTTTGGCTTGGGCAATTGAGCATTGGGAACCAACTCTATTGCACAGTCAGTTTTCCGATGGGGGGTAGCTGATCTGCTGATCTGCTTCCATTTCCCCAAAGATGTCTGCAAAGTCTTGGTATCGATCGGGCAAGCCTTCTAAATGTGCCAAACTAGGGCACAGCATGGCAATTGCAGCCCTTCCAACCCCTGCACTTGAAGCTCTCTCCGTGGTAGGGGCTTGGTAAAACCCATCCTTAAAAGTCAGAGTTCTGTGTTCCCAATTTATATGTGGGCTTTGATAGGTCAACCAGGGAATCCCCAGAATTACCAAGGGGTTGCCAACAGGTGCCACTACAAATTTTAAAGTCTCACAGTGGCTGCCCATTTGCATTGTGACAGTTCCAGTGAAATGGGTTGCCACCCCCCCCCCTCGCTGTTGAACCATCCAACTGTGTGAAGATCAAAGGCTGCTGGAGGGGGAAGCTAGGCAGGTCCAAAGCAGCAACAGATCAGGGTGAATCAGACACCTGGAACACCCAGAGTCAACTAAAGCCCAGACCTCCGTAGTCTTTGTGTGGGAGCCCAATTTCACTTTTACTGCTAAAGTGGGACAGTCAGCACTCACCATAGCATCCTCGTGCCCATCCTCCTCTACCTGCCCGCAGGCGCTCTTCAGGGCAGGTGGCTGGCATTTCCCGCCGACTCCTTAGAGTCATCTTCAGCCTCTCCCGAAAGTAGAATACTTCCTCGGCATCAGCTGCCCCCTTGGCTGCTGTCATCCACCGCAAGGGGGGTGGCGATTTGGCCGGCAGCTTGCCCGCTTGATCTCCAGCCTTGGCTTTTGGGCAATCAGCTGCTTGATGCCCTCCCTTTCCGCATCGTAGACACTGACCCCTCTCATAGCGCCAATCTCCCTCCTCTTCCCAGGCTCTATAGCCTGGCTGGGTAGCAGTTGCGGCACTTCGGGTTCCCCTCATGGTGGCTGGTTGTTTTTCAGGTCGTTTAGTTTGCATGAAGGTATGCTGGGCGTGCTCAGCCTTGCCAGCCAGCCAGATCCATTCATACAATGTCTCTGGGTCATCTCTACACAACGCCCACCGCAGGACATCCCAGTTGAGTCCCTCTTTAAACTGTTCTATTAAGGTTGGCTGAGACTAGTCGGGGATTTTCCCAGCTAAAGCCTTAAACTCCAGGGCATAATCAGCTACAGACAGTTGGCCCTGGGTAAGATCCTTCAGTGCCTTTTTAGCTCTTGCCTTGGCTAGAGGATCCTCAAAATGCAGCTTTAACGCCCACATGAAGTCCTCAAAATACTCAAGCTCAGGGAAGTCAGCCTCACTTAATTGAACATACCAGTCAGCCGCTCGTCCCTTCAACTTGGTGGCAATGGCAGTTATTTTAGCCTCTTCGGAAGGGAAGTATGGTCCATAACTTGGTTGGATCCCCATCAAACTGGACAGAAAAGTCTTTCACCCCCACTCCTGTTGGAGCTGAATCAGCAGCTGCTTGAGTGGTTGGGCCCCAGGTTACTATAGTTCTCCCTCCTTGGGGTGGGGACACTGGTGGTCGAACTCTGCGTGGTAGAGATTCATCCCGGCGCCATCTCTGCCCCCCCCTCCTCTGGTGGTCCGGGTGGGGGGATGGAGGATGATTGCGTGGAGCTGGAATCTCCTTCGCGCCTTGGCTGCCCCCCCCCCATGATAGAGACAAGTTTCTTAATATGTACTCCATCGATTCTATTTTGGCCTCCACCACTCTTAGCCTTTCAGGGGTTTGAGATTCCTCCCTCCCTCGTGTGTTAGGCTGTCTCCCTGTTGATACAGTGGCAGATTCTACGTTTGGGGTCAGTGGGAACCGATACTTCCAGGATGCCTGGGATGTCCCTGGCTGGGGTTCTCCCATTTCATCCCATGTGATCAACTCTGCAGGCAATTCGCTGGGTGCCGGTTGCTCTGGTTCTCTCCCATCATCGGATTCCTCCACCTCAGGGATGGAACTTGAATCCTGCTGGAAACCTGAAGGTTCCGGGGTGAGGCTCAGTTCTCAGTTCTTGACTGTTGACTCGGGCATCACAGTCGGTTCCTCAAGTCCCCCGGTCATGAGCTTGGACTTGGCCATCGTTAACTATTTTCCCTCACAAGAAACTAATCTTGGTAGGAGCTAACGGTACAACTTTGGTGATTCTCAGCTTTATGTAATGGTTGCCTATTCTAGAACACCATCAGACTCATGAGCAGGATCACAAAGATATCTGATGTATTAAAGAATAGTATGCAGGATCACAAAGAAAGCTGAGAATGAAAAAAGCACGCCAAATGCAAACTAAAAACCCTTGGTACAAATGAGATCCCTCTCCCTGTAGAATCTTCCCAAGCTCACAATCCCAGGTGCTCCTAATGGCTTCTGATGGTCCGTGGGAAAAGTCCTTGAACAGAGCACATAACCCAAACACATTCCATTGAAATGGACATAGATACTGTCATGAGTAAGGATGGCGAGCAGGGGGCTCCCATCCAGACTGTCAAGTGCACGCGTAGCACTGAGGAATTGGTCAGCCATTCAAAGAGACACAGATCGGGACCGCCTTAGCCTTTGGGGTTTATATGTCGGGGTTTTTCCCACGCTTCTTCAGTTTGTTAGGATTCCTGTTAAGTACTAGCAATAAATATTAGAGACCAGTTCCTTGTCTCAGTGTGTTTCCTGGCTGTTAGGACATCAATCCTAACAAACTGAAGAAGCGTGGGAAAACCCAGACATATAAACCCCAAAGGTTAAGGCGGTCCCGATCTGTGTCTCTTTGAATGGCTGACCAATTCCTCAGTGCTACCCGTGCACTTGACAGTCTGGATGGGAGCCCCCTGCTCGCCATCCTTACTCATGACAGATACAGAGCTTGGCACAAGGTTCCACAGCAGCTCCCTCCCAAACAGAAACGCGCGTCAGCACCATGACATGTGAAACGTTATGATGTACAGTGCACATTGAAACAGTGAACATGACAAGTAGGTCCATCCAAAGTCACTCTAGGGCGCTAGCCACCCCCAAGTACAACTATTCTCCCTCCCGTTCCAAGCCTGCCTACAAAACCAAGTCTTCAATCTTTTGTGGAAGTCCAGGAGCGAGGAGCCTGTCTCACCTCTGGGGGAAGGATGTTCCAAAGGGCGGGAGCTACAGCAGAGAAGGCACACTTCCGAGACCCCGCTAGATGGAATTCTTTTACAGATGGGGTCTATACATTATTTAAATGTTCTCATAGCTCTCCACATGTGGAAAAGTATACAATTGTCCCCCTCCATCTACTGATCAAATTCATACAATTGGATGACAGGAAATAGCATTTTCAGACAGGTCGCTGTGCATTATATAGATAGCACTATTCATCTTTTTGAAGTGTTGTTATTTTGTCTTGTCAAGGTGTTTTTTGTCACTTCAGGGGTCACTGCCTATAGCCAGGAGAGGCTTTTGCACATGCTTAGCTGTCTGGAAGCAGCCAAAGAGATGTCTGCACATGTACACCACATCCATAAAAATCTCTTGCAGTTATTGGAAGGGATGTTTTTTGAAGCAGTTTCAAAGAGGTCCCTTGCTGGAAGTATAGGTGGGCTTCTTTATCTACAATCTCATTACCTGCCATACTGCATGACTACAATTGACCACTATAAATCCAGAATTCATAATTAGTAGTCAATTATTTTGCATATGCACAGTTTGAGGCATGTGGCTCCGATTCTTCTCCCATTTTGTGCATACAGAGAAATGTGGTGTTTGGCCTCTACCTTCTCAAATTTCCAATAACTTGCTGGGTTTTGACTTTATATAGTCATCCCCTTCCTGACCATTATGTCCTCCAGAGTGAAGATTAGCAAACCGACACCAGATAAGTGTGCTAAAGGAAGTGGCAAATCTTCATGCGACTGTTGCCCTTGAGTGAGAAAGTAAAGCTGGTATTCATTTTCCAGGGCTCTGGATTCTAATCCCCCAGTACCCATAGTCTTAAGGTCTAATTTTTTTATGTTTTGTAGCTTCCTTATCCATGGCTATATGCTAGAAAGTTACCCAGTATGCCCTTAATATCCTTGTGCAATGAAGCAAATTATCTTATCTGCATCCTTTGTACAATGATCTCATGCTGGGCATGATGTCACTTTCCTCCCTTTTACCTCCCCTGCAGACCACCTAGAGCAACATTTCAACATGAAGAGATTCTCAGTTTACTGGTGTGGGCTTTCACAGCCAGTATCTGCTGAACAGTGTTGAGCTTCGGGGATTAGTGACTGTGGTCTAGACAGCAGATTTTCTGACATTTCACTGGCAACTGTGAGTGGCATATTCAGAGGCAAGGTGGTCTGCTGTGTGACGATGTGGCAGAAATGGTGAAATGTCAAGAAACTGCTGTCTAGATCAGTCACCAAACCTTGCCGCTGCCCAACAGTTTCAGTTTGTTTGATTGCATTTCAGATGAGGCCACTTCCATAACAATAATTGTTAGAGGCAGTCCTTATCTTCCAGTCAAAGAGAAACATTTAAAGCCATCATCTAGGACAGTTCACAATTCAACAGTGCTCCTTTATAAAATTAACCCAAACCACTGTTAAATTCTTAAACATTAACAGCAGTATGAATCACCGAAGAGACAAAAGGAGGGTTTCCAAGCATTTTTACAAGCTTTTTTTTTTTCCTGACAAGGTTATCTGTGTATCACTTCAAAGAAAACCCTGAAAGCACAGTGCTGTAACTATAGAGAATTTAATAATAGATGGTCCTGTCTCTTGTGCCAGCAAATTGGATTGATTTTATAGGCAGAATTAGGAACAGGGATGTTCCTCTAAAGAACATCTTAAGAGGTGGGGAATTTGTATAAACAAGGATAGCTGTTTAAATCACCTGGCACCAGACTGTTGAAGGCTATTAAAGATAATAATAGCATTTAAAACCAAACCCAGAAAGATGATAGCAATCAAGGTTGTTGTTTATTCGTTCAGTCATTTCCAACTCTTCATGACTTCACGGACCAGCCCACGCCAGAGCTTCCTGTCGGTCGTCAACACCCCCAGCTCCCCCAGGGATGAGTCCGTCACCTCTAGAATATCATCCATCCACCTTGCCCTTGGTCGGCCCCTCTTCGTTTTGCCCTCCACTTTCCCTAGCATCAGCATCTTCTCCAGGGTATTCTGTCTTCTCATTATGTGGCCAAAGTACTTCAGTTTTGCCTTTAATATTGTTCCCTCAAGTGAGCAGTCTGGCTTTATTTCCTGGAGGATGGACTGCTTTGATCTTCTTGCAGTCCAAGGCACTCTCAGAATTTTCCTCCAGCACCACAGTTCAAAAGCATCTGGATACAATATCAGTGTTCATTCTATATGTAACCTCTCAATGGACTGGGAAGACCATGTGGTGTGATTCTGTAAATGTTTCCCCAAGCCTAGTCCTTTAGATGGTCAGAATTCCTAACCTGGAGATGCCTCTCTTCTTTAGTCTTTTGCTCTTCCTTTCTTGCCCCATAATGAGCAGGTTAGCAGAGCTGTTCATATCGTCATGAGAAGTGGGAACTGGAAACACCCTTCTACTGTAAATCACCAGACAATCCATGTTCAGATCCTGGTTGTCCCTAAGAAATACATTTTCAGAACCAGAAGGTAGCCAGTCAGTGCCAGAGGCAAGTAAGCAAAGACCCACAATGGCATAATAAGGGAAAGATTGTGGGATTTGGATTCAGAGGGGGATGTTATTCCAGAGAAGCATGGGTTAGGGAAAGCCAGCAGCTATGGCTAAGTTCTGGTGTTGGGGAACAAAATGAAAATGGGTTGCTTACTTCCAGGCAAGTAAATAATGTTGCAGTTGAAGCATTCCTGCAGCATATGAGCACTGCTGAGAGCAGGAATCTAACTGGGCAAGGAATAGTGAATTATAACAGAAAGGAGATTTAGTTATAGGAAATGCATTATAGGGATAGGCAAAGCCCAGCACCTGGTGAGCTACATCCTATCAGAGAAGAATCAAAGAACATGTGGCCTGTACCTGTGTGGAAGAAGGGCAGAAGAAAGTGGCCCCAGATGAGCAATTTCTTAGACAAAGGACAATTGGAGTGATCGACAAAGAGGGAGACAGTATATCCTTAACTCTTATCTACACCTTCTGGTCAGTAGGTCATGAGATACTGGAGAGACACTGGTGTTAGATTTGGATTCCAGCCAAAAAATGCAGTGATGTGATGGAAGCAAGATAGGCAGATGGGGAAGGAGGATGGAAGCTCAAGTATTGGAGTCCCCAGATTTGCCTGGAGCACTTTTGATGGCACCACTGCTCACATAATACATAAAGCACTGTTGTAACTTCTTGATAAATCAGGTGAACACACTCAAGATATCTTTCTTAGCCTAAAGCTTATGGGGTTTCCAGTATCATGATTTTATAAGCAGAGAAGGGGAAGATTTTCCCACGGGCCAATCGTTTTGTGTGTAGCTTTGCTGGATTTGACAAGGTGTGATATATTAGTTGAGAACTTTTCTGTTCCAGGTTGTGCTCAACTCTTCGAGAGGAACAATGAAGACAAACTGCTCTGTGGATGAAACTGATCTCAGATCTAAGTTTATGATACTTTGGAAAGAGAAAGATGGGGAAAAACATGTTCTGCACTCAAATGATTAAAAATCAAGAGACAGAGAGAGGGAGAGAAAGCAAGAAGAAAGAAATTTGCATTCAGAAGATATAGATATTCCCAGCCAGGATGAAAATGCTATTTGATCTAAGGTGAAAGGTGTGGGAGGGGGACTCCCCCCCACTTCCCTACATTCAAAAGAATCCATTACAGAAATCACATTTTTTAGAAAACTCTCCAGCTATATCATCAGGTGACAGGGAGCATGACATATTCCAGTTATTTAATCTCTATGTTTTAATATCTTCTTAAAGAATTAACATAAGCCCCATCAGCATAGATGAGTGTTTTAGTTTTTTTCCCCCTGATAAGCAATCCAATTTGCCAATGTAATATGATATATTCATTGAATTTAGATGCCTATTGTGGGATCCTGAACATATTAAATTGGGTTGCAAACCCTTCATCTGATTGCAGTGCTGCTATTTAAATGGTCCACAGAATGATAACAAGCCTAACCATGGGATACAATTTTTCCCCCTGGTGAGGTGTGATATCTCAGTGACCCATTACAGGAGGAATGATTAGAAATCAGACTGCAGACCTTCATGACCCATCATGGAATCCATCACCCTAAATCCAGGATACCCATTTCTTTCCCAGTGTAGCCACTTTGTTCTTTGTTGCCACTAAATTGCATGTGTTAATGTAGCAGAAGGGGGCAATGGTCAAATGCATGAAGAATAATCATATTTGATTGACTAGATATTAATGACATTTAAAATTTAATGTCAGATTTTGACCTGGCCTTGTGTGCAGATTCTGGCACGACACTGAAAAGCTAAATTTAGCATCAGCCAGAAAATGGTTGCAGTCCTCTGCCTTGGTGCATGGAAGAGGATAAGGAGCTCTATATTGCAGCATGAATCAGAACCTGACATGGGATAAATATCTGAATGTCTCTCTCTCTCTCTCTCTCTCTCTCTCTCTTCATTTATCATTCAAATTTAATTACCGCCCATCTCCCCAAAAGAGGGACTCTGGGCGCTTTATAATAAAATCCAACTATAATCCTAAACATTAAAATCATATATATATATATATATATATATATTATATATATATATATATATATGTGTGTGTGTGTGTGTGTATGTGTGTGTGTGTGTGTCTATATGTCTATATGTCTACTGTATATGTCTATATGTCTATATATATATATGTCTGTCTGTCTGTCTGTCTATATATATCTGGTACAGCACAATGCAGAGAAAGGCAGAGTTATGGGCTGAAGGACTGATGGCATCAATATAACAAGCCATGATGACATGAAAATGACAACAGAGGTGCTGGGATGTCATTGCACATATGGTACAATTTGTCATGATGCCATGATGTCTGGCACAAGTATATAAAGCATATTTATCCCTCCTGTGAGAAGGACAGGAGGTTTGATTGTGAGTAATGGTCAGCCCTTTAAAGTAGGCCAAGTCAAGTAACAGATACTGTGGGGACTGCAGGAATGCTACTTTATTGCTGAAGAGTAAAGCAATACAATCTTGAAAACTGGTCCAAGTTTTTCTCTGCCCTGTCTTATACTAAACAAAGTCAAGGTGGAGTTATCTTAAGTTTCTTTCTGATACTTCCTTCAATCTCTGGACTATGTAATCTTTTCTCCAAATCCCTCTGTAATGGCTCCTTCCTTCCTCTCTTAAGAGTGATTGCATACTTTCCCCAAGGTAATCTCTAAGTTCCTTTACAGTAACTGGGGGACAACAGCTAGGTGAGATGGTCAAGAAGGCAGGAATAGTATCCCTGATTAACAACATGAGTACAGTCAGGCACATTATACTGGCAAGCCCAGATTTCAAGGGAGTGTTTAAAGCTGTTAGGCAATGTAGAGAGCAGAGGGAATGTGTCAGCCTTGCAGTGTAGTCCAGACAAGAATTATACTCAGAAGTACAAGTTGCAATAAAAGTAGTACTGACCTACATGGCATTGCTTCCTAGTCTGGTCTACCTTAAAGGGCTTATCTGCAACTCTAGAGCTTAGATATGCTGGTGTAGGCTTTCACAGATGGCATCAATGAAGCAATGATGAGTCTTTGGGCTGAATGGCAGAGGCATTCAGAGGCAGAGCGAGCTGTTTTGTGGTGGACCTCTTGGCAGCTCACAGGCAACTGAACTGGACTGGCTGGGCTCAGCTTGCCAGGTTCAAATATGAGAGCCCAGTCATCCCACTTCAGTTGCCTGTGATTTGTCAAGAGGTCCACCACAAAGCAGCTCACTCTGCCTCTGAAGATGCCAGCCACAGCTGCTGGTGTAACGTCAGAACAAAAGAAAACTAGAACAGGGCCATTCAACCCCAAAGTTCATCACTGCTTCTGGAGCTTAGAGTTGCCTAACAATGCTTAGAGTTAACTTAAAATTGGCTGGGACATTAAAGTCAATCCATCTGAGCCAACCGGAGACAGTGGTAGCGTGTGGGCAAAGCTAGATACAGAACTGAGCCTCAGAAGGTAGGATGAATTACATTTTGTAACTCCCCAACCATACAGTAGAGTGGTTTGCTTGTCTGAACTAATATGCATCTTAGAGCAGTGTTTTTCAAACCTGGCAACTTTAAGATGTGTGGACTTCAACTCCCAGAATTCTGGCTGGGGAGTTGAAGTCCACATATTTGAAGTTGCTGAGTTTGAAAACGCTGCCCTAACTGAAGTTCATTATCGCTAATATTTCATTTACCCAAAGTTGGGTTGTTGTTGTTTTTTGTTGTTGTTGTTTTTTGTTTTGGCTTCCAGGAAGATTGGAAGAAGCCTTCATTTTTATCTCCAGCATTAATCTCCTGTACTTTACTCTTTTGTTTAAGTCACTCTGCTAAACTAATGGTCCATGATCAGATCACAAAAAGTTTCTCTCTTTTTATTTCAAAAATGAATTGGGTAAACCTATTGCTTTTCCCTGACCTTGATATTGGTCTTTTCTATTGAACTGAAGTCTTCTATCATTAAATAATCTCAAGGTACAGTTAATGAAAAATGCCTTTGTGGGGCTAGGGACTTCAGTAGAAAAAATTTAGATGCTAGTGCTGGGTTTAGAATCTGACAGAGCTTCCTTCTCATCATCAAGGACTTCTCAGTGGGTAAGATAGTTCCATCATTGTTCAAAATGTCAGTAGACTAAAGGCCATTTCAGACTGATGGACACACCTGCACTTTGGGAAGGGACTTGCTTAAACCTTGGAGTACCAGCACACACACATATACACCCACACAAACCAGAATGCAATTGGTTTGGTTTTGAATTAGCATGATATGTGAACCCAAGGAATAATGGTTTGTAAATCTTGATTTATGGTTTAACAGGTTGTGCAAACCTAGTCAATAAGTTGTGCCTTAGCTTAATGGGCCAATCATAGCTTCCTCTTTGAGAAATTCAGGTCATTGTAGAACACGCCTGCTATTCTCTATACATCTTTCTCCAAAGATACAATCTCTCCTGCATGAATAGGTCAAGACAGAAAAGTATGCTTTTGCTACTGTGGGTGATTCCACCCATCTTTTTTGATTCTGATATTCTGGAACATAAGCTGCCGCCGTCACATCCTGAAAGTGATATAGATAAGAATATTGTTTGTCACTGCTACGGATGTGCCCGCAAAAACAGAATCAACAGCAAGTAGGCAACACAATCAAATCTGGTTAATACAGCGTTGCAAAAACTGTCATGAACATTTGCAAACTGAAGCCTGGAAACATTCTTGCTTGATTTCCCAGTATGATGATTGATGATGTACAGGTTAAAAACACAACACAATGCTAAATGATTTTTCACTGGTCTGTCCAAAAGCATTTAGCTAGCCCAGATGAATAGAGCAGTGGGGGCTATGCAAAGCTATGATAATATTCTAATCATTGATTTGCTATTATGTTTCCCCCTCTGAGTGATTTCCCTTTCACTAAGCATTGCTTTCAACAGTGATTAATACATATGACATTGACACTGTACATAATCACCTAGCATAGCTCAGAAAGAGCACCTAGCACAGAAGCATATAAAGCTTAAATAAACATTTAAGTACTGAGTGGTAGTGAAAGATTTCAGGAACTGATTTCAGAAGATGAGGGATCTATTATAGCAGTATGAAGCTTCACTTCACAGATTCAGTTTGGTTTAATTGAATCAACTTTCTGAATTGTTAGACAATTTAGATGGAATCATCATACAATCAAATTCTGTGTGTACCAAGGATTTTTCTTGGAGTCCAACTTAGTTCCTGACTCACACATTTGATTTGGAGTGCTGAATTGACTCAGTTTTCCAAACAGAATCACACATTCAAATCAGATCAATATAATGATCTGAATCAAACCCAAGAACTGAATTGAATCAATGTTTTGAATCAAACTGGAGCCAAGTTACACACCCCTCAGATCCACAAGTCATATGTTATTCTTGTCTGTAATTGATCTACAGTCTGTAATTATGTAAATATGCCTTGCTGATGGCCAACTGGCCACCATTAGTTGAGGAAAATCACCAAATTAATATTTCTCTTAAGCTCCACAAACAGGAGAGAAAAAGAGAATCTGTCTGAAAGGCAACTTAGAATATCTGTCTGCATTGGGACGGATATTCCTGGACACCCCAGCCAAAACAGAACTTTGAATGAAAGGCAAAATAGAAATCTAACCAATAAATTAGATCAAATAAATGTTTATGTTATACATAAATATTTGCAGCATGCCAGACTTTGGGTTTTCTAAGTGAATCTTGGAGGAGTCACTTAAAGGTCTCCTACCTCTTAACATAAGTGGTATTCTTTTGAATAATGGTATCATTTTCTATAATGATATCATCAGCGACTTTAATAATGATGCCACTATTAAAAAAGAGCCACTTGTACTGAGGAATGGGACAACATACTTCTAATATTCTGCTGTGAGATGCAGTGATGATTACTAGTTTGGATAGTTTTTAATTATGACAGAGAAAATTCATGGAGATTGTTTATTAATACTTATTAGCCATGGTACTTAAGTAAAAACTCCATCTTCAGAGAGAGCAGATCTGCCTGGGGTGGAACTTAAGCATTAGATATGCCTGTCATCATGATGTATGGAAGGGCATCCGAATTCTCAGAAAAGAGACTCTGACTTTAAGACGCCTTGTTATAGCTGGGAGATTCAATGTCAGTAGTGTAAATGGTGTTACTACGATGGGGCTGAACTCAATGAATGATAGAAAGAGGAGCAGTAATGTCATCTAGATAGAAATGTCCACTGTACATCTGCTTTTCTTGGGGAGGATCTAGTGGTAGAGCATGGCTTCACCATGAAAGTTGTCAGCCCTACAAGGTAGGCCAAATCAGGAAACCAACTACTCAGGAAAACTAGAACTCTATTTTATTGAGATAGGTTATAGTAACAGAATCTTGCAAGCCTGCCTATGTTTTCCCTTCCCTCCCCCTTACAAATGCTGTTTTTGTGTAGTCATGCTTCAAAGTATATTTCTAAGAGTAGACAGGGAGCATGATGGACTAATGAATATTAAACTAGAAGAACATTTTTACAGTTTGTGCAATTTCCCTCCAGTCTTGTGACAATCTATTCAGACCCCTTTATGTGTATTAACTAATATATATATATATATATATATATATATATATATATATATATATATATATATATTCTCCTATACTGTACTTGTTTTGTCCCTTTTTGCACACTTTGTTTAATTAGTCAGAGGTTCCTCATGCATGCTTGCTTGCCACTAGGTCTGTCTTTTGTCATTGCTAGAAATAAGGGAAGGAACACAAAATGCTAATAGATTAATTCCTTCACTGTGAATAAGTGCAGACCTACAAAACATTTTTTTTAAATTCTTTAGCAAAAAAAATAACTGAATTTTCTAGATATGGGGAAAATGTGCAACTAGGCAGGGGAGAGCCCTTTTTGCTGAGATTGTGTTATGCAGTTTGTTTTCCTTAATGGCAGGGTTAGTACTGGCAGACAAAAATAGCTGGGCTTTATGAACTTGTAATATGTACATTAGATTTTTGGATTTTCTCTGGCTCAATATATGATGCCATTATTTAATATCAGACAACTGCCAGATGTGTTCCAGCATACACAAGATCAGCCAAGTACTTAAACAGCATCTGACTGCAAAAAAATATGATATAGCACAACAATGAATAGAATATATTTATGCAAAAACAAAATAAAAGACCCACTGGTCTCATAAAATATTAAATATACACCTACCGTAACACATAAAAGACCTGATCTAGCTGGATTTTCACCCCATAGCAAGCTGGGATTTTGAAGAAAGTAAATTGGTAAACTGAACCCATGCTTTGTTCCTTAACTCTGAGGGTATAAGCCTCTTCCAGATATCAAGGTTCTAGTAAACAACAACAATAGGCATACCTAGGAGGTAGATCACACAAGCGTAACTTCTGCAAAATATCTGCAGTTCTATCATATGATATTCTTATGGTCTGTCCATCATATATCCCAGATTCCAGTCCCTGTAGAGCAGGGACTTGGGTTAGTGGGGTGGAGCCCCCTCTACCAGATGTTAGAAGTTGGGGGAATGTTCTGGAGTGTCTACTGAGTTCGCCATCTCATTCTTTTTTCTTGTTGTCCTAGTTTGGTTTTGTTGTTTGTTGTTTCTTATTACATTGTTTTCATATTAACCGCCTGGGGGCGATTGGCCCCCTAAAAATGCTCCCTGGAAATCAGATTAAGAACTTTTTTTACCAGCCATCTCTTAGAACATATTCTTTATTAAGAAGACTGTTTTTATTGTACGGTTTTATTGTTTTACTGTTTTATTGTATTTTAATCAATCTTTTGTTCCTATTTTATGTAAACCACCCAGAGTCACTCTCTGAGTGAGATGGGTGGGGAATAAATTTGATAAATAAATAAATAAATTGTTTGGGGTATTGCGAGCTGTTCAGTCATTTGGAGATGGGCAGCATAAAATAATAAAATAAAAGAAAATATATGAAATGAAAAGAAAAGAAAAGAGAAAAGAAAAGAAAAGAAAAGTGCTGATCTACTGAATAACAACAACAACAATAACAACAGCAACATCTTCTTAAAGAGTTTGGGATTCTGTACTTTGACTTTAAATAAATTGTTTGTGTTTTTAAACATTTTCTTTTTCTCCCCCAGGTAATATAAAGCTAGGGAATCTATTAAATAATGGTAGGAAATAGTAGGCCAAGAGTTAGTTGTAAAGGAAACCACTATCAGATATGAGGTGGCCATGCAGCCATGATAAGACAGAACAATCTTAACTAACTATGGAATTTTTCTACATCTGCTCTCCATTCTTCAGCTACTGTTCAAACATTGAAAGAACCATTCCAGTAGACATTAAGGATGGGTTAAATTCATACGAGGGTCAGTGGTTCTTTACGCATCAATTTCAACCATTACATGGATGAACCATATAAAGTTGCACATCAGAGTGCTTTGAACCAATACATTCTTGACTGAAGAAGTCTCAATGCCAACCTGAGATGCAATTAGAAAGGCTGGATATCTAACCTGATTCTGAATTTCATCTATAATGTTAGTGAGTTCACAATGCAGAGGACGCAACAAGAAATCCAAAAGAATCCCATGAGGTCTTCCACTTCATTTTCAGAGATCTCCACAAAACTCTTTGAAAAGCCTCAGTGGAACATTTGATTATATGCTTTGCTTGATGATGTGGGGAATTTTGAGAAAATCCCCCTGGGCAATACACTAGAAAACACGTGTTATTAGGGAATAGAGTTCACTACAATAATACATGGCTTTCCTGGAAGGAAGACATAGATTTGCTGATGGAACAAGCATGTGATGGTGTTTGGAGGAGGCTTTTTGTGCTTAATACGGTGGAAAAAAATTGTTCAGGGACTGTTCAACTGTGTGACCTCTTTAACTCTGCTGAGGTCAATGAAAGCCCATCAGACAGCTGAGTAAATACTGGGGATGGAAGTTTAAGCTCCTCAGGGGCAAACGTATGAAGCAGAAAATGAGGTCTTAATGGCAGCTTTTAATGGTACTTGTCTAAGTAAATTCCCCGAGCTACCAGTGAGTGAAAATGTTTCCCAGTTCTCTTCACTAAGTCCCACTTGCTTGATTGCCCTAGTTTCTGCCCATCTCTTCTTCCAAGTGTCCATTAACATTCCGGGGGTTCCTACCTAGTCTTGCATTATCAGAGATGTCAGTGGGATGAAATGAAAATATATCAGTTAATCTGAACTGGCATTTTAAGTTGTCTTTCTTATTTTTTTTTTGCTGGAGATAAAGAAAAGCAATCTAAGGCATGAGCAGCTGGATGCCTCATTAATTATCTTTGAGTAATACATCCCAAGACAGTGTTTCTCAACCTTGGCAACTTTAAGATGTGTGGACTTCAACTCCCAGAATTCCCCAGCCAGCCACCTTAAAGTTGCCAAGGTTGAGAAACACTGTCCTAAGGATTCTAAAATTCAGTATAAGTTCCTGCCCCAGCAGGTGGGGTGGGAAACTAAGTAGGGCTGGGCCTGGCAACTACTTGGATGAGTTTCCTCCAGGGAATATCGGGGCTCTAGCCTAGACTGGGAGGAGGGGGAAAGAGAAGACAGCAGCAAAACACTTCCATATTGTTGCCAAGAGAAGCATAGGCCCATGAAGTCTGCAGGTGCTTGCTGTTTCTTCAGAATGGCCAAAATACAATGTAGAAAGTGTCACAGTGCATACAGAAAAGGGGCAGAGCTCATATGACAAGCTATGTCACTGCTTTCATTATTCTGACATGCCCCTTGTCCTCCTCCTTTGTGGACACCACTGAGTTGAGCTCAGTTGGAAGATTTGGCTTTTCTTTGACTACTTTCTACTGTTGTGCTTAACTTTCTCTTACCAGAGAAGGGAAATTTACAGCTGTTCAGATTTTGCTGAACAGAATTCCCAGCCATCTCAGCCAGCATGGCCAATGAGGAGGTGTGCTGGGAGTTGACAGGCATCAATAATTGGTGCCTGTTTCTGGCCCACACTGACTGGCAGCAGTTTCTCAGTCAGGAAACTTCCCTAGCTTTGTGTGGAGGTGCCTGAGACTGGAGCCGAAACGTTTTGCATGAAAACCAGATATTCTATTACTATGGTTCTTCTGCACTGTACGACGAGGGAGTATTTTATATTTTATGTTATATTGTTTTATGTTATGTTATATTATGCTATATTATGCTATGCTATGGTTTTATTTATTTTACATTTTATTTTATTTTATTTGCCACTCCTCTGGATTCCAGAGGAGAAGGAAGAGGTCAAATTCCCTCTCCATGCCCACTTTCCTCCCCGTTTTAAATGTCTGCATGTTACAGACAAGGATTCACTGAAAGTCATGGCATTATAAATTCATTTTTTATTAGAAGGAATTGTGGTTCATGGATAGCCATGTAGCTGTCCGTCCATCTGTCCATCCAGTGGTGGAATAGCCTTCCTGAAGCTATCATTCCCCAACCTGGTGCTCTCCAAACAGCTTAGCCGAACCCTCCTAAACCCAGCCAAGTTGAAGTTCAAAATTTCTGGAAGGTACCAGATGGTAGACAAGTGACTCAAGTTTAACTCTGAATAGAAAAAGTGGTAAAGAAGATTTTAATAGTATTTGCAGAGAGAGAAAAAAATGGATTTTGCTCAACTGCTGGACAGTTTTCTTTATAACTACACATCCTCCAGATCTACTGTTCAGATAAGGAAGGTACAAATCAGAAGACAATTGTCCAACTGAAAACATTGGCATTCTATGGTATGGGCTTATTAATTTAGGAATAATGATGATTGCCCTGAAAATATTTTTGTGTTGTTTTCCAGTAGACAGCCATTCATAACAGAGGCATAACTTTGGCACAGCTAAAGTTCATTGGAATCAACCTGATTTTCTTTCCCCTTCTCCCACCCTTCCTTTTCTACCACGAAAACTTGCTAGTAGATATTTATTTATTTACTTGACTTCTATGGCTGCCCATCTCAAACAAGTGAATCTGGATGGCGAACAATCAAAACATCAATTAAAACCAAATATAAATACAATATGAAAAATAAATATATATATAGCAGCTGAGAAAAATATAACTAGAAATGTTAATATAACCAAGAAATGGGGCCCTTCACACACTTGGGATCCGGGCATACAACCAGGTCTTCAAGGCCTTACAAAAGCCAATAGGGTTTGGGGAAATCCTAATCTTTGGGAGGAAAATGTCCCAGAGAGCAGGGGCTACAGCAGAGAAGGTACATCTTCTAGTCTCTGCCAGCTGACATTCCTTAGCTGATGGGACCCAGAGCATGTCCATCCTGCTGGACTGAATTGGATGGGTAGAAACAACTGGGAAAAGATGGTCCCTCAGGTAACCTGGTTCCAAGCCTTGAAGGGCTTTAAAGGTGAAAACCAGCATCTTGAATTGCACCCATACACATAACGGCAACCAATGCAACTCACAGGCTTACATATGTCAAATATCCAACACCATTTACTACATGTGCAGTGGCATTCTGCATCAGCTGAAGCTTCTGAATGCTCTTCAAAGGCATCCCCATGTAGGGCACATTGCAGTAATCCAGACAGGAGGTCATGAGGGCATGAGTGACTGTGAGCAGAGCCTCCCGGTCCAGGAATGGGCGCAGCTGGCACACTTCCCAAAGGTGCACAAAGGCCGTCCTAGCCATGGCTGCCATCTGCTCTTCCAGCAGGAGCCATGAGCCCAAGGGAAGTACTGGGTCCATTTGGGACAGTGCCACCCAATCCAGGACTAAAGGTGGAAAAACCTTGACACCAGAAGGCCCAAGTACCCAAAGTCATCCCATCTTGCTTGAGTTGAGCTGAAGCCCATTGGCCCCCATCCATGCCCCTACAGTGTCCAGGCCCTGTAACAGGACATCCACAGCATCACTCAGGCAGCCCAGGGTGGAGATATAAAGCTGGGTGTCATCAGCACACTGACTGTTGGCAGCTAGCAGAAGCACTCAGTCCAGTAAACAGGGGCATCAAGAACCATGCACAAAGCAATTTCTAATGTTCAAGCAGAACATAGGCTTAGATGTAAATCAGGCATCTCCTGTGATTGCCGTGGTGGAACATCAAAAAACGAAACAAACCATAACAGGACAAAAATCACAGTTGGCAAGATAGTAGATTCCTTTGTCCTTTGCTTTGAAAAATCTTGGGGAAATTGCAAAGAACCACTTCACTGTGAAAAGTGGAGGTACAGCTCTTTAGCAGATTTAATAGCTTTTCGTACAGGAAACAAGCAAACAAGCACCAAGGCTTCGTTTTGTACTCCATTTGTTAAGTAGCTATTCAATGCACAAATGTCTGTGTGTCATATCTGACTGCAGCTTTATCCTTGTTCATTTCTAAAGTATCAGATCTTTCATTCCATTGTGCTCCCCATATTTGTATCTCCCAACTTAGGTACATAAGCTTATGTACATAAGTAACACTCCCTTCATAGGACTATATTCAGCATCCATGATGGTCCACAAGAGCTTATGTCATAATGAATGTATTAATCTTTAAAGGGTGCAAAGACTCTTTCTATATTTCCTTATTATAAGAACATTATTTATTAAACAGTGTGTATGGAAACTCCTTCCTATATTTTTAATAGGCTCCTTTTTTCCCATTTAATGAACCTTGAAGAATGTAGTTGGAGATGTATCTGTTTAGGAGCTACAGCAACAGGGAAATAAAATATCTCCAATTTTTCTATGGGAGCATATTTGTGCAAGTTGCTGAGATGGATTCTTCCTTTGCAAGGACTCACAGCAGTGTATGGAAACCATTGGCATCCATCATTCTTATTTCAATGATTAGCAAAATCAAATTTAGAAAACTGCATCCAAAAACAGTATAGTAGTTTTGTAAACAAGCAGTTGCATATTAGGAGTAAGTAAGCTTCATTTTTAAAGAGTTTGTTTGGAATAGTACTGTTTTTGAAAGGCTATCCTCCTACTGATACTTTAAGAGAAACTGTCATTAACTTTTCTCCAACACTTGCTTTGTTAGGAAAGATTGAATTATTCCAATCTTTATAGAGAGTTGTTGATTTGCAAACAGTTTATGATTTACAGTTTGTCCTTGCAATGGCACTTGTTAGATACATCTACATTCTTGTCATTTTGCAGATGGGAAACTTAAATAAGAGAGATAGCAACCTAGCCAAGGCTTCCCGTTAAAGCCAGGGCAATCCAGGGTGGGTTCAATAGTGAAGCCCAGTAGTTTGCTGAACCTTTTTGTTTCCACATTTTTGCCCATTTATGTGGTACAGAGGGCAGAATAATGAGAATGAAAGAAACTTCAAAGAATAATTTCATAAAAATTTACATGGAAAGCAGGAGCATTACCCTTCCTTAGTAAGTGTACCAAGTACTGAGAGATAGATGTTCCCCCTTCCCTTCCCTTCCCTTCCCTTCCCTTCCCTTCCCTTCCCTTCCCTTCCCTTCCTTCTGTAATTCTTGCAACACCCTTGAGACTTTAGAGTGTCTTGGAAGCACAGCAAGTAGGACAGCCCAGAATGAGAAAAGTTAATGGTAGCATTTTGAAGAGTAGGGCCTCACTATTAGACCACCATTGGTCCCCTGAAGAGTTCCATCTTCTGAATATTGGAGAAGACATGGAATAGGAAATCTACACTATCTTAGTAAGGATCCAAATACATTGCCTCTATGTAGCCCAATCTTGCCACCAGATAAATATAAATCGTGACAAATTACAAGGCTGACAAAATTAACAAGTCTTTTTAATGGATTTGTTGGGTTTCCTCTTCATATCTTGGTTTGTTATGCCATGAGATTTGCTTAATGCATTGAAAAAGCACTCTGATCATCAACATGCTTTTTATTGTTCAGGGATTGTAGATTGTGGTTGTTGTTATTGTTCTTTATTAAATGTGTATGTCATTGAATCATTCCAACTACCAGGAGCTTACAACAAGAGAAAATAGAGTAAAACATCCACCATTATAATAAAACATCCACAGTAGGAAAGAAAGAAAGAAAGAAAGAAAGAAAGAAAGAAAGAAAGAAAGAAAGAAAGAAAGAAAGAAAGAAAGAAAGGAAGGAAGGAAGGAAGGAAGGAAGAAACGAACGGCAGACAGACAGACAGACAGACAGACAGACACATAAACAAGTAAATTACCCCCCACATGCCTAATAACCCCAAAACACCTCATATAAGCAAAACTAACAATAATAGTAACAGTAAAAAAAAAAAGTAAGAATGTTGGTGATCAATCACATTCCAAAGCCTTCTGGAAGAGTGCAACCTTCATTAGCTTCTGGATAGCTGTCACCAAGGAGGCTAGTTGAACTGTAAAGATTACAGAGAAACAATAAATCAAGCTGTCTTGTTTCATGAACATAAAATGAATCCACAGGACCTTCTACCAAACATTACACAGTGCATAAAGTAATTCTAGTTCTTCCCTAGATCTGTATCTTCTCAGTTCTGAAATCAGCAATATTTTCCTTAATGTATACATTGTGTTAAAATTGATTTTAAAAGTTAGAATTTCCTTTGAATCAATTTCAGCTACTGCTGACTTCATGGACACATCCATGTAGTTTTCTGGCATTAATAAGAAAGCGATTTGCTGCTGCCTTCTTCTAGATTTTTTTTTTTTTTAATTTATCCTTTGTAGCCTACAACTTTGAAATTTCCTATTGTTCCAAGTGTTAACCAGCATGGCTGTGAATCCTTTCAACATTCTTTGAAAGAGGTTCTTTGGAATACACAAGTGCAGAAGACAGACTATCTTTAAATTAGTCATGTATTTTTTTCAGAGTAGTCATTCAACTTTGTGTCACATTAAAGCAGCTGTATCTTTTTATAGGCTTTTGGCAAACATGAAAAAAGGCAGTTGCTTTGAAAAGGTACTGAACTCATACTCCTGCACGTTCTGAAGTAAATCATCTTCTAAGCATACACTGCACTCCCAACCAGGTTCAACCCTGCTCAGCTTTTTGAGATCATCCAAGGTTGTAGAAGTAAAATAAATATATTTTTAAGACCTTGGAATGTTCTTCAGAACTTCTTCTTGAGAAGAAGCAGAGAGTAGACACATACCATCTAAATACTTTATTTTTCACACCACTTATTTATTTTAAAAAGTATAGGTGGTAAAAAATCATCACATTGGATCCAGGAACAGGCAAGTGTACATTTTGGAACTTAAGGCTATAACACTTACTTCATCATTTATATAGAAAGGCTCAACTGTGGGGGCAGGGTGTGTGTGGAGGGTTCCATTTTGTGTGCAGGGGCTTGTGAATGGGGCCAGAACAACATTGAAAGCTGACTTGTTTACATTTATAACTTCATTTAATTAAAGGTACACATATTTAATGCAATTCCTCTCCAGCAACATATTGAATAATGTTCCCCTTTTGTTGCATTAAGCATTAAGTGATAATAAGAACTTTGAAGGGCTTGGGGAGCTGCACATAAAGTTTGAAGGTCAATGTGATTTTTGTGCTCAAACTGTATTCTTCTGATTTAGATCAAACAGTAAAAGTAATTCGTACTCAATTAAAAACACGGCATACAAACATTTTTAATTATAATACTTAAGTTGGATGGAGCTGAAATTTTATTCTTTTATCAGTTTTGGATACTGCCATATTCCCACAGCCATAGTATATATCTTTGCCACTATATAGATATAATTGTCCAAGAGAGAGACAAAGAGAAAGAAAGGGAGATGTATTATTCAGAAACAAAGAATTGTTTTTTCCTGCAAAGCTCTTGTTGTACACACAGACAAATCTATACGGACGTAACTAATTGTTGATTTGATTAGTTCATTGTCCTGACTAATCAAGCAAATATTATTTGACTGGGTGATAGACTTACATGATCTATGTATTTGAGAAAAGTGAGTGTGGAATATTGTATCGAGAATAACCAAGTGGGATCTGCAACAAAATTTTGTCACATGAAGTTCATTCCTGTTCAGGTATCCCATCAGTACATCACATCCTTTCCCAGAATTCTCCATTCTTGTTCACATAGTCTTCCAATTTTCTCTGTCCTCTCCTCCCCTTCAGTAATCAATATTTGGTCTCAATGGAACTTGACCATCACCCATTGAAGGTCTTTTTTGTCCCCCCCCCTTCCGCCCCCTCTAAATATATTTTGTTGTTCTGAAATCTTTGGAATCCCCATCCTGTACCTGCTGACACCTCCCCCAGTGCCTGGGTTATGGAGTTTTTTTGGGGGGGTTGTATGCAAGGCTCCATTGTCAAAACAATGAATTAATGTATAGAATAAGTTAAGGATGCTCTGCCTGTCCAGGAAAAGGTCCTCAGCAGAAAGGCCCTTTCCCTAAGTGGGTAATTTTAATACCAAAGTCATCCAAAAGGTTACCAGCAGTCTGTAAGATGAAGGGAAGGGATTATAGAACTAATGAGGCAGATCAGTTCCAATGAGAAAATAATAATCATCTTGTAATTAGGGCATCCTCTTTCTGTCTAAACATTGACCATAAATAACTAAACCCTTCTCCATTATTTGGTTAAAGGGTATATAATTGATTATCCCATAATATAGTTTTACAGCTGAAATTGCAAAATTAATTTCTTTGCTAATCTATTGTACTTTCTTTAGACAGTACATCTTTGAATAAAATATATATCCTTGAGCTGATTTGTGCAACCACTTTCTATAGATCATAAATTCCACTGAATCTGGCAACACAGAGATGTGTCTGTTGGTGCGGAAAGCCGATTCAAATTAAGACTGTCCAGTTCCCATATCAACACAGTAATCTGGATAGCTCTTTGATTTACCTGGATGGAATGAGAATGAAATATTTTTTATATATTAGAAAAGATACCAGTTGCTTCTCTACCAAAAAATAAAAATAAAATGCTATTTCAATTAACGTCGGAACAGATGATAGAAAGTCAGCAACAGCAGAGATGCTTTTTGAAATCAAACAGCCTATTCAAACAGCTCAGAAGCACTGCCCTGCATTAACGTACACTTTCTTGCTTAGGGCATATTCCATTCTGGAAACAGTACTGCAGTCTGAAAAAAAAAAAATGCATTTGGTATTTTCTGGCAACACTACCTTCTTTTTAAGAACATGAATGGTTTGAGATGATTAGTCATCTAAAGGCTCCCCACATTCTAGAATAGGGATACGAGAAGCAGCAAGGAAACTTCTCATGGCTAAAGGCAGTTGTCAGGGGATTAAAGCCACAGAGTTAGTGGAGCTATATCACATGTTTGGAGGGAAATTTCTGTGCTAGATCTATTTCAGCCTACAGACTACATGTATAACTGGTTATTTTCCATTCCAAAATAATAAGAAACTACACTTTCCATTTTCAGTGGTTGTAGTCAAAGTGGCCTCTGAAAGCTGCACAGAGGGGTTCTGGTTGATCACTCCTGATTCAGCTTGATCATTCTACACTGATTGACAGCAGTTGTCCAGAGCAGAATCTCTCACCAGAGGTCAGGTATTAAACTTGGAACCTTCTGCATTCCCCCACTAGTCCCAGCCCTTCTCTTCAACATGGAAACATTGGCCAGAAAGGTGGCAGTGGACTAGTACTACCAGATCTGAGCTGCAACAAAGCAGACAACCACACGATGGCAGCAAATAGACACCATAAATCCTAAATTCTTGCTGCCATCTAGTGGTTGTCTGCACTGTTATGAACAACAAAGTCCAGATCTAGAAGTCCTCTAGGATGGAAAACTCCCTAGGTTTGAAATTCTCTGCCAAGTGAAGCTAGGATAGCTTCCTCTCTATTGTCCTTCTGACAGCAGCCAAAGGCATTCCTACTCAGCATGCATTTAGCATTTCAACAGGTTCCTCTGTTGCAATGGGTTTTAATTATTTTATGTACGTTTAATTATGATTCTGGTTCTAGTGATACAGCTCTTTCTTTATTAAAGATACATTCCATTTTTGAACCTGAATGGTCAGTTGCCTGAAAATCCTATGATCCAGGAAAAATTGATTTCTGTCTCCAGATTCAAGCCAGGGTCCATGTAAGACGATCCAAATCCAGCTGAATCTTCATGTAGGATCTTGGTTTAGATTACTGTCAATTGTTTTTTATGTCCAAGGACTCAAGATCGTTGTCTAATGAGGACTGGTTTGGGAGAGACATAACAGTGATTTGCTTAATTAGAGATGAAGGGAAAATCAGATAAAACCGTGCAAACAAGAAAACCCCTGAAGCTATTTCTCCAGGTCAAAAAGTAGCCTGCTCCTCTATTAGCATACCATATAAGGAGATGAATAATTTTATACTCTTTTGAGGGTTTATTTCATAATGGAACATTTGTTTTGAAAAAAAAAAAAGGGAGGTGAATAAAGTTTAATATAGGATATCGTGGCTGATTTTATAGCTGGGTCATAACTGGGTTATTGTGGCTTGGTGGTGTGCAGACCCAGCCATTGATAGCAATTAGTAACTTTCTTTCAGTACAGTAGAAGAGAATATATGTAGCTCAGGGTTGAACTGTGGAGTCTTTGGTGCTCTCTGAGCTTGGTTGTTGGTTTGTAGACCTTTCATTACCCAACTAGGTAACATCATTGTTTCCTAGTTGGGTAATGAAATATCTGCAAGCCAACAACCAAGCTTAGAAAGCACTTTGATTTTGATTCCACAACCCTTTCCTTCCTTCCTTTAAAAAAACAAAAACAATCAGAAGGAGATTTATGCAGAACTTAATTGTCGTTTTTGAACATACAAGTGCTGTTTCCCTGGGAATTCTCCCCTAAGATAGATGCACTTTTGTGATCAATACCTATTGGACAGAAATTGCCTAGATCCCATCATTATGATATCACTATTACTGAATGTCTTTTTTACCACTTGTAATATAGGAAAATAGTTTAGAATTATGAAACCAATATATCCCAACCAGCTGGCTCACTAATTAAGACAGAATCCTGAAAGAACTTTGAAGGGAACAACATTAGTTTTGTCAAGTAGCACAGAACAAAGGAACTAGCAGCACAGTTTAGAAGTATCTCCAGGAGCATGCTGCCAGTTGGTTAGCAAGGGACTTGCCTACAAAATGTTGTATGGTTCTCCATAAATTAAATCCCAGTGTGAATCTCGGCAAATATTCATGGACCTATATAAGTATGGTGGTTGGTGGCTCTATTATATGGAAGGTTAGCAGTTCAGGATGGAAGAAAAGTTGGATTTTTCTTGGGCATGGGGGGACTCCAAAGACATGAAAGAAAAACCCTACAGTTTGGCCAATGCTGAAGGAAGTTGATGCAGTCTTTAATTGCAAGCAGAATGAGCTATTTCATCTCCATCCAGCCTCCCAACGCATAGCACATGAAAGACAAAAGCTTAATCTTTCTCATTCTTTAAAGATTTTAATAATGCCCCCTTTGGGAAACTTCTGTGGCTGAAAAGACAGAATTTTCTCTTTACTTCCTGTATGTGAAGCAGATGAAATAATTTTGCTGCTGGTTGGCTGGCATCCTAATTCTTCTTATTGGCTGCTGTCCGCTGGCATTCAGTGAAGAAGGGCTGGTAAGAAGATAGATTTATACTCTCCAATTTCTGTATTAAGGATGGGGGCCTGCTGGTACAATATAAGAGATAAAAGGTAGTTGTTAATCCCCCCACCTATGTCAGGAATGTCCATGGGGGGAGTTCAAAAAATTCAAGATGGTGCCCATTACTGCACAAAGTTCCACCCTTTGTAGTGTTCTGTGGCCACCATCACAATTTTGAACACTACCATTTATGCTGCTTCCAATCTCTTAGAGGTATCCTGTCACTAAAAATTATCAGTTCAGCCTTCAGACAATGATAGGATGCTATGTTCAAAGCATTTCTATCTACTTATTATATTAGTAAACATTCATTTATTTCTTTACCATCTTTAAACTGGACTCCTGGCAGTTAACAATTCTGAATATAAAATCCTGGCGGTTGGCAATTCTGAATATAAAATCCAGAATAATCATTTAAAATTAATAAACACATAACAGCCACATAACCCCCGGTGTCCATATAATGGCAATCATACCAAAGATTCATTAACTCTCATTCAAAGCTCAATGGAAAAGCTCAGTTCTGACTGCATTCCTAAATGACTTCAGGGAGGGCTTAATCCAGATGCCTGGTAGTAAACTGTTCCAGAAGGTGGAGTATAAACTGTGAATATTGTGTTCTTACCCCTCCACTCTCTTGGTTTGAGATGGATGAGAGACTCTCAACCTCTCAGCCTAGGATTAATGCAGAAAATGGATTGGTTCTACCTGAAGGAGACAGCCCAGCAACCACTCAGATGCCAATCCATAAAGGGGTTTATATGTGGATCAAAATTAACACTTTGAATTGTACTCAGAAGCCTACTGGAAGTCAATGCACTGCCTGCAATATTGGTGTTACATGTTCAGCAGATGGGCTATTTCACTCCATTGCAGTTGTCAATTTGAGATATGATGAAGGTGTAGATAGCCATTGCCTGAGTCCTGTGCTCTAGGATGGACTGCAACAGGTGCACAAGACAAAACTAAGTAAAGGTTCTCCTAGCTCCATCTTCTACCCACCAATTTAGTTGCAGCCATGAGTCTAGGAGGACCTCAAGTCATGGATTTGGTCCACCAGGGTGAGTGCTACTTTGTCCAGATGGACAATTGTTCAGACAAATAGCACCTCCCTTTTGCACATATTGAGCCTTGGCTTCCCACTCAAATGCCAAACACTAGGTCAAGACTTAAACTGCTTCCCTGGGCTGAAGATGTCAAGTGGCTTCAAAAATGTAGAGGATGTGGATGAATCCAGCTATCTAGACAAGTGTTTCTCAACCTTAGCAACTTTATGATGGGTGGACTTCAACTCCCAGAATTCCTCAGACACCATGGCTGGCTGGGGAATTCTGGGAGTTGAAGTCCACACATCTTACAGTTGCCAAGGTTGAGAAACACTGATCTAAACAACTTTTTCACCCCTGCTTACTAGTACCACCAGTCCAGGAAGGAGCAAAACCACTGCAGAATAGCACACCTTATCCCTATTCATGCAGGCAATCCAGAAAGATGCACAGTCAATGGTACTGAAAACTGCTGACTAGTATAAAAGGATGAGGAAGGATGTAGTTCCCCATCCAGACCCTGATGAAGATCATCCACTAGAATCAGTCTTCACACCATAGGTTGGACTGAACCATTTAGGCAAGAAAGCCAAGAATGCCAAGAACTTTTGATAAGTAATATTCATTGATGAAAATGGGAAAGCCATAACCAAAGAATTTTAGTAACTGCTGTGTTTCAAGGACAAGCCCTGCATAAAGAAACAATGTTCAACCTTTTGCATTTCTCTTTTTCTTCCTATCCTACGTAATCCACTACTTGGCCTTTTCAGCACACTGGCCTTTTTCTGTGTGTTCTTTTTTATTATTTTTCAACTGCCGGATTTGCTAATATGTTGCTTTTCACTGACTGTGTGTGGTCAAATTCTCATAATTTTTGTAAACTGCCCAGAGTCCCTCCTTTGAGGGGGAGATGAGTGGTAATAAAATTTGATAAATATAAATAAATAAATAACCATGGGAACCAATGCAGCCTGAATCCTGACTGAAAGGGATTCAAGTAATCCACTTCATCTAGGGTATTCTATAGGACTAGCCCCACCATTCTCCCACAACTCTCCCTAAAGAGGGAAAGTTGAAGACCAGGTGATATGATAGTTGTCTAAATTGTCCGGATCAAGTTAGGACCCCTTTGCAAGGGAGCACCACTTTAGGCAACGGGCATGACCAGCTGTCAGGCTTGCTTTGCACGCCTGCCATGAAGTCACTGCTACACGTATCAGCCACTAGATGCTATGCCAGAACAAGAGCAAACACGTGTCTGTTTTCTCAGCTTTGCAGATAGAAAGGATCATTAATCACATTCTTTCACAAGTCGTTGAAGCCAAGGACAGGCTGATAAGACACCTGGACTCTGATTAAGTCTAAGAAGATGGGAGGAGGAAGATCACGAGTGAGAACAGGGTTGTTTGTGAGATGAAACAGGGAAGAGAGACTAAGTCATAGGTAATGATATAATTTGAATGCTTTGGCGCCAAAACATTATTCACAGCTTTGCAACTGTCCTGTGTAATCGGTTCTTAATACATGAATTCTTTAAGCTTCCTAATGGACTGTCTGGAGAATTTCTCAAGTTAAGATCCTGGTATTGGGGCCGTCACACCAGCCTCCCTAGAAACCACTAACTGAATCCAATCACTCACCCTCACCCTCACCCTCAAAAGAACCAAAAAAAGGTACAGATCTACTATAGCTCACGTGAGGTAGAACTCATACCTCATCCTATCTACTTCCTCAGAATCAACAAGTCAAAAAGGATCTCAGATAATGTTGCAATATGCTACCACACACATTTTCCCTAACGCCAACTATGTGGAGGGGCCAGAGTAAATTTCAGCAATTTTATCTACAAAATGTTGTCGTAAGATCTTCCTCCACCTGCACTTCAAGCATCTCTTATGTTATTCCATTTCCATGACTTCCTCAGTAAACCAAGGAGACCCCCGACCCCATTGCTCAGCAAATAGGGAGAGGCCACTGTAGGACAATCTCTTAATTTCTGTGGCCGTCTTCATATTTCAGAGTTGGACCAGGCATTCAACTGAATCACTTGCCAGGTTGCTGGAAAAAATCCCAACACTTGCAGGAATCCATTTAAATCCATTAAGAACTTGGCTAGACCAGGCCATGAAATTTGGTCCTTTCACCCTGCAGAGGTTATCAGTGGCAATGAGCCTTCTATAGATTAAGGAGTGATGCGACTGCAAGAAAGGACTAACTCTAAAATCCTCCGGATTCAGATCATATATCCAGGGCCGCAACTAGGGTCTGTGTCACCAGGGGCAAACATGGATTCCATGCCCATTTTGGCACACACATACCCCCAGCACTCATTTTGGTGCCCTCCCAGTGTGGTGCCCTGGGCACATGCCCTGCTTGCCCCCCCCCACTTGTGGCCCTGCATATATCAACTGCATGTAGGTGAAATATAGATCTAATCTGTATCATTTGGATCTGATTGCCATGGTGGCCAGGGATTTCTGAGTTTTCTCAGATTATCCTGACAAGCAAAGACATTGAGCTGAGGGGACTTCACCACAAGCTCCACAATAAAGTCTAGGAGCTCATGAAAGGATTCACCTAAGCATCAAACAGGTTGGTATGGGAGCAGGATTCCCACCTTGTCTCTACAGCCCAATGTCACATACAGGCGGTACAACACCTTTGGAGAAGGACACCTGGTACCATCCAAATGGGGTGGCCTTCCAGAAATTGATAAGAACTGAGCTGTTCTGGAGGGCTTTTGAGAGTGGAAGATTATCTTGTATATAACTATTCCCAGAGTGTAACATTGCTGGTTAATGGTTGCATCAGAGGATTATCATGGATTTTAACTGTTAGCAATGGTTGTTTCTTTAATGTGTGCTATTTGCTGTGGATATTTTTTATACTCCTCCATGAGTATTTTATTGTTTTGGAAGTTTACATCTTAAGTTATACTGTAGGTGTTTTAAATGTAGTTCTGCAAGGTGCCATGAGTCTGCTCAGATTTGGCAGCCTATAAATTTAATAAATAAATGTCCCAGATTATTATCACCACTCAACAGCCCCATCCTGGGATCATGGCTGTGCTGTGTGAACCTACCCAATGTCCCTTGGATTGTGCAATGTCCCTTTGCATGAGTATTGTGAAGCCCAATACTCATGCAAAGAAGCTACTGCTCTAAGAAAAAAAAAACATGTCATGAAGTTTGTCTGTACAAGGTGACTTTCACAACCTAAAGTAAGTAATTCCACTTTTAGCTGCTGCAGCAGACAGAATTATGACCCATCTGAGTTGCAGTTACACCTCAGTGATTTTTGCAAACATCAAGAAGAAATCTCAAGGTGCTGCAGTGTGGCAGGAGTGTTTTAAACAAACCATCAAGGAGATAAAAGGTTTAGGGAGCATTGCCAAAGATTAACCAGGTTAAGAACCCCTTCAATCCTCATATCCTGGAACTGATTGTCTTTAGAGGCTGGAGTTAAATTTTACACCAGCAAGCTAGTCAATAGTGCATATGTCACTTTGAATTGAGAGGTATTAGGATTACAGAAAACGATGCTAACCCAGATCTTCATATCTACAGGAAACTATTCTTAGAAATCACAACCTGCAATTTGGCAAAGCCATCAGTGGCCTGCTAGAACCACCTAATGGAGCAGAGCTTAACACAGCTGAGAAGCTGCACACAGAAGAAGAATATTATCTTAAATAGCTTCAATGAGCGTGTCAGAGAAACACAGGTTACTGATCTTACACACTTAGCCCTCCCAAGCATAAAGAATCACACACTTAGACATAGTAAGTTTAAAAGTAAGTAAAATAATATCTTACTCATTTTATTCTTCGTTGTTGCATCCATTTTTGGTGGAAAATGAAGTTCCTTGTATCTTCTGTTCTTTTTAAACTTAATTCACCCTAAACTCTCAGCCCTATAGCTGCCAAGAGCTGCGTGGAAGAAAAGTGGGAAAAAAGTTTCTTTTCTTAGGCTGATCACATGGCCCAAGATGGAGCGGGAGGCAAAGCATGCTGCGTGCTTTGCTCCCCTTGGAAGAAGGAAGAGAAAGGGGGGCAGAATAGGAGTGGCAACAAAAGCTTCCTCCAACAAGCAAGGAGAGTTTTCATTCTAGAGCAACCATCCATATGCTGATGAGGCATGTTGGATTTGCCAGGACTTCCAACATTTGGAACAAGTAAATAACATGGTTATGGAGTGACTTCTTGTGGCTACAGGGACATATCTCAGTCATTTTCTGAGAAGATTCTGGCCTGTAGCCCTGGAATTTCTAGGTAGTTTCCAGAATCCAAGTATGAATCCAGTAGTCTTCATAATCCAAGTACTAATCAAGTCCACCCTGCTTAGTTTTTTCAAGATAAGACAAGCTCAGATAAGGGATGCCACTTGCCGTAGTGTAGGAACAAATAGGAGCTGCAATTAAACATTGCTGTGGATCAATATCCCTAAGAAGAATTCTCCTTTCAGAGTTCCAGCCGTCCTTCCACAGGAGGGCTGAAAAGGCCAGTCACCACACCCACCCCATATTTTAGTTTTCCAACATACACACAGTGTTCCATGCTTCTCTGTTATGCTCCATTAGAGACGTTTAAGAGATTATTTGCACATTTAAAATCCTCAGGATCTCAAAGCTACCTCCATCTTGTTAGCACACCATACAATATTAAAGAAAGATATTATGCAACAGCCCTTGTGGATTTTATATATCCTCATACATTCACAGGGTGGCCTTATCTCCAAATTGGGATCATTTATTTACAACATTTATGTATGGAGGCATATATGCTGATCCATTCAAAAGCTCTGCTGAGTATCTTACAACTCCAAGGTATGCACTGAAATTAGAAACATGCAACAACGTTATTTGATAGGTATGAAAGTTGTAGCTCCTACATACGCAGATCATAACCCGATAATTGTAAGATTAAACAGAGGAACCTCCAGACCAGAAGGTGGAGACTTAATGAATTTTTACTTTTACAAGAGAACCTCAAATTGAAGTCCCAACAGGAATTAATGAGCTTCTTCCAAATCAGTTTAACTTCTGATGGCTGTTTCTCCACTGCATGGGACTCCATTGAAGCATTTATGAAAGGGGTGTTTACCATAGTGGCATCAGATGCAAAAGCAGAAGGGTATATTGGTCAATAAACGGAAGCAATTAGAATTAAAACATAAACATAACCCTGTTTCGGTTTTAGAACAAAAGATTAAAAATATTAAAAGCCAGTCACCAAGAACCCCACAGAAGTCAGATTCTGTCCTAACAGCCAGGAAGTGTGTCACACATAAAAAACAGGTGGACCTTCAATCTCATGGTCATGGCTGCCATCTTGATGTTTCTGAGCACACTCTGCAGATGCTCCTGGCCCTCTGGGTGAGGTTATTCCAGTTACTCTCTCTCAGCTCAAATAGGGTTGTTGTTGTCCTAACAGCCAGGAACCACACTGAGACAAGGAACAGGCCTCTAGTGTTTTATTGCTGCTACATAACAGAAAATCCTAACAAACTGAAGAAGCGTGGGAAAAACCCAGCCATATAAACCCCAAAGGTTAAGGTGGGCCTGATCTGTGTCTCTTGGAATGGCTGAACAGTTCCTCAGTGCTACGCATGCGCTTTACAGCCTGGATGGGAGCCCCCTGCTCGCCATCCTCACTCCTGACAGATTCTACATGGACTTGTTAATACTGCAAAGGAATCCCCATTTCTAAACTGTTGCACTGAGGAATCTTTGCTGGAATGCAAGGCAAAATATCTGCCCAAAAAAGGTGCTCTTTACTTAGGTATTGATCCCTCAAAGGTTGGAGAACACCACCTCAAAGTATGTATAACAAACCAAATTATCATGATCCCCAGAAATCTTCCTAGGATTAAGTGATTTGAAATCAGCTAGACTCATTAGAAATGAATGAGACTTATAAGAAATGGAATGTTGTCAAACAGACAGCAAGATCTGATTATTAATGAGACAAAGATAAAACCTTTGGAGGCTGTCTCTTTGGATCAGCCAGAACTACCCAACCATTGCTGATATCTTCAAATAAGCAGTATAGGTTTAAAGGAACCACACAAAAAAGAGGGTGTGGGGGGGGTGAATTTGAAAACCTTATGACACAAAATTTGCAGCATTTGTTGGACCTGATTTATAAACTGTTGGTGAAATATGACTCAAACTGAACACATTAAAGGCTGTGTGATCAAATGGATGCAGAATTTAGATACGATAATTGATATGCAACAATAGGAATTTCAGTGGAAGAAAAATAATAAATTCACAATGGAGACAAGTTTGCATCAGGACTCAAAACAAGGACAAAGTAATATCAGAGCATTTTAATCTCCCTGAACACTGCATTACAGATCTCAAAGTACCCATTTTGGGGGAGGGGAAATATTATCAGCACAACTGAGTAGACGTTTGCTGACTTGGAAAGGTTTCAAGCTATTTCAGAAGGTAACAAATGCAATGATTTTTTTTAATCATTACAATTCTTAATTGATAAGGTACTTGTTATCAGTTGTTCCTCGCATGTAATCTGCATAATCACCCTGTCTTCCTCTTTCTTTTTCCCTTCCTACCTCATCCCAATTCAAATTCTACATCAGTGTAGCCACTCCATGCATCTAATGAAGTGAGTTGTAGCTCATGACATTGTGTGCCTTTAATAGAATGTGTTAGTCTGAAAAGTTGTCACCAGTCTCCTTCTGAAAGATTGAGAAATGCAGTTGTCTTGGCCTGAATACTTCCAGGTGCAGACCATTTATGTCAAATGATGGGTTAAACACAGAAAATGTAAGAGAATAGGTGTACCAGCATGATACAACCTGGCAAACATAACTCAGAATGTCAGAAACAGATGAATTGTGTTTAACTTATATTAAGGAGACTCAGAGGAGCTATGGGAAATGATGAGAGACACTGTAAAAACCAAAGTGGGAAAAATATTCCCAGCATTTTCAAGAGTGAAAGATCAAGGTGGCTTTGAAAACAAGCTATCATAACCCTTAGGCAGCAGGAAGGATGAATGATGACTGAATGCAAACTTCCAATGTCAAGCAAGAAAGGACAAGGGAAAGTATCAATCAACATTTTCAACAAAGAGAGGTATAGGAAAAGGAAAATGAGAGAACTTTTTAATAAGATGAGAAATCACAGGAAAAATTGCTGCTTATGTAGGAACATTCAAGAGTAAATCCAGAAAAGATCTGATCAAGGCAAATGAATTAAAGATTAAAAGACTACACTGAAACCCTTTATAAATGAGATTACAGAATGTAAGAAATATTTGTAGTGAGACAATCAGCCCTACCAGAAAGGAAGGTCCAACAGAAGATAGGCCATCTGTCAAACAGTGAAGAATGAGACACAGATGCCACTGAACTGTTTAAAGCTGTAAAGAAAGAACCAGTTAAGTGTTAAAAGGTTATGTCAGCAATTATGGAATAGGACTATATGGAAAAGGCTGGAAAAGAAAGGGGATGCAACAAAATATACATTTTAGTGAACTTTTGGTCATGCTAACAAAGTTTTACTTAAAATCTTAAAAAGAAGAATAGAGCCATGCATGGGAAGAAATTAGCCAAATGATTTAATTAAGAAGACAAAGATAATGTCAGTCTTCATACTTAATGAACCTTTCATTGATCACAGAAAAGTAAAGGTGGTAGATAGTTTTGTTTTCTTGGGCTTGAGAATCAATTCAGACAGTGTGATGGGGCAGTATGGAAGAGATAAGTCTACGGAGGAAGGCAATGACAGATTTAGACAAGATAATGAAAGATAAGAATGTTTCAGTAAGAACAAAGATCTGAATGGTTGTGGAAAGGCGAACATTAAGAAAGAGTGAGAGAATGAACATATATACATTTAAATTATGAATTTGGAAATTATTATTGAGAGTACCCCGAACTGAAAGAATAACCAGTTAATCAGTTCGAGAACATCTAAAGACTTGACTGCTTGAGTGATGATCAGCAAGTAGAAGGTCATATACATTGGGCAGCTTATGGACTTAAAGCAAGGGAAAATCAATAGATAGTATCAAATTACTGGCATGTCTATGAAAGGACTATGGATTGTTGCTGAAGTAAGGTGGAGATGACGGACATTTGTTCATGAGGTCCACAGAAGTTAGGTCTCACTTCATGACATTGAACTTTTTTTAAAAAAAAAAGGAAAGAAAACTCATATTTGTTCTGAAAAAATGTTTCTTGTAAAGAGCAGAGTGGGGTTGATAGTGATGAAGGAGAATAAATCCTGCAGTATATTCTTTCCAGATTATATTAAGGACATGAAGTATACTGAAGGGCATTCAGTACTGTGAGAATTATAGCACATGAGAAAAACATTTCAATATTTGTCAGATTTCCAGCCAATTTTGTTCTTAAAGTACCAGATGGTGTCTAGAGATCCTTTCATTGACCTGTGGTAGCCAAACCTTTCTTACTATGTTAAATTCACAAATACATAATTCTTTTCCACACTTGCACACCAAGACAGTCAGTCATATAATAGTTGTGTAGCATCTGAGAGAAACCATGGTTACCTTCCTAGCTTGTAAAACTCCCCATCAAAATAATACTCTTATTCATAATATTCTGCAAGATCAGATGCATAATTTAATTCGGTTGAAATTTCAATGCTCTGTTAATCCTTTCCAGCATTTTCTATCTATAGAATTTCCTATCCTGATATCTCATTCCAGGGTATCTGAAGTTAGATGCTGGAGCTGTATCAACCACAGTTCTGAGAAGCTCCTAGCACTGACAGTGGTTTAAATGCATATCTCAAGTGGTCTTTGAATGTATTTTTGCTATATGATAAAGTTTTAATTAAGTGTTTGAAATAGGAGATGACAGATTCTTTCCTATTACCAGAGTCTAGATTACTTTTCTGTCTTTGATACTGGATGCTGCAAAACTATTTATATGAAGTTCTTATCTCACAAATTCATTAAAAAGGGGCTGGGCTTTAATCACTCAGTCAGTCCCACCATTTTGGCACAGTTGACTGCTCCCATAGATACCTCCGGTCAAGGACCACTCCCCAACTGTGAATCTACTTTTTATATGGAATGGGTGATTCTACCCATAACTAATTTAATCTCAATCCTAGAATGCATCTTTCTCTTTACCAACAGAAACTCTGTCTTACCTGGATTTAATTTAGGAGAAAGGGGAGAAGGAGGAGTAAACTCAAGATTCCCTGGCTATGATTCTGGTATAAGAAGTTGGGAAGAAGAAACATGGTCAAGCTTTCAAGATCCTGTTATGACAGTTTATATCAGTAGAGTTCTGGTATTTCTTGTGGTGTCTGTTTCCTAACTTTGCCTATTTAAATGGCCAGCATCTAAGACCAGGAGGGTTTTTTCAGTTAGGGCCTTAAAACAGCCTCCTTTAAACAGGTAGAAATACATCCCACTCTCAAGGAGATGTTGATAATCTCCCTTAAAAATGGGGCCAGTCACAGCAGGCTAGGCCAGTAAACAAGTGGTGGCTCTCATCTCTTTCTATATTCTGTCTACAACCTTGAGATCTTCCAGGGCAAAAAGAATCCATATGAACCTGACCAAGACATTGTATGGCCTGAAAGTATGCTGGGGTCCAAACTGAGGGGAATTCGATTGACTGCAAGAACAATGAAAATTGCTCACAGCAAAACTCTGCCTGGGTCCCATCCCCCAATATTTTGATTGACTGGTCCTGCTGTTGAGGTATTAATAGAATGCCTTTTCTATCTTCCTGTGACTTAAATCCTATTATTTTGTGGCTTGCACTCTGGAATAATAAGGAATAGATTGTGGTCTTCTGAATGATACCCTTTCAGATATTTGAAGAGCACTGTCAGTACATTATTCAGTCTTGTCTTCTCAAAGCTAACACTTTCAATTTCTTCACTCTTAAATCCCCCAACTCCTTGGCTTCCAGTGGGAATGGTGGACTGAATGGCTGTGCCCTCTGGTTCAGTGGGCAGAGCTGACAACACGGTACCTTTTTTCGGGCTCAGGTAGGGCTTTCCTGTAGCCCAGAAACGTTCTCCAGATCAAAGAGAATACCTGGAATCATCCCATCTGTCCTCTGGAATAGAATATATCTATCTATATCTATGTATATGAATATATCTATATCTAAAGTTAAACCATCAAAATACACACACGTGCAGCCACAACAAACAGCTTTTAAATCATCCTTTCTTATTGCCCTGTTTCTGTATGTCTTTTAGAGCTATTCTTATCACGTGTTTTAGAATAACACATTGGTTATGATTTTTACCTTGTAGATAGAAAGCTGCTGGTTTGAAATTCAGGTGTCTTTTAAATTACTATTTTTCTTTCTCTAAAAATGCTACGTTTTCCTGTGCTATTTCAAAATGTCCAGTAATGCTCTGTTTCACCATACAGTGATGGGCTGTTTTTGGGTCACATTTTGGCCAAGCTTTGAATCAGCGACCCTCTATTTACAAGGCAAGTGTTACAACCATTGCAGTATTATGCAATTCATACAAAAGTGGTGCTTTAAAGGGTATTAAAGAACATGAGGGCCAGTTTTGTGTAGTGGTTAAGGTACCAGGCTAGAAACTGGAAGTCTGTGAGTTCTAGTTCTGCTTTAGGCATGAAGCCAGCTGGATGACCTTGGGCCAGTCACTCTCTCTCAGCCGTATGATGCAGACAATGGCAAACCACTTCTGAAATCTTGCCAAGATTGGAAATATTGAGGAGAGAGCCAGAATCTTGGTCAGGAACACCAAAGTCAAGAACATAGCAAAAATCGAGAAGAAGGAAACATGAAGCAAGTGGCTCAGTTTCCTTCTGAGTGCAGGCAGCTGCAGCTCCTCTTGTACATGTAGCTCTGATTGATGAGGCAGGCAGCCAGTCACTCTCTCTCAGCCCTATGATGCAGACAATGGCAAACCAGAAGATTTAGTGGCTTGCTACTTGCTTGTAAGGCATTCACTTTGGTGAGGCAGAGGACCTTCATGTGTGGCTATGGAAGTATTGGTACACACGTTGGTTGGGGAGAGCCTGGCAGTGCTGTGTCTGAGGAAGCAGAGGGCTATGCAGCGCCCAGCAGGCCCCAAGCCACCTACGCCTGCTCCTTGGGTTATGAGAGTAAGCACTGAATCAGTTGAAGGGTGATTCCTTTCTCTGCAAAGTAGCTAATGAACTACTAGGATTAGCTTGCAACAAGTCGAAGTGCTCCATCCCAAATAGACAGGAGCACTCAAGTGGCATTACATGGAAAAGCATACTTTGGAAGTGGAACAGAAAAACACATGTGAAGTGGTTTTGATGGGGTGTGTGTGTGGAGGATTTACAGTATACAGGGTGATGTCTATTTCTGCCCTCCAAAAATGGTTGCCTGCTCATTCTGGTGCTGGGGGCACTGAACAGGGCAGATAAACCTTTAGTTTCTAATCTCCTTGTCATCTTAGTTCACCTTCTCTGCATTCCTGTTTATTATTTCAATTTATATGGCTGCCATCTCAAATTCATAATTCTGGCTAACAACAATTTAAAACTATGCAAAAACCTATAACAATAACAATCAACACCCATACAATCTGCAACCACAGTAAAAGAACCACCACCAACAAATCAACACAACCAGTGCAGGGCTGTGCCACACATCTAGATCTCCAAGCCCAGGGACAAAACCATGTCTGTAAGGTCTTAGATAAAGCCAGCAGGGTCAGGGACAACCTAATTTCTGGGGGGATTATGTTCCAAAAGGTGGGTGCCACAACAGAAAATAGTCATTTCCTCGGTCCTGCCAGATGACATTCCCGAACAGATGGGACCCAGAGAATGCCTTTCCTGCTGAACCAAATGGACATAATCTGGGAGAGGCAGTCCCTGAGATAATCTGGCCCCATGTTTGAATCCTTAAATGTAGTGTCCAGAACTGAACATATTTCTCAGGGTGGGTCTGATCAACACAGGCTAAACAGTGACTGATAAATTTATACATGCTTCAAAAATGATTCAAATCATGTGCTTCAGACCGTTTCTCAGCCTGAGCATCTCTCTGATATTCATTAAAGCATCTGGTCCTTTTTGAGCTTTCAGCCCAATAAGGAGTTAACTCATTAAAATGAATGTGACTTTTAAAGCAGCTGCAACTTTTTTTTCCAGGCTGAAACAGAAAACTGGAAAAAAAGATGCTGCTTTGACAAGTTGTGAGGGGGTGCTGTGCATGCACGAATTATTTTCTGCTTTAGTAAAATGTGTATTATGAAATACAATGAAGATGTTGGCTTCCTTCCTTTCCTTCCTTTCTTTTTAATTTGGCTCTAGGATCTCTTGATGGCAGTCCCTGCTATATGTGGATGATATGTTTATGTTTTATAGATACTTTCCATTCCTAATCTCTTTGCCTTAATTCATGAGTTTAGTATCTTCACATTAATTCATGGTTAGTCTCTAATCTGGATCAGATGACACCAGGTCTCAGTGATGATTCTGACATACTGAGGGCCTTGGGTCTTATGTTGTGTCCTGACACTGTTGTTGATCTTGGTATAAAGTTTCATAGAAACTTTTTTCAACCAGTAAATTTCAATGTAGGTCCTGCTTTAAAATAAATGGAAAAAGATCAAGGTAGATATTTAACTATGAGACTGATTTATACTTAAAATATCTTGTTTATGTTCCTTTGTATTACCTGAAGCACATCTATTTTTTATTAAATAACTTTCTCTGGCAGGAGTAGCCTTTAAGATGTTTACTACGTGAATTGCAGTTGCCTGTTGGGAAAGGTGGATTTCATTTCCATTTTTTTCAGGTTTATCATTGGACATTTCTTTTTAGTTTCAGTTACTTGATGGAAAAAAACAACAATAAACATACAAATTCAGCTCCTTTCTGGGCTTAATTTAAAAGCTCTTATTTAATCCCACTGGAATTCTGGCAAGCATTAAGTTTTGGGACAAATTACAGTATCTACACTTGATTATAAGAAACATACTGAAAATATTCTGACTCTTTTACTCATGAAAAGTTCATATTATAAGCTAAGTCCAGTAAAAGATACCCAATAAATCTATCTGTTGGGTAACTACACCTCTTGTAATATTATATTCTGGGCCTACTTAGTTCTGATGTAGCATTTTTACTTTAACACTGAGTTTGATTTGTCTCAAGAATGTTTCTCAGCAGCTTATTCAGTATAAGCACTTGTTATTTGGATAATATGGTTTTAATGCTATCACAAAAAAATTCCTAACAGTAAGAACAGTTCAACAGTGGAACCAGTAAGACTGAGTGGTATTGAGTTCTCCATCGCTGAATATCTTCAAACATGCTGGACTGCCTTCTGTTCTGGTGGATTTTTTGGACTCCTGCACAAAACAGTGGGTTGGATTTGATGATTTTTAATGTACTTTCCAACTCTTAGGATTCTTTAAATATCAGAGTCTAAAGGAACAGAATTGCATCCCTGCAAGAAATCCCTGCAATGAGATTGGCATTTTTCATCTCTCAGCAGCACCTGTATAGCTTTCCTGTAAACTCCATCCTCCTAGTTCAAGTAACAACTTAATTGGTATTTTATAAACAGATTTTAAATCTTGGTAGCTCTGAGTTTCTTTCTGCTTTAATTTTCATGCAGAGATTCATCCTTATAAAATAAACATGTAAATACATTTTTCTGTTTTCCAGGGTCAGATATTAGGAGGATAGAGTCTTTTTTTCCTAATTTAATCTCTAACATAGAGAATAAGTACGGATGAGGATAGACACTCCAATTAGTGAGATAATCCATCTATGAAACAGGTCAGATGGTTCTTGCAGAGCATTATTAAATATTTTATCCAAAATTTGCTTACCTCAATAAAAACCTGATTTCTTATTAACTATCTCTTGGATCTTGGTAGAAAGTCCTGTTCTGTTAGTCGTTCATTCACATAGGTAAGCTGGTACCAAGCAAATGGCCATGTTCTAACACAGAGTTAAATTTCATGGGTAGATAGTTGCCAATATTTTTCCTGTTCTGTTGTCAGTTAAACAGGTGAATATTGTCTTTTCTAATTCTCTTCCAAGAGACTGATAACTTAAATACAACAGCAACTTGCTAGAACAGTTGAAATTAGACCCAAAGTGGGTAAGCATTTTAAAATAGATAAATGAATAAACTATGAAGCTATCAAGATAGAAAAATAATGTTTTGCTTGCAGCAAAAATATTCAGCCAGAAAACCAAACTGGATTTCCACCAGTCATGCTGAGTGATACCAGCAAATAAAATCTCAGCAAAACAGCTGAAGAAATGAATCTTTTTTTAAAAGGATGTCTTTGGTTTTAGTTATTAAAAGATGCATTTGAGTAAAACTCTTGGACAATTAATGCTCCTTGTCAAACTTAAAGAAAATAAAAAGTTTTTTTTAAATAATAAAATGTAGTTTGGCTGTATTCTCAGTATCTGCTGCTAAATTTCTACAACAGATGAGCAAAGAAGCTCACCTCTATCAGAAGATGGTGTGACAGATCTGGAAATTTTTAGTACCAAATACAATACCTTCTTTTAAAGCATCGTTCAGTTCATGCATTCTAGAAATTTTTGAAAATTAATTTCCTTACTTGACTTTGGTACAGTCGGTAGTTTTCAATTTTTAAAAAAAAAACTATAGCCAACAAAATTGAACTGTTTATTTATTGATTGATAAATAGCACCTAGAATTATGCTCCATCTTAATACCATGGCTACAGGAAGCTGCCTTGTGCTGAGTCAAATAATTGCTCCATTTAGTTTAACCTTCCCCATTAGTGTTGCTGGCTGGATATGATGGAATTTATAATTCAACTCAACTGACATAAATCAGATTGAGGAAGGCTAGCCTCCACTGAATACTAGTCATTTACGAACTCTGTTCACACAGCTTCCTATGCCCCCCAAAAGTGATCAGGCTTAACGCTGACCAAGCTTAGCATATTGTGCAAATACATTTGTTACATCTTTACTTTACCTGGTTAAAGGTGCTCCAGTATGAAGTTTCAGAAAGCTTCAGAAAGAAGGTCTAACCCAAGGCAGCAGAGGGCGATGTCTCAACTGCAACACCTTATTTTGCTAGAACACTTGAAATCAAAGATCAAAATGGGTAAGGGCCATATAAAACTGCCCAGGAAGCTGTAAAGTTAGAAGCACATTATTCAGTCAATAACAAGCAACAAACAATTTGGATTTCTGCTTTTCAGAACAGAATCCCAGCGACACAACTTAACAATACCAGTTTAGGTGTTTTGCCTTATTTCTCCTGGAATAAAATCTGAAACAACCAATTAACTCTTTAACCAGATATCTGAACTGGTTACCCACAGTTTTTGAGATTAAGTTGAAGGTCTTTTGTAAATATTCTGTTAGTACAGAGGACCATCTCCTCGCCATCACATCAACCCGTCCCACCCAGCCATGCAGAGAGGGCATGCTACAGACCCCGTCTGCAAGAGAATTCCATCTGGTGGGGTCCAGGAGGTGGGCCTTCTCTGCAGCAGCCCCTGCCCTTTGGAATATTGTTCCCCCGGAAGTGAGATTGGCTCCCTCTGTCCTGGACTTTAGGAAACAGCTAAAGACCTGGTTCTGTAATTATGCCTGGGGCGGGAGAGAGAGTAGCCATTCCTGGGGATGGTTAGTTTCTTAGAAGGACCCTGCTCTGCTTGCAAATCACAGAGAACTTCCAGCCATTGGGGGTTTTATCATATTTATTTTATTGTGTATTATGACGTTTTACAGTTTTATATTTTTATTCATGTTTTATTGTAAACTGGCCAGAGTCCCTTTTGGGAGATGGGCAGTGATAAATTTGATTAATATAAATAAATAAATAAATAAGTACATAAATAAATTGTTTTCCTGATCTCCCCTTTTGCCGTCACCCACTGTCAGTACTAGACACTGATTTAGGACATGACCCATTTCCTTATGTTTAAATTGAGGAGCAAAGGTAACTTCGTTATCATTAACCAATAGTCATAGGACTGAATGGGACTCCCACAGCACCATCCTACAAAATTAGAAGATCTGGAGTCATCATAAAGTAGAATTTTCAATCCATGCTCCATCCGAACATGAATACCATGGTTGATAGCATTGAAAGCTTCTGTGAAAGATAAAAAAGTAGGAACATAATCCACCAATAATATGTTTCCTTTCTATGAATCCCATCAGAGACAGAAGAAGTGGGTTAATAGATTAGTGTGACACCTCACCCCCTTGGGGTCAAAGAGGGCATTGGTTGCATTTGTTATATCTACATATACATCTACATATCTCTATATCTATATCTCTATTAAAATTTTAAGACAGGAGACAAAACATAACAATAGCTAATATTTAGAAGAAAGAAAGAAGAAAAAAGAAAGAAGAAAAGAACAAAGACAAAAGTGCTGAAAACAAAGAAGAGAAAAAAAAGAATATAAAGAAACAACTTCTGACTTTCTTTTACAGCAATTATAAGATTAAATATACTGTAAATTAACCTCTTACTCTATGGTTACAATATTGCTTACATTTTTTCTATAATCTATATTTTTTTCCTAATCATCAAACCCATACCTCATAATTTCATGTTTTTCTGTTTCATTCAAAAACTCAGTAAGGGGTTTCCAATCAGCATTAAACTTAGACAGGTCTTATCTCTAATTAAAGCTGTCAATTTGGCCATCTCAGCAAGTTCCATCCATTCCATCCATTCCTCCATTGTGGGCAAAGTCAATTCTTTCTACCTTTGTGCATTTGTCTCACTCCAGTTGTCATATACAAAAACAAAGTTATGTTTTGTTTTGTTTGTTCCCAACTATTTATCCATCAATCCCAAAACAAAAGCTTCTGGTTTCAATTGTATATTAATCTTTAAAATCTTCTGTATTATTATACCTAATTCAGCCCCAAAATTTCTAGCTTTTGTACACATCCACCAAGCATGATAAAACGTCCCTTCTTGTGGATTACATTTCCAGTATAAATTTGGAGTACATTTATACATTCTAGACAATTTTTCTGGTGACATGTACCAACGATACATCATGGTTGCATTTGTGACATATGGCCAAAATGTGCCAGAACTGACAGATGCTATCCTCACTATTATCAGAAAATGCTCTGTGTAGCATGGATACGATGAAATACGGTTTGTTGTTTATTCATTTAGCCGCTTCTGACTCTTCGTGACTTCATGGACCAGCCCACGCCAGAGCTTCCTCTTGGTCGTCAACACCCCCAGCTCCCCCAGGGACGTGTCCGTCACCCCTAGAATATCATCCATCCATCTTGCCTTTGGTCGGCCCCTCTTCCTTTTGCCTTCAACTCTCCCTAGCATAAGCATCTTCTCCAGGGTGTCCTGTCTTCTCATTCTGTGGCCAAAGTATTTCAGTTTTTCCTTTAATATCATTCCCTCAAGTGAGCAGTCTGGCTTTATTTCCTGGAGGATGGACTGGTTTGATCTTCTTGCAGTCCAAGGCACTCTCAGAATTTTCCTCCAACACCACAGTTCCAAAGCATCGATCTTCCTTCTCTCAGCCCTCCTTATGGTCCAGCTCTTGCAGCCATATGTTACTACGGGAAACATCATTGCTTTAACTATGCGGACCTTTGTTGTCAGTGTGATGTCTCTGCTCTTAACTATTTTATCGAGATTGGTCATTGCTCTTCTCCCAAGGATTAAGCGTCTTCTGATTTCCTGACTGCAGTCAGCATCTGCAGTAATCTTCGCACCTAGAAATACAAAGTCTTTCACTGCTTCTACATTTTCTCCCTCTATTTGCCAGTTATCAATCAAGCTGGTTGCCATAATCTTGGTTTTTTTGAGGTTTAGCTGCAAGCCAGCTTTTGCACTTTCTTCTTTCACCTTCATCATAAGGCTCCTCAGTTCCTCTTCACTTTCAGCCATCAAAGTGGTATCATCTGCATATCTGAGATTGTTAATGTTTCTTCCAGCAATTTTAACTCCAGCCCTGGATTCCTCAAGCCCAGCATGTCGCATGATGTGTTCTGCGTACAAGTTGAATAGGTAGGGTGAGAGTATACATCCCTGCCGTACTCCTTTCCCAATCTTAAACCAGTCCGTTGTTCCTTGGTCTGTTCTTACTGTTGCTACTTGGTCATTATACAGATTCTTCAGGAGGCAGACAAGATGACTTGGTATCCCCATACCACTAAGAGCTTGCCACAATTTGTTATGGTCCACACAGTCAAGGGCTTTAGAATAGTCAATAAAACAGAAATAGATGTTTTTCTGAAACTCCCTGGCTTTTTCCATTCTCCAGTGGATATTGGCAATTTGGTCCCTAGTTCCTCTGCCTTTTCTAAACCCAGCTTGTACCTCTGGCAATTCTCGCTCCATGAATTGCTGAAGTCTACCTTGCAGGATCTTGAGCATTACCTTACTGGCATTTGAAATGAGTGCCACTGTTCGATAGTTTGAACATTCTTTCGTGTTTCCCTTTTTTGGTATGGGGATATAAGTTGATTTTTTCCAATCGGATGGCCATTCTTGTGTTTTCCAAATTTGCTGGCATATAGCATGCATTACCTTGACAGCATCATCTTGCAAGATTTTGAACAGTTGAGCTGGGATGCCGTCATCTCCTGCTGCCTTGTTATTAGCAATGATTCTCAAGGCCCATTCAACCTCACTCTTCAGGATGTCTGGCTCTAGCTCACTGACCACACCGTCAAAGCTATCTCCGATATTGTTATCCTTCCTATACAGGTCTTCTGTATATTCTTGCCACCTTTTCTTGATCTCTTCTTCTTCTGTTAGGTCCTTGCCATGTTTGTTTTTGACCATACCCATTTTTGCCTGGAATTTACCTCCGATGTTTCTAATTTTCTGGAAGAGGTTTCTTCTTCCTATTCTATTGCCTTCTTCCACGCATTGCTTGTTTAAAAATAATTCCTTATCTCTTCTGGCTAACCTCTGGAATTTTGCATTTAATTGGGCATATCTCCCGCTATCACTGTTAAATCTATTCTTCACCTCCACTGCATATTCCTTAGGAATATTAGTGAGCTCATATCTAGCTGATCTGTGGGTCTTCCCTAATCTCTTTAGTCTGATCCTAAATTGTGCAAGAAGAAGTTCATGATCGGAACTACAGTCAGCTCCAGGTCTTGTTTTTACCGACTGTATAGATGTCCACCACCTTTGGTTGCAAAGGATGTAGTCAATCTGATTTCAGTGTTGTCCATCTTGTGGAGTCCATGTATAAAGCCGTCTCTTAGGTTGTTGGAAGAGAGTGTTTCTTATGCAGAGTGAGTTGTCTTGGCAAGATTCTATCAGCCTGTGTCCTGCTTCGTTTTGTTCTCCCAGGCCATGCTTACCTGTAATTCCGGGTGTCATTTGACTGCCCACCTGAGCATTCCAGTCTCCCGTGATGAAAATAACATCTCTTTTAGGCATGTTGTCCAGTGGGTGCTGCAGATCCTCATAGAACTGCTCTACTTCAGCTTCTTCAGCATCTGTGGTTGGGGCGTATATTTGGATCACGGTGATGTTAGGTGGCTTGCCCTGAATTCGAATTGAGGTCATTCTATGGTTTTTTGTTTTGTATCCAAGCACTGCTTTAGCCACTTTACTATTAATTATGAAGGCTACTCCATTTCTTCTGCGGTCCACAGTAGTAGATCTGGTGGTCATTTGATGTGAAGTGGCCCATTCCAGTCCATTTCAGTTCACTGATGCCCAAAATGTCTATCTTTAATCTTGACATCTCACCAATAACCACATCCAATTTGCCCTGGCTCATAGATCTTACATTCCAGGTTCCAATGGTGTGTTGATCCTTAGAACATCGGATTCACCGTTCACCACCAGCACTGTCAGCCGCTAGCCATCCTTTCGGCTTTGAGCTAGCTGCGTCATCACATCTGGGTCTAGTTGAAGTCATCCTCTGTTCCTCCCCAGTAGCATTTGGCCATCTTCCAACCTGGGGGTCTCATCTTCCAATGGTATACCGACATATCTCTGGTTGTACTGATCCATTGAGTTTTCACGGCAAGAATACTGGGGTGGGTTGCCATTACCTTCCCCAGGGATCGCATTTAGTCTGACCTCTCTGTCATGACCTTCCCATCTTGGGCGGCCCTTCATAGTTTAGCTCATGGCATCATTGAGGTGCTCAAGCTCCAGCGCCATGACAAGGTAACGATGCTTTGCTGAAGTGAAATACGGTAATCTAGTCTAAATGTTCTTTATCCTACTAAAAAGCATTATGTGAAAGGTAGAAGCACTTATTTTAACACTCCTTTTTAAAATGTTAAATGAGATGCTAATTTTTTGTAATCCTAACAGCTCATCAAATGCACTTTCAACATCTGTACACACTGCTAGCATGCCAGAGAATTGCTTTAAATATGTATTTCCTTGGAACAGTGCAGAACATATGTTCTCATAATCAGACCAATATACTTATTTTATTTATTTATTATTCACATTTCTATCACCGCCCATCTCCCCCTAAAAGGGCGGTTTACAATAAAATTCACCTTAAAACCTAACATCATAAAATCACCAATATTAAAATAATAACAATATAAATATAAAATCCAAGTGGGAGATTTCCATTCCGTCAGGAGAACTCTACATCATCAGCCACCCCCAGGAAGAGCTACTGCCCTTCCCATCCCAGGCGAGGAGGCAAAACCAGTTCTTCAAGCCCCTCCGGAAGGTCGGGAGCGAAGGGGCCTGCCTCACCTCGGGGGGTAGAATGTTCCACAGGGCAAGTGCCACTGCAGAGAAAGCCCGCCTCATGGACCCCGCCAGATGAAATTCTCTTACAGACGGGGTCCACAACATGCCCTCTCTGCATGATCGGGTGGGATGGGTTGATGTTATAGGGATGAGATGGTCCCTCAGGTAGCCTGGCCCCATGCCATGTAGGGCTTTAAAGGTGATAACCAACACCTTGAATTGGACCCAGAAGCAAACTGGAACCCAATGCAGCTCATGCAGTAGAGGTGTTACATGTGCTGATCTTGGAGCACTCATCACTGTTCGCGCAGCCGCATTTTGGACCAACTGAAGCTTCTGGATACTCTTCAAGGGTAGCCCCATGTAGAGCGCATTGCAGTAGTCTATATGGGAGATGACCAGGGCATGAGTGACTGTCCAGAGGGCATCTCGATCCAGGAAAGGGCGTAACTGACACACAATCTGAAGTTGTGCAAAGGCCCTCCTAGCCACAACTGCCACCTGCTCTTCGAGCAGGAGTCGTGAGTCCAGGAAGACCCCCAAGTTACGCACAGGTTCTGAATGGGGCAGTGCAACCCCATCCAGAACTAAAGATGACAACTTCCCGGATACCGAGGAGCCATCAATCCACAGTCACTCCATCTTACCAGGGTTCAGCTGAAGCCTGTTGCTCCCCATCCAGGCCCCCACAGCCCCCAGGCACTCAGAAAGGGCATTGACCGCATCACTTACTTCACCCGGGATGGAGATATATATCTGAGTATCATCAGCATACTGATGGTACCTCATCCCGTGGTGACGGATGACCTCACCCAGCAGTTTCATGTAGATGTTAAATAGGAGAGGGGAGAGAACCGAACCCTGAGGCACCCCACAAAGCAGGGGTCGAGGGTCGGATCTCTCATCATCTATCACCACCGACTGGGACCGGCCCTGGAGGAAGGAGGTGAACCAGCACAGAACCACACTGCCCACCCCCAACTCCCTAAGTTGGTCCAGAAGGATTCCACGGTCGATGGTATCAAAAGCCGCTGAGAGATCAAGGAGAGCGAGGATGGATGCAGTGCCTCCATCCCGCTCCCGCCAGAGATCATCCATAAACGTGATCAATGCAGTCTCTGTCCCATATCCCGGCCTGAAACCTGACTGAAAGGGATCTAGATAATCCGTTTCATCCAGAATCCTCTGAAGTTGTAACACCACCACTTCCTCAACCACCTTCCCCAAAAAAGGGAGGTGGGAGACTGGACGAAAGTTGTCCAGGACAGTAGGGTCCAGCGATGGCTTTTTGAGGAGGGGGTGTACCAGTGCCTCTTTAAAGGCAACCAGAACCACTCCCTCCCTCAGAGATGCATTAACCATTCCCTGGACCCAACCACATGTCACCTCCCGGTCTGCTTTCACAAGCCAGGAAGGGCATGGGTCTAGATGACACATGGTGGCATTTACAATCTGGAGGATCCTGTCCACTTCCTCAGGCCCAACAGGATCAAACTGTTCCCAGATAACCGGGCAAGTACATTCCCTCAGCATCTCCCCAGACTCTGCCCCACGCTTAGAGTCCAACTTAGACCGAATCTGAGTGATTTTACCCTGCAGATGCTCAGCAAATTCCTCCGCACGGCCCTGTAGGTGGGAGACAGAGCCCCCCCTACCTAATAATGATTGTGTAATTTTAAACAGGGCCGTTGGGCAGCATTCTATGGATATAATAAGAGCGGAGAAATATTGACGTTTCACCGCTCTAACTGCCACAAGGTAGGCCTTAATAGCGTCTCTAGCTTGTGTTCGGACAGATTCAGTCTTTGTCTTCCTCCAGCGGCGCTCTAGGCATCTCTTCAACCTCTTCAAAACCCACAGTTCCTCCGTAAACCATGGGGAGTGCCAGGTTTGAGTGGGCAAGAGAGGCCACACAGGCGTGATCCTGTCCAAGGCCCTGGCCGCTTCTCTATTCCAGCTTGTGGCCAGGACCTCTGCTGGACTGTGCAGTACATCCCTGGGTATAACCTCCAGCTCCTTCTGAAACCTCACTGGGTCCAACAGTTGCCGGGGGCGGACCAATTGAATGGGTCCTGCCTCCCTGTGGAGGGGGGCAGCACAAGAGAATCTCAGGGCCACCAGGGCATGGTCTGACCATGACAATGGGGATAGATCTACCTCTCCCCTCAGATCACATTGCCACTGCTCCGACAAGAAAACCAAGTCCGGAGTGAGGCCACTGTCTCGAGTTGGGTCCCAAATGATCTGAAACAGGCCCATGGCTGCCATGGTAGCCATGAACTCCTGAACCGCATCTGAGGCACACCCCAGGGAAGGTAGGTTGAAGTCCCCCAAGACCATAAGCCTGGGGAATTCCACCACCAACCCTGAGACGGCCTCAAGCAGCTCAGGCAGGGAGGTTGCCACGCAATAGGGAGGCTGGTACAGCAGCAACACTCCCAACTGTTCTCAGGTGCCCAACGTGAGAAACGGTCTCACACCTGGCTACCTGTGGAGCAGTGCCCCTGAAGGCTACTAGAGATTCTTGGATGACAACTGCCACCCCACCTCCCCTGCCCCGGTGTTGTGGCTGGTGCCACACCTGAAACCCGTCCGGGCACATTTCTGAAAGGGCTACCCCCCCTTCCTGACCCAGCCAGGTCTTGGTGATACACGCCAGGTCTGCCCCCTCCTCTGCGATTAAGTCACTTATAAGGGGAGCTTTGTTGTTGACTGACCTGGCGTTCAGAAGCAGTAGCTGGAGACCAGGGCCCTCAGGGATCTGCTGACCAGGACCTGGGTATGAACCTGGAGGGCCGGAACACACTACTGGTAATAGACACCAGGAGCATCTTCCCCGGAAATGGCCTCCCCTCCAGTTCCCATTGTAACATCCCTGGCCCGTCACCACCTCAATAGTGAAACCCGCCCTACAACCCCCAGAGTCACCAGGCCCAGTTGCCTCCACTCCCAAACCACTGGCCACCCTGGGATAATGCAAGGGTCCCCTCCCCCATGCACACACCCTCCCCCCTCAGTCAACCTCAGGTGGAGGCAGGCCCTCCAGCGCACCAGCTCCTGCTCTTGGCACTGTTGGAACCTACCCCCCCATCCACTCTCACTGGTCACAGGGGGGCACCCCACCCATTCCTACCCACCTCCTGTCTCTCACTCAGGGGTGGGTACTCTTACACACCCCATTCAATCTTGGGCTCCCTCCATGTACTCTCACCCCCAGAGGTAAGCCCACACTCACTCTGAGGGGCCCACCAAGCCACTCTTCCACTTGGGCATTCCCCAACAAATGGGCATTCCCCAGACCCCCAGACACAGAGCCCGAGAACCCCGACAATCCCCAGTCCACCGATGCCTATGAGTGTTCCACCAGAGTCCTGCCAGAGATCACAAGGTCCACCCAGGGGCCCGCGGTCTTCTGGTCCACACCATGGGACTCCACCTCCAAGGCCTCCAGTCTTCTGCCACCTTGTGGAGGCCGTCCAAATCTGCCAGGGTCTCTCGGGTCTGGCAGGGTCCACCCAGGCCCACTGAAGATCTCCTGTGGTCAACCTGGGTCCACCACTGTCCCAAGGAAGCCGTGTCCACCATTTCCCATGAAGGGAAACCACCCCAGGGCCTGCCACGTTCTCTCCAGAATCTTGCACACGCTGCCGCATTCTATCAGGCATCTGCCAGGGCCTCTGAGTCCAACCAGGCATCTAGGGTCCACCCGGATCCACAGAGGTCTTCCCGAATCCACGGGAGGCTCCCTCATCCACGGAGGCTCCACATAGTCAGCGGTCGCCCCAAAGGTCCACCGTGTTCCTCCGCTCCGCTGCACTCTGCTGCTCCACCGGGGGGGGGGGGGGAGGCTCCCGTTGCTTCCAATGCCGACTGCAGGCGTCAAGGCCAGAGAACCCAAATTTCAACAGGGTCTGTCTGTCCTCCCCAAGCCCCCCATGAGGGAAGAGGCTGGTAACAAGGCCCGCAGGGCTCTCAGTGACCCAAATCCTCCCCCCGCCAGGAGCCGCGATCAGCGTCCGCTCCCGGTCGCCATCTTGGATTCTATGGTTTTGCATATTTCACAGCACATTCCAGTTATTCTAAATTGTTAAAATTGTGAAATCCAGTTCAGTCTCTCAGCATTACTAGTTAAAAGCTCCCCACTGATAAACAAGATGTTGAACTAAACAGGGTTGAGATCCGGTCCAGCCAGGCTTTTTTCTAACGCGAGCAGTTTTCATGGCTTTGGGAAACTAAACCCACTTAGGATAAATGGTCTGGAATCTGAGATATCAATGATCTACCTTTGTATAATGCACTTCACATATCTTAAAAATACAACTTGCTTGGGCTGAAAAACAGAATCTAGGATTTTTTTTTTAAAAGCAATAAATATGATCATATCACTCATGTACCCAGCATCATTACTGAGTATCTGGGTTGGTCTTTCTCTTTCTCTCTCTCTCTCTTTCTATGAGTGACTTTGTCCTAACATGGAACTTTTAAAATGAGTGTCCTGATCCTTCTTCTTGGCTGCCAGGATGCTGCCTACTCAGCATTAGCCACTGCAGCAGTAATTTGTACTATAAATTGAAAGCCATTTTTACTCAGGAGAAGGAAATATCCGTCCATCCATCCATCCATCCATCCGGACTCTAGAAGTCCTGTGGGACTTCCAGATCCAGATGGACAGGCAGGTACTGGCCAATCAACCAGACAATGTGGTAGTAGACAAGGTGTCATGTTCACTGTTTCAATGTGCACTGTACATCGTAATGTTTCACATGCCATGGCACTGACACGTGTTTCTGTTTGGGAGGGAGCTGCTGTGAAACCTTGTGCCAAGCTCTGTATCTATGTTCATTTCAATGGAATGTGTTTGGGTTACGTGCTCTGCTCAAGGACTTTTCCCACAGACCATCAGAAGCTGCTAGGAGCACCTGGGATTGTGAGCTTGGGAAGATTCTACGGGGGGAGGGATCTCATTTGTACCGAGGGTTTTTAGTTTGCATTTGGCACGCTTTTTTCATTCTCAGCTTTCTTTGTGATCCTGCATACTATTCTTTAATAAATCAGATATCTTTGCATTCCTGCTCATGAGTCTGAGAGTGTTTTAGAATAGGCATTCATTGCACAAGGACCAGAAGACAGCAGTGGTGATAGATGTAGCAGTTCCAAGTGACAGCAACATCAGGAAGAAGGAGTATGAGGAGCTGGAGAAGTACCAGGGCCTGAAGGAGGAACTAGAGAGGAAGTGGAAAGTGAAAGCCAAAGGGGTCTCAGTGGTGGTAGGGGCCCTCAAATCTGTGACTCCTAAGCTGGGAGACGGGCTCCAAGAGGTCCCAGGAACAACATCAGAGCTCTCTCCCCAGAAGAGTGCAGTGCTAGGAACAGCTAAGATACTGTGCAGAACCCTCAAACTCCCAGGCCTTTGGTAGAGGACCTGAGGCTGAGGAAGACACATATCACCCATAGGGTGATAGGGGATTTATTTATTTAATTTATTTTCTATCCCACCTTTATTATTTTTATAAATAACTCAAGGCTGCCAACATACCTAATACTCCTTCCTCCTCTTATTTTCCTCACAACAACAACCCTGTGAGGTGAGTTGGGCTGAGAGACAGTGACTGGCCCAAGGTCACCCAGCTGGCTTTCGTGCCTAAGGCAGGACTAGAACTCATGGTCTCTTGGTTTCTAGCCTGTTTTCTTAACCACTAGACCAAACTGGCTCTGGATTTATTTACACACATACACACACACCTGCACATACACATTTTATATGGCCACCATTCTCACAAAAATGACTCTGGGCAACACACAGAGACTAAAACTAAAACCACAGCATAAAACCCCATGACACCCAAGGTTAAAACAGTAATCCCTGATCACAAAAGAAAGCACATCAACAGCAGCAGAGCTTGCCTGACCTTCTGACCCAAATGCTGGACTTTAACATGTACACTATCAGCAAAACTGCCAAGCTTATAGACAAGGCAGTTCAGCTAAGAACCCATTATATTGAAGATCAGGCTATCATGGAAAGGTGATGTATTTATCTGAATGCCGATTCTCTCTATTTACCATGTACAGTATATATTTTATTATTGTATTTTCCTTTACCTGTTTTCCCCTGGAATTATATCTCATATTTTACCTTTATTTTATTTTATTTCCTTGATATGGTCGTAAGACTAATCAATTAATAAACTACTACTCCTGGCCCAAATGCCTGGGAAAACCCCACTAAAATCCTTTGTTAACAGAGAACATTGGCATTTCCTTCTGCTAGTCTCACTAGCCCTAATGACACTTTTGATGATTCTAGGTTTACCCATTGCGCTAACACAATGTTTATTTGTTTTTGACTTTATAGGAAACCAGCCAGTGAGACTTGTAAAACCATGTTCCTGGCTTGGTCTAATGTGTGAAACCCGCCCATTGTGGTTTATTCAATCAATCATGGTAAAATAAGCCATGTCTTTGTGCTCTATGTGAACTCCATCCTTATTTCCAAAACTGACTGCACTGGCAGCTTGTCAAAGCATTTTGCAGTAAATTAGCCAATCTCCTTGGAGAGTATAGAAGTTGATTACACAAACAAAGAAACAACATTTAAACTGGGTCTTCTTCCACAGATCACCATGATACTGCTGTCTTTTAAAACCCTTGGACCATATGTCTCATGGAACATTAACTGAGCCCAGCTGTCACAGCATGCAGCAATAACTAGATGACCTTGGCTCATCTTGAGAAAGCTAAAGAGGATCAGATCTGATTAGTACCTGGAGGGCAGAGCTCCAGGAAATCTCGAGGGCTGCAAGCTAGAGTGGGAAGTTAAGTAGCATCCCAGAAGAAGATAAAACAATCCACTTCCATATTGCTGCTATGCAAACAACAAGAACTTTCACATAGTCACTAGGAGTAGAGACCAACTTGGGAGAGTCTTTATTTTATCTGAGCCTAGAAGATGCCATTAGTAAACCATTAGTATGTGGTCTCCCCTTTTCCCTCTCTGAAAAACGTCATTGTCATCCAAATGTTCTCAACCTCTTTGGAAATGCTGGAAGTTGTTTTCTAAACTTCCAGCAAAGATAATTTAAATTATTGTGGCACACTTCAAAATTTCTACAGATATTTTGGTCAGACTTTGACTATGAATTGCTTTAGGCAAAATTCAGTAATGACTTCATTTGGGGGGGGGTCCAATTAGAGGACTTATTAGCTTTTAGGATGATGAGTTTAAAGATTCTCTTCTTTGACATCTGCTTGTGTTTTTTCTTTCCTTCCTTGAAATGATAAACAACTTTTTGATAGTCTAAACTACTCCTTGTTGCAGCAAGATGACCAGAAAGTAAATTTGAAACTACAGGTGGATGTCTAGATGACTTGCGCTAGATCAGCAAAGGTTTTGGACTCTACAGTAGCCACAGAAGTGACTGTCCTGTCCCATCCTAAATGGTGAAATGAAGAATGGCTTGCATCACCAAGAGATTTGTGTTGAGGAATGGTAACCATTGTTCTGGTTCTCTAAACAAATGCCTGCTTAGGATAGTAAAAGTCTATATATCCTTTTAACTATACTGGAATAGGTGACTTTAGCTGGTACAAGAGCCAGTTTGGTGTAGTGGTTAAGGCAACAGGATAGAAACCAGGAGACTGTGAGTTTGATTCCCGCCTTAGGCATGAGAGCCAGCTGGGTGACTTTGGGCCAGTCACTCTCTCTCAGTCCTAGGAAGAAGACAATGGCAAACCACTTCTGAAATCTTGCCAAGAAAACTGCAGAGACTAGTCCAGACAGTTGCGAAGGATCGGACCTGATTGAATGGCCAAAAAAAAAAAGGATACGAAAAAAGTAATAATCTACAGGCTTTAACATTCATCCTCCTTTCCCTGACATGAAGTATATGGTGTTGAACCACTTGCACATCCATTGAATCATTCAAACAAATATGATTTTTTCTGTTCCTGGTATAAGGTAACATTTCTAGCTTTTCATTATGAAAGCCATTTTTAAATGTATGTAATTAACACCAATATTCTTCTTATCAGTATGTGGGTGTACGTATAATCTATACAAGTTGACTTGAAACTTTGCAGCACCCTTATTACTTCCAGTGAAACTTCTTGCTTCTGAGTTTGTTTGTTTTTAATGAGCTTTGTAACAACTGAAAAGGAACCATTTAAACAATGACTTGTATAAATTAATCCTAGTGGCAAATTATTTAACCTTCTTTGGGAGCCCAGCTTCTTTTCTATAGCTTCTGTGTTATATGCCTCTGGGGTTCAGAACTTCTAATTCCAAATAATTCCAGTAAATACAATACTTCCATGTATTGGCTCTGAAATGGAATCCAGTACTAATGTAGGACCCTTTTTCCTGCAGCAAAGTACTAATTTCCTTCTGCATCCTCAATGGGATGCATCAGTTGTTTAATGGTGCAAAGAAATTATCTATTTATGACAATGAGGAATACCACTGTGAAATTTCAGGATTTCACTCCACCAGCAAAGCAAGCAAGCAAGCAAGCAAGCTATTCTCTTAGGAAACTGATCCTTTTTTCTCTCTTTTGGCATCAGCATACATTTTATCTTTTAAATTTTAATAATTACTCAATTACTTCATGGCACAAGACCAGGATGTCTGAGGGACTGTCTCTCTACAATTGTCTCTGCCTACCCAACCAAATCAGACAGAGTTGGCATGCTTCAAGTCCCATGTGGCAGGACCCAGGAAGTGTGACGTCTCTGTTGCAGTGCCTGCTGGGTAGAACAGCATCTCTCCCAAGATCTAGATGGTTCTGACTTTGTTGGACTTTAGAAAGGCCCTGGAGACCTGGCTCTTCCCTCAGTCATTGGGCCAGGATGTTGCATGAACTGTCAATGTGTTAATATTTAAGTGAAATGAATGTTGACCTTGATGCCACAGATGTATGTATGCTTTTATATGTTATCCACCTCCTGCCCTGGACTTTTACTATTTGTATTGTTTTGCTATTTTTCATGTTAACTGCCCAGGGTCATGAGTGGCCAAGCATATAAACTGAAATACATACATACCTTTTTCTTCCAGCCTCTGCATACATACAGTCTTTTGTTTTAATTTCTTTTAAAGTCTTTGATTTTCTGAGATATTCAAAGATTTAAAAAAAATAAACCAAAGGTGTAATAGGTTTTTCTGTACACAGTAGAAGTATCCATTCCAACTTACCTACAACTTTTCTCTGGTATTTTTAGGCTCTAGCTGAAGATCGAACTGGATTATTCGCAGATCAGATGTACCCAAAAAGAAATATAGAGAAGCATCAAGATAGAATTGGGATGCTATTCACTCTTTTTTTAGAAGATATATACAATATATACTTTCTCCATTTTAGAAAGAATAGTGGACCAAACATTTACAACCAGCACTGAATAAGCAGTCCTCCTCCAATTTTTCAGCTTCTGAAAAGCATAGAAGCTAGAAGCATAAAGAATACCAATCATATGTTAGGAATACCCTCTATAATAGGACCTAAAAGAGATAATAGAACTAAAGGTTAAAGAAGAATTGGGTGCAGTGATGCACTTGATTTTGCCCAAAGACTGAAGACACACACCCAGACCATTTAAGATCAGGAAAGAACTTGTGGGATAATGATAAATTATAAAACCATATCATCCATGTTAGGTTAGGTTTTTGTTTTGTTTTGTTTGTCTAAAAGATAGGATGACAGGTCCAAAATGATAGAGAAGGTGTCCTAAGAGCCAGGAACCACGCTGAGACAAGGAACTGGTCTCTAATGTTTTATTGCTTGTACATAACAGGAATCCTAACAAACTGAAGAAGCATGGGAAAAACCCAGACATATAAAACCCAAAGGTTAACGCGGTCCCGATCTGTGTCTCTTTGAATGGCTGCTCAATTCCTCAGTGCTACGCATGCGCTTAACAGTCTGGATGGGAGCCCCCTGCTCGCCATCCTTACTCATGACAGAAGGGGATCATAAACATCATGGAAATACATTCTTCAGTCTGAATGTATTTCTGTTGTTTATTCATTTAGTCACTTCTGACTCTTCGTGACTTCATGGACCAGCCCATGCCAGAGCTTCCTGTCGGTCGTCAACACCCCCAGCTCCCCCAGGCATGAGTTCATCACCTCTAGAATATCATCCATCCATCTTGCCCTTGGTCAGCCCCTATTCCTTTTGCCTTCAACTCTCCCTAGCATCAGCACCTTCTCCAGGGTGTCCTGTCTTCTCATTATGTGGCCAAAGTATTTCACTTTGGCCTTTAATATCGTTCCCTCAAGTGAGCAGTCTGGCTTAATTTCCTGGAGGATGGACTGGTTTGATCTTCTTGCAGTCCAAGGCACTCTCAGAATTTTCCTCCAACATCACAGTTCCAAAGCATCTATCTTCCTTCTCTCAGCCTTCCTTATGGTCCAGCTCTCGCAGCCATGTGTTACTACAGGGAACACCATTGCTTTAACTATGCGGACCTTTGTTGTCAGTGTGATGTCTCTGCTCTTAACTATTTTATCGAGATTGGTCATTGCTCTTCTCCCAAGGATTAAACGTCTTCTGATTTCCTGACTGCAGTCAGCATCTGCAGTAATCTTCGCACCTAGAAATACAAAGTCTTTCACTGCTTCTACATTTTCTCCCTCTATTTGCCAGTTATCAATCAAGCTGGTTGCCATAATCTTGGTTTTTTTGAGGTTTAGCTGCAAGGCAGCTTTTGCACTTTCTTCTTTCACCTTCATCATAAGGCTCCTCAGTTCCTCTTCGCTTTCAGCCATCAAAATGGTATCATCTGCATATCTGAGATTGTTAATGTTCCCTCCAGAGATTTTAACTCCAGCCTTGGATTCCTCAAGCCCAGCATGTCGCATGATGTGTTATGCATACAAGTTGAATAGGTAGGGTGAGAGTATACATCCCTGCCGTACTCCTTTCCCAATCTTAAACCAGTCCGTTGTTCCCTGGTCTGTTCTTACTGTTGCTACTTGGTCGTTATAAGATTCCTCAGGAGGCAGACAAGATGACTTGGTATCCCCATACCACTAAGAGCTTGCCACAATTTGTTATGGTCCACATAGTCAAGGGCTTTAGAATAGTCAATAAAACAGAAATAGGTGTTTTTCTGAAACTCCCTGGCTTTTTCCATTCTCCAGCGGATATTGGCAATTTGGTCCCTAGTTCCTCTGCCTTTTCTAAACCCAGCTTGTACCTCTGGCAGTTCTTGCTCCATGAATTGCTGAAGCCTATCTTGCAGGATCTTGAGCATTACCTTACTGGCATGTGAAATGAGTGCCACTGTTCAATAGTTTGAACATTCTTTAGTGTTCCCCTTTTTTGGTATGGGGATATAAGTTGATTTTTTCCAGTCTGATGGCCATTCTTGTGTTTTCCAAATTTGCTGGCATATAGCATGCATTACCTTGACAGCATCATCCTGCAAGATTTTGAACAGTTCAGCTGCGATGCTGTCATCTCCTGCTGCCTTGTTATTAGCAATGCTTCTCAAGGCCCATTCAACCTCACTCTTCAGGGTGTCTGGCTCTAGCTCACTGACCACACCAGCAAAGCTATCCCCGATGTTATCCTTCCTATACAGGTCTTCTGTATATTCTTGCCACCTTTTCTTGATCTCTTCTTCTGTTAGGTCCTTGCCATCTTTGTTTTTGATCATACCCATTTTTGCCTGGAATTTACCTCCAATGTTTCTAATTTTCTGGAAGAGGTCTCTTGTCCTTCCTATTCTATTGTCTTCTTCCACTTCCATGCATTGCTTGTTTAAAAATAATTCCTCATCTCTTCTGGCTAACCTCTGGAATTTTGCATTTAATTGGGCATATCTCCCCCTATCGCTGTTCCCTTTTGCTTTCCTTCTTTCTTGGGCTACTTCTAGTGTCTCAGCAGACAGCCATTTTGCCTTCTTGGTTTTCTCTTTCTTTGGGATATATTTTGTTGCTGCCTCCTGAACAATGTTGCGAACTTCTGTCCATAGTTCTTCCGGGACCCTATCTATTAAGTCCAGTCCCTTAAATCTATTCTTCACCTCCACTGCATATTCCTTAGGAATATTAGTGAGCTCATATCTAGCTGATCTGTGGGTCTTCCCTAATCTCTTGAGTCTGATCCTAAATTGTGCAAGAAGTTCGTGATCGGAACTACAGTCAGCTCCAGGTCTTGTTTTTACCGACTGTATAGATGACCGCCACCTTTGGCTGCAAAGGATGTAGTCAATCTGATTTCACTGTTGTCCATCTGGTGAAGTCCATGCATAAAGCCGTCTCTTAGGTTGTTGGAAGAGAGTGTTTGTTATGCAGAGTGAATTGTCTTGGTAAAATTCTATCAGCCTATGTCCTGCTTCGTTTTGTTCTCCCAGGCCATGCTTACCTGTAATTCCAGATGTCATTTGACTGTCCACCTTAGCATTCCAGTCTCCTGTGATGAAAATAACATCTCTTTTAGGCGTGTTTTCCAGTAGGTGCTGCAGATCCTCATAGAACTGCTCTACTTCAGCTTCTTCAGCATCAGTGGTTGGGGCGTATATTTCAATCACTGTGATGGTAGATGGCTTGCCCTGAATTCAAATTGAGATCATTCTATCATTTTTTGGATTGTATCCAAGCACTGCTTTAGCCACTTTACTATTAATTATGAAGGCTACTCCATTACTTCTGTGGTCCTCTTGTCCACAGTAGTAGATCTGGTGGTCATTTGATGTGAAGTGGCCCATTCCAGTCCATTGCAGTTCACTGATGCCCAAAATGTCTATGTTTAATCTTGACATCTCATCAATAACCACATCCAATTTGCCCCGGCTCATAGATCTTACATTCCTGGTTCCAATGGTGTGTTGATCCTTAGAACATCGGATTCGCCGTTCACCACCAGCACCGTCAGCCGCTAGCCGTCCTTTCAGCTTTGAGCTAGCTGTGTCATCACGTCTGGGGCTAGTTGAACTCATCCTCTGTTCCTCCCCAGTAGCATTTTGACCATCTTCCGACCTGGGGGTCTCATCTTCCGATGGTATACCGACATATCTCTGGTTGTACTGATCCATTGAGTTTTCACAGCAAGAATACTGGGGTGGGTTGCCATTACCTTCCCCAGGGATCACATTTAGTCTGACCTCTCTGTCATGACCTTCCCGTCTTGGGTGGCCCTTCACGGTTTAGCTCATGGCATCATTGAGGTGCTCAAGCTCCAGCACCACAACAAGGTAACGATCCTTTGCTGAAGCTGAATGTATTAGTCCACATTAAATTAAAAAGGGGACATCTAATGCTCTATCAGCATAATCAGATATAGCACACAGTGTACAGTTTCAGGAAGTATCATTCTGGGATGCAGATGGGTATCATATTTCATGTACCCTTACTCCACAAGTGGTTTAATATTAGTGGCATAGGAATGCCATTTTGACAAGGATATTGCATCTTATTATCCTGGTGGGATCTTCCTTCTGGCCTCCTCAAAGCCTGAGGAGAATGGGGATGACCTGAAAAATATATGTAGCACTTCTTCACTGCTTTGCTCAAAATACTTTGGGAGAACATCACATTTCAGTTTGTGTCTCCTTCTGCTTATATGGACTGGGATTAAACCAACTCCATACATTTAGGGCTCATTCTCATTTTCCTATCAGAGTTGATAGACTCTCAAATCAGTGACTCTGGGTGGCTAACAATCATAAATTTATGATTTTATATTTTATGATATAGGAGCACATTTCTTCAATTAGAACCTTCCACAGATAAACAATCGGCATCTAGATTATAATTATTACTTCTGCCTAAAACAGAATTTCTACTTCTAGTATCAACAGTAGAATTTTCTTCTGCTCCTATTCAACCATTATTAAGACCTGTTTTCCCCTATTTCCATATCTGGGTGCTCTTGGCATCCTAATTTGCTTAAGTGAATCCATCATCTTCATTCTCAGTCTTAGAGAAATCAGCTGTCTCCACGTGTCTTTCATTCCCTTTGGCAGTATCAGAACCAATCAGAGGCCAATAGCTCGTTTCCATTTATTGCCCTTCAGCTGTTGTGCAAATTGAAAGAGGAAAAGGGACGGGTGGGAAATGGGCCTTTCATTTCTGTTAAATAACCTTGCAGACTCTAATTTGAAACAAACAAAGCATCTTAAAGCATTTCTCCTCAGGGAATTGTACTGAGTGCTACTAAATTGCTGAATATTTAATAGTCATACACATGCTCCAGACCCCAAGGTCTGTCCCCCAAATGATAAGCTCTTTTTTATTAAATGAACTTTAATTACTTAATAATTAGACCGTCTGTAGGGAGAAGATAGGGATCTTGATAGGCTTCCAACTAGGCTGCAGGGCAAATCAAGCTTGCATGGCATTTTTTGATTAGAAATTAAAAGCAGGTGTACCAAGTATTTGCTGAGGCCCTGGTTAGGAGGCAATCTTCCCTTGGGGGACAAAGACTTGATGAGAAGTTGAGCTGTGGAAGACATTGTTTTGTAATGATTGTGTAAATTAACACAAACAGAAGGTATAAAAGAAGCTCAGGACAGCTTAGCAGGCGTTGAGGAAAAGATGAACGTGGCAGCGAGGATAAGTCACATTTCCTCATTCTGTATTTCCAGCTCAACACATGAAAGGAGAATTTATACATCTTCCTTATAAGAATCAGCTTGAGTCCCAGTTATGGTGAGAGCGTGGGAGAGCGTCTCTCCAGAAATAGAGACAAAGTACCATAGTTAGAAGTTATTAGGTAGCTCACTAGTTGGTTCTTTTTCTGCTGTTTGTCTCCAACATCTGTTCTTCATAGGTGGGATTTTTGGAAAGTTTGATCAGGTCTGCAAGAAACAATCTTCTCCCCTACCAGATCAGGTTCAGTCTGATGAATGAGAATTAGCTTTAAATATGATTTCAAAACAGAAATGATTACAGAGGATGCTGGTGTTCTTGCACCCAACTAGTGATGGGTTGGCCATAGGGTGTGTGTGAATGTCTTGTCTTTCATTGGACAATCATCTCACCAGCAGTTGGCAATGTCCCTGCAATCCCATGCTTCTCAAAGGCAGTCATCACAAGCAAATGCCATCCCCTGGCCATTGTTTGGTAGCAGTGCTCCTGTCATCATTAGAAGAAGTCCTGTCCTTGCAAATAATAATAAAAAATCATTGGAAAGCTTTTTTTCCCCCTCTTTCTCCCAGAGAAATCACCCACCCAATTTTGACACCTGCAAATTTATTGGAAAATTTTGAGAAGCCCTCTCCGAGTTTTCAGTGAACTGCTCTAATTTCTGGCACCATTGCATAAATCAGAACACAACTTCTAGACTGCATGCTTCAACAGATTTTGCAATGCAGTCCTCAGACTATATCTTCCATTAAAAATATGTTTGGGGAAATGTTATGTGTCAAAATTATTTTTGAGGGTTTTTTATTTTTATAAAATAAAAAAGATGTTCATAGTTGGTATTGGCAGGAGGAATTTCCTGGCTATACGAACCATTAACCAGTAGAACAGGTTGCCACATGAAATGGCAAGTTCTCCTTCACTGAAGATCTTCAAACCGAGGCTGGATGGTTTTCTGTTAGAGATGCTATATTGGATCCTGCAAGGAGGAGACAGTTGGACTAGGCAACTTCTAAGGTCCAACTTTATAATTCTATCACAAGACTGAGGCTGTACAAAACTGAAGTGGAGCGGCTTAAGTCTGACTGAATACCAGGAAGCCTGGCAATCATGAAGGAAGTTATTCCATGGATAGATATATGGGAAAATATTGACTATCAAAGAACTTTTGAAATTCATATGTTCTACAAATAGTACCCCTGAAAGATACCTGATACCATATTTGCACAGAATGAGGGGGAAAAAAAAGAAATTATTCCTTTCTGTTCCCAATTCATCTTTGCTGTTACATTATGAGATATCCTGCTGCAGATGTCAAAATCTAAAAATAGTTTTTAACAGCTTCCTGTGGTCATTCAGAGAAGTGTGTCACTTTATTCTTAAAAAAAATTAAACAAGCTCAGAAGGGAAATGTTTAATGGTTCTTCTTTTCAAGAACATACTGAGATTGCTATGGGTAGGGAACCATTCAACATCTTGACTTTCTGCCAATAATTTAGTATGAAAACTGGGAAGATTTTTCCCCCCCTGATGACTGGAGGAAATAAGAGAGCAGCTAGCTAATGAGTCTTTTGCTCTGCAGTGTAAAATGAAAAAAAAATGGTTCTAGTACCATGGGACCTTTTAACCGTGGACACAAGAAAGGAAGTTCAGATATACATTTCCTAAAATTATCATCAGCCAAGATGGCAATTTCAGTAGTGGGCATAAGGAAGGAGAGGATGAGGATGATGAGTGTCCTCAGCAAATGGAAGGTCCTGTGGAATCTAAGATGTTATAGTAGAAATAGGGAAATCCAGGTTACTTTACCTTGGAGTTCATTGGATGCCTTTGGGCTTGTTACTACTTGTAGGGTTCTGCATTTTGGTAGGAAAAAAGCAGATGCATGGCTGTAGGATAGGTGGAACTTGTGAAAAGATCTGGGCATGCTGGTAGAGCATGGGTTAAGTATGTGGCAGCAGTGCACTGCAGCTGCCAAAACAGCTAATGGAATCTTGGGCTGCATCAACAGAGTGTAGTGTCCACTCTGTGGTGCACTGACTGCACCTTGAATATTGTGACCAGTTCTGGTCACCACATTAAAACAATGAAGCTGAGGAACTGGAAATAGTGTAGTGAAGAGTGATAAAAATGGTGAGGGACTTGGAGGCTAAATTCTATGAAGAACAGGTAAAGGAACTGGGTAAGTTTAACCTAAAGAAGAGAAGGCTGCGGAGAACCTGATTGCAGCGTTCCAATTCTTGAAGTGCTGACACAGAGAAGGAGGTGTGGATTTATTATTAATAACTTCTGTTGGTAGGACCAGAACCAATGAGTTGAACCTTTAGACAGGGAGATACAAGCTTGAAGTAACAAGGAATCTTCTGACTGTGAAAGCTATTAAGCAATAGAACAGCCTCCCCCTTGGAGTCATGGGTTCTCCCTCACTGGAGGATTTCAAGCAATGGTTGGACAACCGTTTGTATGAAGATTCCTGTCCTGGGCAGGGAGTTAGACTAGACAGCCTCCAACCCAATGATTCTACAACTGTATACTTCATTGGATTGTGTGGTGGGAATTGAGGGAGTTCTATGGAGGAAAAGGGCAATTAGGATGATAATGATGAAGAGGATGGGAGCAAATCCTGGAAGTGAACCTTCTTGGTGGTGGCTCCCACAATATAGAACAGCCTACTCTTTTAGATGCATCAGCTAAAACCTTTCAGCTTTTCACAAAGTATTTAAGACCATTTTATTCTGGATAGCATTTGAGCCCTGATGGTAATTGGGCTACCTTTTTTCAGACGTTTTCAGTTCATTTTTCAGACATTGGTTTTCATTAATGATATCAAGTTTTGGGTGGGGAGTTGCAAGAGAGGTGGACTTTTGTATACGATTCTTTGGTTTACTGTAAACTGCCTAGAATCTTTGAAGAAGTAGTATGAAGATTTTTGTACAAGACGATAATAATATTCTTTCTTGGCTGATAGATTATGTGCTGTCTAGTTGGGGTCAGTTCTTGGTGACTGCATAAACAGATTTTCTCCAGGAGGATCTGTCCCCAGTTTGGTTTTTCAGGTCTTCTAGTGGCTCACTCATCACTGCTGTAATTGAGTCTAGATAATTTTCTTAGATATATTTCAATTGCATCATAGATTTTTTGGTATAAAAATCTCACAGAAGAGGCTTAGAAAGAGGCTCACTGATCTTTGTTCAGTGTAGGACCTCCAATGTACTTCTTGCAGATGGTTGCTCTGCTCTTTCTTCAACACTTCCAGCAAATAGTCTGTTGTCAAATAAGGTTTATCATTATGAACTTTCTTCTAATCTTAACCCCATATCTGTTGTCCTACCAATACTATCCTTTGACTGGACTGACATACTGCATTAAGTCATTATTTGTTAAAGCAGGATTTTGGCAGGCTTCATGTAACCTGATAGATAAAAACCAGAGGGAAAAAATGATCAGTGTTTGGTATACTACATCAGCCAAGACACTGCTCCTTTTCCCAGGAGCAACTGAAACTTGTCTGATGCATCTCTGCAGCAGTTCCTAAACTATATCCAAAGATAGCTATTATGTTTGCCCTTAATCCAAACATTTCCCAATTAGACAAACCAAGCATTTTTCAGAGGATTTGACCTCTCATATTTTTAAGAACATTTATCAGCATGATCTTTTATAACTTGTATTGCTGTGATCTGAATTTTTGTCTCTTTATTATGTTAAATATATATTGAGGAAATTGAAATACTGTTTATTTGGTCAATAACCAGCAGAATTTGAAAAAAAAAATCACCCAAAATAAACTTGACTATATGGTTTTGGTCGTGGATTTTGATTGTTTTAGTTGAATTATATCTTGGGGAGTGGCATTACCACAAAGTTTCATTAGTTGAAAGGCTGAATATTATGATAAAAATAAATGTGTGAAAATTATTTATGGTTGAAGGGCAATTAACTAAAATTGCCAAAACAACAAAAAACACAACAACAGAAGGTGGGGGGGGAGGGCTTCTAAGTTTATATTCTTTCTTAATTTTAATTATCTTTCCCTTTCTGCAGGTCCATTGAGGTTTCTGTCCCAGACAGACTCCATCACAGCATTTGCAGGTGACACCATTTTGTTAAAGTGCGAAGTTGTTGGTGAACCTACGCCTACAGTCCACTGGCAAAGGAATCAAGAAGATCTGCTTCTGAGTCTTGGTGACACCCGAGTGGCAATTTTGCCTTCTGGATCTTTACAAATCAGTCGAATTCAAATAGGGGATAGTGGGATATATAGATGCCTTGCAAAAAATCCTGCCAGTTCAAGAACTGGAAACGAAGCAGAAGTCCGAGTTTTGTCAGGTAAGGCTATGGGACCCCTATGTCAGTGTTTTTCAAAGTTGGCAGCATTAAGATGTGTGGACTTCAACTCCCGAATTCCCCAGCCAGCACTGCCAACTTTGAAAAGCACTGGTCTATGTGAAGAGTTTTCTAAACTACCAGGCATCACAATGTTACGGAGCTTGAGGGCTGAGTGAATTAATATCTGGTTTAAAATTGACACACACACAGCCTCAGTGCCCTTTGTGGCTGAATTTCAATATGTGAAGTACTGGATTGAGCTCCTTGAAAAAGTAACAACTTTTTGCATTTTATATTGAAGTTATATTTTGTATTGAGTTATATTTGATATTTGATATTTGATATTTATTTATATTTATAATTGTATTTTATATTGAAGTTATATTTTATATTGAGCAGATACGCTTATTTTGTGCTAAAAATCAGGAGTCTGGTAGCACCTTTTATGACCAATACATTTTATTAAAAGGCATAGGTTTTTGTGAGCTACTGTGGTCTCCTCAAGTGAACCATGCATCTATGGAAATATGACCTTTCTAGAGAAAAAATCTAGCTGTTGAGAAAATAAAAAATGTGGTCTTCTCGATGCCAATCTTTTGACTTGTCACAAGTTTTTATGTCTTGATTTTGGATGAATATATAGAATGAACTCAGGCTGAGTCCATTGGTGTATTTTGTGATGCAAGAAATATTAAATGTTTTCTAGTAAAGTAATACAAAACTGGCACTTGCATTAACATATGAAAAATTGACTCAAGGCTGAAATAGATGGATTAATTTATCTCCAGTAAGTGATTCTATGAGTTACTTTACGTTCCCGTTAAGAACCAAATGCATAACACCACAATCTATTTGGTGCAGATAAGTGTTAAACATATTATTTTTCCATGTACAAGATAAGGTGCAATTACAAAGTGTTTAGATATACATTATGCAGTATATTATTGCTGGATGTCCCATGTGTAGTGGCTTAATTCTGCACTGAAAAATGTTCTGGTTGAAGACAGTTATTTTTTAAACCAGCACTTATTTGGCAGTTATTGACTGACAGTTAGTTGTGGTTTTACTTCTGCTTTAACTATCAGCAGGTTTTTTGTTTGTCTGCTTTTACAATTTATAAGCCACTTTCTTTTTGGAGGGCAACTTCAGTGTAAAGATGCCATGTACAGGTAGTCGTCACTTAATGACCACAACTGGGACCGGAATTTTGATTGCTAAGTGAAGTGGTCATTAAGTGAATCCAGCCTGATTTTACAATCATTTTTGTGGCAGCTGTTAAGCGAATCCCAGGTGTTAAGTGAACCATGTGGTAGTTAAGTGAAGTACATGGTTCCCCATTGACTTTGCTTGCCAGAAGCCAGCTGTGAAGGTCAAAAATGGCAATCACGTGACCACAGGATGCTGCAATGGTCATAAATGTGAACTGGTTGCCAAGCACCCAAATGGTGATCACGTGACCATGGGGATGCTGTAACAGCTGTGTGAATACTGGTCATAAGTCGGTTTTTCCAGCACCGTCATACGTCATCATTGTTAAGTGAGGACTACCTACACATAAATAAACAGACTTTTGAAACTACTGTAGATAACAGTGCATGTACAGTGCAAGCTGTACATGAAAAACACCCATTGCTTTAGAATAGTTTTTATTTGAGAGAGAGGGGGTGAGTGTGTGTTTGAGCTGCTTGAAATGCTTCATACCAAAGCAGAAAATAAATAATGATGGGTGGGTTGGTTAGAAGACACAGTTAAGAAAAAGTGCTTAGGGGTGTAGGGCATTGCTTTACCAGAACAGGATATATATCAGTTATCTCATTAGTGTGTCCTCCGACTGGATGTCTCCAGATTGTGGGCAGATCCTTTTATCTGGGCTGAGCTTGGGACCGTCTGCATGAGCATGGTTCCTGAACTCTGGTCTCTTAAGAGAGCCCAGCTATGCAAGTCACTGCTTCAGACTGCGAGTTACCTGGTTTAACTTTGCATTTTTAAGGGTGCCTTCTATAATTCTGTCCCATCCACCTTTGTAATAACTGTGTGAGAGCAAGAGATGATAGTACAGATGTGCCCTCAGCCTCCATGAAGTGACAGATTTGTTATGAAGATGAATGACATACAAGCTGCAAGGATCGTTGCATACTAAAAATCCTGTAAAAATTATTAGCCATGGTTGCAACATAAGCCAAGAAAAAGTGGACAGAAGACAGAGGACCAAAAGAAAAAATTCAGAGTTGACTTCCCGACTGATCAGACCTGTAGGAGGTATGAGTCTAAGAGAGTCCATCTATTAACAACACAGAACATTATGATGCATACTCATATCCTTGCTCACAAGTTGGAAGGGGCAAAGGACACAATTAGCTTTTGTATGGCTTTCCACTTCAGCAAAGGATCATTACCTTGTCATGGTGCTGGAGCTTGAGCACCTCAATGATGCCAAGAGCTAAACGGTGAAGGGCCACCCAAGATGGGAAGGTCATGACAGAGAGGTCAGACTAAATGCGATCCCAGGGGAAGGTAATGGCAACCCACCCCAATATTCTTGCCGTGAAAACTAAATGGATCAGTACAACCAGAGATATGTCAATATACCATCGGAAGATGAGACCCCCAGGTTGGAAGATGGTCAAAATGCTACTCGGGAGGAACAGAGGATGAGTTCAACTAGACCCAGACATGATGATGCAGCTAGCTCAAAGCCAAAAGGACAGCTAGCAGCCGACAGTGCTGGTGGTGAACGGCGAATCCGATGTTCTAAGGATCAACACACCATTGGAACCTGGAATGTAAGATCTATGAGCCAGGGCAAATTGGATGTGGTTATTGGTGAGATGTCAAGATTAAAGATAGACATTTTGGGCATCAGTGAACTGCAATGGACTGGAATGGGCCACTTCACATCAAATGACCACCAGATCTACTACTGTGGACCGCAGAAGAAACAGAGTAGCCTTCATAATTAATAGTAAAGTGGCTAAAGCAGTGCTTGGACACAATCCAAAAAACCATAGAATGACCTCAATTCGAATTCAGGGCAAGCCAACTAACATCACAGTAATCCAAATATGCCCCCCAAGCACAGATGCTGAAGAAGCTGAAGTAGAGCAGTTCTATGAGGATCTGCAGCACCTACTGGACAACACGCTTAAAAGAGATGTTGTTATCATCACAGGAGACTGGAATGCTCAGGTGGGCAGTCAAATGACACCTGGAATTACAGGTAAGCATGGCCTGGGAAAACAAAACGAAGCAGGACATAGGCTGATAGAATTTTGCCAAGACAATTCACTCTGCATAACAAACACTCTCCTCCAACAACCTAAGAGACGGCTTTAAACATGGATTTCCCCAGATGGACAACACCAAAATCAGATTGACTACATCCTTTGCAGTCAAAGGTGGCGGACATCTATACAGTCGGTAAAAACAAGTCCTGGAGCTGACTGTAGTTCAGATCACGAACTTCTTGCACAATTTAGGATCAGACTAAAGAGATTAGGGAAGACCCACAGATCAGCTAGATATGAGCTCACTAATATTCCTAAGGAATATGCAGTGAAGGTGAAGAATCAATTTAAGGGACTGGACTTAGTAGATAGGGTCCTGGAAGAACTCTGGACAGAAGTTCGCAACATTGTTCAGGAGGCGGCAATAAAATACATCCCAAAGAAAGAGAAAACCAAGAAGGCAAAATGGCTGTCTGCTGAGAGACTAGAAGTAGCCCAAGAAAGAAGGAAAGCAAAAAGCAACAGTGATAGGGGGAGATATGCCCTATTAAATGCAAAATTCCAGAGGTTAGCCAGAAGAGATAAGGAATTATTTTTAAACAAACAATGCATGGAAGTGGAAGAAGACAATAGAATAGGAAGGACAAGAGACCTCTTCCAGAAAATTAGAAACATTGGAGGTAAATTCCAGGCAAAAATGGGTATAATCAAAAACAAAGATGGCAAGGACCTAAGAGAAGAAGAAGAGATGAAGAAAAGGTGGCAAGAATATACGGAAGATCTGTATAGGAAGGATAACAACATCGGGGATAGCTTTGACGGTGCGGTCACTGAGTTAGAGCCAGACATCCTGAAGAGTGAGGTTGAATGGGCCTTGAGAAGCATTGCTAATAACAAGGCAGCAGGAGATGATGGTATCCCAGCTGAATTGTTCAAAGTCTTGTAAGATGATGCTGTCAGGGTAATGCATGCTATCCGCCAGCAAATTTGGAAAACACAAGAATGGCCATCAGATTGGAAAAAATCAACTTATATCCCCATAGCAAAGAAGGGAAACACTAAAGAATGTTCAAACTATCGAACAGTGGCACTCATTTCACATGCCAGTAAGGTAATGCTCAAGATCCTGCAAGGCAGACTTCAGCAATTCATGGAGTGAGAATTGCCAGATGTACAAGCTGGGTTTAGAAAAGGCAGAGGAATTAGGGACCAAATTGCCAATATCCGCTGGAGAATGGAAAAAGCCAGGGAGTTTCAGAAAAACATCTATTTCTGTTTTATTGACTATTCTAAAGCCTTTGACTGTGTGGACCATAACAAATTGTGGCAAGTTCTTAGTGGTATGAGGATACCAAGTCATCTTGTATGCCTCCTGAAGAATCTGTATAACGACCAAGTAGCAACAGTAAGAACAGACCAGGGAACAACGGACTGGTTTAAGATTAGGAAAGAAGTACAGCAGGGCTGTGTACTCTCACCCTGCCTATTCAACTTGTACGCAGAACACATCATGCGACATGCTGGGCTTGAGGAATCCAAGGCTGGAGTTAAAATCTCTGGAGGAAACATTAACAATCTCAGATATGCAGATGATACCACTTTGATGGCTGAAAGCGAAGAGGAACTGAGGAGCCTTATGGTGAAGGTGAAAGAAGAAAGTGCAAAAACTGGCTTGCAGCTAAACCTCAAAAAAACCAAGATTATGGCAACCAGCTTGATTGATAACTGGCAAATAGAGGGAGAAAATGTAGAAGTAGTGAAAGACTTTGTATTTCTAGGTGCGAAGATTACTGCAGATGCTGACTGCAGTCAGGACATCAGAAGACACTTAATCCTTGGGAGAAGAGCAATGACCAATCTCGATAAAATAGTTAAGAGCAGAGACATCACACTGACAACAAAGGCCCGCATAGTTAAAGCAATGGTGTTCCCCCTAGTAACATATGGCTGCGAGAGCTGGACCATAAGGAAGGCTGAGCGAAGGAAGATCGATGCTTTTGAACTGTGGTGTTGGAGGAAAATTCTGGGAGTGCCTTGGACTGCAAGAAGATCAAACCAGTCCATCCTCCAGGAAATAAAGCCAGACTGTTCACTTGAGGGAACGATATTAAAGGCAAAACTGAAATACTTTGGCCACATAATGAGAAGACAGGACACCCTGGAGAAGATGCTGATGCTAGGGAGAGTGGAGGGCAAAAGGAAGAGGGGCCGACCAAGGGCAAGGTGGATGGATGATATTCTAGAGGTGACGTATTCATCCCTGGGGGACCTGGGGGTATTCATGACCGACAGGAAGCTCTGGCGTGGGCTGGTCCATGAAGTCATGAAGAGTCGGAAGCGACTAAACAAATAAACAACAAAAGGCTTTCCAAGGTCAGATCAAAAAAGTAAGAATTAAGACAAAGGAGTATATTCAGACTGGAAAATGACTAAATGTGATTTAACTGAGTTCTGATTTACAGTACTATAAGCTTATTCCCTGTGTAGTTAACACTTTTTTCTCCCACTCTGTACCTTTAAAAAGATCTAGATTATTAACCACTATTTGAGGATTGAGGTCCACACTCAAGATTTCAGGAAATCCTGAGGTCTTAGGTTGTCAGCCTCTGAAACAGAAGGATTCACAGTCAGAAACATTGTGAGAGGAGAGCCATGTTAATCTATGGTGGCAAAAAATCAGAAGGAGTCTTGTAACACCGTTGCTACAGCTCCCAGAAGTTTATGATTTCATAAAACTTGTTAGTCAGAAAAGATGCTACCAGACGCCTCTTGATTTTTTGTCAGAGACATATGACTAGTATTGCAAGGGAGTTTTTAACAGGGATTAAACCAAATACAGCATTTTTATTTGTTACTAGGATTCAGTGTGATGCAGTAGAAAGGGAGAGCAGCACCCACATAAACTTCAAATGACCTTGGTAAATTCATCCTCTTAGTCTTCATTCTTCACACTTCAAGTTTTAAAATGGCCTAACATCTCATAGATGGTTGCAGTGGACTAGGGAGGAAATAAAACATTACAAAGCAAGTGTGACACATCAATGCTTGATCGGAGAGGGGCATTGCTGTTCAGTTGTAGAACAGCAACATCGGTCCCTGCTTTCAAGCTTTGAAAGTTTGGGACAGTTTCATCCAAAAGAATGACAGTTAAGACCATTTCATGCTCCTGATTTTACTCTATTTTTCTTTCACGCTTTTCTTTCAAAAGTAAATTCCCAGTGCAGAATCATCTCTTTAATTTAAAATGCACCTCACTTCTTCAGGATTGGGAAACATAACCTTGAGCAGGCAATCTGAGCAGACATTTCAAGATTTGATAAAAACAGCCAAGGTGCAGAATGGGCTCAAGCCTTCCATTCTGAAAGAATAGGTGTGTGCAAAGGATGAGCAGACCATCTGTGACCGGTAAACAAGAAACTACTCAGGTTTAGCACTGATGTCATTTAGAAAAACAAAGAAAAGCTTTTTAAACAAATGACATTACGTTTCATATAAATAAACAGATAAATGGAAACCTTATAGTTGTTCATGCTTAATTCTTCACTTTTAGATAATAACCTTGCATTCAGTTACAATTTAACTTCAACTTGTAACCTTGCAAGGCAAAATGATTTTCCTTCCCCCCTTCCTCCCTTCCTCCCTTCCTTCCTTGAAAGAATTAAAGTGCAAATACAATTCCAAGGCAATCAATGGTGGAAAAATGAAGAAAATCTTGTTAATCTATTTATTGTTTAACATTCAGGAGTCAATTAGCTTTTTAGATGATTCAGTTCTATGCATAAATTGAATGTGTGTGTGTGTGCATGCGTGTGAAGTTAGAATAAGAGGACTATAATGGAGCATTAAAAGAAATTGGTACTCTATCATTAAAACAAAACAAGACACAACAGGCTTTGCCTTTAAAAAGCCTGATGGTTGTTAAGCAACAGCTACACTAAAAACAAACCAAAAAAAAGCTGAAATTAAAACTTCACACCTCCTTAAGCACGGCAGCCAGTCCTGGAAGGCTGCATTCTCATTCAGGAGAATTGCTTTAATGTTCAAACTCAAAAGGATCATCAATTAGATAAAATCAGTTCCCTGGGTTTTGTTTTCAGCTTAGTGGCCTTCCAGGCTGAAAGTCCTTTTGAACATATCATGCAGCCCACCTGTACTTATTTCTCCCTCTAACACATATGCTATTCACACCGTGCCAATCATTTTACTGGAGGATAACACTAATAATGGTTGAATGGACAATGAATCCAAGCCACCAAGAATATTTCATGCACAAAGATCAGTTCATATTTTAATGGTCACTTCATTTCTCCTAGTAGTGAGAATATTCCAAAGATGCAGTAGTCAGAGCAGTTTAATCCTCTTTGGAAGGAATTCAACTGACATTTTTAAAGAGATTATTGGGGGAGGGGAGGTAGTAGTTGCCATATTTCTTTTTCCCCTTCTTTCTGATTACTGTATATATATATATATATATATATATATACACACACACACACACACACATATATACATACATACATACATACATACACACACACACACATACATACATACACACACACATACATACACACACACACACATACATACATACATACATACATACATTTCAATCCACTCAACTGTGTCCAATTCTCAGAGACTGCCTGAATAAGTCCCTGCAGCTTGCTTGGCAAGGTTTTTCAGTAGTGGTTTGCCATTGCCTTCTTCCTAGGGCTGAGAGAGAGTGACTGGCCCAAGGTCACCCACCTGGCTTTGTGCCCAAGGTGGCACTAGAACTCATGGTCTCATGGTTTCTAGCCCAGTGCCTTAATCAGTACACCAAACAGACTCTGGAGGTAATTTAAACAAGTTTAAAACTCCAAGCTTAATACTCCAATACTCTAGCTCAGTTGTTTTATAATGAATTCATGGTTGCAGTTTTTTGCTTCACTGGAGGTCAGTGGCTAGCTTCACTACCTATGAAGACTGTAATTTTGGATTGTCCTTTAGCAGTGCTTGATCAAAATGTGGGTTTGAAAAAAGACTGTTGATAACTCCTTATATTCCACTGACGTCTCTCCATGGGAACCAAGTAGGTAAGTTAATAGTCAGAAGATATGACTCATTAAAATTAACCCAGGAGGAATAAGAGAAATCTTTCTGTATATGAAAAGAATAATAGCAGACATTTATGATTCAGAAAGTCTTAGTAACCCATGCACTCTAAGTATTTTAGGGTTAAGAAATAATGTAGGATTACGTTGTCCACCCATATTTAATATTAAAGCCTAAGAGAAGCAAAGAAACACACAAAAACAGTCCAAGCAATAGCAAAAGTGCTATCTAAAATCAAGTAGCAAGTCCTAGAACCCAAATTATGTCAAGGTGCCTTCAACATTTCAAGTTGTAGTCAAGTAGAGATGAATTAGACAAGAATAGCGGTAACAGATCTTTTAAGATACACCAGTAGTTGGTCTCCATCTTTTTCATTATAAGCAACATTTGTAGTGTGAATTGTGCTCATTCTGAGGACCAGATGGAGATGAATTAGAGAGGAAAGGAGAGGTCAGGTCTCCTGTATGCTATATTACCCCATATTGATTATCCATCTTTATCTCAAAGTGCCTTTATTTGCCAAAGTGAATCTTGTGCCCATGGCAGCAGTAAGCAAGCTCAGCAAGAGAAATTCAAGGAAGTTCTGGTATGTATTAAGATAGCTGGATAAATTCAATATGCAAAAATTGCTCTCAAAACAGTGTGTGTTAAACAACACTGCAGAAACAAAGTGTACAGTATTGGAGGTATTTAGGTCAGTTCCATAGAAAACATATATGTTGTAGGGAGATAGATTAGATAGTTACATTCTTTTGGAAAGGCAAAAGAAGAACTGTGCAGGACCTACTTCAGCATTTGTTCCCATAGTGTGCGATTAGCTGTTAGTGGGAAGTCAACAAGAACATGAGTGCACACCATCTTTTTGCTAATGTTTCCTAGCAGTTGGTATTCATCATGACCCAGAATTGATGAGCACTTCTTCCTAACTACGTATGATTATAGATGTACGTATATGAAACTATTTAAGGGAATGTTGCTAACCTTATGAGAACTCTTTTTTTCCCCCTTTATTCCAAATTAGCATGATGTTTTTCTCTAAGGAATGACTTTCAGATTTCCCTAATTTTACTTTAACTGGCAGTTTTGGTGTAAGATCTAAGGCTTGCAGAATTACCCCTGAAACTGCAAGTGTGACTATAAATAACAAGTCAGAAGGTGAATAAAAATGAACAGACGTGGACTTGCATTCTTTATCAATGTGTCACTGTGGCATGGAATTATTCACAGTGACGTTACAAGAATAATAGAGTAATAAGAAACAAAATGAATAGCTGTCATAAAAGTGCTGACTTCCCCCCCCCCTCCCGTTGAGTATATTGGCTTGTGGCCCAGTGAGTTTTTTTTTTTTTTTTTGGTCTGCTTCTTATTAAATAAATTTGCACTTCTGGATCAATCTGGGATTACTGTAGTAGGATTTATTTTTCTTTGCTTAAGAAATGGAGAGTGAGACATGGGTCACCGTGAGACACTTAAGGGTACCAGGTAATATGTTTTGCATGCACTTGAAGATGGGGATGGATATTCAGAAGCCTACAGTTGGTTTCACCAAATATCATTTGATACGATTGGGGATGACAGTATTATTCAGAAGGTTAGCTGACAAATTTGGGACCTAAGAGTAGGAAGCTCTGCCCCATCTAGACTTTGAAAGTGCCCCCAAAGTAGCAGAGGACTGTAGCTAGAAGTTAACTGCATATTAACTGGGTTATTTCAGGAAACTACACTTCCTAATCCCATACATGTCCTCAAATTAGCTCATAGTATGTTCTAGTCTGCTGTTTCCTCCAGATTTTATCCCTTTTCCTTGGCTCCATTTTCTCCATTTTCAATTTTTTTCTGGAAATACTTGGCCCCTTAAGCTTGTATTTCCTGTTTTTCAGTTCCTCTTATTCTTTTTGGTTACCCTTTTGAGCCCTTTCTTGCAGACAATAGGGATGAGCTTGCCTTGCTCAGTCCCAGACCTCAGCCCTTCTGCTAAACTTCTCTGCTGTCTTTCTGGCCTTCAGTTGGAACCCACATGGCAAAGCCATGGGTGGTAAGGCTCATGGAGAATTTTGACTCTCCATGGGGAATGGGTGGCAAGACTCATGGAGATAGCTTGAAAAGCCCAGCAACCAAGGGAATTATAATACTCTGTGTTAAGACTGTCTCTTCTGTGTTCTTTCCCATCCATGATCCAGCTTGGAAGGCAGATCCTTTCACACATTTCAGTTGCTTCTCATCTACCATTTTTCTTAATGCTTTTTGGTCAGGCACCGTACAGCAGGAGGCACTTGACTCACCACTGCAAGGTGATTGATCTGTATTTTTTTTTTCCTTGCTTCACATCTCATACTTATATGAGTGGGTGGACTCACATGCCTGCAAAAGATGGGGGTGGGGATGTCACTCCAGAGGAATTTTTGCTGGGAGAAATACTAGCAGAATTCAATTAGCATTGTTCCTTCTTTGGAGATATGGACCTTGATAAGCCTGGGATATAAATTGCCCTTGCTATTTATTCTTTCCAACCCAATAGCATGTTGGAAAGAGATTATGTAAAGGGGCTCTGGATGTCGTCCATCTCACTATCTGTCCATCATCAGGATAAGTCTTTGAAAATTTATCAAAATGGGACCACATCTGGCGGGAAAGGAGAAGCCAGCAGAAAAAGCTTGTTTGAAAATGAGCTAGATCTGACTGGCTTTGGAGAAGAAGAAGAAAAAAAAAAAAACCAGAAAGAAATTGCCAAAGGCATCCCTATGGAGCAGGCATTTGGGCAGCATCTCAAAATGTTGCCAACTCCTCCATTTTATTTATTGAAATATAACTCCGAATGACTCTGAGTGGCTTGCACTTAAAAAAAAAATAAAGAACAATTAATTAAAAAGAAAAAAAAATCATGCATGTCTGGAGAAAGCAGACACAGCACACACAGGGGCTCAGTAACCACCCGATGCCCTGCCTAGGAGAGCAGGCAAGATTTTTAAGGACTTTTGGAACGTCCTCAGGATGAGAACCATTCTCAGCCCCTCACTGCCACCTCTTGGTAATGTGACTTACCAAAGGGGATTGCATGCAGCTCAGCCTGTTCTTCTCAATACACACTTATCCACAAACACCTACAGATGCAAAAGGAGGGGAAAGCAGAAGTGCATGCATCTGTGCACACACGTGCCCACACACACACACACACACACACACACAGACATTTTACTTTGTTAACACAGAAGAAAATATAGACACCTCCTACAACCCCTGCTGGTAGAAAGTTTGGAGATGATCCTACCTTCATGTTGACTACAGGCCAGTGTAAAAGAACATCATTAAGAATTACAACCATTCCAGTAATCACAATGAAACTTCAGAGATCGAGTTAGCATAAGCAACAAATTACTGCAATATTAAGCCACTAAGGTCTTTAAACAGAAGTCCTTCATATTACAACTAAGACTATAAGAAGTGAAAATGGAATAGAACGTGAAACAGAATAGTATAACAGCAGAATGATTAAAACTGAGCTACAATGCATATACAAAAACACAGGAACAATTCTCATCTTATTTACTTATTATCAGAGATCAGATACCATTAAAAATATAATGTAAACTGTATAATTACAATTCTCTATTCATTTACAGAACTGCTTAAGGAAGAGTGTTACACTCAGTTCCGAGTAACAGTTTGCAGAACTGAGGAAGGGCAATTGATGATTAAATCTCTGCAGGTGCCATATATGTTATCTACTTCTTCATACTGCTGGATATTCTGCTGTTTTCTCCTGATATTCCACGACTGCCATCCTTTGCCAGTGAAGTTGTCTAGCCCCATTGTATCCACAGAAAACATAAATCCTCCCATGAACCCATAGGTAGCTAAGGACTTCACTACCTCCATTTTTGAGGTGGATCTTTTAGAACCTCTGAAGTTTGTCCTGATGAAAAGAATGGCTTCTTAAGCCCCCAAGTAATTATACTCTCACCTCTGTCTGGGGCACCCCAGTTTCTAATTAAAATTCAGTGGTATATAATTTCAGCATTAGGGGGGAAAAAAAAATTCTGGAATTTCTTAGATTTTGCACAGGATTGTTCTCAAGTTTGAATGAAATGCAAATCTAAGTCAAGGAAGGCTACAAATAAGGCAGACATATTTTTTGAAACACGTTTTTCTATTAAATGGTACAGAACTAATATATGGTTAACTGCCAAACGTCCCTCCCTGGATTCTGCCTCATCCTCCCCAGGTATATGTTCTGATTCTAGGTAATCTAACAATTTGTGGCTCAGATGTTTAGCATGCAGTTTACTAACTATGCTTAAGAGACTGATAGAATGAGAGTTAGCTGGCTCTTTTTTGTGCCTCAATTGCTATATCTGAATCTTTGGGAATATGAGCCTGTACAGTTTACATGAGTGAACAAACATGTGTGTGTGTGTGTGTGTGTGTGTGTGTCACCATTCACAATTTGCTTTTATTAGTTCAGATAGTGCTGTGTCATTGCCTGGGGCTCTCCCTGACTCTACTGATTCTATCAATCTCACAATCTCAGATGGGATAACTGCTGCTCAATCTGGCAAAGAATTTGCATCAGAAAGAGGCTGGAAAGAATTCTACAAGCCAGGCTCTGCATGATTTTCCTACCTGGACTGGTAGGTAGGAGGTTGATGAAGGATCTCTTCCCACTATATTTAATCACTAAAAAGCTCCACAGGGCTTCCTAAGCCACTTTTTCCCAGTATCCATGCACTTCTCTGGACACAAAATCCTTCTGCGCCCCTGTCTGGGGTGAAAAGTATTGTTGCTCAAACCTGAAAATTTCACTGTAAGTTAGTTTTCATCTGAGAGAAGGAAAAAAAAAAAAGGAAAATGTAAAAAATGTAAAAAAAAATCAAAATG